>NC_084852.1:19186668-20400665 GCF_951802175.1 Populus nigra
ATATCATAAAAATATATAATGTGTGTGGTTTTTTTTTTCTTTTTATTTAGTTCTAATGTTTCATGTTCATTAATTTTAAATATATAGTTAAAATTTTTAAATATTTTCAATTTAGATTTTAAATTAAAATTTTTCAAATATTATTTTTTTTCAATTTAGTTCTTATTCTTATGATTTCTGATTTTGTTTTCGCTCGGTTTTTTTTTATTAAAGTTTTATAGGATTTCAATTTTATCCTTCAATCTAAACTTATGCTATTTTTTATTTTAATTTAATCCTCATTCTTTTAATTTATTTTTTTATTTTGTTAAAATTATTTATTTTTAAATTAACCCTACAATTTAAATTTTTTTGATGCCATCTAATTTATTTTTTATTTCAATTTTTTTTTATTCTTTTAATCATAATTTTTGTGCGGTTTTTTTCTCTAGTTTCATCCTTCAGCTTTTGATTTGACAGGAAATGAGTTTTGAAGTTTTATTTATTTATTAGTGATGCTTCCAAACTATTGACATGAGTAACGAGTTTTGCAAGTTCATGCGTTTTCTTTTTCATTTTCTTTTATAATTTTATCATTCAATATTATTTTAAAAAATATATTTTTGTGGTTATCTTCAATTTCTTCTCCAGCGGTTTATCTTAGTCTCATGACCTAGAGTATGGGTCTTGCATACCTTTTTTTAATAATTTTTTTAAATAATTTTGTTTGTATTTAATTTTTGAATAATTATTTTTATTTTATATCGTGAGATTTATTTTATAAAAAACAATATCTACTCTGAAATAATATTTCTTAAATGTTTGGCCTTGCATAATGGTTTTTTTATTTTTATTTTATTCAATCATTTTCATATTTATTTATATTTCTATTATTTCTTATTAATTTTTTAAAAAAAATTCAGTAGACACAAATGAGTAAATATCTCATATTATAGGATCAAATATATTGACCTCCATCTATCTCTTAATTTCTCTAATTTATCTTTTGATTATTATTAATAATTTCTTTTTATTTATTTATATAAATAATAATTAGTTTATTCAATTAGATGCTTACATAATTTTTTTTATTTATACTTTTATTTTTTAAAAAAATAGCTTACTTACCTGTATATTTTTATTTTAAAAAAATTACAGCAACAGTACACAGATCAAATAGCTTGTTTATATATACATTGAAGATAAAGAATGTTACTGGCTTGATAAAGATAATCAAATAGCACTGCCCTTTATGCTGGAGAGAGAGAGAAAGGTATACTTTTAATTAAAGATGATTATTTTTTATTTGATTTGATTTTTATTAAAAAAATAATCAAAATGAATTTTTTTTTAAAAAAAATCAAACAAAAACCGGTTCAAATTGACCGGTTTTGGTTCGGTTTGGTTTTTTAGAAAAAAACAGGTTCAAACCGGTTTCACTCAGTTTTTTTCGGTTTGAGTTTGGTTCGATTCAGTTTTTTTGGTTTTAGGTTTATAAAACCGAAACCGAACTGAACCGGCCAATTTTTTCAAAATTTTAATTGGTTTAAACGGTTTTTTTTCACGGTTTGATTTTTTCATAGTTTTTTTTCCCGGTTTTCTCAATTTTCTTAGTTTTTCGGTTTTTTTCTCACACCTTCTCTTAATTACATTTCCAAAAATAAGGAAATTACCGGCTTCTTCTGTAGTTGTTTTCTATCTGGTAGGTATTATTGAACACAATTGTATCCACCTCACAAGTCATAATTTTTGTGCTCCCCCGGCAAGAATTACATCCTACCAACAATGGCATCCCATCCACCAGTCACCTTTTTTCCCTAATGTATGTAATAAATCTCTCCACATATTACCGAGTTAAACCTACACGATATTCAAAACAATATCGTACCCGATCTTCTGTTAGCCTGTCTTTTCTTTCCCCCCTCTGTTTTTCTATTGTTTCACCATCAGTTTATCCGTATGTTTCCAAACCTCTTTAATGCCCTTGTCCCACCACCATGACTGCTTCTCCATATCCCTTGCCTCGTTTCTGTACCTGATAATTGAATGAAAAAAAAATAAAAAATCTAACATTATAAAACTTTTTATCTAGCTCTCTGTTTTTTTTCTAATATTTGAAATTTCGACCCCCAGGAGGACTATAGAATTTGCTGGTTTTTTTTTTAATAATAAATTATACTCCGAATGTCTGATTTTGGCAAGTTCAGGTTAGAAAAAAATTTAGGTACAAAAAAATTAAAGGTTCAGTATTATCCAAGATCTTAAGTGCTAGCAAACAAAGATGAAAAACACCAAATAATTAACCAAACAAAAAAAACTTATAACCAAAGGCAGAAGGAATTTTTACAAAATTAATTTTTAAATGAAATGTATTAAAGTAATATTTTTTAATATTAATATATTAAAATTATTTAAGAACACATTTTATTGTTCTTGAAATAAAAAAGTAATTTTAAAAACAGCATGGCTATACACAAATCTATATTCCCACCGCGGCTCCTTTCGCCTCTCTCTTGGGATATGCGTGGTAACCTCCCAATTTCCTCCGTTGATTCCTCTGTCTCCCTATCTAACTCCAGGTTAAAGAAAGTACCGAGCAAACAGAGAGATTTCAGAGTTTGAAACTCTTCTGAGCCTGGGCGGTCTCAAATTCTCTCTTCAAGGAAAAATGAAAACCAACACAAACACAAAACTCATATTCCTTCACCAATCAATCCACAAAACCCCTCCTTCCACTCACCGTCTTTGGTTGCTCTTCATAGTCACTTTCTTTACCTTAGCTTTCACTCTTACTCTCTTCACCACCACCACATTCCCTACAACCACCACAACTTCAACCCTCACCACCTCCACCACCTCTCTCCCACCCTCCATCACCGCTGCCCTCCTCCACTACGCTTCCACCACCAACATCACGACACCTCACATGTCATCCGCCGAACTCTCTACCATCGCCATCACTCTCCAACACTGCTCCCCTCATTGCAATTTCCTCATTTTTGGCCTAACCCACGAGACCCTTTTGTGGAAATCCCTCAATTTCCATGGTCGTACAGTCTTTCTTGATGAAAGTGAGTACCTTGTTTCAAACTTCGAAAAAAACCACCCCGATATTGAAGCTTATGATATACAATTCACCACCAAAGTTAGTCAAATGAGTGATCTTTTATTAGTTACGAAAGGGAAAGTCAATGGTGAGTGCAGGCCTGTACAGAATTTACTCTTCTCTGATTGTAAGCTTGGCATAAATGACATGCCTAATCACATTTATGAAATCACTTGGGATGTGATTTTAATTGATGGGCCTCGTGGGTATTTCGCGGCGGCCCCAGGGAGGATGTCACCGATATTTACTGCGTCTGTTCTGGCAAGGAGTAGCAGAGGAGGCAACAAGAGGACACATGTTTTTGTGCATGAATTTAATAGAGAAGTTGAGAGGGTTTACAGTGAAGAGTTTTTGTGCAAAGAGAGTTTGGTAGAGACTGTTGATTCATTGGGGCATTTTGTGCTGCAGAGAATGGAAGCTAATAGCTTTGAGTTCTGTAAAAATTCGACATCTTTGTTGTCATCATCACCATCTTCAACAGCAAAGACAACATCTTTATCATCCGGGGATGATGATTTTGATGACTGAGATCATGGGTTTGTGTGATTACTTGTATCATTGCATATTTTTCTTTTCTTTTCTCTTTTAGTTTTCCTTTTTCTAATATAGATGTAATTTTTATAGGACTACTAAAACTGTCAAAAATCTCCTCAAAATTAATCATGAAAAATCAAGTGCCCGTTGTTCCAAATTCTTGCCCTCATGTCTGGTCTGTTTGGTTGATGAGAAAAGGTGGGATATTTTTTTAACAAAAGAATGCCATGTAATATTTTATGTTCTTGAATGATTTTAATTTCTTAATACAAAAAAATTAAAAAAATATTATTTTAATAAAAAATATTTTGAAAACAATTACTACCGTAATTTCAAACCGTACTTATATCTAGTTTTTTGTTTAGGTGATGAAAACAGGTGGGATTTTGAAACGACAATTGAAGGCCCATGAATCTTGGAATGGCCGAAGCCTATTTCTCATTTTACTTTTATGTCTAATCTTGTTCGGTTGATGAGAAAAGGTGGGATTTTGAAACGAAAGGGTGACTAATTGACAATTAATGGGCCATTAATTTTGGAACGGCTAAAGTGTGTATCTTAAATTACTTCCATGTCCAATGTCGTTTGATTGATGGGAAAAAAAGTTCGAAATATTGAAACAAAAATGTGACGGCTTCTTGGATTAGGGTTTTCTATTTGCCTCCCAAGTTTTTATCTCATTGTCTGATCTTCTTTGGAGACGAAGAAAAGGTGGGAATTTTGAAACAAAGACGTGACTAGTAAACTGTTCATGGCCCTCTAATCCTGATTAGTTTCCAGTGCTTGGCCTCTCAAACACAATAAGCATATTCAACTCACGCGGAACATCCGACCTCCTCGCTTTGTTTTCTTTTTTTTTTGTTTATGTTTCAAACAAAGGAGAAACAACAAAACAAGCCTCCAGCTCTATATTTAGTTCTAATGTTTCATGCGTAGGAGAAGCAAGCCTCCTGCCTTGTAATAACTATGATATGCTCGTGAGAAATGCAGAAAATGAGAGCTTGTGGGTATCTCAAATCCTAGGACAAGGCCCCTTAACTTAGATGCTAAATACCTATGGGTGGTGTTGCTGCTAGTTAGCAAGCCAAAGTGGGCAAGAGACACTTAAAATTGCTATTCATGTATTTTTAAAATAATTTTATAAGCTGATTTTTATTTTAAAAATATTAAACTAATGCTTACTTATAATTTTGATACAAGTAAACAATAATCATAATAAAAACATTTAAAAAGAATATTATTTTAAATGGAAATCATTTCTAAAAAGCAATTTCAATTATATTACCGGATATGCAGGGGAAAAAAATTATTATTGTGTCGGTGAAGGGAATTTGGGACGAGGAGCTTTCGGCACTTCTCTTTCTCTATTGTTTTAAGGTTTGGAATCCATACGCGCTCTGTGGCTAAATGTTTCTCGACGCGTCCTAATCCTGGCCTGCAAGCGGGTTCAGACATGAAGGTTCGTAAGACTGCTTGTGGGATCGGTGATGCACGTGCCAGATCCAAAATTATGCTGCTCTATCAGCGCATATAGGCAGCTCCTTTTTGTTTTTGTACAACTACAAATCAGTCCCCGACTTATTTAGTCACCGAACGTTTAATGCTAAAACATTTAAGATCTTGCTAGTTTCTCCCCGAGCCATGTTTGGCTCGATATATAATTCATCCACGTGTCGATTTCCATTGTTATAACATCTTTCATGAAAGCTGGATATCATGTTTACACTTCTTTCTCAACTTGATATGTGTAAAATGTAAAGCAATGGTATTTTACACCAGGAAGACTGATATGAACGAGCTGGTTGGATCAAAACAAGGAAGGAAAGAAATCGGCAAGATGTTGAAGGTTATGGACTGATATACTAATGCGTACATAGATTGGAGACTGATTTGTAATTTGCCTCCTCCTATTTTGAAATTCCTTTTCATTTATATTTAGCCACGTGGTGAAAGCGTACGCTACGGCACATGGCAAAGCGGGGAACTGGAAATTGTGTCGGAGAGGTATATGGTGCTAATGGTGACGAGTGGTAGTTCGGACAGTCATGCCTTACTTGGTTAGAAATAAACCTATGGAGTTCATTATTGTCCTTGAGATTCTTTTTCATTCTTCCTTGGTGGTCGCCACTGGTTCTTAGCTGTGGTTTGGAATTGTATTTAAAATGACGTTTTTTTATAAATTTAAAATTTTTAAAATTTATTTTTTATGTTTTTTTAATATGTTTAATATGCTATATAAAAAATATTATTTTAATATATTTTAAAAAACAATAATTACTCAATCTTTTTATCATGGTAGCCCCATTGGGATAATGCTAAATCTTGCTTAAGACATCAATCGTTTTCGAAATGATCCAGTTTCCAAAGAACGAAAATTTTTCTTGCAGCCCCATTTTTCTACACTAAATTTAAGCTACATGGTCTTATATATATATATATATATATATATATATATATATATATATATATATATATATATAAGAAGATATGATGAACAAATTCAATTAAAAAATAGTGATAAAAAGATTTTTAAACCACAAAATAATGTCATCAAAATAAATTATTCTTTTGGCATTTATAAAATAAATAAATTGAAATTATGGACACAGGTAATGATTTCCGGCCAATCGATCCGAAAGAGACTTTCTACTACTCATAAGTGTCATTGTCTCGTACTAAATCATTCACAGACAACACTGTATGTAAGAAATTCTTTCAAGCTTCTTTTCTGTGTTTTGATACGCGGACTTGCAAGTTTTTTTTCTTAAAATATTATGAACACCACATATACATCATTATAAAAAGAAAATAGAAGAGTATTTATATTTACCCTTTGTATCTTAAAAAATTATAATTTATATAATTTATAAGTGTAAAATAAACAAAATTATAGGGGATGAATTAGAATATAAATTGTCACACGACTGTAATTTTTAAAAACATAAAAAAAACAACTAAACTAAGATATAGTAAAGATAATTTTCCAAAAAAATACCTTCTATACATGGCACTCTAGTATCATGAACCTTGTACTTATCCTCAATACAGTTTTTTGATGGAATTTTTGTTTGAGTGCATTCCTTTCATCCAGTCCATTTCTCTATATGGGTTTTAGCCAGTTCATTCCAATAAAGACACTAACAAACTAATCTGCCTTAGATTTCCATTTAGAGTTCAGAGCCAAGAACGTTTCTTTCAATTCTTAAACTTCAAATGGAAAACCTAAATCATGACTGCCAGGCAGCCCTGCCGAGTAATGTTAACTTTATAATGCTATCTTTCCATTTTCCCTTTTCTGGCATGGTCATCTCTCTGGGCCAAGCCTTCATGATGTATTCCGTTAGTCTATGAGCCCGCATCCCATATGCTCTTGTAGTTCCGCCCCCCCCCCCCCCCCCCCCCCCGAAAAGATAGCAGGCCCGTGTGATTTTGAATATCTACGAAGTGGGCTGTTTACCTATGATTCCACCGGTTTGGTGAAAGGATGGATCTTCCCATCC
Source organism: Populus nigra (assembly GCF_951802175.1). Classification (NCBI taxonomy): domain Eukaryota; kingdom Viridiplantae; phylum Streptophyta; class Magnoliopsida; order Malpighiales; family Salicaceae; genus Populus; species Populus nigra. The sequence continues at coordinate 19,193,788 of NC_084852.1, forward strand.
TTTTGGAATTGGAATAGTTCATAACAGATGAACCACAACCACCATAGTCTCTGGTTGCCTCATAGTGCGCAACTCCAGCTTCCCAAGCACCGTACTCCGTTGAACCTTCATGGTCCCTGTTATACATGGCTTAAGGTCCAGTCAGAGCCAATTGCACTAAGAGGCTCATGCAAACCCGAGTAGATTGAGATTCAGTAATCCTGAGATAGGCTTACTACGCAAACACAAAATTAAGAACATCTTTTGATCATCCAAACAAAGGAAGCGACTTTCTTTAGCGAAAACTGTCTCGTGAACAATACAGCTTGCCTTATTTTTTTGGACAATCCCTGTGATTCGAATCAGCATGGAATTTGAGTAGCTAGACTAAGCTGGGTCACAATAAATAGCTTGTGTGGAACTCAACCTTTACATTGTTTAGACAAACGTCCTTCCGTACATTGTTAGTTTATTCCTGGAAATCAACTGCATGTCTCAGAAGAGCACCATAACTGACCAAATTTCTCTTTGGTCCAATCGAAGGATGACTCGGTGATGATGGAACCTTGCAAGGAATTAAGTTAAACGATGCAGGATTTGGGCAGTACCTAGGGTGCAAGGAGAAAGCATCACACTCCAGCACTGATCTCTGATCAGGGAGATCATGTATACAATTTTTTTTAATATCAAGAACTCCACTATTCACTAGTTTCCTACACGTTGGCCCTAGTTCTGTAAAATAATTACTTGAGAGTGACAAATTCACCAATTTCCCTAATGCGCACACCACCTCTGGCACCTGTCCATACAATAAGTTCCCAGTGAGGTTGAACTGTTCAAGCTTAGCCAAGCATCCCAACGAGCAAGGTAAAGGACCGGTTAGTAAGTTGTTACCAGCATCAAAAAGGACTAGTTCACTAAGAAATCCTAGTTCATATGGGAGGCAACCTGTAAGTAAGTTGTTCAAGAACAGCACTTCCTTTAGTGTCGCGGAAGCTTTAATGATGCTACGTGGGATTGGACCGATAAATTTGTTGTTAGCCAAGGTGAGGTAAAGCACTGTGGTTGAGCCGAGGTTTTCTGGGAGTTTTTGAATAAAATTGTTGTTGTTGAGGAAGAGTACGTCAAGGCCTTGAGTGAATACTTCCGGAGGAACTGTTCCAGTAAAGAAATTGAATCGGATATCTAAAAATGATAGGCCAGGGATTCCGAGAATCTCCATGGGAAAATTGCCAAGGAAATTATTGTTGCTTATGTCTAGTTCATAAAGAAATGGTAGCTTGGTGATTTTTGGTGATATGGTACCAGAAAATTTGTTAGAGTTGGCATGAAAGAGAGCAAGGTCAGGTAGTTGATCAATGAAGCCATCAAGCGTAGGGGCAGATAGTTGGAATCCATTGAAATCGATGGAAGCAAGGGCAACGGCAGAGTTATTATCAGGTGGACTAGAACAGTAGAAGCCTTTGTAGTTGCATATATCTGGGCCAACCCAAGTTTGAGTGATGTTAAAGGGATCAGAGGTGATAGTGTCCTTGAAGACTTGGATGATTGGAAACACTGAGGCAAGCCTTTGGTCTAAGAAGTTTAAGATTTCTGGAATCAATGGAGGTGATATTAATGGAGATAGGCCTTGAAACTTTTGGCAATAAGTTACGCCAATAAAACATGGAAGGAAAAGGATCAAGATGTGCAACAAACTCTTGCTGCATAAAGAAATGCTTCCCATTTGATACATGAGGTAGCTACAGGAGTGTTTTGAAGAAGATGATGATGATTAAAGGTATTTTCTAGTGTCAATTTATACTTGGCAATTCGTGTGGTTGGTGAATCTCATTATCAAATCGAAAAGTTTCTTAATGTATGTTTTACCAATTCTGCTTCGGTGGATTGAATCCGACACATATGCTATAATTAATCTTACTACTTCAAGGTCAGTCGGTAGATGATTTTGGATTTGTTCGAGGGGGGGGGGGGGGATTTTAAATGTGTTTTAGACCTAAGTGCATTAATTTGTCTGTGTTGCCGTTCATGATTAAAAGAAGATTGCTGTGTTCAATAAGCTTTCTGCCTCGGTCTTCAGCCTGCGGGTTGATAGGCAAAAATTCCATATCACAAAACCAAAGATGGCAAATCCAACTGTTGCATTTCATCCGCAAACGGGACAGGTGGTGAAAGGGAACGCGTATTCTGCAATAAAGGCTTTCACACCTCCAAAAGCAATGATCAGCCATTAAAAGGAAATTAGTGCGCCAAAAAGGAGGAGGAAGAGAGGAGGAGGAAGCTGGCTTTTGGATACTATGGGTCATTCGGAAAAGGTGACCACAAATCACTAATGTGATTGGAAATTAATATGTTTTAGTCTTTTTTTTTTGCCTAACAAAGTCCTTCTCGTGCTATGAACGCGTTAAGTCGCATTACCTTTTTTTAATGGTTAGGCAGTGATGACATTTGGAATACAGTACATATAGTAGATATTTATTAAATATCAATTTGATTTTGTTTAATTTTATTTTAAATTAATATCTTTTTATATTTTCAGATAGGTTTGATCTACTGATATAAAAAATAATTTTTTAAAAATAAAAAAATATTATTTTAATATATTTTTATATAAAAAAATATTTTAAAAAACAACCGTTATTATATTTTCAAACACTCTAAAATCTCAATTTATTTACCCTTAAAACTCTTATGATTAGACTAGTAACTCATGAATCATGAGCATATGTGCGAGAGAGGTAGTTAAGGTGTGTTTGAGAACGTGATGCAAATTGTATTTTTAAAATTTAAAATAATTTTTTTTATATACTTTTAGATTGTTTTGATATATTAATATTAAAAAAAAATTAATTTTTTTTTTTATTTTAATACATTTTTAAACTGAATATTCAAGACTATTGGATCAGTTAGCCCGATTTATTACTTCTTAAACATCACATCCACCAGACCAGTCCATTTACCAAAGGGGACCAAAACACAAACCATACGTCCATCTCTAGGTTTCTCGAGAAGCAAGGTCGATTAAAAGCACTTTTCCATGAGCTAAGAGCTAAGTTCCTGTTTGTTTTTAAGTTTACAATTATTTTTAAAAAAATTATTTTTTTTTCTTAAAATTAATATGTATTTGATATTTTTAAATTATTTTAATGTATTGATATCAAAAATAATTTTTAAAAAATAAAAAATATATATTTTTAAAGATATTTCAGAGTGAAATATTTAAACCTAGAAAATATTTATTCTTCATGTCACCTGAGATACTAATTTAAGTTTTGATGTGTTCTTCTAGTAGGTGTTGTCGGGCCCAACAAGTCTTTCAGATCTAATTTTATCGGTTCATGAAAAACACCTTCAATTTTTCAATTGAGGATTTTTCCAGCCTCATTAATGAGCTTTTTTCCCCTTCAAGAACTTGAACTTATGATCATATTCTAGTGCACCCCAATCCTTGCGACTGCCCCCCTTTTTTGTTTACCATAGGGTTTGCAATAAGGTTTGCAATTAGGGGTATTTTTGTACTTTCACACTAATTTTTATGGTAATTACCAAGGTCATAGGAGTATTTTGGTATTTTCACATTGACTTTTTAGTTTTTTAATCAAAAAAACTGTCAGCGAGTGGATAGTGTTCATGCCATTTAGGCGGCTTATGTGATGCTACTTGATGGCTAAACCTAACCTTCTACTGTCTATTTGGATGCACCACTGTGTTTTATTTCACATGGTATGGCGGATGATGACGTATGGCAATTAGATTGTTATTGGTGGTCGTATCTTTTTTCCCCCTTCTTTTCTTTTTACTGCCAAGTAAAGTGTACAATTGTCCTTTTTGTTTTTTCAATTTCAATCCACATTATTTTAATTTTTTAATTTTGTTCTTATTCTTTTTATAGAATTTTTGTTTTTTTTTTAATTTCAATTTCTCATATGTTTTATTTTTCATTGTGGTCCTTATTCTTTAGATTTTTTATTTTTTTTCCTTGGCCTTTTTGTTAAAGTTTTTTTTACTTTTAATTTCATCCTTCAATCAAAGTTTTTGTTGTTTTATTTTTTTTCAATTTCACCTTCATTCTTTTCATTTATTTTTCATTTTATTAAAGCTATTTTAAAATTCAATTTAATCATCAAATTGAAAATCTTTGTTTGCCCCCCTAATTAATTTTTTTTAGATTCTTTTGTGTTATTGATTTTTTTTCCCTGATTTTATCTTTTGACATTTGATTTTTTAGGGATTTGGTTTTGTACGATCTTATCATTTTGCATTAGTTATTTTTTTCAAAAAATATTAGTTTTGTGATTTTCTTCAATTTCTTTTCTATGGGTTTATCCTGATCTCATAACACAGGTTTACGGGTTTTGCATGCTTTTTTAGAATATAAGTTTTTTTTTTAAAAAAATTTATTTGTGTTTGATTTTTTAAGATATTATTCTAATTCATCTATATATATTTTTTGTTTTATACAAATGAACTTTATTTTTCAAAATAAAAATATTCCTTTTTAAATAATATTTCTTCTGTGTTCGGCCTTGCATAATAGTTTTTTAAGGTGTGAGTTTATTCAGTTAGTTTTATTTGTGTTTATCTTTTCAAAATAAAAAATATTCCTTTTTAAATAATATTTCTTATATTTTTGGCCTTGCTTAATATTTTTTTAGGGTGTGGATTTATTTTGTCAGTTTCATTTGTGTTTATCTTTTCTTGATTTAATTAAATAAACAAGTTCAGTGAACACATTCGGGTGAATGTCTTATTTAAGTGATTGAATATCTTGATCTACATTCATCTCTTGATTTTTTTTATTTATCTCTTAGTTATTGTTAACAATTTATTTATTTATATATATAGATGGTTATCAATTTATTTAATTAGATGATTGTATAGACTTTTGATTTACATTTTGAATTTTTTTATATAAAAAAATATATTAAAATAGCTTACATATCCAGTATTTTTTTTGAAAACAAAATATAGGGGCATGGGTTAGATAGCTATTGATAATATAAATGACCTGAATGAAAGAACAAAAGATTTCAATTCCTAAATAAATATTGCAGCAGGACACAGGGGGCATCAAGTTTCTGCTAAATTGCCCTAATATAAGGCAAAGATATTGTGACAAGCATCACTTGATGAAAATGAGATTTTTTTTAAGTTTGTCTTTTCTTTGTGGGCAGACAAAACTTAAGATGGAAGGATCCAATGTAGTTTTTTTAAAAAATATTTTTTATTAAATTAATATATTTTTTAATATTTATAAACGAGTTTGATATAAAAATATTAAAATTATTAAATATCACTAGCATAATACTAATTATCTTTATCTGATACTTTGTTCAAATTAAAAAAAATTTAAAAAACAATTTCAATTATATCATCTAACACATGATAACTAGCATAATATTCTTCATCTTTATTTGATTTTGAAAGGTGTTTTAAGATAAATATATTAAGAAGTATTTAAGATATTTTATATAAACATCTAAATTATAAGATAATTAATATAAATATGTAAGATATTTATAAAAATATTTATATTATATAAAATATCTATGTAATTTTTTCATGCATCATCAGCAATTACGTGGACCATTTTTGTTCTCAACTGGGACGTCACATAAGAAAAAAAAAAACACTGATTCACGAGAGAGAGAGAGAGAGAGAGAGAGAGAGAGAGAGAGAGAGAGAGAGCATATTAAAACCTCTCAACTGTATTCCATGAGAAAAAAATACTCAATGGTCAGCAGTTGGATGTTTAGTTTTTCTTATTGTCTTAATTAGAGAGTCAACAACTCTGACCCCATTTGCTAGATGTTCATGAAACAACCCTTTTATTTATTTATTTTATGTTTCACGAAGTTGCCAGGAAACCACAATATGTTTGGAAACCAAGTTACTTTTGTCTGTTTCTCTTCAAAAGGTCAAATATATCTGAACCGGTAGACAATGCGGTGAGGGAAAGACAAGAATTAGAGTTTGCCAAGGGAAAATAAATTAAGTCCAAACCTAACTTCTAGAGCCGCCCCAAATCTGCAGATAAATTGGTGTTCTGTTTCGACCTTTTTGCCCAAACAGATAAATCATCTGCTCTAAATCTACACCTGCTCTACCAGGACACATGGATTCAAAGCCATATCAGCTTCATGTCCTTTTTCTCCCATACATGGCTCCTGGTCACATGATCCCAATAGTTGACATGGCAAGATTATTTGCTAGGCGTGGGGTGAAAGCAACCATTATTTCCACTCCCCTCAATGCACCCTTCTTCTCTAAAGCAATTGAAAGAGATGGACACCTGGGTCATGATATCAGTATTCGCATAATAAAATTCCCATCTGCAGAGGCTGGCCTGCCAGAAGGATGTGAGAACTTAAGTTCTATTAATTCGTGGGACATGCATGCGAATTTCTTCAAGGCCATGAGCATGCTTCAACAGCCAATTGAACAGCTCCTAGAAGAATGCCACCCCCACTGTCTAGTGGCGGACGTGATGTTTACCTGGGCTACAGAAGTTGCTGACAAGCTCAGCATTCCAAGGTTGTTTTTCGGTGGAACAAGTTGTTTTGCTATGTGTGTCTTTGATTCCCTAAAACGCTATGAACCCCACAGAAGAGTGGATTCAGATTTTGAGCCTTTTATAGTGCCTGGGTTACCGGACCAGATAAAGACGACAAGACAGCAACTGCCAGATTACTTAAAACAGACAACCGAGCATGAATTTACGAAGTTGGTAAATCAAGTTTCAGAATCAGAGGTGAGAAGCTATGGAGTCCTCGTGAACAGTTTCCATGAGCTGGAACCAGCGTACTCAGAACACTACATGAAGGTAATGGGAAGGAAGGCATGGCACATCGGCCCACTGTCACTATGCAACAGGAACATTGAAGATAAAGCAGAAAGAGGAAATACAGCATCCATTGATAAACATGAATGTTTGAGATGGCTCGACTTGAAGAAACCCAACTCAGTTTTATATATTTGTTTTGGAAGCTTGCTCGACTTTCCAGCTGCTCAACTACGGGAGATTGCTTTAGCTCTTGAAGCTTCTGGTCAGAATTTCATTTGGGTTGTGAGAAAGGGAGAGCTGAGAAAGCATGAGGACAAGGAAGAGTGGTTGCCAGAAGGATTTGAGAGAAGGATGGAGGGTAAGGGATTGATAATAAGGGGATGGGCACCACAGGTGCTAATCCTCGACCATAAAGCCGTTGGAGGGTTCATGACTCATTGTGGATGGAACTCAACATTAGAGGCAGTGACTGCAGGGGTGCCACTGGTCACATGGCCACTTTACGCTGAGCAGTTCGTAAATGAAAAGCTGATTACAGATGTTCTCAAGATAGGAATTGGAGTTGGTGCCCTGGAATGGTCAAGATATGCTAAGAAAATTCTAGTGATGAAGGACGGCATAGAGAAGGCAATTGTTCAGTTGATGGAGGGCGAAGAAGCTGAGGAAATAAGAAACAGAGCAAGGGAATTGCAGGAGATGGCAAGGAACGCTATGGAAGAAGGAGGATCATCTTACTCTGATTTAACTGCATTGCTGGAAGAATTAAGGGCCCTTGAGACAAGCAAGCAAGAATCCGCAGGCCATTAACATGTCTTGTTTTAATTTCCTATTACAATGTTCCTAGAGTGTGGTTAAGATTGCGGTGAAATGCGTTCTGCTTGTCCGTATTTAGTTTTTCACAAAAATAAAAGAGCATTTCACACGATTTTTTCCTGGAAGAAGAGGCATATAGCTTCACTGACATGTGTTAGCTTGCTTCCTGTTCAAAGAAAACCGTTGTGACTAGAATCCACATGAAACTATAGTTGAGGAAGTCCTACAAGTGTTTCTGAAAGTGTTAAGCATGAGAAGACAGGCGGTATCTAACACATCTTAACCAGCAAACTGTAGCTCTTAACTGACCACGAGTTGTAAGTAAAAAAAGGTAACCATCCTTGAATGACGAAAACCTCTCTATATAATATAACCTCTCTACATAAATAATTAAGGAAAATCTGGTGCATTGTTTATCGGTAAGAAACCCAGATATCACACAGCACAGGTTACCACCAACCAGTTCATGCTTTGCTAACTGCCTGGCGCCTGTGAAGATTTTGCGTTTCATGCCTGCTCATAAAGCCACGACGATCAACACAATATATTATAGAAGCACGTCTTCCTAGCTACCCAAGAGAGAGACTTGCAAGATGCATGCAAGAGTCGAACTTAAAACATAATATTGCACTGAAAAAGACTTGAAACACTACCTCGACAATAAAATCAATAGGGTAGCCATGAACCAATTGATTGGCAGTAATTTCATGTAATAGAAAGAAAATAGTTATTTGAATTGCGCGTTACCAGTCAAATTTTTTAGTGTTTTTTTTTAAATATATATGTAGATTTTTACCACATATTTTTGTATATAAAAAAATCTTAAGTATAATTCAAAAATTTCATGCACATATCTAATTATATCTAATTTAAGTAAATTAATGACTATTTATGCAACAAAAAAAAATCATGAAGCCCGACTCTTACCTAGCTAAATTAGTCAGTCAAACATATGACCTGAGTTATGGATAATCTTAAGTATAAATCAAAAAGTTTATGCACATATCTAATTAAGTAAATCAATAACTATTTATGCAACAAAAAAAATCATCAAGCCCGACCCCTACCTAGCTAAATTAATCAGTCAAACATGTGACTTGAGTCATGGATTAATCCAACTGGGTTCAATAAAAAAATTTTATATAATGTTTTACTAAAAAGTAGACACCTATAAAATAAAAAAATCAACAAAATATCAAAGTGATTGGATTTTTATCAAAAAATAGTTTTTTAATTGGGTTCATGGATTCAATTGGGTTCAATAATTTTTTTTTTTTAAATAAACACCTATAAAATAAAAAACTAACAAAATATCAAAGTAATTGGACAAAAAAATCAAATCGAAATAAATTACATTACTCAATTAATAATCAACCAAATATTAAGTGATGAAATTTGAGAGGAAAAAACAAGATATAAAAATACAATTGTAATGGGTAAAAAAAAAAGGCAAAAAAAGCCAAGCCTCTCATGTTAGGAAGGTTCAGAGTTCCTGGACCTCCAAAATGCCTCCAGCAAAAAGGCCCAAGAACACGGGCAAGGAGCAGTCCACACACCTGGGCCTTATTTTTTAAATTTTCTTAAATGCTTTGAAAAAAATAATAGGTGATACGTTGCCTGCATTGCCTAGATTCCAGCGATCTCTGGTCATCAAAAAATCAGACTAATCTATTTCATACTAAGAGAAACCTATTTTCAACTATATTTCGACCAAAAAAAACAAAAAACAATATCCTAAACATGTTCTGAAATATATTCATAAGCTCTAACAACCCAGAAATTGACTTCAAAACCTATAATCAATCAGAAATAAATATTCTTTTCGAGTTTAGATCTATCATTTCAGGCAAATTTAAGAGGGAGAAATACCTTATATAAACTTTTCCCATAAAAAAAGAATTCATTAACTAGAATCCAGCCACTTTCTCTCTTCTCTCTCAAATTAAGGATCAAAAAATAAGGAAAATGAAGTTTGGAACTAAAATTGAATTTTATAAATTATTAGGGACTGCAAATTTATAATTTGAGAAGTTAAGAGGACTATAGTGTACATTTAACCAAAAATCATCTTTTTTTTGCGCTTCATTCATGCATAGATGTAAAATACCGTCGTCATTTGGTGTACTGAATTGATGGATGTCCTGCTTCTAACATTCTCTCCAGCTAATTAAGTAATGTAATTTTGCTCTTTTATGCTTACATGAAAATGCAGGTCTTTTGGGATTAACATGAGTTGGAAGGAAGTCAGGGAGTCATTCAAATATCGACAGGCTTTATGCTTTTATTTTCTGTGTTAGGTTAGTATTCCACATTGCATTGTTTTATTTTCTTCTTACTTATCATTTTTAAATGAACAATCAAATTTCTCTTGTCATAACAATCAATTTTCCTAGATTCTCTATTTGTCATGTCCTTTTGAAAAGACTCCCTTTTCCTTTTCTCTATCATTCTACTACTTGAAGTCTTGATCAATTTGCAAATAGAAATTTATATTTCTCACATAGTAATTGTTCTTATGGTGTTGCAATCTATCTTTTACAAGAGAATTCGGGGCTGTTATTGCCAACTGTGGCAACCCTTTACTGTGTCCTCTTCGCCTATGTGGGGGTAGGTATTAATTTTATACTTCATCAATCAATTTTACCAAGAGGTAAAATGATGTTCATAGCGATAGTTTACTTGAATCTAGAAGAGGAATGGCAACTATATATGAAGATTAAAACACCTAGGACCACTGAAAGTCAACATAATGTGTACTGAGAGTTCTTAAAATTTTACATGTGAACTTTGCTTGAAGTTACTTGACATATATTGCTCCTAGCTGATGATGGTTTTATTAGATGATAGCACAAACATTTTCCATAAAAGGCAGTTCGGCCATCTGCTTTTAGTGGCCAATGTATAGTCCCGTAGAAGTTTCTATGAAAAACTACATGTCATGCCTGACTCAAGAATCAATTGGTTTTATAATAGCTCTAAGAGTTAGATATGCTCTTCAAGGAAATCGTTTAAATTGACTTCTAACTGTCGTGTTATTATGCGGCAAGAAGAATCTGCTGATTTGGGATTTCTCCAGTTCTGCAATCTAAATAGCTTCAGGACAAAGTTCATCCTTCGTTTTTCTCTCTTCTTAAGCCTTTTTGTGTCACAATACTTCAATGAATACCCTTTTGTTTTCTTGGATATGAACCTGAAGATACTAACTTTACTTCAAGAATCAAACGTTGCTTCCATAACCTCATCCAATACCAGTAGTATTTTATTTTTTAGATATTGAGAAGAAAGTAATGGAGAGTGTTGTCAATTCTATAAATCTTGTGAGGCTTACATTGTTAGATTAAGTTTTCTCCATGTTCATGTTTTTAATCAATTCCAATATCTAATTTAGTGAACGTGTTTTTTTATTTTTTCAGAGAATGAGCAAAAGACTAAATGGAATGATAAAAAGGTGGATGAGAAAAACACAAGAAGATGAAGATGAACTTCATCCTGAATGATTGATTATGTGATCATTGAGTCATTTTAACATTTATTAGGTCACTTCCAAGTTTCAAGATATTGAATACCAAAATGTTGAATGTTATGATAGTTGTGATGATTGTGGGATCACTATACACATATGATTATAGAAAATGGTAAATGGGAATAAGACTCTCTGTCCTTGCAAAAAAATCTTTTACTGAGCTGGGGAGAAATTTAAAGTATTTTTTTACTTGAAAATATATTTTTTAAAAATTAATTTTGATATCAATATAATAAAATGATTTGAAAATATTAAAAAAAATAAAAAAAATTAAATTGTTTTTAAAATATTTTTAAAACATAAAATAAATACTGACTTAATTGATGCATAAAGCTATCTTTTTTGTTCAAGAAAAGTGGGGACTTGGGAGGGGAGGGGAGGGGTGGGTGGGGGAAGAGTTGTGGGCAGGGATTCTTTAATATAATAGATTATATTTTCAATGTTACCTTGCTGGTAATAAAAATAATAATTTTTTTTCATTGAAACAATTGTAATGAAAAAACTATTTTTATAATTATTTAATTAATTAAAAAATAAATTTTAAAAAACAAGATTGTTAAATCAACTTTTTATATTTTTTTCATGTAAAAAAACTTTTTATCCAACGCCGGTAAATTAGCTAATAGATATTATTTTAAGTGGATCATAACTAAGATTACAAACTGTCCAAGTTTTGGACAAAGATTTACCATAAAGTACAAAAACATTTCTTGAGCTTCAAGAAGTTTGGCCAAAGTTTTGGACAAAGATTTACCATAAATTACAAAAACATTTCTTGTGCTCCAAGAAGTTTGACCAAATACAATGCCATTAATTTGTCTATGAATAAAGTTTGGTGAGAATATCAAATCCTAAAATGTAGAGACTATTTCTCAGGGGCTTACCAAGGCTTTCTTGAGCTTGAATCGCTATAAAAAAATGCATAAATTTGACTAGAAACTTGGTGAGAGAGGGGAAGCTTCCTGCCATACTTCGTCACCATGCTTGATTTTCTCTAATGTCTCAGTCACATGCATCATCAAAACCTACCCAGTTATAACAAATCAACTGTGTAGTTTAAACATTATAAAAACAGAAGGCATATAGTTTAAAGCCTTATGCTGGAGTATAAATATTTATGGGGAGGTAAGAAAGAATGACAATTAAATGCATGCAAATTATGTTCTAAAGAATTACTTCACTGCAAGCAGCCAAATAGCTTCCCGTTAATTTCCTCGCCCTACCTTGGCCCTTTCAAAACTTTTAACTTAACATCGCTCATTCATCATAAGCTCCAAGTTCAAGACTAAATGGAGTCCCCGCCGTTCCAGCTTCACATTGCATTCTTCCCATTCATGGCCCAAGGCCACATCATTCCAACTGTTGACATGGCTAGAACTTTTGCCAGGCATGGGGTGAAGGCAACCATTATTACCACTCCTCTTAATGCGCCTCTCTTCTCAAGAACAATTGAACGAGATATAGAAATGGGTTCCAAAATCTGTATTCTTATAATGAAATTCCCTTCTGCAGAAGCTGGGCTGCCAGAAGGTTGTGAGAATGCGAGTTCCATCGAAACGTTAGAAATGGTTCCAAAGTTCTTCAAGGCAGTTAGCCTGCTTCAACAACCACTCGAGTATCTCCTCGAAGAATGCCGTCCCAATTGTCTTGTGGCAGACATGATGTTTCCCTGGGCTACAAAAGTGGCAAGCAAATTTGGGATCCCAAGGCTGGTTTTCCATGGGACATGTTATTTTGCTCTCTGTGTATCTGATTGCTTGAAACGCTTCGAACCTTACAAAAGCATAGAAACTGATTTGGAGCCTTTCACGGTCCCTGGCCTTCCAGACAAGATAAAGTTGACTAGACTACAACTGCCTTCACATGTTAAGGAAAATAGCGAACTTTCAAAGCTAATGGATGAAATTTCACGAGCAGATTTGGAAAGCTATGGAGTTATCATGAACAGTTTCCATGAGCTGGAACCAGCTTATTCAGAACACTACAAGAAGGTGATCGGAAGGAAGGCATGGCACATCGGCCCAGTTTCACTTTGCAACAGGGACACCAGAGATAAAATGCAAAGAGGAGGCGTGGCATCTATCGATGAAAATGAATGTTTGAGATGGCTAGCCATGAAGAAATCCCGTTCAGTTCTATACATTTGTTTTGGAAGCATGTCCAAGTCTGACTTTTCAGCTGCTCAGTTATTTGAGATTGCAAAGGCTCTTGCAGCTTCTGGACAGAACTTCATTTGGGCAGTGAAAAATGGAGAAAAAACAAAGGGTGAAGACCGAGAAGAATGGTTGCCAGAAGGATTCGAGAAGAAAATTCAAGGAAAGGGTTTGATAATAAGAGGATGGGCACCCCAGATGCTGATCCTTGACCATGAAGCCGTTGGAGGGTTTATGACTCATTGTGGATGGAACTCAGCACTGGAGGGAATTACTGCAGGGGTGCCAATGGTCACATGGCCACTTTGTGCTGAACAGTTTTATAATGAAAAATTGATTACAGATGTTCTCAAAATAGGAGTAGCGGTTGGAGCTCAGGAATGGTCAAGGCATGAAAGGAAAATTTTAGTGAAGAAGGAAGAAATAGAGAACGCGATTACTCAGTTAATGGTTGGTGAAGTAGCTGAGGGACTCAGAAACCGAACTAAGGCACTCCAAGAGATGGCAAGGAGGGCGACTGAAGTAGAGGGATCATCATACTGCGATTTGAATGCATTAATAGAAGACCTTAGAGCCATAAAGTCTACCAGCTACTAGAACAGGATGAACATGAATTGTCAGGAAAAAAAGATCTGTTGAATAAACGTGCTTTCCGTATATATGTATGTGAATTGAGTTATTTTAACATTCTTTGTAATCTTCAAACACGAGTACACATGCAAATGAGATAACAGCATCTCATTGTGAAAACACAAGAGTTACAGCTACATTAACAAATTAAAAGAGATGTAAAAGAAGACGAGTTTATAACCTTCTCCATGAGTTACTTGTGGTAATAACACCTAACTAATCTTCCATGGCATGCCAAACTGAACATCAACATCTGTAGCACACTTTTCTCCAATTAATTACATCTTTTAGGAGAAAAAACATAAAAAGGGAAAGACAAACTATTGTTTCACCTAACTGAGATTTAATGACCATGAAAATTTCTTGAAAAGTTCATATTGGCAAGCAGACACTAGATATGAGATGGACAAGGGGAAGGAATCAAGCAGCGGAAGGGTTGGGAAATAGACTACGTACTTGTTTGTTTCTATGGTTACTTCTAGTTTTAAAGCAAATTACATAAAATCATTATTTAGTAATGAGTGAAACTTTTATTATTCATGGATCCCAACATTAATTGTGTTTAAAATGCAGGTTCGTTAAAAGCAGCTAAGAGCGTGTTTGGCAGTGTAGTTGTGGATATTTTTTAAATAATTTTTCGTGTTAAAATACATGCTAATGATATTTTTTCATTTTTTAAAAATTATTTTTGATATCAGCACATCAAAACGATCCAAAACATACAAAACATATTAAATTTTAGCAAAAAAAAAAAAACAAAAAATTTTCAAATTTTTTGGGAACGCCGCCACAGCCGCGATCCCAAACATTCCCTAAATGTTATGTACTTTCCTCTTCTTCTTGTGGAGAGTGACTCTATTGTTCCGGCCGGACCGGATCAAATCCGGTCCAGAGTTAAATGCATTAAACCAGGTCCGGCCGAATAAAATAAAAAAATAAATTTGATTTTTGTAATTATGTTTTATTCAAAAAAACTAGTGTTTATCGGTTAGGTCCAGAGCTAAACGCTTTGAACTGGGTCCAACCCAGTAAAAGAAAAAAAAATATTTTTATTTTTAATTATGTTTTATTCGAAAAACTAGTGTTTTAAAAAATTAAATTAAATTTTTTATTTTTAATTGTGTTTTATTCAAAAAAATAGTGTTTAACATTATAAAATATCACAACATAAATTAGACAGATTTGATCGCAATCTCAATTTTGTTCCTGATTATATTTTACCTGATGTTGTTGCGCGCTTAAGAAACCAAGAAAACTGTAGTCCTTGTCTGATATAGTTCATACGTGATGAAATTGTAGATAGTTTAATGGAATAATAAAAATTATTTTATATAAAATATTATTTATTTCATGATATAATAGCAGTAGTTACATTTACAATATTTAAATTAAAAATTATTAATATTAATATATATTTTTTAAAATTATTTTTTAACCTTAATTTAAAAATTATTTTTAACTAAACACATTAAATTATTTTTATTCAACATCAATTTCAACAACAATACACACACGCTAAATCATGCCATGGTTACCAATTGTTCACACTTGTCATTAAAAAATCTGCAGTTAACTAATCATCGAATTGCACAAAGCCATCTAGGCATCAGTACCAAACCAAATACGAGGAGTAATGGGACAGATCCTAAGATACGCCCTGGAAATTTTAATGCCTTTTCAATCCTCCTTACCATTATTCACTCAAATTGAAGATAGAAGGTTCAAGCCCCTGCTCTGGGGAGTTCTATCGGTTTGGCAAAAAGAAAAACCTAATTGTCGAGCATGAAACCTCTCTGTTGAGAGGAAGGAGTATTTGGAGCATTAATATTCCTAATGATTGTAGCCAGAACCGGAGGAAGATCTTAAAACCTGAAAGGCTTCGTTTGAGGGCATCTTATGCACAACATTGGGAATGGCAAGGAACTTATTTATGATTGCATGATTGGAACCCACGATCCTTTGGTCAAGACTTCTGGGATGAGAATTATTCAAGAGTCTAGTGTGCCTTCCACTGCTAACGTCTCAGATGTCATACGCAATGTTGACTTGAAATGGCCCGCAGCTAGGTCTGTAGATATGTTAAACATAAAAGCTTCTCCATGGGAAGGGAGCAGGCTAGAATGAAGAATAGCAGGGTAGATTGGTTTAACTTAACCTGAGATTTACTTCCCATACTCGGATATAATTTCATTTCATTTTTAGCTGCTCTTGATAGACCATCAACTAAAACAAGACAAATGAAGAGCGGAAGTGTGGTGGATCCTACATGTGTGTTTTGCTACTCGGATGATGAGGCTAGGAATTGTTTTTCGCTTGTTCTGCTGTAAAGAGTATTTGGGGTACAATTTTGCAGATTTGTAGCGTTCTAAACGCTGTTCGTGTTTTGGGGTTTTGAGTTTGATTTTACATAGAAGTTTCTGAAGATAAGGAGTTGAAAAGTCACTGTAAGGAGGCTTGCTTGGTGTAGCTATATAATTACCTCGCAAGGCAAGGGAGAAATAGGAGGATTCGTAGCAGTGATTGCTCTACTAGTCTATGTTGGTGAAACAAGTGATCCAGTCTGTTCATTTCAGGCTATGCAATTCAAAATTCCTTAAGAGAAGCTATTGAAAACCATGTTTGACAGATTTCTGCAGCAGATGGGATTGCTGTCTATTTGTTTGATGGTTTGTTTTCTTCTTTAATAGTGTTCTCGAGATTTACTTCCTGTAAGCTCTTGTAGTAAGGTGAACACCTACTTAATCGTCTCTTTGATTATAAGACTCCCATTAATCAAACAACAAATCGACCTCTTTGTGCACTCCACACAAATACCATGGACTAACCATGACCCAAAGTCCAAACCTTCAATATTCAGTACTAATGACTGTGATTCACTACAATTCACAACAACTAAGTTCTGATTGACTTCAGTTCAACCTCACACATGACCCAATCTAACCAACATGTCGAAACAAGAAAAGAAAAGAAAATAATTCTTAGAAGTAGCTCAACTAGTCAAATTTTAGGTTTATATTTTAATGGTCACGAGTTCGAGTCCCCTTAGAGCCACTAAAAACTTACATTGTCGTTAATTTCAGAGCCTATGGGATTAGTCGAGGCGCAACAAGCTTGCCCGAATACCTACATTAAAAAAAAAAACAAAAACAGCTCGAACCTTTTCAATAAATAAAATTAGGAAAACCGAAAACTTACATACCATTCAAATTCTCATTATGTCAGACATCTCCTAGCTACCAATTTAATCTTAAATTGAGTAAAACCGATAAATATATATCTTTTAATAGTTCAATATTCTCAACTCAATTTTGAGTCATCGAAATTCACTCTCTCAGGTCGGGTTATTATTAATAAGCCACCCACAGCTTACGGAAGATATGTCAACAAGTTGTATATATGAAAAATTTATCGCAACTTCCCCTGGGCCAAGTAATGAAAGAACGAAGGATACAATAGATAACGTAGGAAAAACAGTGGATGATCTTCGCTTGGCTAGCAAATAAAAGAAAAGATGTTCAAATTAAAAGCATTGGAAATTATAAAATAATAAAAGTTCATGAATCAATCTAATTAGAAGCATTAAAGATTATATATGTGAAAGGATTAAAAAATCCCTTCTATCTTTTTTATCAAATAAAAAACCAAATCCCTCCTCTCCGATTTCTTCCCTCCTATCCATTTTCCCCCAATATCTTGCGACAAACAAAATGGTAAGTTCGAGCCCGAGATAATCGATCACATGAGAAGCAACCACAATTGGCACACTTGTCACTCAATTGTTCGAATTTTCATATAAGAATTAAAAAAAATGATTCGTCAATGTGATGTCAGATACACTAAATATCTGGACGCCTGTGCTCGTGAATATCTCGTCTAGATAGAAACAAATAAAATAAAGAGGCATAACCGTGCATTACAGTTGCAGGCGGTGGCGGTGGCGGTGGCGGTGGCGGTGGCGGTGATTCTCGGGAAGTGCAGAGCATGTGCGAGCTGCTTCCGGTCCGCTGTGTGATCTGCTTCTTGGCTTTTCAAAAATTTAAGCTCAAAATGCGAGGCACATGAGGTCATGGCAGTGGCCATATTACGGCGATAGGTTGTGCCCACACGGGTCAAGCCCATTGTATGGTTAGAAGTTAGAGCATATGTCTATATTCTTTGAACCCGTTTATTTCCGCATTGTTTTTTTTAAAAAAAATATTTTATTTTTTTAAAATTAATATTTTTTATATTATTTACATTATTTTTTATATTAATATCAAAAATAAATTTAAAAAAATAAAATAATATTATTTTAATATATTTTTAAACAAAAAAACACTTCAAAAAATAACTACAACCATGTTATCAAATAGGCTCCATGTTTGTGGGGTTTTAAATAATTATTCTCATACTTTATTTTTAGAGTTTATTTCAAGTTGTTTTTTTAATATTTTTTATTTAAAATACTTAAAATAATTTTTTTATTTTTTAAAATTTAATTTTAATATTATTACATTAAAACGATTTAAAAACATCAATAAAATTAATTTCAAACAAAAAAAATATTTTGTTTATAAACACGTTTGCACTTCCACCTCCCTCCCTTCTTTTTCTTTTTCTTTTTTTTTTATTCCTCTTCTCTTTCTAAAAATGAAATTTATTGTTTTTTTTTCCTTCCATCGCGGAATTGAACAGTTTATTTTTGTATTATAATTTACCCCAACTGAATGGCACCCATTCCTTGCTTTTATTGTTTGCTACCATTGAATATAGAACTGTAAAAGAAAATGTTGGTAATTATTGTTATTATTTTATTCAATCGAAAGTGGTATTTTCCAATCAATAAAAAAAAATAAAAATAAAAACAACTAAAAGAGGTTGAGAAATCATTGTGCATATAGACGGTACATTGTGAACGGGAAAGTGTAATTATTATTTGAATACAAAAACAAAAAAAAATTGTTTTTATGCAGAGGTGATTTTGTCTAAAAAAAACCCCCATTGAATTTATTTTGTTGCCTCTTCAAACAAGTATATTTTAACTAGGGTATAGGAGTGTTTTAGTCTTTTTCTTTTTTAATTATCAAGCCAAAACAGGATGAGTTCAACTTTTACTTTGAAAATGAATAGTATATTTACTTGGTTGCCCTTTCAATTAAAAAAATTTTTTTAACTAGGGTCTAAGGGAGTATTCATCTTTTCATTTTTCTTTTTGAAGTTACGAGATCAAGACAGGGATAATTTGATATTTTTTAATGGATATTTAAAAAGAAAAATATGTTGGTGCATTTTGTTCACGAGCTATCATTTTGCACACTTTAAGCAACACGTGTAGAGTATTTAGGTGGTGTAAATTATCTATTCGTGACGGCGTTAAAAAGATCACGACATTATCTTTCAAATGAGGTGGCGTGTGTGGTGGTTTGGTGGACGGTTTGACTTCGATGATGTTTTTTTTTCTCTTTCTCTCTTTACCTTGGAAAATATGATATCCAATCAGAAAATCTATGTTGTCCTTTTATTTTATTTTTTCCTGATATTTGATTCAGTTATTTTGTTTTTTATTGTATGATTTTTGTTTTAATTTCTTTTGTGAACTTTAAATTTCTTTTCGATTTTACCCTCAATTGAATTGTTATTTTTCCTTTTATTTTATCTTGGATTCATGTTTGGTCATTTTTCTTTTTCTTTTGAGTTTTTATTTTGATTTCTTTTGCTAAATGTTTGATTTCATTCAATTTTACATTGAATCAATTAATATTAACCCCCCTTGTTTATAGCATTTGATCCTTATTCTTTTATATTACTATATTTTTTTGGCATTTTATCTTTTTTTTTCTAACATTGAAATGTTATTTGTCCTCTTATTTTGTTTTGATTCCAGATTTGCTCCTTTTTTCTTTTGATTTTGAGTTCTTTTGGGATTTTTTTTTTATTTTTTTTAACTTCACCCTTGAATCAATGAATATTATTTATTTTTCTTAGCATTTATTCTTCGTTCTTTTATATCACTTTTTTTTAGGGGGGCTTTTATCAAATTGATTTTTTTATTTTCATTCTCTAACATTAAAATGTTATTTTTCCTCTTATTTTGTTTCGGTTTCATATTTGATCCTTTTTTATTTTAGATTCTTAACTTGATTTTTTAAAACATGTTGGTTTTTTCCTTTTCTTTTCTAATTTCACCCTTGAATCAATTAACATATTTTTCACCCTGATTCTTTCATATAGCATTTGGTCTTTATTATTTTATATTACTATTTTTCTAGAGACTTTTGTTAAGTTATTTGTTTTTCAATTTATCCTTCAATATCAATTTGGTTATGAATTAAGAGTCATGGTTATCGCTAGCAGAGTTGCATCGGGTTCATGATCGCGGTGATGGGTTTGAAAGGTTGACTCAGGTGATATTGATATTTTTTATCCTTCAACGCTTTGTATTCTATCCTTTTTTTAAGTTTTTTTTTTTAAATTATTATGGCCCCATGCATGATTTGCATGCCGACAAACACGCTCGGGTTTGCTTAGGTCATTTCTTCCCCTTGGATTTTTTTATTTTCTTTGTGATGCCCCTGGTTAGATTGAAATTTAATTTTGTTGTTTTTTTCCTGTTAATTAACATTTTTTTTACCATGACCACCCTTTTTTTTTTGTTTTATCCAAATGATGTTGTGGGATAAAACAAGCTTATTCAATCTAGCTAGATCTATGACCTAAATCTCGACTTCTTACATTTTGAAAACATGTTTATAGTCTTTTGATTTTTTTTAGTACCAAGATTTTTTTTTACTTTCTACTGCGTAGTGCGGGTCATAGACTGTTTGTATATTAATTGAGATTAAAAGATATATTTTTTTATATCATTAATAATATATTTTAAAAATTTTAATAAATTCTTTTGAATATTAATTTGTAAGATTAAATAGGAGAAAATACTTCCAATTCTTGGCCCCGGATTGATATTTAGTACGATTCCAAAACATTAAATTTTTTTATAAAAAAATTTATAAATTCCATGTGCAACTCCTTTGTTTGTTTTTCATTAAAAGCAAGAATTGTCCAGAAGCACCGAATAGGCTCCTTGTATTTCGATTCAAATGCAATCATTCACCAAGCTAGTAAAATTCAAGCGACAAACTAGCATGCCGTGCGCTAACATCGGCAATACAGTTGACAGGCAAGGCAGACGACCCATTATAAAAAATAGTGTTAGTGAATGTGGTTGAAATTATATTTTTTATTTACAATTTTATATATATATAATGAATGTATATGTATGTATGTATGTATGTGGATTGTTTTGACAAGGTTATGTAAAAATTAATTTTTAAAAAATAAAAATATATTATTTTGATATATTTCCGAGTTAAATTCATTTTAAAAAGCAACTACTATTACATTTTCAAACACTCTCAAAGGCTTCATGGTCATTCTAATCTTTTTAGAAAAGTTCTCGTGATTACTTTTAGGTATTGTTTGTTTTTGTGGTGACGTTGTATTTTTAAAGAAAAAAATATTTTTTATGTTTTTAAATAGTTGTGATATGTAGATATCAAAAATAAATTTAAAAAAAATAAAAAAATTATTTTAATATATTTTCAAACGAAAAATATTTTAAAAAATAATCACTACAAAAATATCAAACAATGCCTGGACTCCTATCTTAATTTTTTTAATAGTTTTTGTTTACATGAAGATTAAGAAAACATATTATTGTGTGAAATTTTTCTAAAACAAAGACCTTGTTCGATTTGCAATTAAAATAGTAAAAGAAAATGAACATAAAGATACAGATGAACCAAATAATACAATACTTCATGCCATAAAAAAATATGAAAAAGGTGTTTTGAAGTAAATAATTTTGTTTTTCTTAATTATTAAACATGTATTCCATGAAAAAAAATTCATTCTTTATCAATAAACAAGCTTTCTATTTTTTTTACTTCTTAAACAAACTTTTGTTAGATAATATTTCTAATAAGAAAAGGATATTTTTTTTTTTATCTTTTATAAAGATGAATTTTATTTTTTAAAATAAAAAATATTTATTTTTAGATAATATTTTTAATACGTGTAGCCTTGCATGATATTTGTTTTTTCTTTTATTTTATTTAATTAATTTAATTTGTATCTCTATTTCTATTATTGTTTGCTTAAATAGAAAATTATTTTAATAAATAATATTAGCAAATACAACCAAGTAAATATCATGTATTTCAAGATTAAATATCTTGATTTATATCTGTGTTTTGATTTTCAAAGTTTTATTTTCAAATATTATTAATAATTATTTATTTATTTATTCACACTAATAATTCTAGATTTATTTAATTACATGTATGCATAAAAATTTTAATTTTAATTTAAAATTTTTAAATTATAGAAAAGCCTTTAAAACATTTATATATAAAAAATAAAAATATCTAACACTGTTTGTTTTATAAAATAAAAAATAAAAATATTTAAAATAAATTCGTTTTATAAAAAATAAAAATATATAACTAGAAACACTATTTGTTTTTACGTTTCAAAAGCGCTTTTGAAAAAAATTTAATTTTATTTTAATTTTTTCTATACTTTAAATTAATATTTTTTGGTGTTTTTAAATCATTTTGATGTATTGATATCAAAAATAATTTTTAAAAAAATAAAAAAAAATATTATTTTAATACATTTTCTAAGTAAAAAACAACTGCAACTATAGTGTCAAACATGTAAAAACACCAAGTAACTTCAATAAATCATATCCATTCAAATCTCGCATTAAAAAAAAAAATACCTTTTGTTCCCATGAATTTTAATTCATGAGTTGATGATGTCAGATAAAATATTTAAAATGAAAACTTATTTAATTGTTGCAATATTTGACGACCATCAAATTGATGGATAATAACTACTCTATTGACGTGTGAACTCCAACTAGCTTTTTACGAGGTATTTAGAGCCCATTTGGAAATATAGAAAAATAGTATTTTTTTAAAAAATATTTTTTTATATTTTTGATTGTTTTAATATATTTATTTTAAAATTAATTATTAAAAAATAAAAAAAATATTATTTTGATGCATTTTAGAATAAAAATATATTTTCTACCTTTGTCAAAGAAATTATAATATCTTTTTGGAGCAAAAAAAAAACTAAACCTTAAGGTAACAAATTATAAAAATAATAAATTAGTTTTCTAAAATCTAAAATCACAATCAATAATATTTGAGAGCAATAAATATTATTTAAAAATATATGAAATATTCAGATTATCTGAACCAATTCAAGGAATAAATTTTTGAAAAGTTGGGAGAACATATAATTAAAAAAATAACTTGAAATTTATTTGGGATAATTTAAGTAAAATGAGAAAAAAAAAGTCAGATGATATCCAAATTGTATATTTTTTATTTATATATATTTAAAGAATTTAAAACTAAAAAGCTTGTAATTTCTCACAAATCTAATTTTACATGGTCAAAACTTTTCTCTTGCATGATGTTATCTAATTATTGAATTTTTTAAAAGAATCTTCAAATTTTAGGGTATCCAAATTATACGAAATTTAATTCAAAGAATCAAGTGAAGAATATTTGAAGAAAAACAAGGAATTCACCTCGAATCATCTCTATATTGACCAGTCTTTAAAGGGTTAATAGGGTTTTAAATTCATACCATGGATCTACTTGTAAAACATATACTAAATTCATTTAATCCGCGTAGTTGTAATTAATTTCTACCCCAATTATTTATCAAATCAAATGGATGTGTTTTATGTTTTAATTGTAAGGGTGGAGACCCTATGTAATATACTAGTTAGCCCATGTGTAAGGGTATGCATCATGTTTGAAGGAATTTCTAAGTATGCAGAGGAGAACCATGGAGGAACCTATACTTAAAAAAACTTATAAGAGAGTGGGGTAAGATATAAAGGACTTCATAATTAGAAAGTTTTTTTAACAAAAGGAGAAACTCATGAAAACAGAGCATGTACTTAAAACATTTCTAGGTGGTTGGAGGAACATAAAAAAGGGTGAGTTTATACATAGAAATTTTTTTAAAAATCTGAGGTAAACCCATGAAGGGTGGAGCCTATACTTAGAAAATTTATTAGTGGTTAGGGGGAACTCAATAAGAGGATGGAGCTTGTACTTAGAAACTTTCTAAATGGCTAGAGAGAACTAAATGAGAGAGTAGAGCTCATACTTATCAAATTTATAAGTGGTTAAGGGGAGTCCAATGAGAGAAAGAAGCTTGCACTTAGAAAATTTCTAAGTGGCCAAGGAAACCCAATGAGGGTGAGGGGAACCATAGAGGAACTCAATATGGGGTGATATTATTGTATTAGGGAGACCAAGTCCATCCCCTAGAGATTGGTTTTATTGCACTAGTAGGTGAAACTTGCCTAATGGTTGAGGGAAACTCATGGGATGAACCCAATGGAGGAACCCAATGAGAGGGTGGTGTTATTGCACTAGAAAGATCAAATTCATCCATTAGAGAGTGATGCTATTGCATAAGGGAGATCTCATACTGATCCCTTAGATAGTGATGTTATTTCATTAAAGAGACCTCATATTTATCCCTTAGATAGTGGTGATGTTGCACTAGGAAGACCCTATACAAATCCTTTCCTTTAAGAGTGATGTTATTACACTAGGAAAACCATGTCAACCCCTTATAAGGAGAGTTGTGCTCGTTCAATAGGTGAAACTTATCTTGTAAGTGGAGCTTGCTTGGTATATGGAACTCACCTATCATTTAAATTTTTTCTAAGTGGCTATGGAAAACTCAATGAAGGAACCTATTAGAGTAACCCAATAAGAGGGTGATGTTATTGCATTAGAAAGATAAAGTCCATCCATTGAAAAGTGATGTTATTTCACTAAGAATACCTCATATCTATACCTTGGAGAGTAATGATATTGCATTAGAAAAACCTCATACTCATTTCTTAGAGGGTGGTGTTATTGCATTAGAGAGATAAAGTGCATCCTTTGGAGAGTGGTGCTATTGCACTAGGGAGACCTTATACCCATCCCTTGGAGAGTAATGTCATTGCACTAGAAAAATTTCATACCCATCTCTTAAAAAGTGATGTTATTGCACTAGGGAGACCAAATACATCATTTGGAGAGTGATGTTATTGCATTAGGGAGACTTCATTCCCACCCCTTAAATAATAGTGTTATTGCACTAGAAAGACCAAATTCATCCATTGGAGAGTGTTATTATTACATTAGAAAGACCTCATATCCATCACTTGAATAGTGCGGAGCTCGCCAGATAGGTGAAACTCGTTCAATAAATGGAGCTCACCTGGTATATGGAACTCACCTTTTATGTATCATTAGAGCCCCTCAAGTCCCAATGACACCTTTTAGCGTATATAAGCCACATAAAAATGATGGGTGTAGCCTTGGGGAATAACCATAAGCATAGTTGTGAGTGTAGTCATAGGTATAATCGTCGACATAGTTATAGGTGTCATTGTGGGTGTAGCCGCTGACGTAACCACATAAGGCACAATTGTGGGCGTAACTACTGGCTTAGCCACTAACATATCATTAGCGTAGCCGAAAACATAGCCACTGACGTAGCTACCATTGTATCAGGGCTTCTTTAACCATAAAAAGGACTTTCAATAAATAGTAATGAACTAACTTTTTGTTCAAGTTCCTACAGATAACGCTAATAATGAGGTTCTAAAAAACCCAAGTAGCTTAGAAGCAAAACTAATATGTTAGATAACCAGTTAATCTCGTGGTTCTAGCAATTTGATTCATTCTCCCTAGCAAAGGTGGTTGGTGTCTGGTAAGTCAAGGTGGCTGGCACCTGTAAACGGTTCCATTTGGTAGATTTAAGGACTCTCAGATGCTTAAGTAAATATCTTTTTAGAAAGAGAAAATGCAATGATATTTTAGAAAGATAGACTTTGAAAATATGTATATTGAAAAAACAGAGAATAAAGAAATTGTGAACCTGACACTTGAAGGATTTATGGAGTATTTATAGCCTATAAGTCTTGTTCTTTTATGGTGAGTAGGGGCTGGAATGGTTTTTTTTTTTTATCCTGATAGCATTAATAAGGAATAAATATTCCTTACACAAACATTAATGCGATGAAAATATAGTAGGTTTTTGAGAGATTTTTTATACACCTGGAGATATAGGGAGAATAAGATCTAAAATATTACTGAGCACATGAGAGCTAAACTCTTCCTCTAGGTTAAGCCTACGGTGACGGGCTTTTCTCCTAGGCCGAGTCTATAAGGGCTAAGCTCTTCCACTAGGTTGAGCCTACAACAATGGGTCATCCCCTAGGGTAAGGCCATAAGAGTTGGAATCTTCTCCTAAATTGAGCCCATGAGGGTTGAGTTTTTTCTCTAAACTGAACTCATAACATTCCTTGGAAGTCACTTTTATCAATTCTTTGGATGATATAATATTCATTAATCTGGTTAGACATAATAAAACATCTAATTAGTTTGTTTTTTCTTTAAGTCACTTTTATCAATTAAGTTGAACCTCCCTAACCTCTAAAATTAATTTGCTTTTAGATTTAAGCTACAAAAAAATTATATAAATTAATGCGTCAACTACTAAATAGTAAAATATAGGTCTTATAACAAGTAATAATTGATTTTTATATTGAAAAATGATGACCGCATATGTTTGTATAATTAACATATTAGTCCGCGCTTCGCAGCAAGTCAATAAAGATGAAGAGTATAGAGAATATTTTAAGTGTCCTGGATCTGATGACAATTCAAGACCTAATAGCATTGAGTCTAGCAGCCGAGCCAGACCCATTAAAAGAAAACTTGAGTCCGGTTGCCCAGCCAGACCCAATGGCGTTGGGTCTGGCTGGGGGTATAATGAAATTCTTCGATCTCATAGAAATGATCCGTTTTGTTTGACTGATGGAGACAACAAATAATTAGTTTTAACAAATTAATATATTTTTTAGAAATAAAAGTAATACTAAATAATAAAAGAAAAGAACTTGATTTTGCTCTCCTTCTTTCTAGTAAAGATCACTTCCTAGTTCGATCAATTTTGAAAAGAGATCCACCTCCCCCTCTTATTAAATTAAATAGTACAATCTTCTCTTAAAGTAAAAATAGGATTTTAGGTTGCTCTATAGGTAAAGAAATTCTATTACCGGGCGGAGATGAGAGAATTAACTAACTGTTAACCCTGATATCTCTTGTCGGTTATCGGTAAAGAAACCTTCTAACCGGTTAGGTTAAGCAAAGTAGGTAACCGTCATCGGGGTTTATTCGTGAAAGTCAGCTTTGAAAGTTAGACCCAACAACTTTTAGAAGAAAACTTGGGTCTGATTGCCCAACCAAAAACACTATGCATGTACTGTGTATATAGACTCATTGCAATGTGAACTACATTATAGACATAGAGTGTTTGCATCATGGACAATATTGTAGCACCATGGGGGCATTGTCTTCTCTGTGATTTCTTCCAAAAGCTATTGGGTCCAGCTGCCCTGCCAGGCCCAATTGGATTCGGCTGCCAAGCGTGACCAAATAACTTTTGGAATCAAAAACAGAAAAGACAATGCCTCATGTTGCTACAGTGTCGTCCACAGTGTAAATACTCTATGTTTATAGTGTGGTCAACAGTTCAAATACTATATGTCTATAGTGTGGTTAACAATGCAATGAATCTATGTACACAGTACCTGCACAGTGTTTTTTCCACGTGTTTTAAAGTATAGTATAATGTCTTTATATGATTGTTTTTGTTTATATAATAACATTGTTATTAAGAGCATTACTGTTTTTCAACAAAAAAACTCAAATAAAAAAATACTTACATATTAACGAGTAAAAAAATTACAAATACAATTTTATCTTAAAAATATTTTAATATGTGTGGTTAACACACACATGAAAGCAAAGAAACATCATTATACCTCGAACAAAAACTTTCCAACTAAGATTCCACATTTAACTTGCTGGTGTGGAAAGAGATTTTGAAAATCTTAAAAACTAAGAGAGCGTTTGGAAATGCGGTGGTACTCGTGTTTTCAAAAAATTCAAATTTTGTTTTTGCTAAAAAATATTTTTTTATCTTTTGGATCGTTTTGACGTGCTGATTTCAAAAATAATTTTTAAAAAATAAAAAAAAAATATCATTTTGATGCATTTCAGCATGAAAAACACTTTGAAAAGCAACCGCAACCACACTCCCAAACAGACCTTAAACTGAGACTATAAAAAAGTATAAGGATCAAATTGTAAGGTGTAAATAATTACAAGGGCGTAAATTGTAAAATTACAAATAAAACTAAAAGGCATAAGTGTTTTACTATGGATTGTGCATAGTGCAATCCACAGTAAAATGACTAATGCCTCTCTTAAAAAACTAAATAGTTGAACAAACACTTAGGGGTAATTTTGTATTTTGATATCTTTATTGCATAGTATAATTACTTTTATGTTGTATAAATGAAAAACACAAATAATGTCTTAGGGGTTTTTATGAAATTTCATATTTCTTGTACAGTCTAATTACCCTATAGCCCCTTGGTTTTTTTTGGTTTTTTGACCTTAGTTGTTTTTTACAATTATCTTGTGGAGTTAATGATGTTATGGTCCTTTTATAAATAACAATGGTCAGCACATGCAGAGCACGCATTAGTAGGTAGGAGTAGGGGTGATCATTTTCGGTTCGGTTCGGTTTTTATAAAAAAATAATAACCAAACCAAATTTTTTTTTAAAAAAACCGAAACAGAACCGAAACTGGTTCAAACTGAATGGTTTCGGTTCGGTTCATTTTTTAGAACAAAAATCGGTTCAAACCGGTTTGGATCAGGTTTTTTTTTGTTTGGGTTCGGTTTGATTTTATCAGTTTTAGACTTATAAAACCGAAACCGAACCAAACCGGTTGGTTTTTCAAAATTTTAATCGGTTTAATTGGGTTTTTTTCATGGTTCAGTTTTTTCGGTTATTTTTTTTCGATTTTCTTGATTTTCTCGGTTTTTTGGTTTTTTTGCTCACCCTTTGGTAGGAGGCACCCATGCTTTTTGGGCGGCGCTTGCGGTGCCTCTGGTAGTTGTTGGTCGCATTCAAGGACGATATTTGAAGCAGCGAGCCACCTTTTACACAGTGGGCTGACATGTGTCAGCCGCAAGGGAACGACAGAGCTCCAACGATAATTTTTCTCCTCCTTCTTCTTTTCTCTCTCCTCCACCTCAAAATGTGTGTTGGCCTTGCAAAATTACAAGGTGATTCTCAATCTTTTAATTGTATTGAATTTGATTTAGTTGTTTTTCAATTTCATTAATTGAGATTTGATTTTTTAATTTTTATCAAATTTGATCATCATTCTTTTGATTCCTATTTATTTTGCTTTTAATATTTTTTCTAATTGGATTTTATTTTTTGATTTCATCCATAATCATTTGATTTTAATTCTTTTTTTTTTGTTGAACTTGATCCTCATTTTTATGATTGGAATTCCTTTTTATTTGGAATTCTCTTCTTGATTGATTGTTTTTTTACAATTTCATCTACCATTGCTTAATTTCATTGAATTTTCATATCATATTTGATGTTTATTTTTTTATTATACTTTTAAAACTTGACCAGGGAGTTGACCTTTGTCATGTCTCGGGTCACAGATTGGGTCGAATGATTAGGATTGCAGCTGTCAATCAATTGTTTTTTTTTTTTATCATGTAAGAAGTAAAAGTGACATTATTGTGAAAAAAAAATAATGGTAAAAAAAAAATCAATGGTTGTTGACATGATTTTTCCCAAGTTGATCGCTTGATTTTTTATTCAGCTAAAAAGTAAAAATTATATTATTTTGATAAAAAATAATGAAGAAAAAAAATTCAATTATAATCCTTCTTCTTTTAATTGGTCTTTTTTTGTTTTGGATTCCTTTTTAGATTTGTTTTTGTTTCATTCATTTTCATTTGATTTGTTTTGTTTATATATCAAATATAGTATTCATTCACTTGATTGGTGTTTTTTTTTTTCTCTTTCAATTTTGTATCTCAATATTTTATTTTATTTATTATTTTTCTAGATTTAGTCATCATTTTTTTAATTGCTCTTTTTTAATCATTTTCTTAATTTTTTTTCTTTTAATTTTATCACTTAGCATGTTATTTCATTTGTTTTTTAATTCAATACTGGTTCTTATTCTTTTAATTGCTCTTTTTTTATCCTTTTTTATTTTATTTTTTAAGTCCCTCATTATTTTCTATATAAATTTTGGTTCTCATTACTTTGATTATTATTTATTTTATTTTTAATTTTTTGATGGTTAAAAAATTTATTTAAGATTTGTTTTGGTATTCTGTATGGTTATCTCGATCTTGTAACTTGAATTTTTAATTTTAAAAATTAACTCGATTTAACTTTAATTTTTATTTTATTTTTTAATGTTAGATTATTAGGCTTTGAATTTCTTTTTTTTTTTTGTGGTTATTCTAGATTGTTGGTTAATGAAATTAACCTGAATTCACTTAATTTATTATTATTTAAATGTCTTTTTTATATTAAATAAAAATTAATCTCTCTCGCGGTTAACACGGAAAAAAATCTATTACTGTTTAACGAGAATCCTGATTACAGTAAAATAAAAAAGCCGTGGACACCCACACACTTCTCCAAATATAAGCAGGACCCACATCAGCCAATTTCAACGCACCTTCCATCTCCTGTACAAACACCTTTTTCCGATCCTCTTCAATTCCCTTCCCTTCCCTATATATTTATCTACACGTACCTAGAGACTCTCCACAGAACACAAACACAAAGAACCTCCCAAAACAATGGCCTCTCTTCATCGATCTTTAGCCTTCATGGCTATGTTGTCCTTGCTTTCTGTTTGTTTAGCCATAGACATGTCCATAATTGATTACAACATAAAACATGGCCAAGTCCCAGAAAGAACAGAGGCAGAGACAAGAAGAATCTACGAGATGTGGTTGGTTAAACATGGTAGAGCATATAATGCGTTGGGTGAGAAAGAAAGACGATTTGAGATTTTCAAGGATAACCTTAAATTTATCGATGAACATAATTCTGTTGGGAACCCGAGTTATAAACTTGGGTTGAACAAGTTTGCGGATTTGAGTAACGATGAGTACCGGTCGGTTTACTTGGGTACGAGGATGGATGGGAAGAGAAGGTTGTTAGGTGGGCCAAAAAGTGAGAGGTTTTTGTTTAAGGAAGGTGATGATTTGCCGGAGACTGTTGATTGGAGAGAAAAGGGGGCTGTCGCCCCTGTTAAAGATCAAGGCCAGTGTGGTATGTTTTTGTTACTTTTTTCCTTTTTCTGTTTTTTTTTATCAACAGGATGTCGTTGGACAGCAAACTTGCTGGGTCTGAGGCTCATGAAAAATAATTTCATCCCAGATTTTCCTTCTTTTTGTGTTTGTGTGTGTGTGTGTGTTGTTTTGGGAATTTAGATTTGATAACCGGCGTGGGACCAGGGGCATATTTTTCTCCAAGGATGTTCTTAGTTTGGGTCTTCTCTGCTTGACCATGAAACTATCGCTATCATTTGCTATTGTTATACCTCTATTTGTTTTTTCCTAGACTATATATTTGGTGGGAGCAATTCTTGCTTTTTATCCGGATTTGATTAAGTATAATTTGAATTTTTTTGATTTTCTGGATGAAATCTTTAGGTTTTATAGATAAGATCAGCTAGAAATCGGACTATTTGATTCATGTTTTATGGTAACTGAATTTGGTTTAGGTAGAAGTATTTGATGTCCCACACACAGATTGAACAGTTTGGTGTCTAATTTTGGCAGCTACAAAATTTTATGAAAGCGTTCTGTTTGGCTCAGGCTAATTTCTAATGTAAAGTTTTATTTTGTTTTTTATTAAAGGGAGTTGCTGGGCATTCTCCACTGTTGGAGCGGTGGAAGGGATCAACCAAATTGTAACTGGTAACTTGACATCTCTGTCAGAACAGGAGTTGGTGGATTGCGATAAGACATATAACCTGGGATGCAATGGAGGTCTCATGGACTATGCCTTTGATTTTATTATTGAGAATGGTGGTATTGATACCGAAGAAGATTACCCCTACAAGGCTATTGATAGCATGTGTGATCCAAATAGGGTATCTTGAATCGTTTTCGCTCCTCAAGTTTCATATTTTAGAAAATTAATATTTGTTCTTTAGTCTGATCGGGATGTTGCTTATCCTTAATGCACTTGATCATTTTGTTTTTGCAGAAAAATGCTCGAGTTGTTACAATTGATGGTTATGAAGACGTTCCACAGAATGACGAGAAGTCATTAAAGAAGGCTGTGGCAAACCAACCTGTTAGTGTTGCCATTGAAGCTGGTGGAAGGGATTTCCAACTCTACCAATCTGTAAGTACCGCACCCCATCTTACTAACCATTTTTATGCTTTGGCATCAAGGCTCAACTATCGAAATTGTACGAATTATAATTTGTTTGTAATGCATAATAGGTTAAAGCCCGACTCATTAATCTTCATAGCCTTGTTACCAGAATGCATCATTTATAGTTCACAAGTTTGGAAGCAAGAAACATTTGAATTCTGAATGGGACAACTTCCCACAAACTGAATTTTAAGTAGTCTTGTGCACGTTAATTGATTACAGTCTTATGTTTCTTTTCTTCTTTGTTCAGGGTGTTTTTACTGGGTCATGCGGAACACAGCTAGACCATGGTGTGGTTACTGTTGGGTACGGTACAGAGCATGGTGTAGATTACTGGATTGTGAGGAACTCATGGGGTCCTGCTTGGGGAGAGAATGGGTACATCAGGATGGAGCGTGATGTTGCCAGCACTGAAACTGGAAAGTGTGGAATAGCAATGGAAGCTTCATATCCCACCAAGAAGTCTGCAAATCCCCCTAATCCTGGTCCCTCCCCTCCATCTCCAGTGAACCCTCCACCTCCAGAAAAGCCTTCCTCAGAGTGCGATGATTACTACTCATGCCCTGCTGGAAGCACATGCTGCTGCATATATCAGTACGGTGACTATTGCTTTGGATGGGGGTGCTGCCCTCTGGAGTCTGCAACCTGCTGTGATGACCATTACAGCTGCTGCCCTCACGAGTATCCTGTCTGTGACCTTGAAGCTGGAACCTGCAGAATGGTAAGTATAGTCACCTATTCCCTTAAAGACAATTGTAATGAGTTTGTGAAGGCAGCTTCTGAAATTTTAACCTTGTATGCTGCTGATATGTTACAGAGCAAGAGCAATCAATTTGGTGTTAAGGCGTTGACTCGAGCTCCTGCTAGAATTACTCAGTCTCACCAGCTTGGTGGTAGGAGGCGAGCTGGTAGGAGGTTCAGCTCTGCTTGAGATAATCCTAGGTCGTTAAGGGTCTGCTAGAGCAATATGTGGGGCTAAGGTTGACCATGTTTAGTTCAGCGAAACTTGTCATCTAGTTTTTCATTATTTGTAAATTCCTTAAATTGTCTGCTGAGGAAGATGCTATAAACTTACGATTGGATGGCCTCCATTTGTAAATAATCATCATCAACTATTGATTCCCTTCAATTCTTATTTTCGTTTATAATGGTGTTTGTGGGGCTCATTGCTTAGAATCACTGCTTACTGTTCAATTATCTGATGAAACCCTGAGGTGCACGATTGGTATAAAATAATAAAATATAAAATATCAACGAAAAAGCTGGCTACTCCACGGATGTAACTATGCTTTTTCCCCTTTTAGAGAGTGGTATGGGTTAAAATAATAAATATGTTAGTTAAAATGTATACAGGTTAATTAATTTTGTTTTTATGAAAAAATTTCTATGAAACTATTTTCTTAAAGTGAACAGGGATTTTCCCATTCTATTTTTGGGTTATAATAAGAATCTTTAACATTGTCGATTAACAAGAAAAACTAATAAAGGGTTTTTACTAATTTTGTTTTTTTTTCTTTGGTTTTTTTAATTAATGTTTTTTTATTTCATCATTTAATAGTAGATTTATTTTTTATTGTTTTATCTCATTTTCATAACACGGATCATGGGTTTGACAAGTTAATTTGATTTACTTAAAATTTTTTTTTAATGAACTTTTTTTTTAATTTTATTATTTAATATTGGATTGATTGAGAATTAAACTCTATGGTTTGTTTTATTTGCTTTCTATTAGGTTATTCCAACATCATGACCCGATAATAGTGTTTAACGGGTTAATTTGAGTTAACTTAAGTTATTTTTTGTATTTTTTTTTTATTTGAAGAGGGGTTTTTGATGCATCCCTCGTCATAAAGTATATTTCATTTGAATAGTGCTTTGTTTATTTGATTTTTATTTGATTTTTTTTTTCAATCAATTTTTTTAAAAAATTCATCATTTAATAATAGATTTGTTTTTTATTGAGTTATCTAATTTTCATGATACGGATCACAAGTTTGGCAGGTTAATTTAGACAGCTTGAGTTTTTTTTTTTCTTAATGCATCCCTCGTCACAAAGCATATTTCATTTGAATAGTGCTTTGTTTGTTTGTTTTTTCTTTGATTTTTTTTTCAATCAATTTTTTTTAAAATTCATCATTTAATATTAGATTTGTTTTTTATTGAATTATCTAATTTTCATGACACGGATCACAAGTTTGGCGAGTTAATTTAGATGACTTGAGTTTTTTTTCTTAATTAACTTTTATTTTCCACTTCCATCATTTAATATTTGGTTGATTAAGAATTAAGTTTCATAATTTATTTTGTTTGTTTTCTATTAGGTTATTCTAACATCATGACTTGAGAATAGTACTTAACGAGTTAACTCGAGTTGACTTTGGTCATTTTCTATGTTTTTTTTAAATAGAATTTTTTTTTCAATTTTATCATATGCAATATTGAATCAATTGATAATTAAGTTTAATAATTTATTTTAATTTACCTTTTTTGAAGATATACTGGTCTCATAATTAGGATCGCGAGTTTTAGTATTTAATCCCAGTTAAACCAAATTTGGCAAGTTAACCTATGTTAAACCGTGTTTTTTTTTGAGATATTATCTTGGTCTTATAAATTGGGTTATGAGTTTATCAGATTAACTCAGGTTGTTTTTTAGATTCTTTACTTAATTGATTTTTTTTTTAATCTCATCCTTCAATACCAGGCTGATTGAGAATTGAATTTTGTAATTTGTTTCAATTTTTTTCCTATAGGGTTTTTCAGTTTTATAACATGGGTCGTAAACTGAGAATTAAGCTTTTATAATTTATTTTTTATGAAGTTATCATAGTTTTATAATCCAAGTCGTGGATTTGACATGTTAACCCAAGTCAATTTAATATGTTGTTATCTTAATATCAGAAAAGGATATCATCTCAAATTTTTTTTAATTAAACTATATTTTTACATATCATTTTAGATTGCTTTTAGACTCATAAAGTTTATCGAATCATATCAAATTAACTCTCCCACGGTTTAAATTTTTTTTATTAGAAAAAAATTAACAATATCTGAATAATTTTTTTATATTAAAAAAAAAATTAACGCGATTCATAGCACTTAGCAGGTGAATGATCTGGTATTTAATTTATTTGTGCTAAACTACTAAATTAACAATTTTCTGAACGGTACCGTTTTCCTTGTGCCTGGTCTTCTCTGATACCCCGCCCCTGTAAAATGGTCAATGTGCATCCCCATATATCTCTACCGTTGGATCACAACAAAAGACAATCAGCAATCACCATCCCTCTTCCTATTTTTGATAACCAATTGACCAAACCGATCACGTGAAGTAACGCGATCACCAACAAACAATTTCATTTCATTAACTGATAACCTCAATCTCCATAAATCCCCCTCCTCTCCCTCCCTGCCAAACCCTAATTTATCTTTCACAAATCGAATCTCAATCAGGTAACAATCACTGCCTTAGATCTCAAATCGTTGCATTCAGTTTGCTCTTTCGTTATTTTCAATCCAAATTCACATCTCTTTTACTGTTTAATCACCGTGATTTTCGTTTGAATCTAAATCCTCGTAATCTGGTTCTAGTTTACTACTGCGTGGATCGATAATTTTTTAATGCTTTTGATTATCAAGTAGGTTTAGTGGGCTGCAAGCCTAAGGTTGATTCAAATGACTCAGTTTTCTCAAAATGGGAGTGGAAGCAGCTAAACATGTTTTTTAATGAGAGCTTTGGGCTTTGGTTCTATATTACATTTGAATTGTTTCCATGGTATTCATTTATGATGGTTGTTTTGGTAAGTGGAGTAATTGCTTATGACGCTCTTATGTTGTTTTTTACCTGCAGTAGTTTGCAATAGTGACTATCTATGTTGGTTTCTTGAGCATTGCTGTTCAATAATTATCAAGACATTTGAGAACAAGAATGGATTCTGAATCTGCTGATACACCACCTCCATCTGTTAAAGCTCCTGATACACAACCTCCTCCTCCTCCTGCTGCTGCTGATCCCGTGCCTGAGAATCCTGCAAGTGATGCGCCATCAAAACTCTCTGCAGCTGGCATAACGTCATGGGCCAAAAGTTTAAAAATCCCCCAGCCATTGACTTCTTCGCCAGATGACTCACCAACTGGCAACGCTGGAAAATCAACCTTTGCACGTTTTACTAGTGGATTTGGACTGCGCTTGTCTCCAAAATCTCCTGCAGCAGATGATAGTCCTGAAGGAACTTCAGCAAGTTCACAATCTGGCTTATTTGGAACAATCACTAAAGGGTTAGTTGATACATCTAAGAATGCAGTGAAGGCAGTGCAGGTCAAAGCTCGGCATGCTGTCTCTCAAAATAAGCGAAGATATCAGGTAGGATGATGGCTGCTGTAAAATTGTTGTAGTCTTGTGTAACGGGATCATATATTGCTTTCCTTTTGGTTTAATTCTTGTTCTTTCTGTGTTGGTTAAAATTGCTTCCATGATTTCTTGGTGGGGATTCTTTTTTAAACAATTTATCCGAGAAGAGATATTATGTTCTGAAACTACATAAATTGTTCGTACCCTTTATTTTTCTGTTGACTATCTTTGTTGTTTACTTTGTTATTTGCGTAGCATATCTTTTATTGAGGAAGTGTCTGAGATAGAAGTTGCTCATACATGTTTAGAAATTGAGCCGCATTCCTAATTGACACCTAGCTTACTGGGATTTTATGAATATAGGATCACAAGGGTAAAGTCACGAGTAGGATAATTCATGCTTATTTTGTAATAGTTTATCTTCAATTAGGATTTTATTTTATTTCCAACTTTACATCTGATGATAATTTTGGGTGTATATCTCTCTCCAGGAAGGAGGTTTTGATTTGGATATGACATATATCACAGAGAATATAATTGCCATGGGGTTTCCTGCTGGTGATATGAGTTCTGGTTTTTTTGGATATGTCGAGGTAAGCTAGTCAATTTGCACTGTAAAGTAGCTGTATTGTCGTAATTAAATATTTCACTGTTAATGCATCAAGCTATCTGATGCAGGGATTCTATAGAAACCACATGGAAGAAGTGATCAAGTTTTTTGAAACCCATCACAAGGTAATAATGCATTCAATGATATGTATGTTATGTCTTTCTCTATTTTTTTTTTACTTTATGCTGCTTTGTTCCGTGTCAACTATTGTAACATGCATTCATTTGATAATTGGCTTGTTCATTGTTGGGAGATTATATTTTATGTGACAACACGCTTTACCATAGAACTGTTCTGTTACATTTTGTCAATATTTTCTGCTTGGAAGGGAGTGGCGCTTGTCCTGGTTGATGCAATGTGCTGCACTTTCTGCGTAATTTGGAATCTGACATTGAATTGTACAAATCATCTAAATTCATGCATGTGTGATTTGGATCAAGTGGCTCCATGCATGAAATTTGTGGTTAGCACTCCATGCATGCAACATGCCTTCTGAGTTTCAGCTACAGTTGCATTCATTGATATTTTCCCTCTTGATAAGAATGCTGAGTTCCACTTCATGTGATCTTAATTTGCTGTCCTCCTTTCAAAGATGACTCTAGCTAATGGGTAGTTATAAGTTATATCTTTTACTCTATGTTGTTAATATAGTTTTTTTTTTGGGGCCATGCTCAGCTCAATTTAAATAAAAAAAGGACACCTTTTGGTTCTGAACTTAGCTTCTCCATTCATGACACAGTTGAATTTTAATCTTTATTTCATTTCTAGTATCGAAATATTCTGTTTTACCTTTGATTCACTTTCTATGTGCAGGACAAGTATAAAGTGTACAATCTTTGTTGTGAAAGGCTGTATGATGCATCATTGTTTGAAGGAAAGGTGAATGCAACATTACCTATTTTGTTGTTTCATGTTTAATGCCAGTCTTGCTGAGGCTGTTCCTGGAAAGCCATATGGTTGATTCTTATATCTTCTATGTTGAACACTTGCATCAGGTGGCTAGTTTTCCATTTGATGACCACAATTGCCCCCCAATTCAGCTAATAACATCATTCTGTCAAAGTGCTTACTTGTGGTTGAAGGAGGATATTGAGAATGTCGTGGTTGTGCACTGTAAGGCTGGGATGGCACGGACAGGGCTGATGATTTCTAGCCTTCTTCTTTACTTAAAGGTCAGAGATATGACAAGTTCCTTAATAAAGAGGAATTGGAAGGGACATAGAGTGACGCACTTCTGTTTTCTGGCTGAGATTTTTTCATCTGTAGACTCATTTTCCATCTTTATGCAGTTTTTCCCTACCGCGGAGGAGTCTATTGACTACTACAACCAGAAGAGGTGTTTTGATGCAAAAGGGCTTGTTCTGCCCAGTCAAATTGTGGGTTAATTATTGCATTTATTTATTAAAAAATGCACATTGAGGATACTTCCTCTATATGTTGAGGTTCTGTATATCTTGTCTAAGAATTTTTTCTTTCTTTTTTGAAGAGATATGTAAAATATTTTGAGCGTATCTTAACATACTTCAATGGAGAAAACCAGCCTGGGCGTAGGTATACTTCTGGCTCAATGTTTTTTGCAAGCATCTATGTTTTTGTTGTTACTGACAACACCATTTAAGCAGGTGCATGCTCAGGGGATTTCGGCTTCACAGGTGCCCTTATTGGATCAGGCCGTCAATTACCATCTCTGATCATAATGGTGCGTTTTGTTATTTATGCTGTGCCTTTTTTTTTTAGCTTGGCAATCCATTTGACCGCAAGAAGGTCAATGTCTGCTCATTTTGTTCATGTTGTTCCCCCTTCATACTTTATTATAAAAAATTATCTGGGTCTGCTCTATTTGATGGTTTTATCTGTGTATATTTAGCTTATTGATTGATCTGACCTTATTCTCAGATTTGATCTTTTTTGTGAACTCTGTAACCTGTCTGTCTTTTGTAATGTTTAGTTTGTAGGACTACATTGCATAGGCTTGGGTACTAGCTCCCTTTTGTTTCTCTATCTATTTCTTTCTTAATAATATTTTGATGAATTGAAAGACAGCTATAGACTCAATCCCTTGCCCAATTCTAACATGTGTGTGTGTCTGCCACGCAAGCTTATGGGTGTAAACACTTGTAGAAGAGGTATATCCATAGTACATTGAGATTGGGAATAAAATTTTTGAACAAAAATAAAGGCAGCCCAAATTTTAGTTAAAATAATACACTACGATGCTACCTTTAGTTTGGATTTCTCTAATGCTTTCTCCCATTCACAGGTGTTCTCTTCTCCTCAAAAAAGCATCCCAGAACCAAGGATTTGTCGGTAGGTCTCCTTGGGTACATGGCAGCAATAAGTAAAGTGTCAATACTCCATTAAAAGTTTTCTTTTGGATCTCTTTGTCCATCCCAATTTTTTTTTAAAATTTATTCTGAACTTTGCTTCATCCTTGTAAGCCTTTGAGTTTTCACAAATGCTTCTTTCCTTCTACAGCCAGAAGATTACTGGTTTAGTGCTCCCAAGAAAGGGGTTATGGTCTTTGCTTTGCCAGGGGAGCCTGGTCTGACGGAGGTGGCTGGAGACTTCAAAGTTCATTTTCATGACCGCCAAGGGGATTTTTACTTGTACGTTCCCTGGTCTTCTCCCTTGTGAATGGATCTCTTTTTAGATTTTAAGAATAGAAAATGAAGAGCTTTACTTATGCTCCTTTGGAATTTCAGTTGGTTGAACACGCAGTTTATGGAGAACAGAAAAATCTTGAACACCAGTGATATTGATGGGTTTGATAAGGTAAAGGACCTTGAACATTTTGTTGTTAATTTTTTATCTGAAGAATTGCTTGTCCTTGGTGCAGCAATAACTAACTAATTCTCGATAGCTAGATTATTTTTTATTTATTAACTAGAGTGAGAATGGCTGTAACTATGTCGATATCAATGTTTTCAACCTTCTCTATCTACATAATAATATGGCTGGATTTTTGTGCAGAGGAAACTGCCTTCCCCAGGATTTCAGGTTGAGGTCGTGCTAGTAGATTATGATGGCACTGTTTCAACCAGGTCAAATATTGAAACTGCTGTGAAGAACTCAGATGAAGGTTCAAGTACTGCTCCTGCATCAGTTGATGCAGGTACAACTGCACCAAACCAAAATAAAGACTCAGCAAGTAATGATAAAGATGATGTGTTCTCGGATAGTGAGGCAGAGGAATCAGTATCTTCCAAACAAAAGCAGGCTCAAGCATCCTCTGCAGGGGGTGAAACAGCTGCCACACCTGCCCCTAGTTCTGGAACTGATAACAAAACAGAAAAAGTCGCCAGTTTAACCCAAGCAACTGAACAGTTTTCTCTGGGAAACACGGGCTCCCAGCAGTCGCATGCCCCTGCTCAGCCTAAAATTGAAGCCGTGGGTGGAACAGTCTCAAGCCTTGAGGCTAACAACGCCCAAAGTGAATTCAAGGCAATGGCTGCTGATGCATCTGTTTTTACCTTTGGAGATGATGAAGACTACGAAAGTGAGTGAGCAAGGAGGAGCACTTGTGTCCCTCCTGCAAAGATCTGTACATGAATCAGTTTGCTGGTCATACGCGTGCCTGTTGGTCATGTGTTCCGCCAAGGTCTTTATCTGGCTTGTTATTTTTTGTTAGTCAAAAGGCAGGCTGGAGGCGACAATAATCAGTGCATTATTTTGTGGCATCAAATTAGTGGGAATTGTTTCATTACTTTTATTGAGAAAAAGATGTACTGCTCTGTACATTAGTAAATTGATATTATTTGGAAAGGTTTATAGGCAAATTTGCTTCTGCTTCTTGCTTTGAATTTCAAGAACATAAGCTGTTCTCTGCCCACTGCCCTCGAAAACAATCTCATGGAAATCGTGGGCTTGCCTCCACGGCTCGCGACCTGGTTCTTGCTTCTGTTCGAGGTTGTGATTGTCAGCAACGAGACGCGAACACAACAGCCCTAGCCCCTTCTTTTATCTGCGCGCGAAGAATAGCATTGGACCTGATTATTTGTAGACTTGGACCATTTCAACTACTTGGATCATCGCTGTAAGACATTATCTTGGTCAATGTCAATAAAAGACGCAGGGAAGGTGGGCCCTCGTTTCGTTCTTTTTTGAAAAATAATGAAGGTGGGCCCCCTAGTTGCCTTCCAGATTGTACATGTCCTGGGTCAACAGGCTGTGTATCTCTTAATTTAAAGAACAGATAATTAAAAAAACGCTGTGCCCACTTGTTTGTAGCTGGTGAAGTGATCTAAAATTATTCTAAGGAATAATCTAATTTTATGGCTAAGAACATGTCGTATTTGGTAACCATATTTTGTTCATTGAAAAATTCCCTGCTCAATAAATTTGAATGGATCTATATAATCGAAGCGGTCCTCTCGATTAGTTAGGTTTTGATTCCATTTATTTTTATTGGAAAAGCTTTTGATTTCTAAATCTCCATTCCTTTTCTTCCAGGCTTGAATCTAAAATCGCCGAAAATCTTAAAATCTTGTGAGTTTTTCTTGCATACATACAATAAACGAATTGGAATTCAAACCTGAGAAATAACTTTAAGTCGAAAGTATAATTTAAAACTCATTTCACTAGTTGGAAATTAAGGTAAGATAATGTTTGTTTTTGTGCTGAAAAAATATTTTTTAAAAAAATTAATATTTTTTAGTGCTTTTAAATCATATTAAAAATAAATTTTAAAAAATAAAAAAATATTATTTTAATATATTTTAAAATAAAAATTATTTTAAAAAACAAGTAGCGAATAATTAAAATGTCTTAGTGCAAACCACGCTCCCTTAAATTTTAAATTTTATTTTACTAAAAATTAATTTTTATATATTTTCCCATCTTAAAAAATATTTAAAAAAAAATAAAAAACTATTATTTTATTACATTTATGAACAAACAACAAATTAAATTATAACTGCTAATATAATTCTGAATAGGCATTGTGTGTCACAATATCCAAAAAGAGAAAATCAATGATTTTATTTTCTTCCTCGGGAAAAAGAAGAAGAAGCCATCTCCCTTTTTTTTTAATTTCCAATTTCCACCTCTACTCGGACAAGAAGAATACTTTTAAATTTTTTATAACAAGAGAAAAACTCAATGCTATATTTTTTTTCCCCGAAAAAAATTAAGCAAAAAAACGAAAGAGCGTGTTGCTGACGAAGGCGCGTAAACCAGTTTCCAAACATTAAAAACGAAATTACCCAGAAAATCACTGCAGTTTTTCTTTCTTCAACTCTAAGGACCCATGAAAAAACAAGCAGACACGCCCTGACGCGCATGTATAAACGTGCTGCTTAAAACCAAGCGGCGATTGATTAATCAGCCTCGGACGTGGTTTTATTTCAAAGTCAACCGTATTGTGGATAAATATTACAAGCCTCCTCCCTTTTCTTTTCTCTCATAGCTATCTTTGTAAAATGTCGGTTTCTGGTATTCAAGGCCATCTTCTTGAAGTCACCGGTATGCTTTTTTTCTTCTTAATTTTGTTTTATTTCACGTGATTAAGCAAACGCTTTATTTCGTTCTTCTTTTTTTGTTTTGAAATTGATTGTTATTTGTTATTTGTTATTTGTTTTTTTATGCAGTTGTTGGGTGTACTAAATTGAAGGACACTGAATGGATTTCGAGACAAGATCCTTACGTTTGTGTTGAATATGGTAGCAATAAGTTTCGCACTAGAACCTGCACTGGTACTTAATCTTCTACTATCCTGCACATAGATCTCAATCTGGCTTTAATTTGAAGTTTATTTTGAGCAGAACTGGTATTTATAATGATTGTTTTTTTTAGATGGAGGCAAAAATCCTACATTCCAAGAGAAGTTTGTGTTTACACTAATTGAAGGGTTAAGAGAGATAGGTGTTGCTGTTTGGAACAGCAATACCCTAACTTTTGATGATTTTATCGGCAGCGGAAAGTAATTAGTCTTTAACCTCTTTTACTTAATTATGCTTTTCTCTGTTGATCCTTGTGGCTTTTGGCTTTAATTTGACATTGATTTTTTTTTTATGTTACTGTGTATAGGATTCAATTGCACAAGGTTCTATCGCAGGGTTTTGACGATACAACTTGGCCACTTCAATCTAAAACTGGAAGGTATTTATAACTGCAATTTGCATGATTTAACTGCGAAAGAGGATCGGTCTAGCTTTATCTGTTAAGTTCCCTTTCATTGAATGCCAATATTCTGAAATAGTGATTTCTATTTGATTAGAATGGGGCGATTAGCTTCTTTTGAAAAACATGTGTTCTGATTTTGATGGTTTGTACATAGAATTAATGATGGATTGGTGAAGTTGGGCCTGAGCTCGAGACCTTTTGTCTCCTGTTTTGCAAGAATACTAATGAGATACAAGCCATTTGGTATATTGCGTTGAATTCATATCAAAGAAGGAAAATGAAGATTTTAGACATTGAATTGGATGTCAGTTAGAGTGCATGTCTACAGATACATGCGATATTTTTTTGCATTGACAAACTGTTGTATGATTTGATTTTGTGGTGATGTTATACCATATTGGAAATCAATTGCAAATTAATTTTGGTGCTTTCCACTATATTTACTTTCAGTTTATCAACTTTTATGTGGTAGATTTCTTCCCACTGGCCACTGAATGCTATTGCTTGCAAGTTGGTGAGGTTTCTCCATCTGTATGCATTCAACTTTGTGAGGCAAAGATGGGGAAGAAATGACCACTCAAGTTTGAAACACAGGACTAGGATATTGCCTTAATGCTTTGTGGAGGATATTGTCTTTCCATTTTGAGGCTGAAAGAATACAACTCTCTGCTTCTCTTTAGAGTGACCATATTATTTTTGGTGCCGATATGAAGTGGTTCATATGCATATTTCATCCTTATACTATGTTTGTTTAGGAGGGTTGAGGGGTAGAGGAGGAAAAGATGGGGCTAAAACCCTCCCATCTTTGTTTGGTTTTCACTGCTAAATGGAAGGAAAGGTGGGGTTTGGAGGGTTCAAACCCTTCAAATAAATTAAAAATCTTAACACCTCAAATTAGGGTGTTTAGTGGGGATAAGATTATTAAATGACACAAATAACCCTTACTAAGAATAAGAAGTGTTTAATGGGGTTAAGATTATTCAAAATGACACATTATATTTACCAAGATTAAAAAACTAACTTCTTTTTACCCATTAAGGCTATTTTTGTAATAGTCACTCCTACTTTTTTTTTTAATCTCCATTCCCTTCCTTTCCATTCCATTCCCTTGCATAACCAAAAAAGAAGTGTTTAGGGCCTACTTGGTAGTGTGGCGTGGTGCGGTTGAAACTGTGTTTTCCA
The DNA here is from genome assembly GCF_951802175.1 of Populus nigra. Taxonomy (NCBI): domain Eukaryota; kingdom Viridiplantae; phylum Streptophyta; class Magnoliopsida; order Malpighiales; family Salicaceae; genus Populus; species Populus nigra. The sequence goes on from NC_084852.1 coordinate 19,238,299, forward strand.
CCAATCATAATTTTAAAAGTGTTTGGTTAATCAACACACACCACGGTTTTGCATGGGTCCTACTAAAAACTCTCTTGAAACCTTGGTTAAGAAAAGCTATAATTTGTAGCTTTTCTTAAACCTATATTTTCAAACCACAACCCCAAAAACTACCATAATGCCAAACACACACCAACCCCACCCTTCCATCCAAACATGGTGTTAATAAATTTTCACAACCCCTCCATTCCTCTACCAAATTAGTTAGGCTAATTTCATATCCCACAAAAAGTTGCATTGATACTCCTGGATTAGATATCAATAAACCAAATATGCTGCGTCATTGATAACAGACACACACACTGCCATGTTTTTGCTCCAAATCATGATGTGGGAGTTCACTGGTTACACATGTTTTTCGCCTGTTTGGTAGTAGTCTCATAGCACATCTTTTCTAAAGTGTGCATTTGTTTTTTTTCCGTGATCACAGGTATGCTGGAGAAGTAAGATTGATAATACACTATGCAAATGCGAATGTAAGCTATCTCTATGGTGCTGTTACAACTTACAATTTCATATAGTGAAAGAGCTCTTATCTTTTATGAAGATATTTTGATTGGTGGAAGCTGAATAACTGTGTATTATTTCTTGCAGAAAGCAGCAGCAGGCTATGCTCCTTCAGCACCACAATATGGAGCCCCTGTTCCTCAAGTCTCATATTACTCTGCACCACCACCAGCGCATGGAGCTCCTTATGGACAACCATCGACAGCATACACAGGCTCATCTCCTTATCCATCATACCCTCCTAGTTCAGCTTATCCACCATCAGCGTATCCCCCACCACCAGCTGCAACTTATCCTCCTGCACCGTATCCGGCTCCTTCAGCATATCCTCCACAACCATATCCACCTCCACCTCAAGCTTCACCCTACTATCCTCCAGGTAACTGAACGGTTCATTTTCGTACTTAGAGAGTCAGAGACTGATATTCTTTCTAGTAATAATGTTAAAATAATCATTTTGACTCCTTTTTTTTTTCCCTCCAGGCCCGTTCCCTGGAATCTATCCTCCACCACCGTACTAAAGTGATGCTTCAGGATGTCCAGTGTGAAGAAGCAACAAGTAGAATGAACTGCTTTGTAAAGAACACTAGGTTTTAGTGATGCTAGTTTTTCCTCTACCTTGAGGAGTTCTTTATATTTCTTGACCAAGTATTTTCCATGGATATATCTCACTTTGCAAGATAGTTTTATTACTCGTTGTATGCTTTCTTGGGCTGTTAATGACCAGCTGTCGCAGCGTGTTTCAGTAATATAAAGAGTTCAGTGTGCTTTCATTCAGAGACTGTTTTAGATCTTCCTGCTGCTATTCTCGTGCTCCAACTTTAGTTTTCATCATCTGTATGTTATTCCTCCCACACGCACACAGATGAACACTCGTGCACACAAAAACAAACACAGAGATACATACCCGCTCCAGGGATCTTGCTCTTGACAAACAACAGGCTAGAGCCAAGCCATCAATGCGAAGGTAAGACCATGGTAATGTGATTAGCGGTTCAGATCGTCTCATGTAAAAAGGATATTTAGTCATCTGTAAGACAAGAGGATGCCAGTTATCGCCCTTGTGGGTTGAGCTTTATTTGAAAGCCTTGGATCGGTGCCCTTTCAAATTAAGATCTCAGCTGATGCATTTCGGATTGCAGTAACCCTAACGTCACCAAGCTTTAGGCACCCCAAGTATCTCTTTTGATACTTGGAATGCGATTAATTATCCATCACCAAAAGCTTACAGCGAGGACCTCATTTTGTTTAAAAAAAGAAGAAGAGGAAAACCCAAAATCTTGACAGACGGGCTTGCAATTTGTTGCAGGATAAGCATTGACAGGGTCAGACTTCTGAGCCAGTGTCTAAGAATATTACTGGTTTTAACTTTGATCAAAATATTAGGTGAGTGGTTGCTTTCACTCTTGAAGTACAGTATGAGTAGGTGCTTTCTCTGTTCATTTAAAGTATAAATCTTTATCGTTAGAGCTCATCATTTTTACCTTTGCATTGATGGGATAGGTTAACTAGAAGCACTTGGTTCAAGAGATGCATGCGTTCATTGGCCTGTCTTTCGGTTAGAATCTCTAGTATTAATCCCACGTCCTCTTCCAGCATTTGATCATAATCATCACCCATTAACTTAATCGCTCGAGATCTTCCAACATCATTAATTATGAGCACTTGTAAATCATTGGCTTTGCCCTGGGCCTGGAATATACAAGGTCACAGTCCAGATGTATCTGATATCATTGGATTTTTTAAAAAAAAAATTAGTTTTTTTTCTTAATGTTTTTGAATCTGTTTTAATATTAAAAATAATTTTTAAAAAATAAAAAATATTATCTTAATACATTTTTAAATAATAAATATTTTAAAAATTAACCATTATAATGCTTCTAAACACACATACGCGAGTAGTGGCTGCCATGTGACTAGTTATTCGAGGATGAGTCAAAGGTGCCAGGTTCAACTGGGCACTTTATTAAGCAGTTGTGTGATGGACGCGTGCACAGTTTTCTGGGGTCACAGGCAAAGTGAGACATCATTGGTGAGTTTGAAAGGTTTTAGTTATAGTGGATGACAAATTTACCTCTCTCTAACTAGTGAGCGCTTTGTGGTTTGATTTTTGAATCTTTAAAGCAGCCATTGTGAACGAAACACAATAAAAATAGAAACCAGCCAGAGTCACCAAAAAGCTGGAGGTGCTTGGAAAGCATGGTGCTATGTCAACAACAGATCAAATTAACGTTTTCATTTTTATTCACTAAAAGCTGATTTAATCGCAATGGTGGATTATTATTAGACCTAATCTTTCATAAATGCCCTGGCTATATTATGATGTCGACAGCCATGGAACCAAGTACTGATTCGGACTTGGCTCGGTGGTTAAAGTTGGCATTCATCTTGTTTATGTCCCCATTAATTGAAATGTACTTGTGAAATTATAGTCTACAAGGAGAGAATGCTATAATTTACTAAAATTTGCCACGACGTTACCATTTTTTCCTCTCAAAAAACAACGATAACACCGGCGACTCCCAGAAGCCCTGCCATGGTGGATTGATTCTCAATACTCGAGATATCATTTGGTGCGTGGGAAAGTGTTGCTTAGAACCAAATATTGGAGAGCTAAACTCGGTGCTAAAGATTGTTAATTTTGACTATCAACAAGGATGATATTACAGCTAATTCATGATGCTTATGATGAAAAGGTGGAGTGCGATTTGCTGACGAATAACAGTGCATCGACTCTTGCCAAGACGGGCGAGATTATGACCATGAAATTTCCCTCCTCGACTCCTTGATTTCAAGATTAATGCCACTAGTAAAAGAGAATCTACATGGAAGTGGGACTCGAGCCATATTTTTTTGCATCATTGCAAGTGGATGCTTGAAATAGATCCAAGATGCAAGCTACCAAAATTATTCTGGGGAAGAGTACTAAATGTTATCATGTGTGGTGCTGTCTCGGAAGTTAACTTCTGTCTACAGACGAGAAGAAGAACTCTTGGAAGTTCCTCGGTGTTAACTTCTGTAAGGTCAATAATCCCTTTTGTCCACTACGTTGTTTAATGATTTTACATGTGTTAGGTACATTTTAAAAAAGAAGAAGATGAATTTACTTCCAAGAAATGTAAATCGAGATGCGGAAATTGTTCAAACACATGATCATGCTCTTCGATTCTTAAGAATATAGTGTGGAAAAATGCCCCCTGGTTCGAACTGTTGATAGTCTCTCAACAGTCACCAACTGCGTGGAAAAATGGGAATGAGACCAATTATGTTGACCGTGACAATGGTGGCATGGTTCATCTGCTTGGTTGAGATTAAAATTATAATTTCTTATTAATCGAGGAGATTTAGTGGAGTTAGCTGAAGCATATGCATCGTGAGGGAAACTTTGAATGTATGATAGGTGCCGCGATGTAATTGCTTTACGGAAATATATTTACATCACAAAATATATTAATTTATATTTTCTTTGAATGTTTTTGTATCCTTATAACAAAAAAATCTAAAATCATTCCAAAAAAAATTAAATTAATGATTTTTCAACATGTATGCACTTTACAAAAAAATTAAAAAATTAAAAAATTTTAATTTTTATGTAGTTATTATAATCCCATAACCTGAGTTATAAGTTTTACAGGTTAGCCGTGTTGACTCGAATAATTTCTTTATCTTTCTTTAAATTATTTTTTTGTCAACTTCATCTTTTAACATAAAATTGATCGAGAATTAAGTTTTATAATTACCTTTTGATTTGCTTTTCATGGAGCTATTACGATGTCATGATCCATGAAACAATTTTTGCGGGTTAGTTATGTTGATTTTGGTTTTTTTTTTGTCCTTCTTTTAATTGAATATTTTTTTTTCAATTTCATTATTTAATATTAGATTGGTTAAGGATGAGACTTTATAATTTCTTTATAATTTGCTTTTTATGGAGTTATCTAGTCTCCTGATTTGAGTTTGGTAGGTTAACTTAAATTAACTCTAGTTGTTATTTTATCCCTTTTTTCCAATTCAATTATTAAACATTGAGTTTGTTGGGAATTGGACTTTATAATATTTTTTTAATTTGCTTTTCATGGGTTTATCACGGTCTTATGACATGGTTCACGGATTAGGCCAGTTGACTCAGGTTTTCTTTGTCCTTTTTATAGTTGATTTATTTTTCAATTTCATCCTTCAATATTAGGTTAATTGAAAATCATGCTTTATAATTTGCTTTGATTTGCATTATATGAAGTTATCATGGTCCCATAACTCGGGTTATGAGTTTGGTCGATTGACTTGATCCAAGTTTGACAGGTTAATCCAGGTTGTTTCAACTCATTTTTTTAGTTGAATTTTGTTTTTAATTTCATGTATTAACATTAGTATAATTGAGAATTGTGTTTAATAATTTCTTTGACTTGCTTTTTATTTCATGACTTGAATAACGACTTTGACAAGTTAGCCCAAATTAATCTGAAATATTATCATTTTAATATTTTAAAGAAAATAGTATTTTGAATTTTTTTTAGTTAAATTATATATATATTTTTAATTATTTAAGTTATCTTTTAACCTAATAAGTCATCTCAGGTTAATAATAAAAATAATTCAATTTTTTAAATGAAATCAATTTTTTTTTTGCTTGAAATATAAGCTAAGGTAACAGTAAGTCTAGTAACAGCACTTACATGATTACATTAAACAGGGGGGAGATTTTGATTCCATTGACACCCACAAAATCTTTTATAGTACATTTGCAATATTACCTGTCTTTACTGTGTCAGAGAGAAAAAAAAAAAACAGAGTTGATCTTACATAATTGATGCCAAAAAGAAGTCAAAACAAATAAAAAGCTGGAGTGAAAAATAGGAAGAGGCCAAGAGAGGGTGAACTTTTGAGTGCATGCCAATTACCCAAGAAAGAGGAGGGTACACCTTATCATGGTGGTTCTAAGGCTGTCACTGGCCGCACCGCAGACGACCAGACACCATCAAATTTAATGACTTTTCTTTTTCTGTTTTTTCTCAGTCCAGATTTTTATTTTTTACTTTTAAATTCGGTGACCAAGATGTGAGTGAGAGTCAGCTTCTTTTTTTTTTTTTTTTTTTGCGTGTTGTTCACCACACGCAGTTAAAGACAGTGAATCTAACGGACAGGTAAGGTAGTTGACTTCATGTCCTGGGTTGGTGTCGAGTGGAAAAGGAATGTGTGAATCCGCGTGGATGGAAAGTGCTCTGCCTTGTTCGATCTCTTGCATGGCTTGTCTTTTGGGATTTCTCTTCCTCAGCCCACCTCGCATAACAGAAGATTTCGAGTCCAAAATCTTATCGTGATTTTTTCCCTTTGTTTTTCCTTTCTTCTTAAATTCCCCCCTTAAAATCGATGGTGAGAGGGCTGAGTATTACCTTGCTTTACTGTGATTATCAATCTATAAAAACAATATCCATAATTATTGTTAAACAAATCATAAATTGAGAATATGTAAATTAATACAATCTAGAAATATAAAAAAATAATTTTCCAAGCACCCTGTATCACTCACATAGCGGGTCGAAAACTCTAATACCAAGACCAAAATCCCTGCGTGTCCCTCTACCCTTCTCAATTCTAGAGCAGCAAACAGCACGGTGGCTTTAAATAGGTTGGTCTAAAGAGGTTCCGGCTTGATTTGTGTGCCGTTTCGCACATTTTCTGCTCGGCAAACAGAACACACCGAAAGCACAAAAAGGAAAAAAATAAAAAGACTTTCAAACCAAACCCAAACACCTACCTTTATGTTATACTATTATATATTGCCACATTAAGAAAAAAGAAAAACAGAAAACAAAAGGAGACAAGCGTGAAACCCACCCTGTTAAAAATCAACCCCTCCCTTTCGTTTTCTTTCTCTCCTCTCTTCCATCCTCTCTTCACTCCCTGGCTGCCACTCTCTCTATCTTGCACCACCACAGAGAAAAAAGATCCTCAAGACAAACAAGAGAGAGGGGGAGAGGGACAATGGGTTCTTATTTGTGTATTGAATAGTGTACCAAAACCTCTTCTTCTTGGAGGAAGATGGCGATACCAAAACAACAAGAACTAGAACAAAATGAACTAAACTCACAACAAGAACAAAACGCTTCATTCCTGCTAGATGCACTCTACTGTGAAGAGGGGAGATGGGAAGATGAACCAGAAGAAGAGGTTTTGCAAGAGAGTACTTTTGTGAATGATCTTTTTCCACTTTCATTGCTTGAACAAGATTTGTTCTGGGAAGATGAGGAACTTCTCTCACTCTTCTCTAAAGAACAAGAACAGCAAGCTTCTGTTAGTGTCAACAATGTAGCAGACGATCCTTTTCTTTCCAGGGCTCGTCAAGAAGCCGTGGAGTGGATGCTTAAGGTCATTGCTCATTATGGATTTTCAGCTCTCACATCAATCTTGGCTTTCAATTATCTTGATAGGTTTCTTTCTGGCCCTTGTTATCAAAGAGATAGTAGGCCTTGGATGATCCAACTTGTGGCTGTCACTTGTCTTTCTTTGGCTGCCAAAGTTGAAGAGACTCATGTTCCTTTTCTCTTAGACCTGCAAGTATGTTCGTTGTTGTTGTTGTTGTTGTTATCACTTCTTGATTCTAAGATTGTCACTCAAGGGTTTTCTTTCTGTTCTGTTTTAGGTGGAGGACACAAAATATGTGTTTGAGGCCAAAACCATTCAAAGAATGGAGCTCTTAGTACTTTCAACACTGAAATGGAAGATGCACCCAGTGACTCCACTGTCATTTCTTGATCATATCATCAGGAGGCTTGGGTTGAAGACCCATGTTCATTGGGAGTTTCTGAGGAGATGTGAGCATCTCCTTCTCTCTGTTGTCTCTGGTAAGTAAAGCATAGCTGTCTTCGAAATCTCATCTTGACTTTAATTTAGAATCTTCGATAAGAACAAAGTGTAAAGAAAGATTCCTTCTTTAGTTTTACTTTTGGTTCCTCATCGTATGATTTACGTTTAGTGTCTTATGCTTCTTTAATTTCGTTGTTGTAGATTCAAGATCTGTCAGTTATCTTCCTTCTGTATTAGCCACTGCTACAATGATGCATGTTATAGACCAAGTTGAGACCTTCAATCCCATTGACTACCAGAACCAGCTTCTTGATGTTCTCAAAATAACCAAGGTTCGTATATCTTGACATTATTCATTATTTTTGTCTTGTATTTAAGGCCTTAATACGGCCACATTTTGTACTCATATTATTGCGCATGACATTAATGTCTCAACAACTGCATCTGTTTGTTAACAGGAAAAAGTAAATGGATGTTACGGTCTGATTCTGGAGCTATCAAGGAACCGAACCACTGCCAATAACAAGTCTCAAAAGAGAAAGTTTGAACCCATGCCTAGCAGCCCTAGTGGCGTAATTGGTGCTGTTTTGAGCTCTGACAGCTCAAACGATTCTTGGGCTGTGCAAGGGTCATCAGTCTCTTCGTCACCAGAACCTCTCTTTAAGAAGAGCAGAACCCAAGACAAATGGGTCTTTGCGGACATCGTTAGCAGCCCGCCTTCATCTCTCTCTCTCTCTACCCATCTCTTTCTCTAAAAATCTGCCATAGTAATATTGTTACTATGTTGATTAGCTCTCTCTTTAAATTGCCTCCCATCTTGACAATTCCAAAGTTCCCCACCATAGATATGCATCATGAGAGGGTGGCCATTTAAAGAAGAGGGGCAAGAGAGTCATCTCCCTTATTAACGTCTCTTGCGCATGCTCTTCTTCCTTTTCATGTACAAGTCTCTTTGAGAGCATACTTTATATGGACATGTTGATATTATATTCATAAAATAAACTCAAAATCATTTTTGTTCGTTCGTGTTTATATTCACTTGTTTGCTTCTATTGCTGAGATATGAATTAAATTTTGCTTCAAATTGAGATGGAACTAAGGAATTAGACTATTCTTCTTCTGTAGAATCCAAGATCTTGTTACGAAAAATCTTCAACTCTAAGGGCAGAATGACACGTAGGTGTGTTCTGTGGGTCAGATACAAATTAACTTAGTTGCATTAATACTAGTACTGGATGTGTAAACTACCATCACTAGATGATTAAGGATAAATAATTGTTAGATAGAGATCATGGTTTTGTCTGTTTGCATGTGAGAAGAGGAGCAGCTTGTCGGCCAGTGGGTTAATGGGGCTTGGTTTTCGGGAGAGACTTCGATTGGGAGGGTTTTGACCACGCAAGAAGAGCCAACCTTCCTTTTGTAGTCGGTCGAGTGTGACCGTAATTCCCTCCCTCTCTCTCTCTCTCTCTCTCAACTCAATAACCTAATCCCCAACTAAACAAACACCATCCATTGCTCTTAGATTTTCTGTATCTTTTTTGTTCAAAGTGCTGCTCGTATGGTGGTGTCCTGTTACCAGGGGCCATAGACTAACAGAGACTTCTTTCTTTCCCTGTTCACCCAAAGAGGAGCCTGAGTAAAACCACGAAGCTTGCATGGATATGTAAGGTTGGGTTTATGCCAAATATTCGACGATCACCATTTGCATCAGCAAGGATATCTTTTTGCACAACCACCAAACTCTGTTATATATAATTGTACAGGTGAGAAAAATATTGTGTTATAGCTATTTATATCGCTAGTGAATTTCATAAGATGAAAAACATAAAAATAAAAATTTATTCCTATAAATTAACACTACAATTTCGCAATTATAACACAATTTTAAACACAACATTTTTAATTTCATAAGGATTTCAAACATGCTGCCTCGTAGGATTTTTTTTCCCCTTGTAATTGCCATAGGCACGTAACCTTATTAGTAGGTGGATGCGTGGTGTTAGAAGCTCGAGATTTTGAAGGGAAAATCTAAGCATACTATACTAGCTTTTCATGCTGCGTGGGCAAATGGGCAAGACTGCAAATATATGTAGGCCAATGCGTGTCACTATCGTTAGAAAAAGTCTCCAGTATAATATTTATAGGCAGTCCTATCATATCTAGCTAGATGTTCCCTCCATTGCCAAATCTTGTTGGCTTGATAGTTGAATGACTTTCCCATTCAAGAGATACCAAAATAAACTTGTCTAAAGAGTAACTAATGTCTGGATTATTAACCAGATATATATAGTAATTACTAGCACGCTGTAAAAGCATTATTGTCTTTCTTTCTTCTTTTTTTGAAAAAAAAAAAGAAGGTAAGTTCTCCCATTATCTTATGCTCAATAATCTCGAATTCCTGATTGGTCAATTAAGTACCAACGCGTACTATAGCGCTAGCATCGATAAAACGACAATCAAAAGAATGCTCATTGGTGCTTTTCCCTGATCCCCTTCAAACAATAGAGTTACTTAGCATATATAGCTTTGGTATAGACTAATCTTTTCTTGATCCTCTCCTTTATGGGTTGTTATCAATGGGATTAGACTGAGTTCTAGGTTAAAGTAGTGTATCACAAAAGCTGGGAATACCCACTACGCTATAAAGTTTACGTATACTTCTTGGTCGCCCTTCCTAAATTGCACGATGCCCTATTTTAGTGGACTCTAAATACAGGACATGCTCAACCCTTTTGGTACCTCTTTTGCTTTTTTTTCCTTTAATTTCCCCCCTTCCTTTTTTCACGTGTTGCACGCTAGCGTTATTTATGTTAATCTATGCAGTGCATGCCAGCCACCCTCGTCGAAAAATGTTAATCCGCAAAATATGATGCAAGACTATCGTCATGAATAATTGTACAGTAGGTTACTGTGTATTGTGGTAGCATCCTTAAATTAGATTTTTAAGAAGTGTTTTCTTGATTCTTTTTTTTTTTTTGGTTTATCTGTTTTGATCATCAGGGCATCATGGGGTAAAGCTTCCCACACCAATATTTACAATTAAGTATGTACATCTTTTTGAAAAACAAAATGCATAATTTTATCTTGGTTAAAATTTACGCTTTGTAGCATTCATAATTTATATTTAGGTTATTCCTTAAAATTATTTTTTTAAATAAAAAATAATAGCAAGAGAACTGATATTGTGGAAAAAGCTGGCCGAAGAAGATCCCAGGTATGTACAGAAAAATCGGGTTGAATTTTTGGACAAATTTGGACCATAATTATATGTAGATTTAAGATAAAATTAAATGATCATTAGACGAATTTACATAAAAATTAAATCCAGTGACATAATTAGATTTTTAATAGGCCAATTTCATTTAATCATGGACCAAATTAAGAGTTTAATTATGTTTAAGAATTGATTTGGGTCAAATTAAAGGATTTAATTAAATACAAGAATTTAATTATACTTTAAACGGGTCATATTAATTTTATTTGGGACTCAATTGATGAAAACTTAAGTTTGGGAGCCTAATTTGAGCTTAATTGAGAAGATTGAATTTTTAGAGTACCAAACTTAATTTTTATAAAATCAATTGGTTTAAATTAAGGCTAAAATTGCAAGAAAATTGAAAGTTTAGGGTCAATTGGAGGCTAAATTGAAGAAATTTACAGCTTAAGACCTTTTTGAAAAAGGCACCGAAATTTGGTGACTAAATTGATCGGAATCAAGGGTGAAATTGAATAGATTTGAAAGTTTAATGGTCAATTGAGAGTCAATTTATATAAATCCAATACCATGAATCAAAATGAAAAATGCACTAAAATTCGGGGCTAATGTCAAAGTTTGGAAGAGGTAAAATTACATAAAATTAAAAGTTTTAGGCCAATCAGGAGTGCAATTCAAGGAATCAGAAACTGAAGGACTAAATTGAACTTTGATCAAATCCCTATATTAAAACTCTAGAATCCAAAATGACATAATTTTATTTAATTGAAACGATGCGTTTTGTCCAAAACAACGTCGTTTTTTACCTAAACAGTAAAAAAAGAGAGGAACTAGATGACATGTCGTCTGGTTATTGCTTATCATCTTTTGTTTTTTTTCCAGAAAAGTTGTCCGGGTGACTATTTTCCAGGGGCATTTAATGCTTCATCCCTTCACCAAACTTGACAAAACATACACCATTATGATGACCATACATTTAACTATACCCCGGTATGGTTTATTCTAGCTGATTGACACTACAGCTGCCGTGTCACTAGCCCAAAGAGGACAATTCAAACAGTCTTTAACTGCCAAAATTTGACAGTTCATGATGACCAATTTGAGCCAATGGTTAAGATCCTTCTAGGTTGAATCAAGAGCCAAGATTTGTCCTAATAAAGATAAAATGGTCATATAAATAGGGGTAGGTTCCATGCATTGGGGGGTAAAGTTGACAAAAAAAAAATCAACCTTTTTCTAGTTTCTATTTTTCATCTCCCAAACAGTTTTCTTCCACTTCTTTTACCATGCCTCCACCGCCATTATTGCCCAGCCACACGCCGGACTTCCCAACACTAGCAACTAGCCACCTCCCACACCAGGTAGCCTTCTTCTCCTCCCTATTTTGCTAGAAAACCATGGTCATTTGCATGCAGAATCGTTGTTGGGTTGGGCCATCGACCATGCGAGCCTAGGCTGAACCCGTTTCAGCATAGCTTAGATGGTTGGGCAGAGTCCAGCCCAAACTAGAGTGAGAGAGAGAGAGAGAGGTTTGTTGGGTCGCAGTTGGCCTAACCCAACTAAGTCGGGTTGAACCCGTTCCAACCCAGTCCAGATGGTTGGGCCGGGTATTGCCCAATTCATATTTAATAAATAAATAATATAATAATATTAAAAATATTTGTGAAATCCTCATATGTTTTTTCAATTATTTTTTAAAATATCAAGATGTAGACTTACACTGTAAGATATAGTCCCGATATTACAAATACCTTATTTTCTCCAAAACTTTTCTTTAAAAAAATTCAAAAATTTTAAATTAATTTCCTCTTTCCAAAAATATAAAAAATATGTTTTGTCTTTCTGCATACGATCAAACCCTAAAAGTTTTTCATGCATATTTTCTAAAAAAGAGATACATGGTTTTATTATATTTAAAAAAATACAAAATGAATTTCATAACCAGTTTATGATTATCTGTTAGGCTTTGGTCAAAATATTAAAAATCCTTCAACAATTACTTTGTTTAATTAATATCTGGAATGTTATAATTTAGCTATAGATTTTAATACTTGGGGTTCAAGATTACATTGTAAAGTATATCTTCAGGTATTGAAGATATAAAATGCAAAATAAATACGATGCTAAAATGTAAACTTTAAAATGGTTAGGATTTAACCCGATAAGATGAAGACTTTCTCATTAAGGGAGATTTGTTTTAGACTTTAGAAAAAGACCAATGAATAGAAACTTGACCTAGAAAAATAATTAAACAACAATGCAGCTTACCTTAAGTAGAGTGCACCGAGAGTGATGCGTCTTCCTCTTGCCTAACCAGTCTCTTATCTTGACTCTCGCAGACCATAGGTTTCCCAGTAGTTATAATACTAGGTGGTAACTCCTGAACTTCATAATCATAATTTTATAATTATATATACCTAAAATCCTCTTTTCACTATCACTCAGGAGGTAGACCATCTGTTCGACATCATACGCGTTACAACAATAGTTTTAAAGATTAAACTAAGCATGCAACACAGGAACCAATCAAGTCATAATACAAAATTAATACAAATCCATAGAAAGTAAGGTTAAGACCTAAATGTCCTTATCTGTGAGATTTATTGACAAACAAAAATTAACTAACTAGTCAACAGTTGAATTTGCTTCTAGATAACCATGTTGAATCTTCACCCCTAGGTCTCTATCTATGTCAATTAAAGCATAGTTGACATCTACTTTAATTTGGTTTCTCGAGATGAAGTCTCTGAAAAAGAATTGAATCTAACTCAAGATTCATTTTTATAATTACCAAGTTCTAGGCTAACTCTAAACTACACAACACCATCCATAATTTAGCCTTGACAAAAGATTAGTAACCAATGTTAATACCAAAACCTCCAATTCAGGATCCCAAGCTATCACGAATAAATCCTCCTGAACTATCAACACCTGGATTTCCTTTGTTATTTCCATCCACATTAAGTTTTACACATTAGTCAGGTGAGTATTTCTAACTAATTTAACTTATTTGCTTTTGATTTGCTAAAATAGTATTGCCCACTGGCATTAACAACTTAATGTCAACAACTAAAGAATTTACTAATAGATTGGCATCAGTCAATATATATTTTTTTTAAATGTAAAAAAATATTAAGAGTATATAGAATGTTTTAAGCCTCTTGAGTTTGGTAATCATGCTAGACCTGAAACTCTTGGGTCTAGCAGTAAGTCAATGCCCGGGTCTAGCGTGACCCAAACGCCTGGGCCTGGCAACCATGCCAGACTCATGCTACATGGGTCTGGTGGCCAAGCCAGATCAAAGACTTGGGTCTGGCACCAAACATGGCTGCTAGCTCACGCCTGGGTTTGACACCAAACATGGTTGCCAGACCCAAGCAACCATGCCAGACTCATGCTGCATGGGTCTGGTGGCCAAGCCAGATCAGAGACTTGGGTCTGGCACCAAACATGGCTGCTAGCTCACGCCTGGGTTTGACACCAAACATGGTTGCCAGACCCAAGAAAATAACAAAAGACAGAGGACAATTGTGCACTTTAGTTGTCGGGAGAGAGAAAAGAAAGGAAAAATACAAACAATCGATCACCAACGGCAATCCAACCATGATATGTCTACACACGCCACACCGTGTGAAAGAGGACACGTCTTCACATCTATCTAGATGGCGAATGACCAGATTTGGCCACCAGGAGACGTCTCACGCGCTTTTTTAATGGCGCGGGTGCTGCCCGCTCACTGGGACTTGTGGAACATGCGTCGAAAACTTTTTGAAAAAAAATAGAAAAGATAACGTGACCATACTAAAACGTCTCCATGGTCCTTTTAATTACACACCATACCCAAGAAAATTTCACTGTCACAGTTTACAGTAATTTGTATTTAGAGCTACAGTAAAAACCTCACACTTTTTAGTTTTATTTGTAATTGCATGAATTGGATTTGAGTAGGGGAGAATCCTACATCGAACATGGTGTTTGGAAATGTGGTTGCGGTTGCTTTTCAAAGTACTTTTCACTCGAAAATGCATCAAAATAATATTTTTTTATTGTAAAAAAATTATTTTTAATATTAGTACATTAAAATGATCTGAAAATATAAAAAAATAATTTCAAGTAAAAAAAAAATAAATTTTTTTAAAATATTTTTAAAATACAAAAACAAACACTTGCGAAAGATAAGCCACACCACTGCACCAAAAACAACGGACCATGGGTTTCCCTCCTCGGTGATGTGGCTTGCAGACAGGTTGCTAATTAGCCATGGCCCCATATCAACAACAAAAAAACTAGTCCTGTCTCTAGCTTTGAAAAAAGGAACACCAGCAAGCGGGCAGTCCCTCATCAGAAGCATTATGGTTTCCAACTCATTTTGACAATGCTGACAGTGTGGATTGGTGGCTAAGTGTCCACGTATCCTCATTTCATTAGACATGATCCTTCCATAAAATGCACAATTAATGGATATTTGTTATT
Source organism: Populus nigra (assembly GCF_951802175.1). Lineage (NCBI taxonomy): Eukaryota > Viridiplantae > Streptophyta > Magnoliopsida > Malpighiales > Salicaceae > Populus > Populus nigra. The sequence goes on from NC_084852.1 coordinate 19,253,336, forward strand.
AGTGGTATTCTCTTCTATAACAAAAAAAAAAAAAAAAAAAAGAGGAGAAGAATTCAAAGGAAAGCATTTTCCATACCATCGTGAGAATTTAAAAGAAAACGAGGCTGATATGGAACTAACCCATGTGAAATATGAAGAAAATAATGTGATACAATATCTTTTCCAATAAAATAAAATTTAAATATCAATAACTTCAATTTTATTAATTATAATATTATAAAAGAGTACCGTTTCCCTTTGTATATTATGAGATCACCTCAAAAGAAAAAAAAATATTTTTTTTATTTATATATACTCCAATGATAAAAATGAAATCATTCGTTTAAACCCGTTAATCTACAGTGGAGATACCCTAGAGAGTTCGAAGAAATTACAAGATCCAAAGATTAGTGTGCATAAACCCTGTCACAAGCAATGCCAATTGAGCGAAGAAAACAAGAAGTCTTGTCACGAAAGAAAATACAAGAGGACAGAAAAAGGTTTTGGTTTGTAGTAGTTTGATGGAAGAGTCACTCAACTACTAATCTATAAAAGGTAAAAACTAAAAAGGTGAATGGTGGGAGATTTTGAATTTGGGAGACAAAATCTTTCATGTCGTGGAGAGCTGTCTTGTTTCCCTTTTCTTTTTGGTTTCTCCGCTTTAAGGTTAGCAGAGTGTAGATGTTAGCTAGCTAATAAGTAGATGTGCATGCCTAGTGCTCGTGATTCTAGAGAGAGAGAGGGTTGTTTTTTCCAAGGGAAACAGCTCGCTCTCCAGGTCCAAAGATTTCGAGGCCAGTCTGTCCCTACACCAATAATTGCAGAATAATGTGATAATGGCAATGGCTTTACCATTGCGATCTTAAACTTTCTTTTGACCTGGTCTCCCCTTGTTATTGTTTCATTAATAAATCGCATTTGGACCGAAAATCTTCACGTAATTTTTCTTCTACTCTTTTCTTGTCCACAGCTGTAAAGTTCACAGGACGATAAAAGAGAGATCAGGACCAGATAGATGTGGGGGCCTCGCCCTCCCCATGCCTGGGCTATCTCTACAGCTAGATGTGTTGTTTTTATATCTATTTAGAGAAGATGGAAACTGTTTTCATGGGCAGCACTGCCGAGACTAGTAGTATTTTCCATCATCTTTGCCCCTGTTCATGGACAATCGATGGCCCTTTTGACTGTCTGAAACTGCATCAAAATGTTATGGACTTACCCAGCTACATTAACGCAAAGAACTGTTCCCATGAACAAATATCTATCTGCAATATTGTTTACTGCGTTGAAACTCACGGCTTCAAGAAGTAGAATTCGATCCCCTTATATATACACTTGAGATTTGAAACAATGTTAACTCATGCCTCTGCTTCGGTTAGTGTTTTTCTTGAGTCAAAATCCTGACCTCAAGAACGGTACATGACATGAATTGATCGGATAAAGATCTTGATCGGCCATCATCGATTTTGACCACCATTGACCATTAATTTTAATGGAAACTGGACGAAGAGATTCAACTTTGTCACCGATCTAAATATCAATAATTGAATTACCTTTCTTGGAACTATAGGGATCGATGTGATTGAAATCCAGACCATCTGAACCTGTAATACTAATATGGTACAAAATCACGCCCGAAAATAATCCTAAAATCATATATTTTATTATATGATGTGATGAAATAAAATAAGAATCGATGGTTTTCATTTCCACTGACAAGACGAGCCATCTCTCCGAGCCGAAAGAACTGTGTTGTGAAATATTTCAGATAGGAGAGCATTTTTCTTGTGATAGAATAGAATAGAAGGTTCTGCTGCCTCTGTAATTGTTGCGCCCCATAAGGTAATGGAAAGAACGCATTAATTCAAACTCTCAGGGAGCTTATATCCACAAATATGGTCCCCAAAGAAACAGATGGTTTCCTGAGAACTATGGCCCCTAAAGAGAACAGAGCATAGGCCCCAGAGAAGCAGAGTCAGCTGTCTTACATTGCACGTCCATTTCGTGAATCAAGTAATTGTGCTAACATTATTTGTGTTATTTTTGTTATTTTCCCCTTTAATTATACTCTACCCATTTGGCCTCCAATGAGATTCAGAGAGATCTTATCACCAATCACCATCCGAGGTGATGCCAAAAACTCAATCCATTTGCAATAAACCATTTCTTGGACATGTACAGTCCATTTATTCAATGTGATCAGAAAGAGATCTTCATATTAAAATTAAATTAAAAAAAAAAAACTCAGAGCTTCTGTGAAAATACATGGAAGTACAATACACAAATTACTATAGATGGAATTTTATTTTTTTTTACCATTGCGCCTCTAGGCATATCATTGTCATTTTCATAAGACCCAATAATCATTACCAAATTTATTCGCCTATCGATCTTTTACTTTTTTGGGCATGGAGCTTAACCTTGGATGAAAAAACAAGGAATTAGCATTTAGGGGCTCTTTGATCTCTTACTTAATTTAAAAATGATAAAATTACTTCATTACCGTTTGAAATGAAAAAACAAGTTGCCCTTAGGGATACTTTAGTATTTTAAATTTGATTGTTTTGTAATTCTCGAGTTCTATTAGGGTGATAACATCATTTTCTAAATAATAAAAATATTTTAAAAAAACTTGAGGCTAGTGAACAATAATCATGGGTTTTGAATAACGCATGCGGTGTCTTTCAATAGCCGAAAGCTTGCTTCTGGGGTAGTGATTGAAGCGTCTCGACAACCCCTTTTTATCTCTGGTTTAATGTACGTGACCTTTGCCCTACCCTACCTTCATTTTCACGTTGGTTTTCTAATGTTTCAAAGCAGCCGTTCAATCATGTTTTATTTAAAATAATTTATGAAATTAAAAATATTTTCAATTTCATTCCCCACAAATTTTTTCCATCTGTCATATTTGGTCTCAATTTTTTTAATTGTTATTTCTTTTATTTAAGATAATTTTAATTTTTTTAACAATTTCACTCTTCTTAAGTTTTTTTCTATCAAATTTGATATTTATTTTTTTATTATTTTTCTACCTTGATTTTGTTTTTTACAATTTAATCCTTCAATATTTAATTGGTAGGGTGTTTAGCTTCATGGTGTAACCCGGGTCTAGAATTTAACGAATTGCTGGTTTGATAGATTAACTCAGATTGACAAGATTCGCTCGAGCTTGCTTGTTTTTCTTTCTTTTTTAAAACTTATTTTTTTCGGTTTCATCCTCCAATATTTTTTTTCGTTTTCTATGGGATTTCTCAATCATTTTGAAAATAATATTGGTGCCTTGAGTTTTTTTTTTATTATCTTTGTTAAATCTAGCTTTTTCAAAAGGATTTTTTTTTAAATTAAATCAAATTAAATTAATTGATTTCATCATTAAACATTAAATTGGTAAGATGTTTAGCTTCTTCGTTAAGCTCAAGTCTAAAATTTAATGAAATGAGGGTTTAAAAGATTAACCCAGGTTTCAGAAGTTTACCCGTGTTTGCTTATTTTGTTTTTTTAAGCTTTTTTTTTCAGTTTCTTCTTCTAACATTTTTTGCTTTTTTTTTTTCACTTTCTATAGGATTCTTAGTCATTTTAAAAATAACATGGGTTATATCAAGCTTTTTTTTTCAAGTCTTTGTTGAATTTATTTTTTTTTAAATGAATTTTATTTTTAAATTAAATTAAATTAATTAATTAAATATAAGCATATGATGCTTGTTATATGATATTTTGTTTTTTCTTTTCAAGTCAATGCTTTGATAGTACATGTAATATTTTTTTATTATCTAAATTATAGATTTTTTTTCTTTAAATATTGGTGGCACATGAATATCTTTTGTTTTACATCGTAAAAAAAAGTAACCTGGCCAATAACATAGCGCTGCCCATCATTAACATCAATTCCATGGTCCGACCAGTAAATTAATAGATTAACAAAGTTACCTTTCACTGTGTTTAACAAATTCTTGTTAAATTGAGATTTCAATGTCTTGTCCCTTTTATGTCAGAATTGGTGGCCTTCATCTAATTTTATTAAATGAGATCTATAGACGTTCGAATCAAAATAGAAAATGTGTGTATTTTATTTAAGTTTTGAATGGATCCAAGCTAATAAGCCTGTTCGGGTATAAATACATGGCGTTTGTTTGATGCACAAAAGTTGGTCTAATAAATACCAAATTATAAATAAAAAAAATAAAAAAAAATAACCTACTAGTAATGAACTAGCCATCAGGTCTGTTTTGCCTAGCCTGGAGACAGCTATGGTTCGTGCATCATATAAGCTCTTCAAAAATCTCAGGTAAGGGGGGGCCTTAATGAATATATAAATTCAATGGGACCATAATTTCCCTCCCCACCATACATTTAACTTTCTAGTATTTAGATGTTAAATGGGAAGTGGGCAAGTAGCATTCAATAGAGAAATAATGGTGAGGCCAATGCTGTGGCTAGCAGCCGGTACTCCTATGCTAGGTTGAATGAGAAGATAGATGGATCCGACACTAACATTCTTTAGGAGGTAAAAAACTTATTGTCTTATGTCATTTCCTATTTTTGGGTGTTCCCTGAAAATTTTTCTTTTTTTTGAATGATAAAAAAAACTACCAACTTTGGTAAAAATCAAAAATCTCATTTTAAAAACACAAAAAATATTTGTTTTCGTGCATACGGTCGAATTTTAAAGATTTTTCATGTATATTTTCTAAAAATAATTAAAATCATATTTTTATCATGTTTTAAAAATGCAAAATCAATATATTAACCGGTTTATGATTATCCGTTAGGGTTTGATCAGAATACCAAAAATCCCACAACAATTATTATTTTATTATTTAGAGTGTTATGATTTAGATATAGATTTTAATACTCGGGGGATATAAAATTATATTGTAAAGTATACTCTCGGGTATAAAAGATATTAAATAAAAAATCAATGTAATATTAAATCTGACCCTTGGAACGATTATGATATAACTTAATAAGTTAGAAACTTCTTCACAAAAAGAGATCTGCTTTAAACCTGAGATGAGACCAATAAATATAAATATGATCTAGAAAAATAATTAATTAACAATGTAATTTATCTTAAATAGTATGTACTAGGGTAATATGTTTTCTCTTTACATAACTAGTCTTGTTATCTAGACTGTCATAGACCAATAATATTTTTAATAACTATAATACTAAATATAAACTTTTAAATTCTATAATCATAATTTATGATTAAATTTAAAATTACCTTTTAATTCTAGAAAAGAGCTTCATCATTTGATGCCGTGCACATCATGGCATCTTAAGCTGTGTAGTTTTGCTGTAGGCCTCAAGAGTCTCTTTTCATGGACAGGGGCAAAGGCAACAGGATAGTTTGATGTCTTCAGGGGTCATGCCTATGTCTCAAACCTGTGAAACTTGGTTGCTATACTGCAAGCATGTCTGCTCTCTCAGGCAAAGATTTGGAGTATCTTTTGGCAGGGTAAAGGTGACCCAACTTCTACCATCAGGATTTTTCAAGGGAGGGAGGGGTTCTTGCTGTCCCGTAAGGTTTTTGGACGCAACCAAAAGCCAACTCCAATGGTCCCTTCTCCCTATTCCCTTCCCTCCAAAACGTGTATCACTATATACATCTTTTGAATCAACCTTTTTCAAGAGAGAATGCCCACAAACGCTGTCAATTGATTTGATGAAACCATTTTCAAGAGATAATGCCTACAAATACTCCAAATGAATTGACAGCAATACAGATGGGAGAGGACCAGTGAACCAATAAAATGCGATGTTCTTCCGCCAGCGAGTTACATTATGACAAATCCACAGATCTGTATTTTACTAGAGTGAAATTGACCGTCTAATTGAAGACATGCCTCTCGACAGACTGCATTAATGGTGATTCGAGATGATAACATCCATATTAGAGGAATCTCCAAGCTGCTCATGAACCTATAACACGCTATCCCAACATTCCTGGCTTTCAGATGGACTGACAGTTTAGAGATGCTCTTGGTTTGCGGTAACACCTGAATTAACCTTCTTTCATCCCTATCTGGCTTTTCCTCTGGTCCATATCAAATTTATTTCTTAGACATAATTGACAGTACCTTCTCTGCAGAATTATTAAAGATGCAAACTCCACTCTTCTGTTTCTTGCGATGCAGTGCTCTTGTAGGCCAATATAACAAGCAGCCCACATTAGCGCCTTTATTAAAAGAAAATAAAAATGTATATGCTGGTATTTTTTGATGTATTTTTTTAGCTAAATTTTTTTAAGTGAATATATATCAAGAACTATATGTAGAATAAATTAAAAAAAAAAACTCATTAATGCTAACTAAAAATAAAATCAGAAAAATTTATAGATAGATGTAGATCAAGATTTTTAACATCGCATGATGAGATATTTATTTGGTTGTGTTTGCTAAATCTTGTCAATCAAAATAATTCTTTTTATCTAATCAAATAATAATAAAAATAGACACACATATTAAATTATTTGAATAAAAATAAAAGGAAAAAAAATATTATGCAAGGTTGTACATAATATAAAAACTATTTGATTTTTTTATTTTAAAAAATGAATTTTATCTATATAAAAGACTAAAAAAAATTATATACAAATAAAAAAATCGCTTCAAAAATTAAACACACACAAAATAATAATAAAAAATATATATCTAAAAAAAGTTATATAAGTAAATTAAAAAAAATCAATAAATGTTTTTTTAAAAAATCATAGATGAGTGATATTAATTGGAAAAATAAATTTAAAAATTATTCTAAGAAAGACATTAAAAAATGTAAAAAAAAATAAAAAAAATAACCCTAATATTATAGCTTAAGTTGTCAAACCTGTGATCTGTATCATTAACTCAAACATGTTAAATAATATTTTTTTTCATCTTAAACTTGTACTTAATATATATAATTTGGATAAAAAATATAAAAAAATATTGATTTAAAAAAAAAAACCATGCTTACCCTATTTGTTTGGGCTCGCACTCATAAGCCCTTTTTTAAATGTTGTATTGAGACAAATATCATATTGTTTATTTCGTATTTGTTTTTTAAAAAAGAATTAGACAGCTTAATTTTTTTTGAATCGGTCAGATTGGAAAATCAATTTCTTTAACTTAAAAACCTAATTTTCAATCATTTTGACCCCCGATAAGTATTTGGAGGACATCCCTCCCAACCACTGGAACGAATCCTAGAACTCACAGCGAAGCAGAACTGTTGAAGTATCTGAACTGTTCCTATCCTTCTGCATATCCAAGTCAACAAGTTATCTTACTCGGTATTTTCATATGAAAACTACAGCACTGAAAAGGAGTGAAACGGCGGATGTTAGAACCAAACTTCAGCTAGTGGAGATTCAGGCATTCAGTTCAAATGAGAATTAACGAAAATGATGAATCTGTAAATTTAATCGTCAACCGAAATTCTCACCACCATGATTCAAACCAAACTTCAGCTAGTGGAAATTCTCACGCTGGCTCGGTGGGCCATTTCTATTACACAACACTTCCTTGTAGAGTGGCCCAATGGATCTTAATTGCTAACAAGAATCCATAGTCTCCACATCCTTGAAAATTCAAAGCCAGTTTCACATCCCAAATCACAATGTAACTAGACCAATATATTTGTTTAAACAGAGTTAGAAATGGTATGTGGTTGTGGTCCCACACAAAAACAAAAAGATGCACAAGTTACAAGACACCAATATATTGAAGATATGCTAAACATATCTAATCCAAGCAAAAGAACATATTAAACTGTTCATCAGAGAGAACAGTCTACAAAGAAACCTGATCAAGTATGTTGCCATCTTGCTTCAATTGCGTACCTAACGTAGCACAGATCACTGTGTCACACATGCATGTTTCTCTATCATACAGCTTTGTCATAAGTTAGCATGCATGTTTCTATCACACAGCATGCATGTTTCTATCACACAGCTTTTCAAATGAGAAGAAATTGTGCAAAGCTAATTGTCATCCAACAGTTTGCCTAGCATATATAAATACAACAAGCCAAATAGAAAAGGTATCTGTATATCAAGACCACGACTCCATGCGCAGAAAGTAGGTAGATGTTAATATCTGATCAAGATGTAAGGACATAACACAGCATCCTTTGGTACAAGACGAGCACGCTGTTAGTACAGCAAATAAAGTTAAAAGCAAAAGGAGTAGGCTGGTAATCTAGGCACGAGGTCATGCTTACCAATTTGATCTAGCTTCGCGCACTGAGCTCATCGAACTGATCGTCAGCTTCAACAATATCATCAGAAAGCCGAACTGCGTCAAGCTTTTGTTTTAAAATCTCAATAGCATCAAGGACCAACTGAGAAGCTTTGATTGCACCAATAGATCCCACAATAAATACAAAATTGTCTTCCTTGGCGCGAATATCAATAATTCCAGGTTTCCCCATAGCTTCTGCTTTCTTAATCACTTCATCATCATAAGTATAAGCCTCGGGATCTAATACTACAACCTAGAAAATATTTGTTTCAGAAGCAAGCACAACTACTAGATAGCGGTAGAGAACCAAATTGGATCAGCAACAACATAACATTATGACTTAAAAAATAGCATACCCGAGTACTTTGAAATCATAGTTGCTAAAATAACTTCTTATTACAGATGAGCAGAGTTAATTTCGCAGCAACGTAGTAACCAGCCTTTTCATCCCAGTGGATGTTGGCAACCTTACGCTTGGTGTGTCTTTGTTTCATAGTTTACTGCATGAGATGAGTTGAAAATGCAAATTGCAATCTTACCCACAAAAATAGACTGTTTCAACCCTGCAAATTTCGGCATCACTGTGAGCCGGGCATGATTTCTTTGTTTGTATCTCAGGTTTTAGTTAAAACAGTATAAGCTCAACAGCACCCACCAAATACACCATAATCCTATAGAAATCAGGGTTGAATTTATGTTGTCTTTTCAATTCAATTTACGTGTTAATTAATTTCTCAATATTTTTTTTTAAATATGTTGTCTTGAATTTATGTGAGCTAAACTATATTTTTACAGGTCATCCAAGTTATTTTATTAAAACGATAAGATTATATCAAATCAACCTCTATATAATTTATTTATTTTTTTATTAGAAAAACATTAACAACGCTTGAATGTTTCTTTTATACGTTCAATTTTTTTTTTGATATGATTCTTAACATAACATCAGCCAACGACCTAGTATTCACCCATGCTTCATCAAGGGTTGTATTTTTTTTTCAAAAAAAATTGGATATGCAGGCAGGCTATTTCAACACATTTTTTAACATAGAAAAAACTCAAAGTGTAAATAGAAAAGTTTATGGAAGCATCTAATTAAATAAATCAATAATTATTTATATAAATAAACAAAAAAAACTCGTTAAGAATCACTAAAAGTAAAATTGAAAAAAATTAATAGATAGATATAAATTAAGATATTTGATCTTGTAAAATAATATATTTACCTGATTGTATTTTCTGAATTTGTTTATTAAAATCAATGAAAGATAATAAAAAAAATAAATTTATTGATTGAATAAAATAAAAGGAAAAAAATTATGCAAAGTCGAACATATTAGAAATATTATCAAAAAATAAATTTAATCTCTATAAAACAAAACAAATTATAGATAAATCAGAACAATATCAAAAATCAAATACACATAATTAAAACAATTTTACCATTTCAAAATATATTTTTTGAAAATATGTTGTCTTGAATTTATGTGAGTCAAACTATGTTTTTATAAGTCGTTCGAATTACTTTTGAACCCATCAAGTCGATCAAGTCAATTTGAATCAACATCCACATGATTTATTTTTCTTTTTACTAGAAAACATTAGCAATGCTTGAAATGCTTGAATGTTTCTTTTATATGTTAAAAAAAAATTTAATCCAACTCACAACGTAACATAGGCTAACAACCTAGTATTGACTCATGCTCTGCCGAGGGTTGTATATTTTGTTTTCAAAAAACAATTGGATATGCAAGCTATTTCAACGTGTTTTCTAACATAAAAAAAAATTAAAGTGTAAATCAAAAAGTTTATTCAAGCATCTAATTAAATAAATAAATCAATAATCATCTATGTAAATAAACAAAAAAAGTAATTAACAATAACTAAAAGTGAAACTAAAAAAATTATCAGTTTGAGAAATAAATGTAAATTAAGATATTTGATATCATAAAATAAAATATTTACCTGGTTATATTTGCTAAATTTTTTATTAAAATCAATGAAAGATAAATAGAAATAGAAGTTCATTAATTGAATAAAATAAAAAATATATATATACAAGGCCAAACACATTAGAAATATTATCAAAAAATAAATATTTTTATTTTAAAAAATACATTTAATCTCTATAAAACAAAACAAATTTTAGATAAATCAAAACAATATAAAAAATTAAATACAAACAATTTTTTTTAAAAAAAACACTCTATTCAAGAAAGGCCCGTAAAACCCGTAGTCTAAATCATAAGATCGAGATAAACCGATAAAAAACAATTAAAGATAACTACTAAAACCAATCTTAAAAAAAAAAAACAATAACGTAGAACAATGAAATCGAAAAAGAAAATGAGACAAAAAAAAATGTTGAACTGCATTAACCTTTCAAACTCTTGACTCGGGTCATTAGATTAAAAGCATCACAAATGAAAAAGCCGCAAAGCCCAATCTTCGGCAAATCAAACGCCAAAGGATGAAACCATAAAAAATCAATTACACAAAAAGATTTAAATCAAAAAATTATAATTAAAAGAATGAGAGTGAAAATCAAAATAAAAAATAAATTTGAGAGCAACAAAAAATTTCAATTAAAGGGTTAAATTGAAAGAAAAATAACTTTAGCAAAAGGAAAAACAAATCAAAAGAATGGAACCCAAATTGGAAAAAATAATACACCATAAACTTAGATTGAAGGATGAAATTGAAAACTAATAAAACTTTAACAAAAAGGCTAAGAAAGAAAAATCAAAAGAATAAAGACCAAATTAGAAAAAATAATATATGACAAATTCTAATTAAAGGATTAAATTGAAAAAAAAAACAAAACTTCTATAAAAGAGCCAAGAACAAAAATAAAATTAAAATTAAAAGAATAAAGATTATAATTGAAATATAGAAAACAAAGAGGAAAAATGTGTATTTTTTTCAGGTTGGAGAGAGAAAATAAAGGGAAAAAGGAAATAACTACCACCAACAAATTGCTCATCAACCACCATCACGCACCGTGCCAAGAGGAATAGGGAATGGTGGCACTTCCAACACATGATGAAAGGGCAAATCCCATCACTAGGAGGCATTGCATGTGACATTCAAATGGTACAGACACCTCTCACATGTTGGCATGTTATGAGCATGTGTCAATAGCTTTTTTGAATAAAAAATTAATTATTCAATGTTAAAAGATGAAAATGCACTTCTTGAGTCTAAAATTTACAAAAAAAAAAAAAAAAACTGTGTGAAAGAACTAAAATGCCTTAAAATCCATGCTTTATTTTTTCTTTATTTTTAAGGGCAAAAATATCTTTTTACTATATGCTAAAAAACAAAATGACTAAAAAAAAACCTTGGTTGATAGTTCTATTTTGTTTTTTACTTAGAGAAAAATGTAAATGTTTTTTTAAAGATGTATATACCCTCTAATAACTTTTTAATAACCGATGAACTATTGAAAAAGATCAAGTTGCTTTTGGCACGGAGGCTTCTATTTTTTTTTTTTTGCACTAAATGATAAAATTATAATTTCATTGTAGCAACTCACAATCTAGTGATATAGTAAAAAGCCCACATTATATATATATAATGGAAATTGATGATGTGGAAACAATATCCTATAAAGAATTAGTAATATAACATCAAATAATCTTTAAAATGTAATTATTAAACAATTCAAAGATATGATTTTAATTTTTTAACAAAGTCTTTTAAGATAGAGTTGCCTCGTCACAAGCAGAGGAAAACCAAATAAAACAATGTCATTTCAATCAAGTCCCAAATCATTTTTAAAATTGATCTAATGTCTCCATTGTCTGCCTGACTCATTTAAAATGTTATGATCGTACATAAACCTAAAATCTCTCTCTGTATATAAAATACAACGATCAATATGACATGCCTAATCAAAAAATATATAGAAAATGCATGTATGTTAAGATGATAATTTTACTCTTGTGTTTGATGGATACACATTCCACCCGATCCGAGCAAGTAAGAAATTTATTGACTCATATATAAAATATCAAGTTTTAAGTTGTGATGGTGCTACAAAAATCATAGGGAATATTCTGGAAGGAATTATTCCTTAAGATCCTTGTAGCTCATTCACAGTGTGTTCTACGACCTTTACTTTTAGAATGCATTGACTTCTTTTTTAATAGATTTCTTCAGAGGTTGTAAATCTTCTCTTAAGTGAATACCTGCATAATGTCCTTTAGAGACCCCTAGAGGTGTTGTTGTGTGACCCTTCGAAGATCAAGTTAGTATAAGGTATTTTTATGTAGAAAAAAGACTTTAATAAAGGTATTAATAAGCTTTTATGAAGATAGAGAGGAACTAGAAGAAGTTGTAAAAGTTAGAGAAGAATAAGGATTGTGTTTATGTCTAAAAGCATAAGGTTTCAAACCTTTTTTTTTTTCTATATACTCAAGCTTCCTTTTATATTACCTGACTTGACTTGCTTCATAAAACATAGGAGGGGTAGAGATGTAATCTCGTAATGGTAAAATATTATTATTCTACTGCTCATACCATCACATCTAATTAATATAAGCATGGACTATTTGTTTGTATTTAATGAGATGTAATGAGTATCATAATTACTAACCCAGACCCGGAGTATAAGAGGCTCAATATGGAGTTACCTTTTACTATACGTTGAACCTAAAAAGAGTTGGGTTCAGCTTGAACATTAAACCCAAAGGGAGTTAGGTTCAGCTTGTGATTATACCCAATACTAGTTGGGCGCGAGCGCGTCCTAGCTTAACATGGGGTTGGGCGCGGGCACATCCTGACCCAACATTGGATTGGGTACAGACGTGCCATGTCCCAACTTGAAGTTAGGCGCGGGTAAGTCCTGGCCCAACATGATGTTAGGCGCGGATGCATCATGACCTAAGTAGGAGTTAGGTGTAGAGAAAACATAACCCCATTTTGAGTTATGACTTTTATATGATGGCCTTTAAATGGGGGAGGTTTTTAGAAAATCATGACCCATCAGTAGCCCCCCAAGTGTGCTCAAATTATTTTTTTTAGAAAGATAGGGAGACTTAGAACCAAATAAATTTTTGACTAACCTTAGTTGAGTCGTAATCCTGATCAGGATGTCTTTTACACTCCCCCTATCAGGGCCTTACTGGTAGGGATGATGTTCACATGGAGTTCATTGTTTGAGTCTTCAATGTGTTCTCAGTCCTTCCTCAGAAGAGCATTGGGTATTCACTATTATCCTGGAGAAATAGGTCCTAGATGCCATAGAGGTGTGTAACCCTATTTGGATTAGTAGGAAGTGTTGTTGTAGGAGGGTTGGTTCCTACACTTCTTAATATTGTAAAGGCTGGTACTCGTGCTACCCATGAGAGATATGGGTCCCAGACCGCACACATGATATGTAACCCGAGTTGGATAGACGGGGTGGGCTTGATAAGGCTGCCTCAGTACTCTTGAATGCCATAGAGATCGGTCTTGTGCTGCTATGAGAGATACGGGTTCCAGACCGCACATATAGGTATTTAGCTCGTTTGGACAGACAGGATAGACCTGATAAGGTCGCTCCAATGCTCTTACTTCCAACTAAAAAGGCTAGACAAAAAGAAATAAGGGGGCGTTGAAAGTCACCATGAAAAGTGAAGCATTGATCCCCTAATACTACCTAGAGAAGTGGATCTCAAATGCCACAAGGGTGTGTAACCTTGATTGGTGATAGTGGAGGTTAATGCTCACTTAAAACTTCATTATCGTTTTGGAGAGGTGGACCCCGGATGCCACAAAGGTTTGTAACCCTATTTGGATTGGTAGGAAGTATTCTTGAGAAATGAATGTAAATTAAGTAAGAACACAAATGATAAAGATATGCATTCTTTATTGATGAATTCAACAATGATACAGCGTAAGGTGGTCTGAATGCCATGCATGAGGAAGGTTAGAGCCTTGTAGATCTTGTGGGTGATAGGTGTTAGCTCTGATCACTCGTGTCACTCTGAAGGGACCATCCCACTTTGAAGCTAGCTTTCCTATACTTTCTATGTTGCTCGTGGCTTCTAACTTTCTTAGTACCAAGTTTCCTTATTTGAAGGTTCTGTTTTTAACTCTAATGTTGTGGTACTGAGTAGCCTTGTATCTGTAAGCTTTATTCCTTATTGCAGCTGTGAGTCTGGACTCTTCCAGTAAGTCCAGATTGACTCTGAGTCCTTGCTTATTGTTTTGAGGAGAGAAGTGTAGTACTCTAGCGCTAAGACATTCAATCTCTACTGGAATCATGGCTTCAATTCCATATGTGAGGAGGAAAGGGGTTTCCCCTGTTAAGGTCTTTGTTCTTGTCCTGTATGTCTATAAGATTTCATTCAAGAGCTCTATCCATTCTAACTTAGCCTCTTTTATCTTCTTCTTCAAACCATTAAGTAGGACCCTGTTGGTAAATCAGCTTGCCCATTTGTCTGGGGGTGTGATACTAAAGAGAACCTGTGATTATTCTGCAGCCTTTCACATTGTTCTCTCATCTTCTAGTTGTCAAATTGGGTTTTATTGTCGGTGATCAGTATCCTAGGTGCCCTAAATCGACAGATTATATCCCTGATCCAATGTGAAGTTGGGCGCGGACACGTCTTAATCAAACTTGAAGTTGAGCATGAAGAAAACATAACCCCATTTTTTATTATGATTTTCGTGTGATAGCCTTTAAATGGAAGAGATTTTTAGAAAACCATGACCTATCCAGTTGGATATATGAATATTATTCTACCCTACTTGAATCCAATCCAAAATACAAATAACCTAAAGATTTTTAAAAAATATGTTTATACCAAGATATATATATGAACACTTTTCTTTTCCGGTCACTTTCCTTCCTCTAGATCCTCTCACCCCCTCCCACTCTCTTTTCCAACCAGTAGAAGAACCACCCGAGGCAAAGGAAGGGCCACTCCAACAGTGCAGCAACAGCTCCAGAAGAAGCAAAAGATCCAACTCCAACAACAGTAGATGCAGCTCTAGTAGCAGATCCGCCAATTTGTTTTGTTTAAATTGTAAAACTGGTTGATTAAGCTCTTTGTTTTGATTTTTTTTAACGTGTATAGGTGTCAAGTATGAATACTTGAAAGCCGATAAATTTCTGGTTTGGATATTAAAAATTCATGCTCGTAGGATTCCAAGTTGAATATGAATAATAATTTTAAGTTTAGATTCGGATATAGATAGTATCCATGCACAACCATTTTCATCGATATGATCTATGTTTCTGACAAAGTTAGAAGAAAATAATTTAAATAAACACCTAACTTTCCAGACTCGTAAAAACAACTAGGCGTTAAGATTTCGGTTATTTAGAGTATATCAGTTTTCATCCATTTAGATTGCCAATTCAATCACCTACAGCTGTGAGAAGTTACGTAATTTTTGTTTTTATTTTTATTTTTTATTTTTTTGCCATCAAACACATACCATTCACAATGATAAAGAACAACCCGTAAACAAAAGCAAAAATACAACCACCATAGGCTAAAAACCCTAATAAAACAGCTTCATGCTGCCAGAGCCCATGATCCTCTGTCAGCTTTATCTTATTTGTCTCCACCAACCAAAGCTTTGATCCCCATTTCCTGCAAGAATTCAGCAATTCTCTTGAATCTATAACAATTAATCAAGTTCAGTTATAAAAGAGAAAAAAAAAATATATAGTGGGAAGTAATATAAAAATAATTTACTATCATCGTTTGCTTTGGTTGAACGAAGATTTTCTTTCCTAGAGAAAGAAAATACATCTCGCCGGAAGCTAAATACGTTGAGATGTCAGAAACTTACAGTGGAAAATTATCATTTGACGAGAATGCATCTTATTGGTGAAGCTTCAGCACCTAGCAACCTTAGAGGTAAACAATGGATAGAATATAGTCCAGGTTGTATGTCATCAAGTTTTAAGCTTTCCACAATGATGATTTCCTGCAACACAATTAGCATAACAATTAATTAGTGTTGAACATCCTTTAATGTCAATGGACGACAAATTAGACTTACTCTGCTTTCCAAGAGGACGAGATGAGCTGAAGCCAAATCACTCCAAGCGGCAACAGATAAGTAGTCAATTCCTACGTTGGCAAGGTAAACAAACTTATCTGTTAGGGAAACATCAGTTTAATTTTCAAGAAAAAACAGCATACACAGAAGTTTGACAAAAACTAAACTATAGAACGTGGAAAATGTTTAATTGAAGAAGATTGATCAAAAGCTTACCAATAAGCTTAATGTCAGTGTTCTCTACCAACCATTTTGCCCCGTCCTGAGTAAATCCCACAAAGCTCGTGTCGAACTGATTTTTGAACATAAGTCGCCTGAAAATTTCCAATTGAATTTCCTTCAGATGATAAATTTTAGCAATGCTCCAAAACAAAAAATCGTCACATTCGAATGTAATAATAGCCTGCGCCAGCCCAATAAAAGTCATGTATTTTCCATTCTAGCCCTTTGGGCCTTACAACTTGAAATCTGGGTCAAATCTAACCTGACACAGACGTAAAACATTTATAATTTCATATATATATATAGATATGGTTCAAGTTTAAGATCTATAGGATATTTGGTATACCTATCAGTATTGTCTGTTCTGAAAAGAACACGCCGAACTCCTTTCGGAATATTTAAGCTCTTCATGACCTCAGCTGCAAAATGGCAATATTAAGGAGGTGCAAGCGTCACAAAATAGCCGAATAACATAGAGGGAAAACTAAACACATGATAATTATTATAGTAACTAAAATACATACCAGTTATGTTCGTACCCCTTGGAGCATCGATTAATAGCCCAGGACCTTTAGAATTAAGTGCACGTAAATAATTAGTAATAACATTCACTACAGCGAAAAAAAAAAAAAAAACAACGGACGAGATCTCGTCACTCAAAATTAAAAAAAGAAGATGAATGTTAC
The DNA here is from genome assembly GCF_951802175.1 of Populus nigra. Taxonomy (NCBI): domain Eukaryota; kingdom Viridiplantae; phylum Streptophyta; class Magnoliopsida; order Malpighiales; family Salicaceae; genus Populus; species Populus nigra. The sequence goes on from NC_084852.1 coordinate 19,270,446, forward strand.
AAAATTAAAAGCCAAACTGCACCACCTTTTCCTCCCCCAACCGGATTAAATCAAAATTTAATTTTAACTTTTAATTTATGAAATTTAACTTATACAATATCTCTTTAAAAAAAAATATTTTGATTCAATAACAGTTATGAAGTATATTTTTAACTTAAAGTAAGTTTAATTTTTTTTTAAAGTAAGTTTAATTTTTTTTCCATAAGTTATTTATATAAAAAAATTTAATTAAACTCAAGGCTAAAAAAATGTTTTTCATAAATCATGTTAAATGTACTCTAATATCATACATAGATTAACTTGTCTAATTTTTTTAACCAATAAAAGATACTTCTTTTTTCTACATATTAATATCCAAATCCAACGAGGAAGGGACTTATCGTTAGGGATGGTAATGGAAATTCATGAGCTATATTTCTTGATATATTATATTTAGTATTTATTTGATAAAAAATTTAAATATTTTATTATAAATTTTTCATCAAGTTTTGAGTATCCATATGAGTATTAATTATTTAATTATTATTTATCATTTAATAAAAATTAAAAATAGTTAATATATATATATATATATAATATACATATATTTATATATTTTGGGTTAGATTTAAACAAGTTTTGGATTGAATTTAATAATATTTATACTCTATTCATTAATAACTATCCAATAAATAATTATCTATTCGGTCGGGTGAATATTATCGGTGGAAATCTGATTAAATTATTATCTCTACTTGTTGTAAAGATTAAAACAAGAACTATAATCAAGATTGATATGGTTGTTTAAACAGTTACCGTTGAGCACTTCCAGGTCTAGAGTGTCCACATCAAACCCTGCATCGAAGTAGTGATCATAGAAATGCCCAGGTGCATCAACATGTGTGCCAGTGTGAGTCACCATCTTCATCTCAGATACATTGACCATGGACCCATTCTTAATTTTTTCAGGGAACTGCAAGAACTGGCCCAGTCCATTTTCTGTGCCGAAAGATGGCATGTTGGCTGTGTACCTATGAGTAATATCAAAGATTCTACCATCACCATAGACTTCACGTCTAATTGGGACAAGTTTGTTTTCTTGTGAAGAGGAGATGCAGGTGTCTGTGGTGTCGGGAATATTGGTGGGGCAGGCGGTGTTGGAGGCGGTGGTGGTAGAGAAGGGAGAGATGAGGAGTAGCAAGAGGAAAGGCGTCATGCCTTTGGCTTTGACCATTGTGAAATGAGTTACAGATTGTTAAAGAAAATGAGCAAGGTACTATCTTGTGAAGACGATGGTTGCGGTTTCTTTGGGTGCATGGTTGATATTTAACGTGTAGAGGGGATGCCGATCGAGGAAGCTCGTTGTATAGTTTCCTACTAGAATATTCTAAATATTTAAATGCAAGTGTATGTTTTTGTATAATACCATTAAACTATTTTTAAATTATCAATTTCATTTTTCATTTTTCTAGGATGAGGAATAGCATGATATGTTGTCTCGCCATATTACGATCATTCTAGGATGAGGAATAGCAGATCATCCCTTTGGGATTGGCAATGCAGTGAGGAATTTTCTATATATTATATTTGAGCTAATTATATAATTTGATTATATATATATATATTAAATTGTTACTATGAATTCGTTTATATTTGGCAATTTGATATTGTAGATTACCAAAAAAAAAAAAAAAACAAGAAGGAAAAAGGTCATCGTCGCCAATATGAGGAGAAAAAAGACCACATGTATCTTTAGTCCTGCATTTGTTTCCACGTGTAGGCATGTATGATGCCTGCTCCCCATGCTTTCTAGACAATTTGTTTAATTTAGTCCATGCTTTCATGTTAAACCTTCAATTGATGAGTTCTGAATTCAGTCCGAACCAAATTCAAATCTTTTTCTTTTAATTGAGACCCACATTCAATTCCACCCGAAACCCAATAAAAGCTTGACTAGGGTGAGGATAAGGGAAGGGAAAAGAAACAGGGGACCAACTTATAACATGCCCATAACACAGATTATGAATTTGATGTTAAGTTCAGTTTTAACGAGGATGGTATAATATGTATTTATCTCGGTATTAAAACAAATTTTACCCTACTTTTTTATATGTATAAAAAAATTATTCTTCAAAATTATCTTTGACCTCACTGAATCAATTTGGTTATGTTTTAGTAATTTTCATAGGTTTAATTTCAAGCCCAAATTATAGGTAAAAAATCGAGTCATAAGATCTTAAAATTAAACCTATTATAACAGGTTTAATGACACTGTCAACTTGTTACCAGTGGTCTGCACTCTTTTGTTTTTGGTGTTGAATAAATCAACAACGATTATACTTTCTCTTTGCATAAAAAAAAGAAGCCAACATCACCTTCTATCTGTTTTTTTTTTAAGATTCATATCGGGTTTTGACCGGGTTTAATTTACCTCCTCCTTACAAAAAGATGCTCACATGGCTTGCCATCTTGAATACGTACCCACAACGGTCATATTGGGCTTTAACTGGGTTTGCTTTGCAGATTATGAGATTACACCTGCTGTTTACGAAGCGATACTCACAGGAACATTATTAACATCTCAAATCCACAGAAACAATGGAGTGCACGCAAAAAAACTAGTAATTAATTATTTTGTAAGGCATGAGTCTCTGAGGTTTTTTTTATCATGCCACTGGGCTGCAAAAATATTAATATTCATAAAGATAAAAACTTACTTTTTCCCCAAGTTGTCAATAAAACATTAATGCAAGTACGATTATTATGTCTTATAATGTCTGTTTTTTTTTTTTAATTATACTTGTCTGAGATGCACTTCAAATGTACTCTTGGGTTTCGAGCAGTGAATCTAATCCTTTCAAGAAATAAATAAACTATGTGTATGATCGATGGAGCGAGGGTCATGTTCTTGGATTTTTCTAAGATAACTTATGGTTGTGTATGAATTTGGAAACCGTGATTTTATAATTTGGTATCAGCAATATCACTGTTGCAACGAAATGGATCTTTCTTTTCTTTGATGTTTCTTTAAAGAAGGTTGTTTTGTTAGAAAATAATATAAATCATTTCCTGCGACCTTACCAAACAGTTACAAGTTTGAATTTCACCATCCCTATTTATTTGATAAAAATTAAGCACAAGGTAATGTAAGTCTGTATAAATTTCAAGCTTAAAGGGTTTTCATTTAAGGAGGTGTGTTAGAAAATAATATAAATCATATATTGAAGTTTCATCTAACAACTTAACTTTTGGGTTGAGATGGTTTTTTGACATGTTTCTGCTATATACCTAGCTGAAAAATCATACGTATAAGGTGTCTCTTGTACCATTTTATTCTATTCAATTTCTTGGCTATCAAGACTTGTAAATGTCTTTTATAGTTGTCTTTGAGTTTGGTAAATACATTGCACAGATGGTTCTTGAATGTCACCTTCTTCTGGTTTTGGATCCCGTAAAAAGTACAGTAGCTTATATTTTTATATGTTTTTTTAAATATGTTTATATTAAAAAAATATTAAATTAATATTTTTTTATAATTTTAATATGTCAGTATAAAAATAAAAATAAATTATTTTAATATATTTTTAAAAAATACATTACTGACATATTAAAATTATAAAAAAATATTATTTTAATATGACAAATATACAAGTTTATAATTTTAATATGTCAGTAGTCATAGCTCTGTTTTATTATCAAATTGTTACTGGGAGTGCCTTGATCAGAAGAACTATTTCTTTTTTTCTAAATTCGAGAACCGACCAATGATCAACTTGTATTGAACAAGTATTTTTATATGACTTTTTATCATAACCAAACAAGTCCTTATATATGGCTTGCATATCAGATCGGGAACGGCATTTTTTTAGTTCGAAGCTGCAATCTCCGTGTATGGAGTTCCGTGTTGCTCGTGTCTTGTTGCTCTTCAAAAACAATAGCGTGACATTATAAATTTAAATAAATATTATCTCCTTGACTCTTTAGTGTCAAATTGATTTTTATATTTTTGATACCTTTCTACACCGTTAATTAGGATAGGCCCTGAAATTGGTCAGATCTACGCGCATATTAATTAGATGGATAGACAATACTCATTTTTTTATATTAAAAAAAATATTCTTGATATTTTATTGTTTTCTTCTTTATTCTCACCGAAAGATATTAAGATAATTTATACAAATCACATCTTAGATATTTTAATATTTTTTAACTCAATATATCTCAATCTAAATATATATACTACACATATTAACATAAAATAATAAAATATTTATCAAAGATCAAATGACACCCGAAAATAATCAAATGACACCCAAATATTACAATTATAAAAGGATTAGTCATCACAAGCTGATGTCTCTCTCACCAATTAGGTATACAAAATACTATGTGCATATAAATTAAATATTCTCTGTTAGCATGTAGTTACTAACAAGTATACCAACATCAAGACATAATAGATACTCACATAATTACCAGAGCAATATATATCATATCGAATTATATGGAATTTAGTTCAACATAATGCGAGTACAAATTCAAGAATGAATGAGTATTTAAAAAATAAAGCAACATATATAAATATTCAAGAGATTAGCTAGCTATACTCGTTATATAATCAACATACATATTTATTTATATTATATGCATATTAAAGAATATCTCACTTACCCAAAAAATAAAAGCAAAAGACAAGCGGATGCAGAACAAAAAACTATTGAAGATCGTTGGGAGAAATATTAGCAAAACTTATAACCAGGGGCGGAGCAAGAGAAAAACATTAGGGAGGGCCAAATTATAAATTGGGGGGCCAAGAAAAAATTTCATTACTTTTATTACATATTTACAAGGAAGGGGCATTTTCTTGCAGGGGCCGGGGCCCCTGCCAGCCCCCCCTCCCTTCGCCACTGCTTATAACGAATACGAAAAACACTTAAAAGATTACTCGATGAAATGTAACATCAAAGATTAAAAACTCTAAGCATAAAGACCAAAATGTAAATATAAAACCGAACTAATTCACTCAATTGATCCCGAATATAACATAAACTGATCAAACTTAACACACCCGATAAAACTTTATTATTGGGTCAACCGGAATAACCAATCGGTTGACCACTATTATAGGCCAACAGGACGGCTGATTTAAACCAACCAGTCAACTAGCAACAATTAGTTGGTTGATCGGTCAGTTTAGCAAATCGATCTACCGATTGATTAAGATTTCCAGAATCTTGATCTATCAGTCTCTAAATCTGCAAACTTTATAATAATGCAATTTGTTCTTCAACAACCCATAATTCCAGACATTAAATGAGTTTATTTCGAGCCAACTAGCATCTTAATACATTAATTCAATCCCTTAAATCATTATGTCATTAAAATAATATAAAAACACTAATTACTTCTTAAATCCTTCTATAATTAATCCCTAACTGAGAAAAAAAAAAAGGAGATGCTTGCTTATTTCTTCAATCTTTTTTTGAACCAAACACTTCAATTCAAAACTGAAATCCTTTTGTAAATAAAAGAGGAAAGTCACAGCAGAGAAAGAAGAAAAAAGAGAAAACAATGTTCTTAGCAACTTTTTTTTAAAAAAAAACATAGGCTAATTGGTCTGGAATTGGGCTGAACCTTGGGTTTAGGCGTGTTTAAGAGTGTGGTTGCGGTTGCTTTTCAAAGTGTTTTTCATTCCGTAATGCATCAAAATAATATTTTTTTATTTTTTAAAAAATTATTTTTGATATCAGTACATCAAAACGATCCAAAATATATAAAAAAATTAATTTTTAACAAAAAAAATTAAATTTTTTAAAAATACGGGTTGGCTCGCATTTCCAAACGCTCTTTAAACCAAGAATATGGGTGTTCCAGTCACTGCCACACCAACACAAACTGGTATTTTCATTCTCAAATATTGGCTAGTTGACAAATAAACAAAGGACACTTCGATCTATAAGCATTTGATAAATGAAGTAAGGGCACATTTAACCAGTGAACACGTGACATGATAATATCACCATCCCAGATTTAATCCAAGAACATGCATGTGAACACATGGAAGTAGCATTCATATCAGACTACCAAACCTTGGACAATTAATTGAGGTAATAGGCAAGGTAAGGAATAGTAATTATTTTCATTAGATTCATCATAACACAAATATTAATGCAAACGTGTGGATACATATTTTAGTGATACAAACTGCAACATTAAAGTTTTAAAAAAAGATCACAGTAACTCTTTAGCAGTTGCTGACTGATGATGACAGTGGCACGCATGAAATCATCAATCACGCTCTCAAGTATTATATCAAGTATTACAGGAGTAAAACAGGTAGCAGCTGTGGAAATTCAGAGCTAGCATGGCTTCGGCAATTATCTATTTTAATCCAATCATATAAAATGGATCTAGCATCAATATGGTCTCCAACGCTATATTATATGTCTCTGTCTCTCTTGCATTCTGGGAGCTTTGAAGGGTATCTTGATCTATAATCGCAGTAGTTGCATAGTATTAGTTACTTGACTAGCGTTTTAGATTAGATGCTTTTTTTCCAATAAAAAAAATTATATACATAGAATTTTTTTTGACATGTTTCTGTAATTAAAAAGGTTTTAAAGTGAATATAAAAAATTTATGTAATTAAATAAATCAAGAATTATGTATGTTAATAAATAAAAAAAATTATAAATAATAACTAAAAATAAAACTGAAAAAATAAAAAAACAAATATAAATCAAGATATTTAATCTCGCACATAATTGTTTTTTGAAAAATAAAATTTATCTATATAAAAGATAAAAATATATATATAAATAAATTTAAAAAATCTCTTTAAAAATTAAATGTATATAAAATAACTAGAAAATAAGTGTCATTTAAAAAAAACTCTATAAACAAAATAAAAAAAAAAGATATAAACAAATATAATTTTGAAAAAAGAACATATAAAAAAACATTAATTTTAAAAAATAATTTAGGAAAAAAAAAACCATTTTGTTAAGGCCGTACGCCTGGTATCAATTGTTCTCTCTAATGAAGACTACGTAGCAATTGTCAACATTTTTGTTAACCTTTCTCCAACCACCATGACTTTTGTCATTGTAGTAGTTGGTTCTGCACATGGGTTGCTGTCAATGCTTCTCCATTCACCTATAAAGAGAGAGACGGGAGAGAGTGCAGAGTAGTGAAGTGTAGAGAGAGTGCAAGTGTGCAGAGGAAGACAAAGCAGATTTGAGAGAAAAGAGTGTAAGAGTGAAACACTGGGTTTTGTGGGGTTGTATTGGGTTGAGTTGAGTGTTTGTATCATTCCTCCATTAATATACAATCTGTTGCCTCCATGGACGTACCCGGTTTTGGGGAACCACGTAAAATCTGCTTGTTTGTGTTTTATTTGTGTTTGCTTTCGGTCCAGTATGCACAACAAATTGGTATCAGAGCATTAGGGAAGCTTAAACACAGAAAAACACGTTTTTCAGCTCTCTGTTCAAAGTTGCAGAATTTTCAAAGTTCTCAGATCTTGTTTTTGACTAGCTGCGGAGATTCCTCTCGTCGATACGAGTCCGGCGATATAAAGATCGTCGAAATCGGAGTTAAAACGAGCCCTGTAGAGCTCGCCGAAGTTTCGCCGGAAAACTGCCGGAAAAACCAGTCAGTGCCGGAATTCTCGCCTGAGAAGACAGCCACGTCATCCGACACGTAGGCGCTGAGTCATCATCCACGTCATCAACAGAGGGTCCACATCGCCCTGTCATCAGCCACGTCATCCAACAGTGGCAGAATATTCTCTTGACAGAATAAGAATATTCCGTTAACAGTAAGAGAATATTCCTGTGACAGAATATTCTTTATCAGAGACAGAATATTCCTTTCCTGAGTCAACTCGGTCAGATTGGTGTTTTTGGCCAACTCAGTGATTTTTTGACCCGTTTTTGGCCGAGTCAAGTTGGTTCCTAGCATTTTCAACCATTCCGGACGCAATCGTGGTGTCCGTTTTGTTAAACAGCATACCGAAGTTACTGTTTTGACACTTTTGAGCATAAAAGTGTGTGTTTTAACAAGTTCGGGATTCCATTTGTAATCCAAAGACGTCATAATGGCTGATATTCCAGAAGAAAAATCAGTGGGGAATGCTAGTATACCTCCACAATACATCCCGGTATCGAATACCAAATTTGAGGTGGAGAAGTTTGATGGGAAAGGTAATTTTGGCATGTGGAAATGTGAAGTCATGGATATGCTTGTCCAAATGAATTTAGATTTCACTCTAGAAGATAAACCAGAGGATCTGGATGATAAAAGCTGGGAAAGGATAAATCGGCTGGCTTGCAGTTCCATCCGACTTTGTCTTGTAAAGGATCAGAAGTACGCCTTTTCAGAACAAAACTCTGCAAAGAAATTATGGCAAGCACTGGAGGACAAGTTTATGAAGAAGAGTATAGAGAATCGTCTCTACTTGAAGAAAAGGATCTTCCGATTTCAGCATAAGAAAGGTACTTCTATGAATGAGCATCTGAATGATTTCAATAAAATGATAGCTGATTTGAAGAATTTAGATGTGGAAATTGATGATGAAGATAAAGCTCTACTGTTATTAAATTCACTGTCTGACACATATGAACATCTTGTCACCACTTTACTGTATGGTAAAGAAAAAATTAAATTCATTGATGTGTCCAATGCTTTGGTGAACAATGAGTATCGGAAGAAGGACCAGATTGTTCACAAGGAGTCAACGTCAGAAGCATTGACAGTTAGAGGCAGAACAAACCCCAGAAGATTTCGAGGGCGAGGGAGATCTCGCTCAAAATCCAGAGGAGAATCATCAAACAGACGATATCTTGCAAAAGATGAGTGTGCCTTTTGTCACAAAAAAGGGCACTGGAAGAAAGATTGTCCAATTAAGGGCAACAAGGAAAAAGATGAACCAACTGTGAACGTTGCACGAGATGAGGATGAACGAGACTCTGCATTCATGGTCTCATCACCAGAAAACCATTCTGGTGAATGGATTCTTGATTCTGCATGTTCCTATCACATGTGCCCTAACAAGCACTTATTCTCGAGACTCGAGGAGTTCGATGGAGGAGTTGTGTTGATGGGTAATGATGGTGAGATCAAAGGGATTGGGACTATCCATCTGAAGATGCATAATGGGGTAGTCAAGACACGAACAGATGTACGGTATGTACCTGATTTGAAGAAAAATCTCTTCTCACTTGGAGTCCTAGAATCCAGTGGTTATAAGATTATCATGCATGGTGGAGTCTTAAGAGCAATCCGTGGTGCATTAGTTGTCTTAAGAGGCACGAGGAAAGGAAACTTATATTTCCTGGATGGATCTACAGTTACTGGTACAACAGCTGTCTCCAAGAGCATAGAAGATGATGAAGCAGATAATTCCAGACTTTGGCACATGCGCTTAGGGCATGCTGGTGAAAAGGCTTTGCAAGGATTAGTCAAGCAAGGTCTATTAAAAGGCGCCAAGACTGGGAAGCATGGGTTCTGTGAGCATTGTGTTCTTGGAAAACAGACAAGGGTCAAGTTTGGCACTGCGGTACACAACACAAAAGGGATCCTAGATTATGTTCACACAGACGTATGGGGACCTTCAAAGAATGAATCTATTGGAGGTAATCGTTGGTTTGTTACTTTTATTGATGATTTCTCAAGACGAGTATGGGTGTACATGATGAAACACAAGGATGAGGTCCTTGATATCTTTCTGAAATGGAAGAAAATGGTGGAGACTCAAACTGGAAGGAGAGTTAAGACTCTTCGATCAGATAGTGGTGGTGAGTACACTTCAGATCCTTTCTTTGAAGTTTGTCAGAATGAAGGGATCAAGCGACATTTTACTGTTCGCAAAACACCACAACAGAATGGAGTAGCAGAACGCATGAATCGCACATTGGTGGAGAAAGTCTGATGTATGCTATCACATTCAGGACTAAGCAAAGTGTTCTGGGGCGATGCATTAAGCTATGCTCGTCATATTGTTAATCGGTTACCTTCAGCCGCATTAGATGGAAGAACCCCATTGGAGGTATGGTCAGGCTCTCCTGCAAATGATTATGACTCTATGCGTATATTTGGTTGCTCAGCATATTATCATGTTACTGAGTCCAAGCTAGATCCTAGAGCCAAGAAAGCTATATTTTTGGGCTTTAGTGGAGGAGTAAAAGGCTACAGACTCTGGTGTTCTAAATCAAAGAAAGTGATTTTGAGTAGAGATGTCACTTTTGATGAGTCTGGCATGTTACAGCAAGAGAAATCACAGGAGAAGGAAAAACAGTCTGGTGATGCACAACAGGTGGAGTTGGAGACTTCAGTCATCCCTATAAAGACTGTTCAGACAATCCCTACTGAAGGAGATCCAGATGAAAGTTCAGATGAAGAGGATGCAACAACTCCAGCAACCACACAACAAGAATCCATTGCAACGAGTAAACCGAAAAGAGTTATTAAGAAACCTGCTCGGTATTGTAACATGGTGGCTTATGCACTTCCGATGATTGATGATGGAATCCCCTACACCTACAAAGAAGCAGTACAGAGTGTAGAAAGTGCAAAATGGAAAGAGGCAATGGATGAAAAGATGAAATCTCTCCACAAGAATCAGACTTGGGATTTGATACAACTCCCTAAAGGAAAGAAGACAATTGGTTGCAAGTGGGTATATGCTAAGAAGGAAGGTAATCCTGGAAAAGACAACATCCGATTCAAAGCAAGATTGGTAGCAAAAGGCTATGCTCAGAAGGAGGGGATAGATTATAATGAGGTATTCTCTCCCGTTGTTAAGCATTCATCAATCTGTATTCTGTTAGCCTTGGTTGCACAGTTTGATTTGGAGTTAGCCCAACTTGATGTGAAAACTGCCTTCCTACATGGAGATTTGGAAGAGGAAATTTACATGTCTCAGCCAGATGGTTTCAAAGTCACTGGGAAAGAGAATTGGGCTTGTAAACTGAAGAAGTCATTGTATGGATTGAAACAATCTCCTCGCCAGTGGTATAAGCGATTTGATAAGTTCATGGCAGAACATGGATACACACGGAGTCAGTTTGATCACTGTGTATATTTTCGCAAACTTCTTGATGGTTCTTTCATCTATTTGCTCTTATATGTGGATGATATGTTGATCGCATCGAAGAGCAAGGTGGAGATTGATAGACTGAAAGCTCAACTAAGAACTGAGTTTGAAATGAAGGACCTTGGAGAAGCTAAGAAGATTCTTGGCATGGAGATTCAGAGAGACAGAAGAAAAGGCACAGTCTGTTTGACACAGACCCAATACTTGAAGAAAATTCTACAGAGATTTGGGGTAGATGGTAAGACCAAGCCTGTAAGCACACCTTTAGCTCCTCATTTTAAGCTAAGTGCTTCAATGTCTCCACACACAGAGGAAGAGCGCAAACAGATGGCTCAAATTCCTTATGCAAATGCAGTTGGTGCATTAATGTATGCAATGGTTTGTATGAGACCAGATATTTCACATGTTGTCAGTATTGTGAGCAGGTATATGCATGATCCGGGAAAGGGTCACTGGCAGGCAGTTAAGTGGATTTTACGGTACATTCATGGCACAACTGATATTGGTTTGAAGTTTGAGGGGGATGATAGACTCGGACAAAATTTAGTTGGTTATGTCGACTCGGACTATGCTGGTGACTTAGACAAGCGCCGTTCCACAACAGGCTATGTGTTTACACTTGCTAAAGGGCCTGTAAGTTGGAGGTCAATGTTACAATCAATAGTAGCTTTGTCAACAACTGAGGCAGAGTATATGGCAGTAACGGAAGCTTTCAAGGAAGCTATTTGGTTACATGGGTTGATTGAAGATTTGGGAATTGTTCAAAAGCACGTGGATGTCCATTGTGATAGTCAAAGTGCTATTTGTCTTGCAAAGAATCAGGTTCATCATTCCCGCACCAAGCACATCGATGTTCGATTTCATTTTATTCGAGAAATTGTGGATGAAGGGGATATTCTGCTACAGAAGATTGGTACTGCAGATAATCCAGCTGACATGCTCACAAAATGTGTCTCAGGGATCAAGTTCCAACATTGTTTGGACTTGGTCAACATCTCTCGATGTTGAGCACCTTCAGGGTGCAGCGCCATATGGCGCGTTAGAGGCAGCATTGATTGATCACGAGGATTGGATGGAAAAATCTTGCCAAGGTGGAGATTTGTAGCAATTGTCAACATTTTTGTCAACCTTTCTCCAACCACCATGACTTTTGTCATTGTAGTAGTTGGTTCTGCACATGGGTTGCTGTCAATGCTTCTCCATTCACCTATAAAGAGAGAGACGGGAGAGAGTGCAGAGTAGTGAAGTGTAGAGAGAGTGCAAGTGTGCAGAGGAAGACAAAACAGATTTGAGAGAAAAGAGTGTAAGAGTGAAACACTGGGTTTTGTGGGGTTGTATTGGGTTGAGTTGAGTGTTTGTATCATTCCTCCATTAATATACAATCTGTTGCCTCCGTGGACGTACCCGGTTTTGGGGAACCACGTAAAATCTGCTTGTTTGTGTTTTATTTGTGTTTGCTTTTGGTCCAGTATGCACAACAGACTACAGTCAAATCTCAAGGCTCTCTTATAAGAGACCCAATAACTTTATCTCTTGAAATCTCAACACAATTGTAAATCCATTCTTCTATCCATTATGGTTCCTTCAACAAATATGTAGTCGGCACAGAAAATAAAATTGAGGGGTGAAAGCACAAATAAAACTATGAAATTTAGCTCTTGCACGTCTATATTCATAATTATTTGGGCTCCTAAAAATAATTAAATTTGAGATTGTTAAAAAAGAAAAGAAAAGAAAAGAAAAGGTAGAGGGAGAAAAGGAGGGGTTTCCGCCGTGTAACTTTTGTTGCCACCTGCATTTCTAGGTATCCAGAGACATGAGAAGCGACCACCAACCAAGATGCAAAAGAGAACGAAACAAATGTCCCGATGGATTCACGGCTTCATGCATGCAGCAAAGGTTAACAAATTCTTGAATATTTAACAGGTTGCAATGGGTTCATTGCTTCAGTTTTTCTTTTTGTGCCTTGAGCAATCCTTCCTCTACCGGGTTTTGTCGGTAAAACAGCACACTAGTTGATGTCCTTCGCTGGCTCGGAAAATAGATTCGGAACAAATGGAACCCACTGGTTTGCTTCATTTTCCTGATACCAAACTACTTGTCATCAAGCTGGATTTGTGGTCAGATAAATGATTGGTAGTAAGTTTTGGTTGTTGTATTGTGGACAATTCAGACAAAAACAAATTCGGAATCAAGCGAAAGACAAGATAATTAAGATTTGTAAGCCAACTTCGAACATGTTATTATCATTGGACAACAATCGATATACCCTGCTAATAATAAGTATAATTTCTTGGTAAGCTAATTTTGATATATGAATTACTATATCTAATTACATATAGCATTAAGCACATTCATAAATCGTAAAACAGAGAACTCAAAATATATTATTATTGTCTTATCTATACCATGGTCAAGAGTCCTAGGAGGCACAAGGATGGTCGGCTGTTAGTACCATCTGATTCTACTCGATACCTCCCTGGGCTGATACCATAGTAGTTTTCTCCAAGAAATTAGGCAGTAAATAAAAGTTAATATGCCATGGTACAGAATTTATTTCAGAAAGATCCATTAATTGTATATGAAACAAACAAAAATGTACATGTCACTGGCACAAAGCTTGGATTTATCTTTGACAGATAATTTAGAAAATTACGATCAAGTTTGGAATCAGTACTTTAGATGCCAGAAACTTACAATATAAAGTTATCATTTGATGAGAATGCATCGCGTTGGTGATCCTTCGGCACCGAGCAATCTTATAGGCAAGCAATGGATAGAATACACACCAGGTTGGATGTCATCGAGTTTTAGGCCTTCCACAATGATGATTTCCTGAAACATACTAGGCATATTTAGTTTGGGATGTTGATTTCCAACACATTCTTTTCCTCGAGAGCAAACAATTTAAACTTTTTTTTTTTACTGAGGAGATAAAAAGCGAAATCAGGCCAATTGCTTCTACAGAAAATAAATTTTTAGCTCGTAGATACCAATAATACCACCTTAATTAATTTAGTTCTCTAATCATCACAAAATCGAAAGTGACTTTCTACTGTGGCGGAGAAGACTATCGAAATTCTGAAGGTGGCTTAACAGAAGAATCCAAATTAAACGGCTGGAAGCTTAAATAATCGCTTCTAATCAACATGAAGAGGTGCTCCAACATGCTAGTCAAAATTAAACATCATTTAATTACTTTACACTGCATTAGTCTCACCCTGCTTTCCAAAAGGACAAGATGAGCTGGAACCAAATCACTCCAAGCAGCAACAGCTAAGTAATCAATTCCTACATTGAAAAAGAACATATGCATAGAAGTTTTGAGAAAAACATAGCTAAAGAACAGAAGTGCTAGATTGAAGAAGGTTAGTAGCTTACCAACAAGCTTAATGTCAGTGTTGTCTACCAACCATTTTGCTCCATCCGTTGTAAATCCCACAAAGCTTGTATCGATCTGATTTTTGAACATAAGTCGCCTGAAATTTTAGTTATCAGATACGTAAATAAATAGCTATGACGCAGATCAGCAATCAGCATACCCAATCTAATGGTCTCGGCCAGCCCCCACCGTATTTGAGGTTCTTACAGCATATTGACCTCACAATTTTTTCCATGGAAAACTCATGAAACTAATCGAAAGTTTTACCATACGAAGTTTTCAGGCTCCATTTAGGCTATGGATTGATGCACTCATAAGAAGTTTTTTTATCCTTGATTGAAGCATGAGATGATCCCTTCTATATAAAGCATTCATTTTGACGCAAAAGGCGTATCAATTCATGCATAACGTTTGATAGGTAAATTTATATACCATCAGAGTTATAAATCTAAAAAAAGTTTGAACTAATCAAACCAGTTAAATAATAAAAACGAGCATAATTTTTAATTCAAATGCTAAATTACTCTGAAATTTTGTAAGCACGTTCGACATACTCGGGTCTATATTAAAAAAAATAATAATAAGCTAGTTAGCACCGACTAAAGTCGTTTTCATGCCCAAGTATTGCTTGGAAGTTTATGTTTTGGAATTTTCATTACTTCTTTATTATTTTTGGATTAATTTTTTATTTTTCTTGTTATTTTTAGATTTATTTTTTACCGTGTAATTGAGGTTGATTTAGTATATTATTTAAACAGTTTCGTATACTATTAATATATAAATTATTTATATTTAAAGTTAATCCAATTAGAGTTTCTTGACAATTTAATTATCTATAATCTAAATGGTGTTGTGTTTTTATAGTGCATTGACCTCACTGTTTATTCTCTCATATTTTAATATATAATTTTATATTTTTTAATTTAATCATCATTTTTTTTTAAGCCAATGAATACATCAACCCAAATAGAATTACCTGTCGGTATTTTCTGTCCTGAAAAGAACACGTCGAGCTCCTTTGGGAATATGTAAGGACTTCATAACTTCAGCTGTACAAAATAGACAATTCTGTTGAATAAATCCTGGGGAAAAAACAGAGGAAGAGAAAAAAACCTACTGTTGACCCGTAAAAGAGCCGAAGAAAGGACATTGAGAAAATTAAGAAAGAAAAACCAGTGCTGATAAAACTACGGTAGAAAAGGGTTGAGAATTCTCTGAGTTTGTATTTATACTATAAAATATGCACGGAGAACAAAGTGGAAAACATACCAGTTATGTTCGTCCCCCTTGGAACATCAATTAATAGTCCAGGACCTATTGAAACAACAATTTCAAGATCGATCAGGTTCTCATATAGACGCACCATCTACCATACACAAACCTTATTCCTTTCCACAAGCCCATTAACAAGAGAGAAGAAAAAAACAGGATTAAACCAACAAAACACCACAACTATATAGGTAAGTATAAGAATATTTTCATTACCATTAAGTACTTCAAGGTCAAGAGTGTCCACATCAAACCCAGCATCGAAGTAATGATCATAGTAATGTCCAGGTGCATCGACGTGTGTGCCAGTATGAGTGATCAACTTCATCTCCGATATGTTGGCGAAGGACCCATTCTTCATGCTTTCAGGGAGCCTCAGGAACTGACCCAGCCCATTTTCTGATCCCATGGACGGCATGTCGCTTGTGTACCTGTGGGTTATGTCAAATATTCTCCCATCACCATACACCTCACGCCTGATTGGGATAAGTTTGCTGTCTTGTGAAGCGGGGAAAGAGGTGTCCATGCTGCCAGGGATGGTGGGGTAAGCGCCGCTGGAGGCTGCGGTGGTGCAGAGGGGAGACAGGAGCAGTAACAAGAGGAGGGATGCCATGGCTTTGGCCTTAGCTACTCAAATGACAATTGAAATCACCGAAAATTGAGTTGAAGTTACTGTATATATCTAAAAGATTACGATGGGAATACCTGTGGTTGTAGAGAAGAAGCAACGCTACAAGTTATTTATAATATTTTATATTATATTTTGAATCATATAGTGGTTTATTTCTACAACCTTATGACATTAATTATTTTGACAACCAATCCGTGTTGGATGTTACTAGATTTGTGTCCCGTTCTCGACCGCCAGTCTATAAAAAAAAATTGAATGTAAAAAGAAATATTAAAAGAAAATTGAGGTTAAATAATATGATTAAAAAAATGCAATAATACTAAATAAAACAAAAAAATTATAATTAAAAAAAATCAAAAGAACCTAACTTGAGTTTACTCGGATTACTAAACAACTAAATATTGATAGGTGAAACTAGAAAAAAAATCAGTTAAATCAGGTTAACTCGAAAACTTTACAACTATAGACATAAGATTAGAATAATTTTATAAAAAAAATATAGAAAAAAAAAATTAAAGACCAATTCTTAATAAATTAAATGAGAATATAATAACTTTACATAAAGAAAAATGAAAAGAAAAACATTGGAAGCTCAATCTCTAGTAAATAAAATGCTGAATCACAAAAATTTTAAAAAGTAAATAAAAAAGTTCAAGAAAAATCAATTCGAGCCCCCTAGGTCAAGCTACAAAATCTCTAATCTAGTCGTGATATCAAGATGACCGTGTTTGAAAGCAAATTGAATAAAGTCATGAAGCTTAATTAATGAAGAACTTAATGTGAAGTATGAAAACAACAAAAAAAATTAAAAGAGCAACGGAAAAATATATGAGTCAATCGTGGTTAACTCGCAAACCTTGCGACCATGAGTATAGGATCAAGATTACATAATAGAAAGAAAAGGAAAAAAAAGTATGAAGATCAATTTCTAATAAATTAAATGTTGAAAGATGAAATTAAAATAAATTAATTTAAAAAAAAAAGACCCAAAAAAAAGTCAATCCACGTAAAACTTTGAAACCAAATACTATGGTCATGAACCCAAGACTAACCCCATAAAAACAAAACAAAAATTGAGTCAACTTAGGTTAACCCACAAACCTTGCTACTATGATACAATATTAGAATAACCCAATAGAAAAGAAAAAAAAAAGAAAGGTAGGAAGATCAATTTTAAATAGATTAAATATTTAAAGATAAAATTAAGATAAATCAAGAAATCCTTGACTCGGTTTAATCAAGAAGCTTAATTCATAGCCAATTTAATTTTTAAGAATAAAATCATGAAAAAATATCAATTAAAAAACTTGTCAAAGAAAAAAATATAGCAATACAAAGAATAAGGATCAAATTTAATCAAAAACACCCATGGAGGATGAAATTGTAAGAAAAAAACAATCTAAACAATAATCCCAAATAAAATAAATAGCAATAAAAAAAATTTAAAATTTTAAAAAAATAATAGGGGATGAAATTGAAAAAGAAAATAATTTTATAGCTTATTCAAAATAAAAGAAATATTAATAAAAAAAATGGGGAGCAAATTTGAAATATTAAAAGATAAAAGGGGATGAAATTGAAAAACATTTGTAATTTTATAGGTTATTCAAAATAAATAAAAATAGTAATTAAAAGGACAAAACCAAATGTGAAGGAAAAATAAATTTAAGGAACTTGTCTAAAATTTTGAAGGAGTTGATGTTGAATTTGAGGAGAAGAGAAAGAATAAGAAAGGAAAAAAAATGATTGTTGACGCTAAACTAGAGGTTCATCAGGTCCACGTACTATGTCATCACATAGAGGATATCAAAATCTTTCAAACGTCATCCTAGAAGTTAATGTTTGGTGGTCGAACAGCTTCACACACATTGTCCGAACGGTGCAGGGACCGTCCACACACGCCAATAAGTTTTTTAAAATTAAAGAGAGCAAAGTAATAGGCATTATATTCTTTTACTATATGATTAAATCAGTAATTTTATTATGCAAAAAAAAAAAAAGAATCAATCTAACCCCATATAATTTGTAAAGATTAATTGTGTCATGGTAAATTTACCTTCAATATCTAATTCAAAAATTGAATGGTTAAATTATAATTTTATTATTATACTTTTACAATAAATAAAGCTTTTTTTTCCTTGGGATACAATAACTTTCCTTCCCCTTAGTTTATTTTTAAAAAAATTAATTTAATTAAAGTCCTTAATCTTTGAAGTAAAAATATGTGAATTGTGATTGCTTGTAGACTTAGATTTCCAATTGGAGGTTCCGATTTTCTTTCCCCAATAAAGTTCATTGATTTGATAGTATTGTATGCATAGTTTTTTTTTGTTTTTTCTTCAGTTTTATGCCAATTTTGCTTGATAGGATTAAATTTTGTTATTTGATTGCATAGAATCAAATTATCTAGCCCGAGACTAACCAAGGAAAAAGCATTTCTGCTAAAGTCATCAATACAGCACGCCTGTGATCAAGTTGATCACTCACACCCACGTTCGTCTGAAAAGTATGACATAATATGACTGAGAATATCCTGAAGAAGAAGTTCAGCGGAAAAAATGGTGGAAGAAAGGATGGATTGCTACATGACAACACTAACCTGCCAGCATTGTTCAGAACTTCATGCTATTCCTTTCATTTCGATTAGTGAAGGAACAAACTAATGTCATTAAAAAAAAAAAACTTGTATGAAGTTCAAAGTTATTCAAATGAAATTAAGATAATGAGAAGTGCCTGCTCCACAACAAAATAATCAAATGCCAACTAGCACTTGCCATGTGAAGATGGTCAAACAAGATTTCCAAACAAGGAATTACTGATTGTGGCATCATCAATTACTAACACAGCCTCACATTAATGCTACCATTGATATAATTTGTTGTTGTATTGTCTTTCTCGCCAGGAACAAGACTAAAACAAATCTGCCCAGAAAACTGCGTGATTGAGTTTTTTCTAATTGAGCATAAAGAAAATCTATACAAGCACTGATCCTGGGTCGTGGAAGGTTTCTGTTGCCACTTGCCAGTCAATGAAGCGCCCGCCTAAATTTGAATCCTGATCAGAAAGGAATGTATCTCCCTCATC
Organism: Populus nigra; assembly: GCF_951802175.1. NCBI lineage: Eukaryota > Viridiplantae > Streptophyta > Magnoliopsida > Malpighiales > Salicaceae > Populus > Populus nigra. The sequence goes on from NC_084852.1 coordinate 19,289,886, forward strand.
ATTACACCAGCACACAGGCTAGGCAAATATGACCTGCCTGCGATTTGGGCTCGCTGGGAAAATGTGCTGAGAAGAGACAATGGAACTGCTAAAATATGTGAGATGAAGTTGGTCACTCACACTGGCCTCTGTTTGTGATCCTTTCTGACCAGACAATTCACGTGGGATAAACAGTAGGCTTTTGTTGTGGTAGATTGTATCTTGCCTGTTGTGCCATGTGAGCTGGTAGCAGCATTGAACAAGTGTGAATAAAGGATCCATGAAAGAAGACAAGAGAGTGTCTCCCTCGTCACAATTAACTCCAAAATGCGACATATCCTTTGTTACTGATCGTTTTTCATATATTGAAATTGAGTTTTAAAAATGCATCTTTGGATGAATGGTTTTACTTTTGAATCATAACAAAAATGCCAAAAGCTTTGCTTTCAATCGAAAACAGATCTTAACCAGCCCCTGTTTTCAGATCAAATGCAACTACCTAACAGCCAAACGACTGGCCAAGATTGCACGCTATGATTATATACCACTCATTATTCTAATTCTCATCCTCTAATCAGTCAGATCACTCAAACTTCCATTTATGGCCATTCAACAATTGTTAGAGATAAGTAGAACCGGATCTCTTTAGGGTTCATTACAAAGGCCAGTGTGCCTTGAAATAATCAGATTCCCCAAAAGGGCATTATCATTCACGTATCTCCATAAGGGAAGCAAAGGCAAAAATGAACGCAGGTGAATGGTAAGAGATGAAATCTCAAGAAAAAAACATTCAAGGTAAAATAAGTTCATATACGTCCATAAACCTAATAGAGAGTCTTCGAATTATTAGTTACTTTACAACCAGCCTGTCTCCTGCTCTAGCCTAAGCACAACCCGTGCACCAGTTTGGCATGGTCTTGCGATGATATCAATAACTAACACTGAATGTTATCATTTGATGAGAACGCATCTTATTGGAGATCCCTCGGCGCCAAACAACCTCAGGGGTAAACAATGGACAGAATATACTCCAGGTTGGATGTCATCCAGTTTTAAAGCCTCCACAAGGATGATTTCCTGAAAGCATAGTACCACCGTTAGTGCTTAATGTTGATCGCTAACAAACCTTTTGTCTTAAATCTAAAGACTTGGGAGGGAAAAAAAAATCGAACTTAAATTCTGGTTTGGTTTTCAAAATTCCAGAAAACAAAATGTCCTATTAACCTCTGAAGTACCAGAATCCCAGCTTAGTTCTCTGCTATACAAGCCAAGTGAATGAAAATGGAAATTCAAATCTAGTGGACAAGATTAAGTTTTTAAGGGAAAAACTGACAAAAATATTCAAAAGAAAACATTCCATAATCATAGGACAAAAAATTGCCATACCCTGCCTTCTAGAAAGACAAGATGAGATGGAATCAAATCACTCCAGGCAGCAACAGATAGGTAATCAATTCCTGCATCAGGAAACAGAAAATCTTGTTGGTTATATATCAGTTTTGAAAGAAAAAACAGAGCATATGAATTTGAACCCATTAAAAGTGATAAATGTGAACAACACCCAAAACACACAAAAAGGTGAGGACTGACTTGTATAACAAAAAAATCATCTAAGGATGTATTAAACGATGTCTTTATAGTATAATTTATCACCATTGTTAATCGATTTCATTCAACAATGTTTGATTCAAAGAACTGCGCGCCACCCCACTCATGAAACATGAAGACTAAAGTTTTTTTTTGCGAGCAACACAGATAAAAGATGCTCAAGCAAGCAAAAAAAAAGAAAAACATAAACTGCTGACGAAAGTATATAGCTTACCAACAAGCTTGATGTCAGTGTTGTCTACCAACCATTTTGCACCATCCTTCGTGAACCCCACATAACTTCTATCAAACTCCCTTTTGAACATAAGCCGCCTGAAATTAAATTAGAGTTAGTAACATAAACACAGTCCAAACTCATTTAGAAACTTTCATTCATTGAATCAAAATTCACGCAAGAGACATTTCGCTATCTTTATCATTGCACTGCAAAAAAGTTAGGATATTATGGTGAATATCCTGAAGAGATTCAGCAAAAAGAACAGCGAGAAAAAAGATGAATTGTGACTACAAGACTCTGCAACTCGATGACATCCACTCATTTTGAATTAGAGAAAACTAAAAATGGACAGAATTTGTAGCTGTAACAGAGTCTATCAAACTGTTTAACATGTTATAACTTCCATCACCACTACAAAATCTTTCAATTCCATCATCATATGCCCCTTGTAAAGTCTAAGATCACTTACATCAGCACATTACGATGCACTTTGGTAGTTTGATATTAACCACTTTCCACACTCTAAATCATCATTACTTACATCCATTTAAGACTTATATGGAATATAACTCCAAGAAAAATGAGAAAAGAAAATGTAAGAGAAAAATGGAAGGACATGGGTAGTAACGGTTTCTTAAGAGGGAGAAAAAAGATTCATAAATCCCTTCAAATCACACAGGATGATATGTGCTTTTAAACTGTCAAGTTAAAATTGTTGCATTTAAATAAAAAATAAAATTTAATGATAGTTCTAAGGATTTGCAATCCCTGGATAAACCAATATAACATAGAAATCCCACGAAATAATCCATACCCATAGAGCTAGTAAATGAACTTGTGTGAAGTTCAAAAGCTATCTAAGAAAAGGCACAAATAACGAGAAGTACTTCAGGAAAAAAAGTAACCATACGCCAAACAGCACTTTCCATACAAAAATAGTTAAACAAGACCAAAAAACAATTCAAAGAATAACTAATTATGGCACCATAACAATTACTTAAGCAACATCTGATTAATTCCTTAACCTCCAATGATGGAATCCTTTTATGGTTAGATAACAATAGAAAAGTATCTTCAAGAAAATAATGGTACCACACAAAAGTTGATGAAACTGTTCACCTGTCAGTATTTAGTGTTCTGAAAAGCACGCGACGAACTCCCTTTGGAATGTGTAAGGACTTCATAACTTCAGCTACAAGATCATGCAGTATTATTAAATCCCCATGGAAAAGGAAGGGGATGAGGAAAGCATAGAGGACATATAAAAAAATAGTAATTAAAAGAAATACTGATTACAGCTTTTTGCTGGGAAGGGGCAGTATGGCAATAATTTGCGATACATACTTGGCTAAATTTTACTGATACTATTACTGGCTGAAGTTACCAGCACTAAATTTAAAGCCTTTATATGGCAATATATTGAGGTGGTTACATATGAATAGCCATTGTGTGGAAGGTAAACTGTGGGAGCTATTAAGCCACTATCTCATAATTTATTGTTTTATCAGATGAATCCATAATTAATTACCAGCGAAAATAAGCTAAACCAGATTATCTTTCTCACCCCAGTAATTAAACTAGCACAAATGTTCAGAAACATTATCCACACACAAATGCAATGGCACAAAATTGTATGACTTGAATTTCAGATCTTCTGCCTAAGGTTCATTATTAGCAATTTAACATAATTACATAATCCAAAATAGAAGTTCAAGGAAAATACTAATTTGTTTCTGATTTCAAGTATCAAAAATACATACCAGTTATATTGGAATGCCTTGGAACATCCACTAGCAAAGCAGGACCTATAACAACAAAATCCCACGATCAAGTTAATAAATTTTTTTTCTTACTTTATGGAAATCCAATGCAAAACAAAGGAGAAGTAATCAAATTATAGAGATAACAAAACCCAGCAAGCAAGTTTTGTTCTTTAACATCACCATTAAGGACTTCAAGATCAAGAGTATCAACATCGAACCCAGAATCAAAGTAATGATCAAAAACATGTCCAGGTGAGTCAACATGCGTGCCAGTATGAGTAGGTAACTTCATTTCTGAGTTGTTAGCGAGAGACCCATTTTTCATGCTTGCTGGTAAAGACAGGAACTTTCCCAACCCGTCTTTAGAGTCCCAAACCGGCATATCGTTTATGTATCTGTGACTTATGTCAAAGATTTTACCATTGCCGTAGATTTCGTTGCGGATTGGAATCAGGTTGTCGGGTTGGGAGGAGGAGACTGAGGTGTCTATGGTGCCCGGGATTGTGGGGTAGGCGGCGGTTGATGCGGTGGTGGAGAGGGGAGAGAGGAGGAGGAGGAGGGAGAGGAGAGGGATCATGGTTTTGGTGGTGGACATGGCGAAGTACGAAGCGAAGTGTTTTTTGATGATTGTTGAAATTGGATTGTCTTCTCGCACGTAAGTTGTTTTGGGAAGCGACGGAAGTGCCTAGGGCCTAGGAGAAGTGGATTATATGTGAATTCTCAAATTGAAATTGAAAAATTATCTAAATTCTAAAGATCACATTATAAAATCTGGTAATCTATAAATTTATAACTTGAATGAGATCAAGAAAATTAGCTCATGATACTTCTGGCTAACAATATTATAGGTGGATAGATTTTCTTTTTCAAGGTGGTCACCAGAGAACCTGGAATTCATAATCCATGCTGAAAATGAGTATAGAATTTTTTTTTGTTTGTGTTTTTTTGTGTATAAAGCATGGTTATCGAACCGACCCGGGGTTGACATGGTCAAGGAATTGGATCCCGGGCTACATGGTTTGACCCAAATTAATCCAATTCAACCTAAAAAAATTAAAAAAATATTTAAAATTTTAATATTTCATATGAAAATTAAGAAACAATCCATATAAATATAAATTAGACCTATTATAAATAATGAAGTTTAAAATATTATTTTCAAAGGTTTTTTATCTCACATTGAAAAGATATTATGTTAGTATGTTATTTTTTTAAGTTGAAATATTAAGTTAAAAAGTTTTTTTATCCCATATTAAAAAAATATAACTTTTTTCTTGTGAATATAAAGTATATATACTAAAGGGTTTCAAATCCTACATTGAAAAAATAAAACATTCTTCTAGTATTTATATAGTGAACTTTGAAAAGAGTTAATAACCAATTAAAAAAAAAAAATGGGTTTTTGGCTAGGAGAAAAAACACATTTGAAAAAAAAATCGAGTCCCAACCGAGTTTTGTCGAGTCGCCTGGGTCACGGGTCAACCCAGCAGGTCAACCAAGTTTTGCCAGGTTTTTACTCATTTCAGTCTTTTGTCTTACCCATACTAGTTCAGCCATCGAGTTGACCCGCCAAGTTAATCTAGATTTAATAACTATGATATAAAATATAGATTATTAAATGATGTTAGGTAACCTTGGATTGTAATTTAGAATTAGAATGATGGAGGAGACTCGTGAAATGCTGCCCCTCCCCCTGCGGTCGAATGATGTTCCAAATACATATGTGTTTATTTGAATCTCGTCTTTTTAGTCTTAGAAATTCTAAACTTATGGTAAAAACTTTAGTGCCTGTAAAGACAATCTTAGGAAAACTTAATGATCATCCAATGATAAAGTTAATATGTATAGAAAAGGTAATAAATATCTTAAAAGAGCTTTAAATTTAAGAAATAAAGATATTTGTTTTTGAGTTTCAAGTGAGTTAATAATATGAAATATATAAGAGTTAATCTTACGGGATAAAAAGTTATGAACTCTTACCTGAATGGTTCAGAAAGTATTTATACCACCTGAACCCTGTTGTTTTTAGAGAAAGGAAGGACTAGAAAGTCCTTTACTTTCGACGATATTAATGAGAGACAAATATCTTGTATATATAGGAATGAAACAGCAAGTATAGTAGATCCTTTAAGAGACCTTTTATACATCTATGAGCATGAGAAAATCATTATATTAATACGAATGATTATTCTAGATGAAAAGACATGACAGTTTATCATATTTTAAATACTTTTATTTTAAGAGATAATCTAGGCTTTGGTATATAGTATTAAAACTTAGTAATGATTGAATTTAAATACTTTGAATCCGGTATGTTTATCAAACCCAAAAAATTTAGACTTGGTTGTTGGCTAAATTCTTTTAGTATAACATGTGATCCATTTCACTTGGTTAAAATTTTTATAAAAACCTTAACCAAATATTTTTAACTCATTACATTTCGTCGAGTCCAAACTTCCATCTAACCGTTTTGCATAATTTCTTGAGGTTCTGAAATCCAAATTAGAAATGAAATTCATCAAAATGAGCTTAAATGGGTAAAGTTATTCGCAATACCTACCCCTGTATATTTGGGCAAGCAATCAAGTGTAAGCAATTGGATGAAATTGTTTGAACTCATCTATACAGGATATGGTCGCCCAAGAATTCCCAATCAAGGCCTGAAATTGTTTTTTTTTTTATATAGCGGCCCGTGTAAATAAGCCACACCGCACGTATCTTTAAAACCTTGCTGTGCAATGTCACCAGGATCCATGTCTTCAAGCCCAATGAACACCATGTTGAAACCTAGCACCCAGCAATATTATAAATTCCGTTTTGATAGATATTTTATTTTTTTAATTGAAATAAAATATTTTAGTTTTAAAATATTTCAACATACTATTTATCTATATATATTCAACAAATATAATTTAAATTCAAGATAAATTAATTATAAATTATGCAATACAAACACAATGCCAAACAAATATAATTTTAAAATTTAAAATATTTCTAAATAGTCAAGATTAAATAGATCTTTAACTTAAAGTAATTCAACTTAAACAAAATATCAAAATATTATGAAAGTACAATGTTTTAATACAAATATTTTAAATATAAAGTTAAGTCAATGTTATCAAGGCTAATGAAATCTAAAACATCTCTTGTTTTGCTCAAATTCCTACAAAGTATAAACAAGAAAAAAACAACTTAAATATAAATCATATATATTAGTGATAAATCTAATTTTAAAAAATTAATATCATTGTTAATGAAAATAGTAATAATAATTTTCAATATTATTATTAATATCATTGTTATTGAAAGTAGTAATGAAAAAGAGCTTTTTATAATTGAGTGATTTAATTAATTAAATTGAATAAGATTCAATTTGATTTAATGATTTTTCAAGAACGGAACGGAATATGTGGAATGAAACTGGAACGTTTCGAGCGGAATTTAGCTGAAAAATCCATAACGGATCGAGATTTAAAATAAAATGAAATTTATTCCGTTTTATTCTGTTTTTTGAATTCATATGAAATGTTTCGATTATTCCAGATGAAATAAAACAGAATTAATAACCTTGAATACCATGTTGAGCAGGGCAAACAAAACTAATGGAAACATGCCAGCTAATTTCTAATCCTTTAATATTTGTTGTGCGGTTGTTGTCTTAAATTTTATTAAATAAAAAACCAGCCTGACAATTTGCCTTCGAACATTCAGTTAGGTATCCTTTAAACAACATGTATTTCCATGGCGTGATCTGCCCAGTACATATCCATGTCTATTTACTATTTAATTTCTTCATATATCAGTGTGCTATGTCTACTGTTTTATATAACACTGTCAGCGAAACAGCTACGATTTCCTTATCTCTAAAATATATTTTTTTTGCTTTGATTAATTAACAACAACTAAGCCGTAAAATGCATGCAGGGCTGACGGATAAACAATAAATAGCTGTTTTGTTAATGAGAACGCTCTCTTCTAGCACTTTGCTCGTTGACCAGTAAAATCTTTCGTGTTTTGGATCGATCAGGTAGCTATATATGTTCAACAATAATGTTATTCGGTGTTTTGATAATAATTAATTATTGTATTTAGATTATTGTATTTTTTTAAATAAAACTCAGATGATTGGTGAAAAAAAAAAACTGTTTCTGCAATAATTATTCGTGGTAGAAACACGGAATCGTATCCGATTCCCTGTTTCAACAATAACTAGACGGGTCCTTCCTTTCAATAAATTTTCATTTATATATATATATATATATATATATATATATATATATATATATATATGAAAAAAAATGTTTTATTATAATATTTTTAAAAATAATAAAAGTTTAAATCATCGTTAATTTTAAGATATATTTAATTAGTTAAGATATCTGTAAATTAATAAAAAAATAAAAAAAATCCAACGAAAGGATGTTATAATAGAAATGTGCAGGGTGGAGATGGGTAATTCAACGGATAACTGCCGACCTCATGTTCTTTCTTTTTATTTTTTATTAAGAATCTGACGTCAAGTTCTTTGAATCACAGAAATTATGACATGAGAAATTATGGATGAAAGAGGAGGATTGGATATCTTTCGAAGTTGCAGTGTTGCGATGATTACATTAGAAAATCGTGATTGTCTTATTAGAAAACTTATCAAGTGTTTCACCTTGTACAGGATGCAGAGATTTAGTTCGGTGGTATACATAAGCTGGCTCGAGATATATTCTACGTGTTAAAAAGCAAAATAAAAAAACTCGACGATTTATATGCTACCAGCCCCCAGTTATGCAATTTGTTTATACAGAACAACTACCGAGTCCAAAGCTCAGCCAACCAAAATTCCAGATCATGCACTTGGTCATCCTAGCGAACAGTACTAAATGTCTTGATACAAACATGTACATGTCTGACCATACACCAACTCCACTCTTTGAAGTGCTGTCCAGCCATACATAAACTCACCGAAGCCCCTATTCCACACAGACAACCCTCCAACTTTCTCCACGCTGCCATTTCTTACCTCTTAAGCCCCTTAAGATCTCTAACCAGCGAAAATGCTGCCTAGCATCCTTTCGTTCCTGCTTTCCTACTTTATTGTCTTCAACACCGAAAATCTCGTAGCCGTGGCTCTCACTTCGCCACAAGACATCTCAGCTCTCAAAGCCTTCAAAGCCTCGGTCAAGCCAAGTTCAATCCAGCCATGGTCTTGCCTAGCTTCATGGGACTTCACCACCGACCCCTGTGCCTTTCCTCGTCGGACCCACTTCATTTGTGGCATCACCTGCTCCCCTGACTCAACTCGAGTTACCCAGCTCACTCTTGATCCAGCTGGCTACTCAGGCCAGCTCACCCCACTCATCTCCCTACTCACTAGCCTCACCATCCTCGACCTTGTAGACAACAACTTCTATGGCCCTATCCCCTCCTCCATCTCCTCGCTTATCAACCTCCAAACCTTGACCCTGAGTTCCAACTCGTTCTCTGGCGCAGTCCCTGACTCAATCACCAACCTTAAATCCCTCGAATCTTTAGACTTTTCACATAATTATTTATCTGGGTACCTCCCAAAAACCATGAATTCAATGTCAAGCTTAAGAAGACTTGATCTTAGCTACAATAAAATGACTGGCCCCTTACCAAAACTACCTTATAACTTACTAGAACTGGCTTTGAAGGCCAATTCCTTGTCTGGCTCGTTATCAAAATCATCTTTTGACAGGTTAACTCGTGTAGAAGTCGTTGAACTCAGTGAAAACTCGTTCACTGGCACATTAGAACCCTGGTTCTTTCTCTTACCTGCACTTCAACAGGTTGATTTAGCCAATAACAGTTTGACACGTGTCGAGGTATCAAAGCCTAGTAATGCTAAAAGTGACCTCGTTGCTGTTGATCTTGGGTTCAATAAAATCGAGGGAAATGCCCCCTTGCATTTTGCCGATTATCCACTGCTGTCTTCATTGTCACTAAGGTACAACCGGTTACGTGGCCCGATCCCATTGGAGTATAGTCGAAAGAAGAGTTTGAGAAGGTTGTTTCTCGATGGGAATTTCTTGATTGGGAAGCCACCACCAGCTTTTTTCGCCGCCGACACATCTTTTTCCGGTAGCCTAGGGGATAATTGTCTGCAAGCATGCCCAGGTTCGTTTCAGCTGTGCATGCCTTCACAGAAGCCAAGTTCTGTATGCAAGCAAGCCTATGGTGGAAAACCAAGGTCTTAATTTGTCAGAATGTTATATAGATATTTTTATTTTTTTTATTAATTACACGAAATAACACTAATGTGTATTGAGAGATTTTAAATAGTGAATGGTCACTTTTGGAAATGAAAGGATAAACGAGCCTCACCTGGCCCTGGATTGTTTTCTGTTGCTTTGCTACCTTGAAATGACACTTTTCTAGATTTTTATTATGATCAGTGTTTTGTGATTTTTTTATTTAAATATTATATTATACAAAACTCAAAACAATATGCACATATTTTCCTTTAGTAAATTTTTTTGAGTTTGCATTTTTTCTGCCAACTTAAAAAGTAATTGAATCAAATTTATTGATTAAAAAATAAAATTAAAAGACATGGGATCAAAATAGAAAAAGACACCATAAATAAATGATGTGTCAAATTCACATAAAAATTTTAATTTAGTCCTTAGATTTTATAAATTATACCTATACAATCTCTTATTATTTTTTTCAATTCAATTTTGATATAAGATTTTGTTATTTCTTAGTCTCTGTTTTAAGAAATGAGAGGGAGATAATCAAAATTTGCGCAGATTACAACAACAAAACAATTATTTTTTTTTAAAACAGTTCTATTTGATGAAGAGAGTTTAACTTAAGTGTTTTTTTTACCTTGAAAGTGCCTAAAAAACATATCTAAGTTCCTAAGATTTTTTGTTTCAAGTTGATTTTAGGTTTTAGAATGGTTTTTTGGGTTTTGTGAGGTCATGAATAAGTTTATCAAAATGCCTAAGGTGTTTTCTAGGAATTTTGGATTAAAATGAGTTGAAAAGTGATTTTTTTGATCAAAAAACCTTTAGCTCTAATTTTTCAACCACTATGGTTATTAGAATCTTGGTAAAATTAGATGACATGTCGTGGATCCTATTTGCAATGTTCATAACTCATTTGTGAGTTATTTTTTAATTTTATCTTCTTTCTTTCTAAAATAAATAATAATAATAATAAGGTTAGGCTCTTGTTTTTATCTAAAATTATAGCTTAATTTTTTTTTATTTGAAATCCTCTTAACTTACTTTTGCCAAAATACTAGTTCTCATTTTATTTTGGAAAAAAAAAAGCAAATTTAAAGAATAACCCATAAATGAGTTATGACAATTATCTCCTTTTTACAATGCTTACGATATAAAGTTTTGTAAGAGACTTTAAATAGTAATCTTTATTTATATATAAAAAAAGATATAATAGGACCCACCAGATCAAGAAATGATCAATTCTTTTAGAAGTGCTTAAAGTAAGGGTTCAGAAGCGCGCTTAGAGAAGAAAACACACTATATTGCTTTCATGTAAGGTAGTAACTTATTTTTTTGATTTTTTATTTTGAAAAAAAATGAATTTGAAGAATAAACCAAAATAGATTATGATATGCAATTAAAAAAAAATATTAAGGGCCTAAGCGCGGAGGCCCTTACAAAATAGATTAAGCGGGTTGGCCTGGCCTTTTTCTTTTTAAAAAAAATTATTTTTTAAGTGATTTTTTTATATGTATTTTTTTAAAATTATTTTTTTAGTTATATTAAAATATATATTCATTCTCTAGTTTGTTTTGTTTATATACTCTCTTTTAAATGTCAATTATTTTTTAGTTATTTTGTATACATTTGATTTTTTATTAGACTATTCTAATTCATTTATAATTTTTTTATGTTTGTATAAATGAAAAATATTTATTTTTGGATAATATTTCTAATTTGTGTAACCTTACATAATATTTTTTTTCATTTTATTTTATCCGATTAATTTTATGTGTATCAGTTTCTATTATCGTTTGATTAGATAAAAATTTAATTCTAGTAAACAAAGTCATTCAATACAACTAAATCAAAGACCCTTGTTTCAAGGTTAAATATTTTAATTTATATATTTCTATTGATTTTTTTATTTTCATCTTCATTTATTATTAATTTTTTTATCATTTTAAACACACGTGGTTTTCAATGTATTTGATTATATTTATGCATAAACTTTTCAATTTACACTTGTATTTTTTTTATATACAAATATATGTAAGAAAAGCTTGCATATATAATTTTTTATAGAAAAAAATATCTGATTGGCAGCATAACCGAATCAAATAGCTGGTTTATACTAATGTTTGTTATATAATTACTTATACTTCTAAAATTTAATTACTTAATACTTTGTATATGAAACATGCATTAAATATCGATTATCCCAAAGAACACAAATCAGTAACACTGTAGAGGAAAGTGGCGAAAAAGTGAACACGCTTCAGGAAAGGGGTAAAAATGATATTCGGTGGCTGCTCCTTTAAAGCATTTTTCACCTCAATTATCTCGGATCTATCATTACTGCTTTGCACCAGTCAAATGTGGGGATAACATCTGTGCTAGGTGCTTGATTTCGCTTTGTTATCCGAACCAAAAAAAAAAAAAGAGAAGGAAAAGTTAGGTATAAGAGCAGAGAAAAGTCGTTGAAGGTAGATGTCCGCGGTCATCTGTCGGTGGAGCGGTGAACATCTTGAATGTGGTGGGTCTTCGCCATTATAATCAACGATCCTTGCCAGTTAACTGTACGTGGGTGATATTTGTGTTCAAATTCTAGCCCAAAGTCTCAGGACGAGATTCCTACAGCCAGCGGAGCTAGAGTTTGTTAAATGAGAAGGTAAATTATTAATAAATACTATATTATATAGATATGTATTAAAAATTAATTTAATATATATATTAATTCATATTAAATAAAATTACTTTAAAAATACTTTAAAAATAAAAAAACTTATATTATAATTGTTCTTTTCAAGTTTTTATATTTTAAAACCGCTTTATAATAGTTTCATTATCAATCTTATTAAAGATATTTTTTTCAATGTATACAACCAAACTATCATTCATCTACTTATCTCTCATCCTATTCCGCAATCTACTCTTGACAATATGCGTAGCAGAAAAAACTCTCTCCACTGTAGCAGTTGCAACTAGTAGAAGTAATGACAATTTGATAAGCATATATACTAATAAAAATATCAAATTATTCTTTATTTTTATCATTTTCTCTGCAAGACTAACAATACCTTCAATACTAGAAAACTCTTCATCACCGCATAGATCAATAATATACGTATCAAGTTGGTCATCAAATATTATAAGGTCCACTATAAAGAATTCACTAGGATAAAAAAAGCAAGATGAATAAGCTTTTCTTTGATAAAAGAGAGCAAGACGAATATTAATTTATTTCTTTATAATAAGAAAAGAAACACTTAATTGATTAAATTAACAAATTTAAATATTTATTTTGAATATATTCATATCAAAATCCCTAAATTATTAAAAATCCTAATATTTTTTTATAATTAATTATAAGAGAATAAAACTACAATTAGACAATGAAATAAATAGAAAAGATGGAGAAAATTTACCTAAAACATAAAGTAAAAAGCAAAAAAAATTAATTGATGAGAAATTTGTATATAGAAGAGGGCAGGGAACGACAGCTGAACAAAAAAACATCTTTATTAGACAGGAAAGATAAAAAAAGAAAAGGGAAAAGGGGGAAAAATTGGGGTAATGAGCTGTGTGTCTATATATATATATATATATATATATATATATATATATATTAATGAGTCAACAACAATAAACAATAAATGCTCCCTTCCATGTAGCAATAATTTACTAAATTAATATATTAATATTTTAATATAAAAAATATAAAAAAAAATTAAGGGGGCAATTGCCCTTATTAATCCACTGTGGCTCCGCCACTGCATACAACAGAGAGCATTTGGTGCTCATCGGACAATCTCACCATCCACGACTCGGCTTTGATTTTTAATAATTTCCCTTTCCTTCCACCATTTCCCCTAAACAAATAACAACATTTGTTTTATTGCATTACCTATTATTTTTTAAAATATTTTTAATTTAGAAATGTATAAAAATAATATTTTTTTATTTTTAAAATTTAATTTTAATTCCAGCACATCAAAAAAATACAAGAATATAAAAAAAATTAAAAAAATTCTAGATTTTATAAAATATATTTTTCATCACAAAAACAAATACTTACTTTACTTATAAGAAACAACGAACGCTTTGTTTACATGATTATTGAATAGTTGGTTGTTAAACACAAGAAAGGAGAGAGAGGTTACTATAAGTACAACAAAGACGGTGATTACTCTTTAGTAGTTTTATAGTAGTGTTTGAGAGGGTGTTAGTAATTATTTTTTATTTAAAAATATATTAAAATAATATATTTTTTTATTTTTTAAAAATTATTTTAAACATACACACATCAAATCAACAAAAAGAATATATAAAAAATTAATTTTAAATAAAAAAAATAAAAATTTAATAAAAAATAATTTAGAATAACCTCTTCTCAGAAGGGCTAGAATACTCTTTGCAAAAGTCCAAGCACACCACCGGACCTTTTATGACTAACCTTTTGATAACAACAGCGATATCTTTCAAAGGTTAGGCCCCCCGCCCCCAAGTTGGCATCGCCCTCCATATAAATGGCATATATAAATTGCTTGGCCTAGATTAGCCAAGAATTGCATAACTTCATCCCTGAATTTATGTACAATAATAGAGTTAAGTTTTCAGTCTCTGCTCATAATTGATTTTTAAAAAATAAAAAATTATAAAAAAGGAATTTATTTTTAATTAACATACAAATTAATTTGAAATATCATCCAATTGTAAGAAAAAAAATGACCGAGGATGACTTTGTTTAAGACGTCTACATGCTTGATTTATCCCTAAAATTTTTCAAGTCATTTAATTGATTTATTAAGTACTAACTTGGCCTTATAGTCTTGTACTAGTGTCTTGATCCGCGCTCCACAGAGAATAAATGATATATTTTTTAAATATAAAAAAATATTTTACATTTTAAAAAATATTTTTTAAAAAGACTTGAATTTGACGGTCAAACCAAACCCAAGACACTAGAATCTGGCAGCCATATCAAACCCAAGACACTTGTTATTGCATTTATAAAATATTTGTATTAATTAATTTAATTATGATAGTTTATAAAATATTTTTATTAATTATAGATTTATAAGAAAAAAACATGATTATTATAACAGGTTTGTTATTGCATTTCAAAAATATTTTTGAAAAAAATTATTTTTATTTTTATTTTTATTTTTTCTTTGCATTAAATTATTTTTATGTATTAATATTAAAAATAAATTTTAAAAATAAAAAAATATATTATTTTAATAAATTTTTTTAAAAATACTTTTGAACAAAAACAATATCAGTAACAACCATAAAATAAAATTTTTATTAAAGGAATAACAAATTCATAAACACAAAAAATAAATTATTTTAATGAGAAGATATAATTTGAATTTTTAGATATAAAACGTTAAATTAGATTTTTATGATAATTTGTTGTTTATAAATTATTTGTACTTCGTTTATAAATAATTTTTTGACTCATGTTACTTGGGTTTGACAAACATGCCTAACTCAAATTTATTTAAATAATCATAACTAACAACAACAATAATAATCATACTAATAATAGAAGATAGAATTTTTATTGAAAGAATAACAAATTCTTAAACATAAAACATTAATTATTTCAATGAGAAGATATGATATGAATTTTTAGATGTAAAACGTTAAATTATATTTTTATGATGATTTGTTTATAATAATGAAGATATGTTTATTCGGGTCTAGCAATCATGTATAATGCCAAACTCAGGTGCGGGTCTGCAGACCCAAACATATAGAGACCTGGGCGCACGAATCTAGCCCGAGCATTAAGGGTGTTACAGACATGCCTGTCTTCAGTGCCAGGTGTCTGACAACTACGTTATTCCCTAGTGCCAGACCTCAAAAAACCTGAACGGGCCATTCTGTTCCCAACGATTATTTCATTGCTAAATGTATCAAATGAAAAAAATAACCTCACCCTCAACTGCATACCTAACAAGTTTTTTATGGCAAGAACAACTATATTATTACACTCTATAATATGAGCATATCAAATTATCAAACTTAGTATATTTACCTTCAACAATCTACTCAATTTAAAGAAACATAAATCTAATATAAAAAGGGACTCAAAACACTTAATGAAAACTACAATACTAGATATCATTTCTCAAGGGGAAAAAAAAATCAAATCCTCCGTCTCCACCTCATTAATTATAGAGCAAGTCAATCTTATCGTAGACATGGAATAAGAAAATTGAAAAACAAAGTGACAAATATAGGATTACCCTGCTAGGTATATTCTATAATTATATCACCTTGAATTGGCAACAAATCCTGTGGCAAAACTTACCAAAGATGATTTCATGGAAGACACTTGAAAACCAAAAATCGTATGCCCAACATGTAAAGAAAAGTAGTACTAGGAGAAGTAATCCAAAAATATAGGTAGGAGGACATGAGTTTGATGAAATGCTAAATTCAAAACATTTAGATTTATCAATTAATCAAATCCAATAAAATATAGGCTTGATAAAATGCTAAATTCAAGGAAACTTCGAATTCAACATACTTAAGTTCAGTAATAAACTAAACCCAAGACAAGATATCAAATTCTAAATGAATATCTAAATTAAAAGTATTATAAGTTAGATAAACTATCATGTCTTTTAACCTAGATTGAGTTACATCTCACGTCTTGAATATCTAATACTAATGAATCCTACTTCTAGAACAATTACATGAATTATTCTTATATGAGATAATATCGTAATGATATCTCTATACTTATAGATAGATGTACAAAAAATTTGTTAAATGACCTACCACACTTATCATCTCTTTATATATATAAGAGATATTTGTCTATCATTAATGCACCGAAAGCAAGAGAATTTTCAGTCCTTTCATTCTCTGAAAACAAGATTCATGAATATAAATACCCTTCGAACCTTTCAAATAGGAGTTTTAGAACCTTTTTATTTCTCTTTAGCTTGTATATATTTCATAGTATTAATTATTCTAAAATACAAGAATAAACATAATTTGTTCTTGGAATTTAAAGTATTTTAAAGTTTTGTATTATCTTTCTCATAAAGTTATTAATTTTATCATCAGAGTATTTAAATTCTTCGATTGAGATTGTTTTTACAAATATTTAGAGCTTTGCCATTAAATTGGTTAAGCTAAGAAGAAAATAATCTACCTAAATATTTTAATTAACTATTACCCACAAATTAAATAATATGTTACATAAATATTTTGGGTTTTGAGATTGTTGTTTTTACAAATCACAGTACTAATTCTCAGTATTCTAATTAAATTAATGAGCAATCTTTAGGTATAGTTAATAAGCAATTTAAGATCTATACCAATCGAACTCGGAATAATAATTAAACAATTAACCATTTCATTTTATTTTAAAATTCATAAATTGATTTATAGATTGACATCTCCCACATCAATTTAATTGTGAATAGTTTTTTTAAAACCTAATAGAAAAATAATTTAGTTTTTGATGCATAGAAACGCTCTTACTATAAAATTTCATCATAAATAAGTCAAAATAGAATCGCACAGCGGGGAATAGAAATTCTAGTACAGTACATGATTATAATTTATGAGATAGTTCATTAGGTTGGAGCAGTTCATCGTCAACTTATAACGTGATAATTTTGACACGTGGGAATATTATTTTAATATATTTTTAAATAAAAAATATTTTTAAAAATAACTATTATTATATTAAAAAAAAATACAGTAGCAGCAGCAAAGTGAAGTGAGGGAGCAAATTAAAGAAAAAGAAGAATGATAGGAGTTGTTGCTAGATTATTGTAATGATAATACTGCAAATCATTGTATGATCGAGGTTGCCAACGCCTATCATAAATTTAAGTTTTTCTTCTAATCATTTACTGTATAATGTTGGAGATAATCGACCGAAAATCAATCCAACTTCGAGACAAAGAAAACTTTTCATACGCCCTTTTTTTCTCCTCGAATGCCTCGAATGCCTCGAATGCATCTATTAATAAAAAGTATGCTTCGACTCATCGAGGTGATTAGGGAAAACCCATTTAATTAAAAAAAAGAAGCATATGTGTTGGAATCCAAGATTCGGCAGGAGTGATTTGTTCCTACGTGTTCGTCAATAAGCAACCTGCAGGCAAAATACCTCAATGCATGTGAACTTAATTTATAAAATCCAAATTTCACGAAAGTTTAATCAGTTCCCCTAGAAAGAAACAACTGTTAGGCACCGCTGGGCTTAAAATATGAGGAAATATTTGTTAATGTGCAGAACATCTTTTATATTTTAATGAAGTGGCTCGTTCAAGTCCGAGACATCCATGAATAATATATAACTATGAGCCTTCTCGCATCAGTGGCACGCAATGCTTGTCATTTAGAGATTATAAATTCATCCTGCTCGTGTAATATCCGGCATCATCTGATCTGATGGGATTGTATAATCATCTAGTTTAATCATAATCAAATTAAAAATATATAAAATTTGATTCAATTTTGTCAAAGATAGAAAATGATGATAATGATGAGACGAGTTAAGGTTTCTTCTGACCCGTTCTCCATCTAGTCTCTTAATTGTTTTTATAGATTTTTTTTTAATATAATGAACTAATTTATATTTTATCTTCTATGAATAGTTTTTATTGATATATATATATAGTTTAGATTCCATTTTATGATTTTATAATTCCCCAAATGAAGATAAATGAAGATGTAGTTTGTTTTTAAGTTTATATTTTATTATTTTAAATAAATTTAAAAAATCATGATCGAATCTAATATTCTTTTATGATTTTATAATTTCCAAATGAAGATGTAGTTTAATGACATGTTGATGATGTTCTAAAAAAATGAATTAGTTTAGAAACAAGTTTTCTGTATTGGATAATCAGCTAATCATTTACTTTTGATAATCTGATTTGTTTTTCTTAGTCAAGATAGTTGATAGATGATTAAGGTAAGTCAAGTAGCTAATAGAAAGTACTTGCAAAAGATTCTCTTTGGTGAATGCAGAGACTCTCAGATGTTTAAATAAATATTTTTTTAGAGAAAAAAATACAATGATGTTTTAGATAAATAAACTCTGAAAATATGTATGCTAACAAATATTATGAGTGAAGAGATTGTGAACCTGAAGTTTAAAGAATTCATGGGGTATTTATAGTTCATAAATTCTGTTCTTTTATGGAGAAAAAGAGCTGAAGTGCAATCTTACCCTGATAGCCATAGTTATTAAACCCTGGACCGGTCCGAGTTTGTCAAAAGACTGGTTAGTGCAATGACCCGGTTGACCCAGCGGGTCAACCCATGACCTGAGTGAGACCCGGCCAATACCTGGTTTTTTTTTCAAATGTGAGATTTAAAATCCATTAGTATATATACTCTATGTTCCCAAGAAAAAAATTATATTTTTTCAATGTGGGATAAAAAACTTTTTGATTTAAATACTTCAACTTAAAAGGATAACATAGTATCTTTTTAATGTGGAATTTGAAACCCATTAGTATATAGACTCTATGTTCCTAAGAAAAAAATTATCTTTTTTCAACGTGGGATTGGAAACTCATTAGTATATATACTCTATGTTCCCAATAAAAAAGTTATTTTTTTTCAATGTGCGATTTGAAACACATTAGTATACATACTCTGTTCACAAGAAAAACATTATGTTTTTTCAATGTGGAATTTGAAATCCATTAGTATATATACTCTATGTTTCTAAGAAAAAAGTTATCTTTTTTCAATGTGGAGTTAGAAACTCATTAGTATATATACTCTATATTTCCAAGAAAAAAGTTATTTTTTTTTCAATGTGGGATTTGAAATACATTAGTATATATACTCTATGTTCACAAGAAAAAAACAATATTTTTTCAACATGAGATTTGAAACTCATTAGTATATATACTCTATGTTCCCAAGAAAAAAAGTTATGTTGTTTTAATATGGGATTTGAAACCCATTAGTATACATGCTCTATGTTCACAAGAAAAAAACTATGTTTTTTCAACGTGAGATTTGAAACTCATTAGTATATATACTCTATGTTCCCAAGAAAAAAAGTTATAAATACTTTAACTTAAAAATTTAACATAATATCTTTTTAATGTGAGATAAAAAACTTTTTAAAATATTCTTTTAAATTTCATTATTTACAATATGTATAGCCTATATCTACATGGATTTTTTTTCTTAATTTTTTCATATAAAATATTAAAACTTTAATTTTTTTTAATTTTTCCGGGTTGAACCGAGTTAACCCGGGTTGACCCATGAAACCTGAGACCCGGCCCCTTGGCCGGGTCAACCCTTGAGCCGAGTTTAATAACTATGCTGATAGCATTTAATAAGAGAAAAATATGGTAGGCCATTAGGAGATTTTTATACACCTATGAGTGTAGGGAGACTAGGATATAAAGAGTAGCTGAGCTCTTCTCCTAAGCTGGACCCAAAGGGTCCTTCCCTTGGTTAAGGCTAAGAGAGGTGGGCCTTTCCCCTAGATGAGTCCAAGGGAGTTGGATCCTTCCTTTGGTTTAGCCCAAGGGAGGTGGATGCTTTCCTTGGTTATGCCCAAGATAGTTGGGTTTGTTTATCGGTCGTGCCTAAAAGAGTCGAGTCTGTTCATTGACTGAATACAACTATACTGGGTTCGACAACTTGTCAGACTCATGTTGCCTTAGGCTCAACACATAGTCGAATCCAAGTGTATTGGGTCCTTCCATTGGCTAAACTCAACTATATTGGGCTTGGTAACTTGTAATATCCATGTTGCTTTGAACTCAGCACATGGCTGAACCTAAGTGAATTTGGTCATTTCTTTGGTTGAGCCCAAGAGAGGTGGGTCCTTTCCTTGACTATGCCCAAGAGAAAAGGGTCATTCCCTTGGCCAAGTCTAAAGGAGGAGTGTTATTCACTTGGTTGTGCCTAAAAGAGAAGAGTTATTACCTTGGTTGTGCCCAAGAAAGAAGGGTTATTCTCTTGGTTATGCCCAAATAAGATAGGTCATTCCCTTGGTCGAGAAGAGAAAAAGGGTCATTATCTTGGTCATGCCCAAGAAAGGAGGGTCATTCCATTGGTTAAGCCCAAGAAAGAAGGGTCTTCATAATTTTTTAGGCTCGTTAAATTTGGGTTTATTTGAAACCCTCCAAATCTTTGTGATATTTATATGCAAAGACTTGCAAAATTGCTCGCTATAATGAGTTTTTATTATATGAGAAGAGGGATGGAAACCCCAGGTAATACACTAGAGAACCCATGTGTAGGGGGCATGCACCATGTTTGAAGAAATTATAAAGTATGTAAAGGGGAATCATAAAGGGTTGACTTATACTTAGAAAAGTTTCTAAATGGCTGGAGGAACCTATTGGAGAAACTCATTAAGTTTGAGGAACCTAATAAAGGAAGAAGAACTCATTCCATTTGAGTAACTTCTATCTCTGAACTCATTAGAGGAAATCAACTCCCTTTAAAGAAATTCTGATTGGAGGATGGTGCTCGTACTTAGAAATCTCTAAATGGGGTGGTTCTATTACATGAGGGAAACCTCATATCAATCCCTTTGAGAGTGTGGGACTATTGCCTTTATAGGGAATAAATCAATCCCCTTTAAAGGGAGTGGTTGCATTTGAGTGGGGGTATGAGAGCCCTCCTTAAGGAGTGGTCATCATCATTTTTTTTAGAGTGGAGGCATGTGGCCTCGGTGATGATGACACGAGGCATGAGAGCCCTCCCATTAAAGAGTGGTCAGTGGAGGATGTTGTTATTGTATTAGGGGGATCTCTGATCCATCCCTTATATGGTGGGGGTGTTGCCTTAGGGAGACCAAGTTCATCCCTTCCTAAGAGAATTGCACATTCATAAGATAATTGTGCTACTACATCAGGTAGAGCAAGTCCATCCTTTATGAGTGGTGGTGAGGCTATTAGTCTAAGAAGACCAAGTTAATCCTTTTTTATAAGAATTTCACATTCTTATGATAATTATGCTACTATACTAGGAAGAGCAAGTTCATCCCTTGTGTGTGATGGGTTATAACATCCCCCGTACTGAAACTAATGCATCAACCTTAAAAAAGGAAACATGGTAAAAAAAAAATTCTCTTTATTGAACTCATACACTGTTTATTGAAATTTCTACTGAAACTTCAGCAGAGTTTCCCCTATGTCAGGTCCCAAGTTATCGACAAATCATTTGTACACATCCTATATTCATTGTTCATACACAATCCCATCATTCCAAGTCTCAATCTATAGACTTTTAAGATAACATTCACACAATTATCACGTTATAAAAATGAGAAGAATTCTAGGATTTAAGAGGTAACCATTAATTAACCATCGTAATTGCATTCATACGTTAGCATAATAAAGATTTTAAATTTCAATTTACTACTTACAGTTTTACAAAAATAATACTACATAACTTTATACATACAATTTAGGAATATTATTATATACAACCTAAAGGAAAAATTCTTTCATCTTTCTATTAACTTAAGTAACTATACAGAGGGAACACCCAAGCATCAACTAAGGGTTACGCTGCTGAGATGAACCTGTATAGTAATTTGCATAAATATAATTAAATTAATTAAGGAAATCTAGTATATTTTTCATTACACTAACAATTTGCTTTTTAATTCTTTTATTCATCAATTTCTATAGTTTCTCATTTGCCAATAATAACTAATTCTATTGATCGCCCTTTCGCATGGTACCAGTTTCAAACCAGAACATTGGTCCAACCATCAACCCATTTATAGGGCACTAGTTCCAATTCAGGACACTAGTTCAACCATCAGCCCATTCACAGGGCACCAGTTTCAAACCAAGACACTAGTTCATTCATCGTTCAAACACTACATATAAATACATAAATTTGAATTACATCTTATCAGGGACTAAGTTAAAGAATTACACAAGAATTTAAATTAGAAATCAAAGTGTTGGATACCTATTTGAAAACTATGCTCTGCTAGTTGTCCCCTGCTCCCGTGTATTTTCCACAATTTCATCTGTACCAATAGCTACACTAATTTAAATTTCAAGTCTTGACCATACATACACACATATACATACTACCTTCAAAATTCAACATTTTGTAATTCAAAAACAATTCCAAACAGAAGTTACCAATTTACAAGTTTTAGGTGGCTCAACATAACGGATTGTCCAATTGTTACCGTCTAAAAAATTGAACTGTTACTGTCTGACTTCTTCTCAGATTTTTAACATCATCTGGAGTTATAGAACTCCATTTCAAGTGAGATTGATCTCGTTGGAAAGCTAATACACGAGGCTACAAGTTCTGTGTAGAAAGGATAACTCAGTTTTGCTCCAAAGACAGTCAAAATTGCTCATCAACGAACGTTGGACTGTTACTGTTTGACCTCTCCTCGGATTGTTAACTATTTATAGAGTTATAAAACTCTATTTCAAGCGAGATTGATCTCGTTGGAAAGCTAAGACACGAGGCTACAAGTTCTATGTAGGAAGGATAGCCAAGTTCTGCCCCCAAGACTGTCAAAATTACTTATAAACAAACATTGAATTGTTACTATCTAACTGTTACTGTCTAAAAAATTGAATTGTTACTGTCTGACCTCTCCTTAGATTTTTAACTATATCTGGAGTTATATAACTCCATTTCAAGCAAAATTGGTCTCGTTGGAAATTTAAGACATGGGGCTATAAGTGCCCCTAAGATGGTCAAAAATTACTCATCAACGAACATTGGACTGTTACTGTCTAAAAAATTGAACTGTTAGTGTTTGACCTCTCCTCAGATTATTAACTATATCTGGAGTTATAGAACTCCATTTTAAGCGAGATTGATCTCGTTGGAAATTAAGACACGAGGCTATAAGTTCTATAGAAGGATAACCCAGTTCTGCCCCCAAGACAGTCAAAATTGCTCATCAACGAACGCTGGACTGTTACTGTTTGACCTCTTCTTAGATTTTTAACTATATCTGGAGTTATAAAACTCTATTTCAAGCGAGATTGGTCTCATTGGAAAGCTAAGACACAAGGCTAAAAGTTCTATGAAAGAAGGATAACCTAGTTTTGCCTCCAGACAATCAAAATTACTCATCAACGAACAACATTGGACTGTTACTGTAAAAAAAATTGAATTGTTATCGTCTGAAAACTGTTTAGTATTTTCAGTATAACCGAAGCTACATAGATTGGTTTTATGCATGGTTTGTTGCTTTACACTATAACATGAGTCTACAACTTTCATGAAGACAAGTATCTCAAATTTTATTATCTTAGGGTCCAAATCTTAACAAAGAAGTTGAGAGACAACTAGTCCAGTTTTGATTTCTAAGTTCAACAAATATAAATTCGGTTCCCATCATTTCATCCACCTATCATTATTTAATAAACTTCTTAAACCTATACTAAGGCATTTAAAAATCTCAATTTTTCAAGAAAATACAAACAAATTCAAGTGACTTAATAAGAGAGCTTGCTACTTTTTATTACAAAACAATGAGTCAAGAGATTGAGAACAACCTTTTTTTTCTCTTCTCTTTCCTTCCTTCTTCTAACCCTTCCCTTTCCATTAGTAAATTTTTTTTTCTAAGTTTTTTTTCTAAATCTTACGTGAAACGCTCTCAATTCACTTACTCTCACTTTCCTTTGGAATCAAAAGATGAATTTACAAGGTTTCCTCTCAATTTTTCTTTTCTCCTCTATCTTCCTCTCCTTGGTCGGCCATTACTCTAGGGATTTCTAGAGATTTCTTGTTATTTATAATTATGTTCTTTCCTTATTTGCATCTTACCCCCCATATTTACTTCTATTTTCACATTGTCCCAACCATTCCTTTTATCAATCCATTGACCCCCACTACTTCTCTTCCTCTTTACTAACTCCTTACTCTTTTATTATTGTTTTTAATTTCACCCCTCATTAAATAACTTCTCTATTAATCCAATTAATTTGTTCAATTTAATCATTTCTCCACATCCTTTGTATTTTATTTTATTTTACTAAATCAAGATGAGATTATTATATTCGAGGGTTTACATGGGTTTATTTCCCTAGGGAGATCAAGTCAATCCCTTTCTAAAAAAATTACATATTCCTAGAATAATTATATTATTGCACTAGGGATAACAAGTTTATCACTAGAGAATGAGGTTATTGCCCAAGGGAGATCACATATCAATCCCATGGAGAGTGGGGATATTTTCTTAAGGAGACCAAGTCTATCCTTTAGTAATTTAAGGGATTGTTTCTCTTAGATAGACCACATATCAATCCTCTGAAAAAATAAGATTATTGCCTTAAGGAAAACCACATACCAATCCCTTGGAGAGCAGATCAATTGCCCTGTGGAGACCAAATTCATTCATTGATAATTTGAGGGATAGCTTTCTTTAGGGAGGTCAAGTCAATCCATTACTAGGAGAATTGCACATTCTTAGGACAATTGTATTATTGCACCATGGAGGCTTCAGATCCATCTATTCTAAGGTGTATTGTTGAAAGGCCCTTAAGCATCACCTAGAGAAAATGAAAATAATCTTTTTTAAATAAGTCATTTGTATATAAAAAACTTACATTCTTATTCTCATTGGGTATGGCAAATTTCCATTTAAGCACAGTGTTAGGTGTCAGGGAGACTCTCCTCTTTCCCTTGGATAGTTGTTAAAGATACTGCACATGTTTTACGGTTTGAACTAACATTCCATTTGTACTTGTTGAAAGCTTTTCAAAATATCGAGGCTCCAACTGCATTTGTAAAGTTGGCAAAGCATAGCCTAAATTTTCTCATCTCACTTTGAGTGGCTAGAATTACCTCAATGAGGAGTTACACCCGATTGAAGAGTTGTTGAAGCTCTGGTTGGGCAAGAGTGTCTACGGCAATGAGTAGACTTGTCTCGATTCCTGACCTAGATAGGTATCAGTTATGTGTCATGGAATGGTGTGGAAATGTTAAAAGCAAGCTTTAGTAAGAAATTGATGGCTTTTTGCTTAGGTTCTCACAGATAACACCACTTAGATGTCTCAAAAAATCCAAATAGATTATAAACAAGGTTCATGTGATGGATAATTTGTTAATCACTTGGTTTTAGAAATTTGATCAATTCTCCCTAGATAAGGTAGATGATAGTTGGTGTCTAGTAAGCTAAGAAGACTGGTAGAAGATATCTGCAAAAGATCCTCTTTGGTGAATGAGAGGACTCCTAGATGCTTAAGTATGTATCTTGAGAGATAAAGTACAATGACATTTTATAAAGATAAAATCTGAAAATATATATGCTAACAAGTATTGAAAGTGAAGAGATTGTGAACTCGAAGTTTGAAGGATTCATGTAGTATTTAAAGGCCATGAGTTTTTTTTTATGGAGACAAGAGGTTGGAGTGTTATCTTGCCTTGATAACATTTAATGAGAGATAAATGAAGTAGGTTATTGAAAGATTTTTATACACCTATGAATGTAGGGAGAGTAGGATACAAAAAGTAGTTGAGCTCTTCCCCTTGGTTGAGCCCATGAGAGGTGGGTCCTTCCCCTGGATGAGTTCGAGAGAGTTGGGTCCTTTCATTAGCTTAGTCCAAAGAAGGTGGATGTTCCTTTTGGCGATGCCCAAGAGAGCTGGGTTTGTTCCTTAACTGAATCCAACTATATTAGGTTTCACAACTTGTCAGATCTATGTTGTCTTGAGCTTAGCACATGGCTAAACCCAAGTGTATTGAGTCTTTCAATTGGTTGAACCCAACTATATTGAGCTTGGAACTTTTCAGACCCACATTGCCTTAGACTTAACACATGGCTGAACCTAAATGTATAAGGTCCTTCATTTGGCTGAATCCAATTATATTAAGTTTGGCAACTTGTTAAACTCATATTGCCTTGAACTCAACACATGGTTGAACCTAAATATACAAGGTCTTTTATTTGGCTGAACCCAATTATATTGAGTTTGATAACTTGTCAAACGCATGTTGTCTTGACTCAGCACATGATTGAACCTAAGTGTATTAAGTCTTTTCCTTGGCTAAGTCCAAGAAAGGTGGGTCCTTTTTTTAGTTGTACCCAAAGAAGAAGGGTCATTCTCTTAACGAAGTCCAAGGGATATGGGTCATTCATTTGACCGAGCCCAAGGAAGTTGGGTCATTCCCTTAGCTAGGTCCAAAGGATGAGGATCATTTCTTTAGCTGAGCCCAATGAAAAAGATTCATTCATTTGGTTGTGCCAAAGGGAGAAGGGTCTTTAGAGTTGTTTAGGCACCTTAAATTTAGGTTTATCACATGTCTTTTTTATTTGACATGAAAGATCTCCCATTAAAATTAAAAAAAAATCCTCATAAATGGATCGAGTTTAGGTTTAAAACTTTTAGCATTAAAATTTGATATGCATTATACATTCAGTGAAGAACATTGCACACAATCTAAAAAAAATAACATTTTATGCTACACACAAACTTAAAATTAAAACTATAAACATTGCCACAACACACAAATTACTATATGAAAGCGATAAATAGAAACAATGGCCAAATTGGTAATTTAACAAAAACTTCTTCATTATTTATTTCTTGTTTAGTTATTAGATCCAGTCCGGCTCAACAAGTTGACTTGGTACCCAAGAGATCTGGGGCCCTGACCGAGTCTGAAGAAGAAGAAAACTGGGGTTGCAAACCCAGGACTCGCTGTAACCCGATAAAGACCCAACCTTTTTATTTTTAATAAACAAATGAATCAAATTTCAAATACCTATTTTTTAAGAGATGGAACAAATTCTCTTAAGTGATTGTTCTGAAATCAAAGTAAATAATTTACAAACACCAAGACTAACATATTTATCTATAGTAGGAACAATGTTTTCATAGGTGGGTCATGGGTGCTTCCCAGAACAAACTAATTTTTTTTCCTAACAAGCCAAAAAATTAATGTACAAACACCTAGCCTCACGAGGGAATCTAAAATGAAAGTTTCATTTTAAAGGTCAATAACAAATTACTACCGAAGACAAAAGGTCGTTTTTTGCCTAACAAGCCAAAAAATTAATGTACAAACACCTAGCCTCACAAGGGAATCTAGAATGCTAGTTTCATTTAAGGGTTAATAACAAATTACTACAAAACACAAAAGGTTGTTGTTACCTCATGCGCGAGGAGAGGTAATTAAATGTTTTTGTTTTGCTCATCTCAACCTTATGCACGCGAGTCGATTATTCTTTTCTCATTGGTTACTAGCCCATATCAAAGTTTACTATATAAATATTAGAAGAAAATCTTATTTTTTTAATGAGGGATTGAAGCTCATTAGTATATATACTCTATGTTTACAAGAAGAAAATTGTGTTTTTTCAATGTGGGATAATAATGTTTTTGGTTTAAATACTTCGAACATGTTTGGAAACGCAGTGCAAACCACGTTCCCAAAAAAAATTAACTTTTTTTTGCTAAAATTTAATATGATTTATACGTTTTGGATCGTTTTGATGTGCTTATGTCAAAAATAATTTTTTAAAAATAAAAAAACATTATTGGCATGCATTTCGGCACAAAAAAGTTATTTAAAAAGCAATTGCTTCGATGTAAAAGGAGAAGATATTATCTTTTCAATATGAGATAAAAAAATCTTTTAAAATAATATTTTAGACTTTATTATTTAAAACCTATATAGTTTATATCAACATTAATTGTTTCTTAAAACATTTTAATGTGAGATACTAAAAGTTCAACTATTTTTTTAATTTTTTTAAATTGACTCAGATTAATTTAGATCAACTCATATGATTTAGGACCTAACTCCTTGATCGGGTTAATCCCGAGTTGGGTTCACTAACAATGATTTTTTAAGTGTATTCGTTACATGTTCATTACAATTATCTTTTTCCTAGAATTATATCATACCCTTTGAAGGCCCAAAATAATGAAAGAAAAGAAAAGAAAAGGCCACCTAAAGCCATTATTTTATGCGACAATTTTTCCATGTAGCAGCCTAGCAGGTGTAGTAATTTTAGGCTTCAAGTTTGGACAGGCCTAGATTCCATAATTTTCAAAACTAAGCCTACATATTTAGCCCGCCAACGTGATGGGCCTACAATGCCATGCATGCATAATTGACCATACAACTAGAACCAAGGACTAACAAATGCGGGCGCAATTCTCTTTGCTCCTAACTTGGCAACCTGAATGAAGATTCTCCCTCACTCAGACATCAACAACTTCTGTGTTCCTTGTTGTATATACTTTATTTACTTTCACATTTTTTACTTTCCCTGGCGTTTTATACCTTGGATTACTATTTGTTTAAGTTGGAACTTAGAATTTTCAATCATGGGAAGGTCGACAAGGTACGCTATAAAAGAAAGAAACCTTCCAATTCACCGTAATTGCTTCTTGAATCTGTTCGGATTAATGAACGTTTGGATTATCTTTTCTACCTCTATACTCAATATAATTTTCTTTCTTGCATCTGCTTTTCAATGCAGAGGTTAGAGATGCAGTTGCTATTTTGAATGCTCAAGAGTTGATTACAAAGGTAAGCAAGATTTGCTTTAATTTATCTGTACTTTAGTTGTCTTTGCAGTGGGTTTTTGTGTTTATCTTGATTGCTATATGGGGTATTTTGGTCTGGATGTTGCCTTTTCAGGCTTGCGTAAAAGGCTGTATTTGTAGAAAATACATCCAGAGTTTCTTCTGTTATAACTTTGGTGTTTCTATTAGTTAGTTTCAGACTGCTTACCAGTGAGTTGTTATTCATGTTTTGCCTTTTGAGTCCAGAAGAACTTTCCTTTTTATTAGTTGCAATTACGTCTCTCTGATATTTTGCAAATGATAGGCCGTTTCTAGGGTTTCTTATTTTTATTGTTTAATGCTCACAACAACTTGAGAGGTTTGATGAATGTGCTTTTGCTTTAATTGACCTTTTCTTTTTCGAGCGCTGAAAGAAATGTATTGGTCTGATTCAGTTGCTCAGAATGGATATAAATCCAGAAAGGCAAAGGTTTATAAATGTGCAAATGCCAATTGGAGTTTTTATATAGGCTCTGGTGCCTATACCTCACTTTGGACTACTTACTCGTTCTTTTTCATTGGTGGGATCTTGTTAGTTTGTGCCTTGTTATCTGGTGAACTAAACAAATAATTCATGTTCATTCAGAAGAACAAGCTTCTAAGCCGACAGAAGAAATTGAAAGCATGTGACCTCTCTTCCCTCACAGAGTTCCTCCCTGCGTTGAAGCCTCCCCGGCAATCAAAACCTGTTGCTGAGTTTAAATTGAATTCTAAAACAAGGCAAAAACTAATGTGCGTGCTTCACTTCCTTATGTTTTATCTTGTCAAAGTTTTCTTCTTTTCCATTGCGTTATCTTATATGAACCTTTACTATGTGACAACTGGTTTGTTCCTATCAGATTGAAGGAAGGGAAACGGTTGAGTATGGTTCTTAACCATCAGGCTTTCCAGGCAGATGCCCTGGGATCCATTCATCAACACTGCTGAGCACACAACCTGTTGCGGAGAAGCCGAAGAAAAAATAAACAAAAAAGGAGGGAAGAAAGTCAAGGGGAAAAATTGAAAGCATCAACTGCACCTCAGTCTATGGATTTCTGATGAGCCATAATGTCCATATCGTACCCTAAGAATTCAGTCACTCAAAATCTTGATTATTACTTCCCTTGCACGTTTAATCGTGTTGAAAAATGTAATCAAGCGGGCAGTCCTATAGGATGCTCTATCTTTGGAGTGGTGTTATTGAACCTCTTTTTCTGGGCACATTTTACATGACAACATATGGAGTCATATCCTTTTGTTGTAGCCTTCTGCATTATTACTTTTCAGCTGGAAGTGCAAGGACCAAGTCACAAATGTATCCGAGCATTCAAGTTTAAATGAAAATTGGATGGTCAATCATATTCCTCACCGGCTTCCATTTCTATTATTGGACCTGTTACAATCCCCACGGTCATATTTAGGGCACCGAAGCTAAAGGCATCGGGTGGGAGCACTGCTTCATGGTGATTCTATACAGTGATGCTATCTTTCTTTACACTAAACAGAACAACCATGGGCGGATACAACGTGCACGAGGAGGTTCTAATCCTATATGATAGATTCCTCTGATATCTCTTCCTTTCGTACTGATAAGTCAAAACAAGATTGGAAATTGGAACTCAAGATAAGTGGGAAAGTTCCAAAGATACATATAATGCGTCCTCTGAAGGGTAATATGACCGGGCCGATTTGGCAAGGAAGATACGCTGCAACCCTTAGAAGTCCCTTTAGATTTCTTGCAAAAACTGGGGAAAGTTTCCCATGTTATGCTGCCTTGTTAGAGATGTTGTTAGATAGCCAGTCTAGACCTTCATAAAGTCCACGTCCCGAAGTCGCAGAAGAGCTTTGAATGTACCTGCATAAAGAAGTCCATATTACCACCTTTGAAGCTGTTGTGCAAGTTTTGGCACACTTGCTATAACATAGGAAAGGAGAAGTGAGTGGAAAGAGAAACAGAAGCAAGCCCAATCTTAAAGCACAACACATTGACTTACCAGTGACGCTGTGTAAGAGTAGGTAGTCCAAG
Source organism: Populus nigra (assembly GCF_951802175.1). Lineage (NCBI taxonomy): Eukaryota > Viridiplantae > Streptophyta > Magnoliopsida > Malpighiales > Salicaceae > Populus > Populus nigra. Next base: position 19,321,181 of record NC_084852.1, read on the forward strand.
CTTATCAGCAACCTCAGAAACAGGCATAGCATCTGGGACATCCTGCTTGTTAGCAAAGACAAGCAGTATTGCATCCTTTAGTTCGATCTGCATAATGAAAAGAAATGCGCCCACCCGTTTAGATTCACCTAGAGTAAGCAGCATATGAACAGTCGCATAGAAAAGAGTTGCATTTATTAAGGAAAACCATCTGGATTACTAAGAATCAGGATCAATAGTTCATTCTCCTTTTATATTCTCCATTATCATTCCCTTCGCCTCTCATAATTGGGGATTTTCTAGCATCAATGACAAAGAAGAACTTTAATTTTTGATACATGGAGCTTACTAACATGAGATAAAATGCAATGGAGCTCATTTCGTGCTTCCAAAATTCTCCTCCTATCATTGCTGTCCACGACAAAGATGAGTCCATGGGCACTCTGAAAGTAGTGTCTCCATAGATGCCGAATCTGTTTTGCAGTAAAACATTCAAAACAGCTTCTTAGTTTGTTGTGAAAACATTCAGCAAACTCTCTTCTTTAATTAAGAAAATAGCACAAAGCTTGTACCTTTTGTTGTCCTCCTACATCCCATACGGTGAAACTTATATTTTTGTACACCACTGTCTCCACATTAAAACCTGTGTCATAGCACATCAAGGCAAAGAGGTATGATATGCAAAATGAACAAACTCGAAACTCAAAATCATACTATACATCAAGAGATCAGAGAGACGAATCATTCTGTCAAACAAAGAAGCAGCTGCAAACAGAAGATCTTTAAAAACCGGAACCACAGCTCTACTTTGCTGGAGATTTAAGGAATAAATGAAACCGAATCAGAAGAATAAGAATAAGATCTCAGGTAGAGCTGATCAAGTATTAAACGAAGGGGTAATGCTTTCTATCTGGTATATACTACTTCTACTCTCCCTGCCATATTACGAACAGATTATTAATGATTGGAAATTCTCCCTGAAAGCACAAGATTATCTAGTCTGATCCTTGGCTTTATGCATACGCAGCATTTGATGGGAAAGACAACTGGGAGATATTGCCAAGAAAGAAACTAAAGACCTACAAGATAGACCAGAAGCCAGTTTTGTGTCATGGAAAGTGAAGAGTTTATGGGGGCAGATACCAATCGTGGGTACCGTTAGAACAATTTCTCCCAGCTTCAGCTTGTACAGAATTGTTGTTTTCCCAGATGCATCAAGCCCCACCATGAGAATCCTAACTTCAGTTTTAGGAAGGAACCTTCTTGCAAATCGGGATATGATTGCGCCCATACGACAATTAGTTAAAACCTATTAAACACTCGTGCATCAAGGTAGAGAAAGGGTGTCCTGCTGAAGCCTTGGCACCGAGGAAGAGATCTTCCAACGATGATAAAAGATGGAAGATTTGATCAAATATGAAAAGCACTTATAGAAGAGCAACGAGTATAGAAGGAGAGATCTTTTGTGCCTTGTGTAAATAGCAGGCAATGCTTTGATGAGAAAGGCAAAAGAATAAATTCTGAACAAGTAAAGAATGGAGTTGATTTGCTTTGTTGCTCTTCTATCAGCAGTTGATGCCATTTCATAGGAGATATCTATGGGACATTAGTGGAGATAGTTGAGATTCTATTTCCTTGTAATCTGGAAGCTGAACATAATATATCTGAGCTTTATAAAGACATATATTCACTTATATTTGCATCACATAAGAATAGACTAAAGAGCCTTTGAAAAGGACTGGGAATAATGCTTATTCAAGCAAAGCCGCCCGTTATCAGATAGTTGTCCTCGTAACAGGGTCTGTCGAAGATATCCTTGTACGGAAGCTGATCTAATACCATGAAATGATATCAAATCAGTTTATTTTCAACTTGGAATTCAAAAAAACGCAACACCTCGGAGGAAAATGCTTTGAATAAATAAAGATCGACATGACTTTACATTCTCAAATATTGCCACATTATATAACCTGAACAAAAAGTGTAACTTTTAATATCTCCAGAATCACAAGCTTTACGAGCACAAAACACAACCTTAAGTGTAATCAATTCTTAGATGCCGATTGGAAGATAAACACAGCTGCCAAAACACCCATCAATCCAGTGACTGCCAAGGCCACCGTAGGCAAGGGGTTTGTGAGTCCAAAATTCTGCAAAAGCAAAATGGACATAAATTTGATAAGTAATTGCTCACCAAGTACCAATTATTCCATCAACATGTAGATTATGTCTGTGTGTGTGCAGGGGGGATGGGTGGGAATTAAATCACATTTGAATAAAGTAGCCATTACTCCGTTCAGTTACAAACCTAATCAATCAAGTAGCATCACTATCATATTGTACAGGCAATCACAATTTAATACAAGCTGCATGTTAAAAGTCTTGTAGTCTTACATCACAGTGTATCAGTAACAAGTTTTATAATGGATCATTGACAGGGGGGTTGGATGATTCTTAAAATCAACATAAGCATTTTCTTTTTCGAGACATTGAAACTCATAATTAACGCATGCCATACCTCCAAAAGTCCTTTGCCCGTAGCTATTTCAACACTGATGGCCCCAGCAAAGGCAACCATTGCAAGCCGTCCAATCCATACATCCACACTGCTGCCATCCTGGGTATTTTGCTCACATCTTACAGAAACAAACGTTGCTCTCCCAGCAGCCTTTTTCTGATGAGAAGTTCTTGATATTACTAGAATAGAAATTCAGTATTAGCTCCCAATACTTTTAATGTTTCTTTGGTTGCCAATAACTTAAAGGATAAGAAAGTAACATTTGGAACCGCATAGCTACATTCAGGTGTTCAACTACATGTTCCAAATTATTCTTGTCGCACAACTTCTTGGCGACAAAAATACAGCAGCAGAATGGCAAGAGCAGACTATATATTATGATTTAAATTCACATGGCCACTATCCTGGCATTCACCCTAGATAACCAACAAAAACCTTATTGCATCTACCGAGCACTGAGGTTTATTCAAGCAAGCATTTAAAGCTCAAATCTTGTGGATGTGGGATCATTGCATTGACTGGGTGAAATATTTCAGATTATCTAGAACAAACAAGTAGATACAATAGATCAAGAAAACACCAATTTATTGACTCAGAGATCACAAGCACAAGTAAATGATAACTCTAACTAGCTGTCAATTCCCCAAAGGTGAGGATTGCTAGACCAATAACACCAAGTGTGCCTGTATATAAGAAGTCTTTACATTTCATTTATTTTTTCAATCTCTTGCCCGTCAAAATTCATTTTGTACTCAATGCGATAGAGCAGTTGAAAAAAAATAAAAATAAAAATTTCTGCCTTCTGATTTATGATCCTACTAAATGATGAAGATAAAAGTCTTGAACTTTGAACACACAGCTTGCTAGCTAGAATATGGTATCCACTAAGGAATAAATACAGAGCAAGTAGCAGAAAATAAAGAGGTGCAAAACAATTGAAATCCTCACAAAATGGAGACCCAGTAGCGAAAGTAGTCCCATTTCGTGCAAAAGTAAAAGTGGGCAATCGAGAAATTGGAAGGTGGGTTCTTGATGAGCCAACAGCACTAGCATCTGCAACATTAGTATTTCACAAACTACATTAAATTCCACAGAACAGAAAAACATGAAGACTCGCACAGAGAAAAGAGAGTGTACCGTGAATGGAGAGGGAAAGAGAAGCAGTGACTTGAGCTACTGCAGCCATGGTTTGTGAGTGGTGATGTTTGAGAAAATTTGTGTGGCGCCACAGTAACTAACTTTAGCAATCTGTTATCTTTCATTCTTTATAGATGACCAGACATATTGGTGAGAGCCAAACTGACACGTGTAATTTGGATTGACAAGGTTTGTCGTTGCAGAAAGTAACGACATGTCTTTTGATGGGCAAAGTGTTGCTGAAATAAGTACAGTCAGCTTTCATGTTACTGAAATAAGCATAGTTATTGCATACAGACTGGGTAACCTGGAAATTTAAAAAATATATATATATTTGAAATTTTAAATTCTTATAACAAAAAATTAAAAAATAATTAAGAGATAAATATTATAAATAATAAATTTTAAAAAATAAATTTTTTTATCTAATTTTTTTTGAAGTTGAAGTATTTAAATTAAAAAAGTTTTGTATTCCACATTTAAAAAAACACAATTTTCTTTTTGTGAATATAAAATATATATTATAATGAGTTTCTAATCCTACAATGAAAAAACAAAACATTCTTCTAGTGCTTATATATTGAATTTTGATTTAAACTAGTAACTAATAAGGATATGGTTGTAGGCTCATGCGCACAAAATTAATTTAAGTAAGAGAAAAACCTTTGATCACTCCTCTGCGCGCGCGAGGCAATACCTATATTTTCTAAACCTTTTATCTTCAATAATAATTTGTTTTTGGCTCAGCTCCCACCCAAAAGAAATTTGTTTCGGTTCTAAAAAACATGAGGCTAGGCGTTGTGAACCCTCTAAAACATAAGTGACTCTAGGTATTTGTAGTTTAGTTATTTTGGTTTTTTCAGGTTAGGCTACATCACCTGGATCTCAAGTTAACCTGGTAGGTTGGACAGGTATCTCCAGGTTTGCATGCTCAAGTTTGTCTTTTATATTTATTTTTTTTTGAATTTGAGGAAACCCCACTCTCCAGAAAGCGCATTTTATGGGCCCAGGTGAGTGAGTAAAACCTCGGCTGTCTCAGGCTCTTACAAGAGATGCACGCCCTGACTCGAACTCGAGACCTGCTTTGCAGACCTCCAGCTCTTTACCGCCACGCTACACCCCTTGAGACCCTTCATACTCGATCAAGCCTTGTGATCATCAGGTCCCAAATTAATCTGTCTGGTCAGACCAGATCTAATAACAATGAAAATAGATAGAACATCCCGAAAGTTGTGTTATGGAAGAAAAGGAGTATGGTTTTTGCGGAAAATGAGTACTTTATTTGAATTTTCAGTAATGAAATCAAGGGTACTTCCCAGCAGCAAAACTTCCTCGTCTTGTGGTAAAAAATGAAATGTGCCAGTTATGGATTCTTGAATTCAAGTAAACATTCTCATGTCTCTATAGCCCAAGATTTCTTCCGTACAAATTGTATCCAAGTAGAGCGCTTTATTTAAAAATTAGGGGATTAGTATTACTTAGTTTTTATAGTTTTGATCATTAAAATATTTTGATTAGTTTTTTTTTTCAAATTGATTTTCTTTATTGGATTCTAAAAAAAGGTTTTCCAAAATTACATTGTTTCCTATTTTTCTTTTTATAAAAAAATAAAAAATATTATTTTAATATATTTATAAAAAAAACTTTAAAAAATAATAAATTCCACTCTTCCAAACACCATGAAATTCAAAGCAGCCCGCTCTCCTCGTGGACAAATAGTAACTTGCAAGAGAATGACCAAAAAGAAAGAAAAAAAAAGAAGAACGACAAGTGGTGGCGTCAGCCTGCTCCTCTCTGGATTTTCCACGCCTATGAATCCTGTTGATAAGCCATTTCCATATTATCCTCCAAAATAGAAAAAAGAAAAAAAATCTCAAAATCTCTCCTCTCCGTGGCAATAACACACAATCATTAGCTCTACACTGAAACAAAGCCCGCCTCTTCCCGTCTCCAGTCTTCAGAGTCTATAGCTGTAATGGCATCCCTCTCAATTGGGACACACCAAACGCACACCGCAAACCAACTCAAGAAACATTCTTTCCACTCTGTTTCTTCCACTCCTCTATCCTCACTACCTTATAAGTCTTCTTTTGGTTCTTCTTTGTGTAAATTAAGAGGTTCAAGAATTCTTGGTAATGGACTACTTGCTAGAGCTGAAGACAGGGCTAAAGGGTCATCATCACCACCTCCTTCTTCTTCAAATAAGCGACAAGGTCAACAGCCCAACATTGATAACCAGCTTCAGGTTCTCTTTTATGTTGCATTTTCATTAAGTTTCAATTTTAGGGATGTCCCGTTTACTTGTTTTGCTGGTTGGTGAATTTGAATTTTAGATTTTGGCATATTATGCATGTGAATTTGGTTTTGTGTGAATGTAGCGCTCTCATATTACTGGAAATTTTTTTTGTAATTTTATCCGGTAAGGTTTTGCATTTCTTATGAATGTTTTTGTTTAATCTATCACTATGGTTCTGCAATTATAACTGGGAAGTGCTATCTCCATGCATATGTTAATTTTCTCGCGTACTATGAATTTTCGATAGATAATGAATGCGTATATCTTTAAAGGCAGATGTGGTCTGCAGATTTCTCTTTCTTTGTGGCGTGGAAAGTTTATTGAAAATACTGACGGGCTCTGACTGTACATGAAATATCGATTGTAGTCCAACTTATTGCTTTGGAACTCTTTTTTTTTGTTACTCAAGAATCAATGTTATTGTTGTTGAGAACGCTGTTATAATTTATTGGTGTCTTCTCACACTCTATGCTATTTGTCACTCTTATTATTCACCCTTTAGCATGTAATCAGGATTTGGAACCAGCATCCGGAACGTGTGACCCTTTGTGCTCACTTGATGAAACAAGCTCACAAGATTTTGAAGCCAACTACCAGCCGAGAACTGATTTGGTGAAAGCTCTTGCAGTTTTTGCTGCAGCTGCAACAGGGGCAGTAGCAATCAACCATTCTTGGGTTGCAGCCAATCAGGTTTATCTTAATCTTATGTGATAGTTCTTTAATTCGATTGTTACCAACACTTGCATCTGAACATATTAGGACTGGTTTTATGGAAAATGGTAAACTAGTAGTTTACTTCATGTTTTTTCTGAGACAGGATCTTGCTATGGCATTGCTTTTTGGAATAGGATATGCAGGCATTATTTTTGAAGAGTTTCTAGCCTTCAATAAAAGTGGAGTGGGATTATTGATGGCTGTGAGTTTATGGGTAGTACGAAGCATTGGGGTAAGCTTCATAATATTTGCTTGTTTACCATGAACCGATTTAGCTACTATATTCAAGTTCCATTTTTATCTGAAATTCGTACCTTTTCCATTAAATATTCGTATTATAATCTTGGCTGTTTGACTTTCTTGTGCAGGCTCCTTCACCTGATATAGCTGTTTCAGAGCTGACACATGCTTCTGCAGAAGTCAGTCAAATAGTATTTTTCTTGCTTGGTGCAATGACCATCGTAGAGATAGTTGATGCTCACCAAGGATTTAAGCTGGTTACTGACATTATAACTACTCGAAAGCCGAGGACTCTCCTTTGGGTGGTTAGTGCCATATTTCTTCGGTCATGGGCATACCGACAAGTCCTTTATTTCAAATGTTTTGTAGATTAGACATTATTGGATGAGGAAGCAGCATAGTTGCAGGATGTTTTTTGATTGTGGTCCAATATCTTAATTCTTACAGCTATATACCAATTCAAAAAATCATTTTTTCTTCTAAAGGAGGGTCAACTCCTCTGTTACGTAGTTAGTCGAAGTACTAATATTTATGGTCTAAAATGATTAGCTTTTGATTCTAATTATTTTTCAGTTTGAAATTTCTCTACTATCCTCATCATTCTTGTGTTATGTTTCCATATGAACTGTTCATGACCAGTGATTGTTGGATCCGCAGGTTGGTTTTGTCACATTTCTTCTTAGTTCAGTCCTCGATAACCTGACATCTACCATTGTCATGGTTTCTTTATTGAGGAAATTAGTACCTCCATCAGAATACCGCAAGTATGTGCTGGCATTTTTACTGACTTATCCTGTCCTATTGAGAATCTTGTAGAATATAGGTTGACATTAGTCTCTCATCCTGTCTCAAATTCCTGGTTTCATATAACTAGCATACCTCTTTGAAAAATGTTATTAGATTTGTACTGACTTGGACAAGTTCTGGATGTTTCCATGCTTAACACTACCTGAACAAAACTAGGATGTGTTAACTTGAGGCAATTTACCCAGTTTTCTCCCTTTAAAGTCTATTCTATTTACGATGATTAGGATTTTTGTATGAAAACCTTATCAAAAGTTGTTGAATTTGGATAAAGAAGAGACATGAATCAAGCCTTGATCCCAAAATAGTCGGGGTTGGCTATGTGGATCCTTTTCGGCTGTTTAGCTTTGATGATATACAATTGGATAAAGAAGAGAAGGGAGAAAAAAAATGGATGATCCTAGAATGGTGTTGAATCTTGATTTATCAGAACCCGAATATAGAGTTTCACCATAATGGCATCGCTTGATAGATTATGAGAAAAATCGGGATCTTAATTTACTCGTGATCTTCCTTTTCTTTTCCATTCCTCTTTTTCAGTTGAGGGTGAAAGAGGGTATTTGCGTTCAACTTTGCCTGAACCACCTTTCATTTTTTGGAATCCCTCTATAATTTTTTAATTTGGAAACTTCTTTAGCTCAGTTGAGCTCTGTTTACATATATGGATATTGCTTACAGGCTTCTTGGAGCTGTTGTTGTGATTGCAGCAAATGCTGGTGGTGCATGGACTCCTATTGGTGATGTTACAACCACCATGCTATGGATACATGGGCAGATATCAACATTGCCAACCATGAAGGTATTTTTCATTATGCTGGAGAAATCAGTCCCTTGTTTTAGATATGTTGGTATTCTTGTTTTTCTGCTATCCATATCCATGATTTGATTTAATGGATTCCATAATGTACATTTAGACATAGTGGAAAATATGCTAAAATGCATTGTTGGGAGGGAAATATGTCATACATCAAATTGCACATTGGATTTACCCTCAAAATAGACCGGTTAACTACGGAGGTCCTATCAAAATGATTGGATAAGATTCATTCTTTTCCGGAGGCTAGTAATTTTACAACCTCAACAAGGTCTTGTGAAGCAAAAACCATAGTTATCAAACCCGGCTCAGCCTGGCAAGACCTTGGCCAGGTTTGAAGTAGGCAAAACTCAAGTATACATTTAACCCTGTAAAACCTGGACGACCCGCTATGTCAACCTAGAAATCGGGTGACCCGGTGTAACTCGAGTGAGACTTTTTTTTTTAATGTTTACATTTTGCTTAATAAACCAAAAAAATAATTGATGAATATATAGTCTTAGCATTTTTTTTTAGCATGTTTCTAAACTTTTTCTACTTGTGTTTTAAATAACAAAGAGTGCATGAGTTTTTAGTAGTGGTTTTAGTTCAAGTTCACTATATAAACACTGGAAGAAGATTTTATTTTTCCAACGTGGGTTTGGAAACCCATTAGTATATATACTATATATTTACAAGAAGAAAGTTGTGTATGTTCAATGTAGAATAAGAAACCTTTTTGGTTTAAATACTCCAACTTAAAAGGAGAAGATAGTATCTTTTCAATATGAGATAAAAAAACCTTTTGAAATAATATTTTAGAGTTCATTATTTAGAACATATATAGCTTACATTTACATGCATTGTTTCTTAACTTTTTTATGTGGGATATTAAAACCTCAAAACATTTTTTTTTAATTTTCTTGGGTTGACCCAAGTCAATCTGTCTCAGGACCCGGCTTCTTGGCCAGGTCAACCCTTGAGTTGGGTTTAATAACTATGGTGAATACATGTTTTTCATATGATCTCACATTACACTTTACAACCATGAAGGTGGAGAAGCACTTGGAATTTATGTTACAGTTGATAGGTAGTGCATGCATGTCAGTCTAATGCTTGGAAAAGTAATAACTGAGCTCTTTGAAAAAAATTAACCAAACAAGATCAGTTAAAAAGCACTTGGCCTTTGCTTGCAGGACTTGCTTGTACCCTCTGTTGTTTCTCTTGCTGTCCCACTGTCTCTATTGTCCTTAACTAGGTACTATTCTTCTTGAAACATTAAAACAAAATAAGAATTACAATTCTGAAGGGTTAGTTTAACTTCACAGATTATGGATGATTGATACATGTTACTCATGTTCCATTCAGTGAAGTTAATGGAAAGGGACTGGACACGCCGAATGTTTTGGCATCTGAGCAGATGGCTCCTCGAGGACAGCTTGTTTTCTCTGTGGGTATTGGAGCTTTAATTTTTGTTCCAGTGTTCAAGGCCCTGACTGGATTGCCTCCCTTCATGGGCATGCTGCTTGGGCTTGGAGTTCTTTGGATTCTCACAGATGCTATTCATTATGGTGAATCAGAAGGGCAAAAGTTAAAAGTACCACAGGCTTTATCACGAATCGACACTCAAGGAGCCCTTTTCTTCCTTGGAATCCTTTTATCTGTGAGCAGGTAGTGACATAACACAAAATACATGCAAACAATGAATGGATTTTCCGGTTCCATGATTGTACATTGTGCTTACAATTTTTACCTGCATTCATTTCACTTTGAATTTTGTGTCATGTCTAGGTTTGGGTTTTGACTGATGTTTACAAGTTCTATTAGTGACTAGAATTCGTCTTCCTTTCACAAACACAACGTCCCACCTTTCTGTATGTTTTCTCATGAAAATCTATATTGCCATTGGGAAATAGAAGGTTTTAATTTTCTTGGTTATAATAATTTTTAATGATATTTTTTTTCCCAGTCTGGAGGCAGCAGGGCTTCTTCGTGAACTGGCAAATTACCTTGATGCACATATTCCAAATATTGAACTGATTGCAAGTGCAATCGGAGTTGTGTCAGCAATTATAGACAATGTTCCACTGGTTGCAGCAACAATGGGAATGTATGATCTCTCCTCTTTTCCGCAAGATCATGAGTTCTGGCAGTTAGTTGCATATTGTGCTGGCACTGGTGGTTCCATGCTAGTTATTGGCTCTGCCGCTGGAGTTGCTTTTATGGGGATGGAAAAAGTGGACTTCTTTTGGTACCTGCGGAAGGTATCTCCTGGATGAATGGTATTCCTTGTCTATCTTCTTTTGAGTAAACAATTTGTTTTCTTCTTTTCAGGTGAGCGGTTTTGCTTTTGCCGGTTATGCTGCTGGTATTGCTGCCTACTTGACAGTTCATAACTTCAGCATCTCCCTACCCACGACTCTAGCTGAGCTTCCTTTCCTCTCAGGTTCATAAATCTTAGTATTCAGTCTCTGATGGTTAAACAGCTAGGTATGAATTCTTGATTTGAATAATATGAAAATCTGAAATGCCGTGTGTTTGCGATTTATCATGTGGTGGTTCTGTAAATGCTTGCACTCATGAAAGATCACATTTGTTTGCTTTGCTCTTTAATCGCCGGCCAAAAATAGACGGTGCTCCTCCAAAATTGCAAATTATGGGCCAAACATTGCTGGGCGAATCTAACCAATTTAGACTTGTTTTTGTATTTTTTTAAAAAAAAATTTATTTTAAATTTATTTTTTATATATTTTTAAATTGTTTTGATGTTAAAAATACATTTTAAAAAATAAAAAATATATTATTTTAATATATTCAAATAAAAAATATTTTAAAAAACAATTATTACCTAATAAGCTAGAGTTAGAAGATATTTAAAGTATTCTAACATTACCGAATAAGCTAGAGTTACAAGATATTTAAAGTATCCTAAGAGTTATTTTTTAAAATAGATTTTTTATAAAAATATTAAAATATTTTTTTTTATTTTAAAATTTATTTTTAATATTAACCTATCAAAACAATTCAAAAACACACTAAAATTAATTTAAAATTAAAAAGAAATAATTTTTAATAAAACAACAACTTGAAATTAGCTCTCACACAATGCTAATAGATTCAAGTAACAATCATGTTTATTCATTAATAAGCAAGACATAAAACGCCACGAGAATCATGAAACATTCAAAAAACTATTTCATCCATGAGGACATTGAAGATGAAAAGAAACCTGAATTTGAGGCGGAAGGCACAGGTACATCTTTGAAGTACATTCTCAATCTCAAACCTGAATTATTTTTTTCCTCTCCCTACGCTTGCTACTACAGAACACTCAAATCAAAATCGGGCGCTACAATGAAGTAATGATACCCACTCGAGTAGAATTGCCAAAGAAAAAAATTCGCAAAATGACAAAGCCACCCTATAACTTGAGGAAAACAAACTCTTCAATGGCTGGGATATCGCCAATCTTTTTCAAAGTTTCTTTGCTGGGTTGCTCATCAACTCCAATTGCCATGACAGCTTGCTTTCGTGGAGCAATCCTTCCAACACTCATGAAGCTGACATTGACATTCTCTACTCCCAACACGCTTCCAACCTTGCCAATCATACCTGGCTGATCAACTTGTCGGCACAGTATAATGCTACCTTCCAAGCTCACATCCACCTCAAAAGATCCAACCTTGGTCAAATGGGGAATTCCATCCTTCACTCGTCCCTCGACCTTAATCTCCCCATTCTCAGATATGGCACTAGCGAATTTTGATTCCACATTAGCGATTTGAACCTGGATAAAGTGAAGTGGACTCTCAGGTGAACCATCTCCAAGAATGCGTTCTTCACTTATTCTTAGTCCCCTCTGTTTAGCGCTGAAATCAGCATTAACCAAGTTCACAAAAACACTGGATATGGGCTCGATCAGACCCTTGGTGATCATTGCACGGAGCACCCTGGTGTCAAGGTCATCGGGAGCCCTAGCAGAAGCATAAGTCACTTTCACATCTTTCACACCACTTCCACCTGACACTAGCTGGACAGCCAGCCTCCCAAGCTTCTCAGCAAGCTCAACAAATGGTTTCAGCTCAGTCAGAACCTGCAATGAAGTAAGAACAATGACGGGAGAAAAGATTATGTCCCTTTCTTTCACCAGAAAAGCTGCATGGATTAAACAGAGAATCGAAGTAAAGATGACACGGTCTGTAATGATACCTCAGCAGGCACCATTGGTGCATTGACAGAAGTAGAAGCAAGCTCCCCTTTCAAGGCTCCAACAACAGCTTCTGCTATTTCAATAGCCACACCTTCCTGCACATCAAACCAGGATTCTGTTTCATTCCATGGTAAGGAAAAGAAGCAAAAGGAGTATTATTATTATCTGACCAGTGGCCACACCTGAGCTTCCTTAGTACTGGCACCAAGATGTGGGGTGACAGTGACCCTCTCATGCTGCACTAACTTGCTGTCTTGTGGAGGAGGCTCCACGGTGAAAACATCAAGTGCTGCCTGAGCAACAATTCCAGCATCCAATGCCCTTACTAGGGCATCTTCATCAATTACTCCTCCACGAGCAACATTGACAATCCTAACTCCTTTCTTCATCTTTGCAAAAGTCTCATCATTGAGGATTTTTGCTGTAGCAGGAGTAAGTGGCATGTGCAAGGAGATGAAATCTGCAGTTGCTATGGCTTCATCAAAGCTTACAAGCTCCACACCAATTGCCCGAGCACGATCTGCTGGGGCATATGGATCATGAGCAATCACATGCATGCCAAGCCCCTTAGCACGCCTAGCAACTTCTGATCCAACCTTTCCAAATCCCATGACAGCAAGCGTTTTCCCAACAAGTGACACACCCACATATTTGTTCCTCTCCCACTTTCCTACATTAATCAAGAAACATATGAAATAAGTGCCTCTGGACAGTGTAAATCAAATCCAACTTTACCATAATAAGTGTTCATATGAATTAACATAGTTGGCACCAGAAATAAATGACCTGATCGCTGCATTAGCAATCATGGAAGAACTCAATAATTGTAATCTTATGATGCGCATTCAATATATGCACCGAACCATAAACTTGAAGTAGCCATTATGAAAAGATGCTATGTAGTCAAAAGGACATGGATTAAAAATAACTTTCCTTGACAATATTTAAAAGTTTTCTACTAGCTACAAATCAGTTACCTGAATTATGCCGTGTTTTTGGTTAAATCTTTCTTTGAAATCTCTCTAATAACGCAAAATTTCGATGTTTCTCTTAACTCATTATCCTTAAACCCTTTCTAAACCCACCCCACCGTAAGCATGCTCTGCAAGGATAATAAGTCTTAATTGGTTTTTTGAGAGAATAGCGCGTCAATAATAAATCTCTTAAGCATCTACAAAAAACACATGCAAACCAGATTTCGCCAAGAAAAAAAGAAAAAACAAAGCACGACAAGCCTGGATCTGCCAAGTACAAAAGTACTGTCTTTTTCCAGGTAGTAGTACTACTTTCCACTCCAACTTAAAAGAAATCCAACTTACACAAGTTTAATTTCCAAAATTAAAACTCTAACCCCTAAAAACACCATCGCTGCAAAAATAATGCGCTTTTACCGAACCAGCTTTTCAATCAGGACCAGGATCTAAAACTCAAAAAAAAATTAATCTTTAATCACCCAAAAAACAAAGAAAATGAAAACAATTAATTACCAGCTTTAACAGAGGCATCAGCCTGAGCAACATTTCTAGCCATTGCAGCCATCAACGCAATCCCATGCTCTGCAGCGGCAACGGTATTAGCAGTGGGAGCATTAACAACCAAACATCCATGTTCAGTTGCAGCAGCAAGATCAACATTATCAATACCAACACCAGCTCTGCCAACAACCTTTAATCTACCACCAGAAGATTCAAACACTTCACGACTCACTTTCGTACCGCTACGTACAATAATCGCATCACAGAGTGAGATCTTAGTACAAAGTTCATCTGGGCTTAGATTGTAAGAACAGTCAACGTTTGCAAAGTCTTTCAGGAGATTTATACCCGCTTCTCCTAGTTTTTCTGCAACTAGGACTGTTGGCTTTGAGTTTAGGCTTGCGGAAAGGACTATGAAACGTTGTCTGCGCGAGGAGGTGAGGAGGGGCGAGAAAGAGGGGAGTTTGTTGGCGGAGGTGAGGGAGAGGGAGGAGAGGTTTTTCTTGGTCGCGAGGAGGCTGGAGGCGGCGGTGGAGGTGGTGGCTGCCATTTTGGTGAAGATTTGTATAAAGGAAAAAAGGATCTAAGGTGCGATTTTATATGTGTGGGGTTTGGTGAGGGTTTTTGGGATGTGAAGCGGAAAAGTAGTGCACGCGCGTGGGAGTTCATGATCGGGGCGCGTTGATTGTTGAGAGTGGGGGGTTGGCAATTCACGGGGTCCAGGTGGACGAAGATGGTGTGTTTGGTCCTTTAACTCTCAATTTTACTGTTTTTATCTTAAATGTGATTTAACTCCTAAGATGATTGATAAAATGGAAGATTATAATTATCGATACAGCTTTTCCACGCTGTCGCAGCAACAGAGCCCTTAACAAACAAACTGAATCACGGTGAAAAAAAAGGGTCCTGAAATGCAAAAAAAACTATAAGAGCATCCACGCTCTTTGCAACCGCGTGAAGTTTAAGGAAGTGGAAAGGTTTAGACTGGGCGAATCAAAGACGGGGAGTATGGTGGGATGGGGACCCAGAGGGTGGTTGGATTTGGGTAGGTGAGGGAAGGGGGTTGAACAGATCTGTCGTATACGCTTTACTTTTAGCCGTGGAAGTGTAAAATCTGAGTTGGTGAGCGATTTGGATTATTAACAAAAATGCCGGAGACATCCACCTCACCACATCATGAGTAAGAGAACGCGATCACGTTCCCATTAACATAATAAAAAGGTAATTTTAGATTTCAGGACGTGCTGCACCCGCCTCCTGGATGCCGTGCAGGCGTGCACGCTGCTACTTTTTTTTTTTATTTAAATATAAAATTATTCATTAGTTAACTTAATAATCATAAAAAAATGAGTACATTTCTTGTCTACAAGTTTAAATTTGTTACTTCCAAAATTATTTTGAATTAACATAGTAAAAAATTTATTTATCTTTAAACAATTTAAAAATAACAAATGATTTTGTTGTAGTGAACGAAGTCATGAACAAAAACATTATTATACTGTTATAGTAAACAGTGCTAATTGATCAGGACCTACCGGGGATTTAGGTTCTTTCAATAATATCATATATGTTAAAATTCGTGTGTTTAATTACCCAGGAGGTGATATAATAGTAAAAACTTTAAATTAAGGAGTTTGTTTTTCATGTGAGTTCAAATTCGAGTCATGTGGTTACTAATATAATAATCACTGAATGTTTATATGGTCGTTAACTTCAAAGTTCATAGAATTAGTCAAGATACGTGCTGATTTAAACACTCATATTAATAAAAAAAATTGATATGTTTATAAAAATATATTTTATATTAAATTTAAACTCAAAATAATATGTGTACCGATGCAGAAAGATACACCATAAAATGCTACAAAGAAAAAAAAAGAAAGAAGAAGGTGTAATTTTAGTGTCAAATTATTATATTCCATCACACAATGACATAATTTTGCAAGAAAATGACTGGAGCACGTTGTAGTGGTGGAGTCTACAGACTGGTTGAAAATTGGATGCATCGAAATCCATACATAACATACCGGAAGATCCAGTAGTTTTAAACCAATGAAAAATTAAAGCAAATTCGGTGTAAATTTTAAAGGGTTTTAACTAATTTAATTTTAAATTTATTTCTTGAACGTTACTAGTTCGAGTTTTATAAACTTCGAAGCTACTGAAAACTTACATGATCATTAATTTCAGAACTCGTGTAATTAATCGAGTTACATTCAAACTAGTTTGTACATTCATGTTAATCTAAAAATAAAATTTAATGTATGGACCGTGTGTGCACATAGTGATGTGTGTTCATACCTACTATCATTTAGTTTATTTATGTACCTTTTGGTGTGATGTTAAGATCTTCTATTAAAGCCACTAGATTCCTTCACGAGTCACGACCCACACGATTGGCTTTCAAGTAAGCTTTCATGATATGATATAATTGACTCGATGTTGGATACATAATTATTTTATATTTAATTTTTAATAGTTTATAAATTATAAATTTAATACATTAATAATTTTTAGAATTGAACAATTGAATTAATTTTTTTTTAAATACTATAAATATTCATGAGTTAAGCTTATATTATTATTTTTCATAAATTTGTTTTTAAAGATAAACGCACAACATGAATAATAGGTTCCATAACACCCTCATGTCAGGTTTAATTTTTATACATTACACCATCGAATAAATTATAATTACCTTCCCACTCTCCTCCAGTAAAGAAACAAGCACTTTTTTGTTATATTAAAAAAATCTAATAAAAATTTTAAAGTCAAAATATTTCTAAATAAAATAAAAACAAATGATGAATCTATAAAAGTATTAAATATAAATATAAAAAGAGCGTAAGATGTACAAATAGAATTGGATTCACCAGATTTTAAAAATCGTAATCCCATGATATCTATTTCTTAAATTAATTGATCCCCTGTAATCTAAAATATCTGACTTTGATTATTCTATGTAAGATAATGCAAATATTAATATATTACAAAATATTAAGAAAAACAAAAGAAGCCGACCTAGTCCATATTTGCTAGATACCCAAAATGCCAAAAACCCAATCGGAATAATACAGTAGACGACCCATGCCTGACCCGGTTTAAATTTGAAGTGGTATGGGGACTGAACTCTTCACTCCAGGGTAATAATTCATTGTTGTTTCTAGAAATGAGCAAAAAAATTAAAAAATCAATTAAATAAAAAAAACTAGAAAAAAAATAACTGAAAAAACTAAACCATGAAAAAAACCCGATTAAACCGATTAAAATTTTAAAAAAACTGACCGATTCAATTCTGTTTTGGTTTTATATGCCTGAAACCAAAAAAATCAAACCAATCTGAACCTAAACAGAAAAAAACCAAGCCAAAACGAGCAAAACTAAAAAAACCGAGTCAAACCGATTTGAACCGGGTTTTATCCTAAAAAACCAAACAGAACCAAAACTGGCCGATTTGAACTGATTTTGATTTTTTTAAAAAAAAAATTTAGTTTAATTATTTTTTTTTAATAAAAACTAAACTAAATAAAAAATAACCACCCCAATCTGTTTCTATAAACGGGGACACAGTCTTATGTCGGCTAAGCTTTGGCCATGGCCCATATTTAACGTAGTCTTTGTTTGCTATAGCTTAAAGCCTTAAACAGAGCCAACATAAGCATACAACCTCCGATGGAACCCAGCTGGTCACAGCTCACAAGTTCATAGCCCAAAATGGAACCTGAGTGGGCCAAAGCAATGCGCTTCTCCTTCTCTGTTCCATATTTTGGTATGATCTGCAATGAACACTTGATTTTTTGCTGGACGCAAAAAACAGATTACTGATTTTTGGACTGCAAAAGTTACTTGACAATAGAAGTCCCAATAACAATTCTAGCTAAGATCCACCGAACCCCAAATTGCTCCATCGGAATCCGGGAATCGGCAAAAAGAAAAGGGGTAGAAACAAAAATTAAATCAACAGTAGAATACAGCAAAAGATCAGGCACAGGAAACCCATTCCCCTTATTTTTAGCAAAGCAAGCAAGAAAAGAAACGTTTCCATGATGGTGCAAAATTCTTGAGGTAAACTTCTGCCAACATGTGGCCCAACTTAACCTGAGCTTCAGTTGTTAAGTGAAGATGATCGTCTTTAAGATCCAATCCCATGGCATCCACACATACCACATTCGGTAGATTAATCCTTAGCTGTGCTTCTCTCACCTTATCCACATACTTGCCATCTCCTGATGTAATTGCTACCTGCACTAACACAATACATATCACCAATTTAATCACACAAACAATCCATCAGCTCTTCTAATTAGTAATAAGCTACTACAATCTATGTGTTAATCACTTCTTTTTAACTATACGAAAATTCACTGCACTGATCAAGCCAACAGTTTGTCCACATGAAGTGTTCTAATTTTTCTAATGAATTGAAACAAAAGAACAATGTGGTGTTATGATTTGATAGAACGATACTAGCCATAACAATTGGAAGGGAAGGCAGACCAAGATCCTCTCTAACATTCTCAATAAGCTTCTCCATGTTCCCCTGGTAAACCTCGGCATCATGAATATCCGACGTGTCACTCTCTCCTTGATACCATAGCAACCCCTTGATTTCCCCACCATCTTCGACACTCTCTTTGGCCCTTTTCACCATATTCTCATACAATACCTCTCCACGCCCCCACCGTGTGATGGCCGTCCCACCCACCGCACACGGCACCAATCCCACCACCACCCTCATCTTTTCCCTCACCATGTTAGCAAACGACATGCCGGGTCCAACCCCACAAACTTTTTTCGAGTCGATGTCAGCATGTAGTGGTTCATGTGCCTGTTCCCAATGGAGCTTGGCTGAAAAACGGAAGATGTCTTGATGGGGTTGACATTCTGGTGGGACTAACTTGTCCCAGTACTGGTGGTTGTGGTGGTGGTGGTCTTTGCAAACGCCTCCGCGACCGGCCATGTTGCTTTGCCCTGATAATATGAAGATCTGCTTGCTTGTTTTGGGTATTTCTTCCATCTCAGATATCTTTAATTAGTGAGAGCTGGCTTAGGTTGGAAAATTGGAGGGATGCTTTTGAACAGATTTCTGGTATTCTCCCTTTGGGGATCTGTATATTTCATATTTCGATTGGGGCCATTTTGTTGAATCACTTTCTTGTTGGACAAACTCATGGATCGATGAGTTGGGGGTCCCAAGAAAAAAAAAATCATGAAGTCAAATTGGTTATTTTTTAAGAAATTGTTACGTGGATTGTCCGCCTTGACTGCTATGCCAGTGCAGCTCATTATAAGAATTCAGTCTTAACTCTTAAGCGATAGCATTACTCTAAATAATTACTCCGCATGGAAGTTTAAAGATTTTTTAAATCACTTCTACGAGCTGCCCGGTTACAGCTAGCCCCAGCCCACATTCAAATTTTGTGTAATTTCTTTTGCAATTAAATGCTTATCTAGCTGTTTATGGGAAGGACCGAAGGAGTACCAATCGTCTTCTGTCTCAACTCCCTTTTGATGGCTACCTTCATGAATTTACGCGAGTAATTTTGTTTTTCCTGCACAGGGGATCGTAAAGAATCGCCCAACTTCAAACGCATTGCATGTTAAAACGAACACCCACACTTTCTCTTGTCAAGCTTATTCGTGTCGGCCATTTTATTAATCATCAGTCTTTACAATTGTTTCATATCAAAGCTTGACAAGTATACGAGATCTTGTTGGACAGTTTAAATAGTTTCTGAGATTGTTATTTTTCTTTAATGTAATGATCAGATTTCTATAAAATATAAAATATGTATATAAATCAACAACAGAAAGGAAAAACTAATTTTCAGTATTTGTTGAATGAAAAAAAGACTTGAAGAAGTAGATTGAAACAAGGATCGATCATTTGTCTTTAAAATAATTAATTGTTTGCTATTTGATGATTCTAGTTTGATTATAATATTATTTATTAGATGATGAATTTTAAATACAATAAATTCAAAAAATTTCTCTAAAATAAGCCCAACAACACTTATTGGGCTTGGCCGTCATAGCTGGGCCTAACACCCAGAGAGCCTGGGCTCGAGCTATTACTAGGCGTGCACCTCAACACTCTTGTAGAGTTGTGCTTCCACGCCCAAGCCTAATGTGCTCAGACTCGGGAGCACACCCTAAGTCTAACATGCTTGAGTTTAGGCAGCGCACTTAGATCTATTTCTCATCTCTAAAGGACCTGAGCCCAACACTCACCAGAGATTTTTTTTCAAAATCTCATGCGGATCCCCCAATATTTTATACTGATCTGATACATATTATTTTGAGTAGAATACAACTAAAAATATCATAAAAGATGAAATTACATTCTAACCCTTTTTATCCATAAAAGAACAAGATTCGTGAGTTATAAATACATCATGAATCATTTAAGTCAAAGGTTCACAATCTCTTCATTCTCTATTGTATATATATTTTCAGAGCATCTCTTTCTATACTATTATTGCACTTTCTTTCTCTATAGAGTTATTGGCTTTACCATTAGAGAGTCTCCATGTCTATCAAGAAAAACCTTTTGCATGAACTAGCTACCAATCACCCGACTTACCAGGCATCACCTACTACCACCATAGTTACTGGTCACCTTGCTTACCAAACATCACATTTTATCAGTTACCAACCCTCTGTACTTTCCATAGCAAGTCGTCAGATACCTTAACTATGAAGAATAGATCAAAATGCTTGAATTAAAAAATTAATCAATTATCCAATATATCAGATTTATTCCTAAATATCTTGAATTTTAAAACTTATCATCAGGCTTACTCAATTTCTTATTCTTGATAATACAACTAAGAATAAACAACGAAATAAAATTTATATATCACTCTTTATAATAGTTCTACTAAAGAAAGGTAAAAGAAGATTAGAAATTTTCTCCACAATCATGTAATAATGTTAGAATTATTATTTTTTATTGGCAATTTTGATAGCTAATTTTAATATAATTTTCTTATAAAAAAAAATTACAGTTTTTTAGTCGAAAAACACACGAATTTATTTGAAGTAAAGTTTTAACCTGCACAACTTTTCATTCATATCCTATCATCTCTTTCTCAAGTTGGGCGAGAGTCTACACACGACAAAAATCGAAGTTCAAGACACCACTTCTGTCCAGTGGGAAGATGCTTGAATCTAGCACAAGTTTTTATATATCGGAAAACGCTGCATCTATATATAGAGCTATTGCAAACAAATTGATAAATTTAATCGAGCATTTTCTTTTTTTACTTCGTACAACATCACTTCTCATTACGGGTCTCCAGCCTAGGTGAAGTAAAAAACTTGGAACAAACAACTTGAATACAAGACAGCAGATTAGGAATTTGTTCGCCTTGTTGTTTTAATCAAGGATAGAAATTAGGTGCTACCTACAGAACACACACACACACACACGTTACACATATATATACACACACAAGTGGTGTAAACCTAACCTGAATGATGGGAAGGAAAGGCAAACGTACCAAGATCCTCACTAACATTCTCAACCAGCTAGCTTCTCCATGTTCTCCTGGTATGCATCGATCAGCATCAATCCGAGTAGTCTCTCCTTGGAACCACAATAAAACCCTCAATCTCTCACTCACTCTCCATCATATTCTCTGTCATCACTATTCATGTTTTAATTTGATGTGTTTTCAAGAAAATAAAAACATCAAAACTCATAAAATAAATATATTTTCGATGAGATTAATTAGCTAATTTCTAGTCATTTCATTTTTTTAAATCATTTTGTGTACTGCTTTTTGTATCGAAAAGTTTTTCTAGAAAAAATATAATAATAAAACTTAGAAGAAAAGCAATAAATAATAAAAAAAGAAAGCAACGACTGCACAGCGGTGCAGCTGTTTCCGTCTCCACGGGCACCAGCAACGACTGCACCTCTGCACAACACCATGAGCTCCACTCCAGCAACAGAAGCGCACCACTTCCAGCTCTAACAGCATTGCAGCATCCGAGCAGCAGCGGCAGTCCAGCAGTGCAGTGGTGGGCAATAGCAGTCCATGAGTAACAAAGTCCAGCGGCCTTGTCTCCATTTTTTTTATTGAAGGTCTAATCCTCATACTTTTGAAGCATGAACTCCTGGATTAATGCATCATTTTTGTGTGTATGTTTTTATAATTTACATGTTTGATTTGGAAAGAATGTTGCAGAAATTAATTTATTCACAACGTTGAATTGATTTTTTTTTTATGGTTGAAATGTTGTTTGATATATATAATTTTTGTGATTTAAATTGATTATGAAAACATTAGTAAAATGTGCTTGATTGATTTTTTTTAGCTGTTAAGTTAATAATTGAATTGTTTTTTTTAATAATAATATTTTTTCTTAACTCCTAAATATTTGTTCAAAGAATTTAGTATCATAAGTTGACATGAGTTAAAAACCTCACTAGGTTTTTATCTTTAGAAGTACTCAACAGTGAATGTAAAAGTAATAATAAAAACATTTATTTAAATCATATTTTTTTATTATATTGACGTGAGATAAATAAATATTTAATGAATTTTCTCAACCATCAATGATTTTATCCTTAAAATTGATAAAAAACAATATTGAAATTACTTGAAAAAAAATATTTTTTGCTCATCATTGAAATAAATATATTTTTTAAGTTTTGACTAAGAAATTTATCTCTCATGATCGAACCACCAAGGATAAATAAACTAACATTTGGTATTATCCTAAAAAGATGACCCAGAGATAATAAAAAATTTTAATATAAGACTTCATTTTGGTGTCAATGTCGGCGTGGATTGGTTCATCTGCTGGTTCCTGTTCCTGTTCCTGTTTGGCTGGTTAACGGAGGAAGTTTGGGTGAGGTCGGCACTCTAGTGGTACCGCTCCGTCCCAGATCTTATTGGGGGTGGTTGGAGTCTTTGACGACGCCGCCGCGACCGGAACTGTTGCTCTGCCATCCTAAGATGAAAATCTGTTTGGTTGCTTGGGCCATTTTTTCCGTTTCCAGATGTTAATGGGCTAAAAGAACTGAAGAACTAATTAGGGTCCAACTACAACTCCTAAGTTTTGTAAGATAAATTTGGGGCTGGTTTCTTTCTTTGACTATTGAGCCCAACCGACCCATTAGGTGGTAACTAATGTAAGGGCAAAAACACATTAACGTCCATTTATTTGTTGGAAAGTAGTTTTTTTTTTAAAAATAATTTTCTTGAAAAATAAATTCCTAAAAAGTGAATTATTTTTCAATGTTTGGTAGTATCATGAAAAATAAATTGAAAAACATTTTCCAGTATCTGGTTATGTTATAAGAAATAAACTGGAAAATAGCTTATTAATGTTTTATATTTTTTCAAGTTTATTAAAATAAAAAAGAACAAATATTACAAATTAAAAAGTTGAATGAGAATAGAATTGAAAAAAATATAATTTCATAAATTATTTCAAATAAAATAAGTATCAATCAAAAGAATGAGGCCCAAACGATAAAAAATTTCAAATAAAAAATTGATAAAAGAAAAGTAAATAAGAATCATAAAAATAAGAATCAAAGTCAATATAAAAATCAAATTAAATTCAATTTCAAGGGATAAATTTTTTATTAAAAAGGATTCAAACAAAATATATACCAATCAAAAGTTTGAGGATCAAATTTGATATAATCAGCAAATAATATGATATTTTTAAATTTTTTACAATTTCTGAAAAATATTTTCCACTTAAAATAAAAAAAATACTTTTTAAAAATAAAATCAAAATTTTTAATTGAAAAGGATTTTTAATTGATAAACTTTTTTCATGCTAAGTAAACACCCTCTTTGTTTTGGGAGCTTATGAGATATTATGCTGAACAAATATTTCTAACATAAGAATTAGGAGGTCCACGTTCGGCTGGTACGTTGGAGCCGTCTCCTTGTCCATTGGTGCTGGGTCACGATCATCCATAGACCGCAATGGTCCATTTTGGATCACGACATTGACAATGACTTTGAATATTCTATGCCTTTGCTTTTGAGATGGGCCTGCTGCTATAATTCCCATTTTTATAACAACCTTTGGAGTCGTTCCTTCCCCAACAAGAAGCCAACCAATCCATCATGTTTGGCCACCCAGAATACATGACCAATCCATTTCGGAACATTAATTCTTGAACTCGCCAAAACTAAAAAAAAAAAAAAATTGATTGGATACCCACTTCAAATTAAGTATTGCATATCTTTTTTCTTTTTATTCACGTGGAGATGTTGGAGTCAATTTACGTATATCTCAATTAATTTTTATAAGTTTTGAAGTTAACGATCAAGAAAGTTTCTGGTGGTTATCAATATTAATAACTATTGGTTCAAACTTGAGACCACAAGAATAATCGTTGCATATCTAAAATTATATATGGATGACATTCTCAAATCACATCTAAGCTGAAAGCAAATTAGATAGCATGATGGTTATTATCTCATTTTCAAATATAAAATAAGATTGTCAAAAGAAAATCTCTCATTCAACAATTAATTTGAATGGAGATGGTTGATTTAATATTCATTTAGAAAAATTATTCCATGTATCCTCTCTTTTTTTTTTAAAAAAAAGAGCATAAATAATTCTTAGTCTTAGTACGTATGGTAATTTTTATTAAAATATATTAAAATAATATTTTTCACATAATCACATAAAAAACAATTAAAAAAACATAAAAAATAATAAAAAATTAAAAATATTATCTAAATACAATCTCAAACATCTGTTAATGAGAACATGGATAGATACCATTAGAATCTTTTGTACCCCAAAAAACTATCAAATTATAAACAAAGCAGACAAATATTGCTACCATATAGTATTATTATATTTAGGAAACAACATTCGATTAATTAATTAATTAAGAGTACATACATCACCTCCTCATACAATTAAGATATCGACATTAATTCCTTTTGTTCTTATGCAATATTCAAGTCAACAAAAGATAAAAAGAAACAATTACTCTTTAATACAACAAAGGACACTTTTATGGGACCCAAATATGTGATTAGTTTGAAACATTAGAGCAAGGGATCTTCTCTAGGACTTGAAGCGCTTCTTTCATGGACGGTCTCTTTTGGGGTACAAAAGAAGCACAGCTAAAACCCAACTTCAAACATGCCACAATGGCATCCTCCTTAACCTCCACGTTGGTCCGGATTGCCACATCAGCCAATCTCAGAACCCGGTTCTTGTCCTCCATGATTGAACCGGCAGTCCACTGGCTCAAGTCTCCATCTGAAAACACTCTTCCAGTGAGAAGCTCAAGCAACACAATGCCAAATGAATAGACATCCCATTTAGGGCTTGGCTTTGGATTATTTAATGACTCGGGCGCTTGATATGGCAATGAGCTTGCCGCGGAGGAGCTGGAAGGCGCATAGTGGCTGCTGGCATTTATAGAGAGGTCTTGCGTCGTGGAGGCGAACCTTTGGCTACTGAAATGGCGACTCGAGCTGCTCGTTTTGTTGCTATTGTTGCCTAATACAAGCCGGTCTAGTCCGAAATCCGAGATTATTGGCTCCATGTCAAGGTTCAAGAGGATGTTGTTTGGTTTAATGCTGCCATGCACATGTTTCTTCCCGTGAATGAAAGCTAGTCCTCTAGCCACTCCTTTTGCTATCTTGAACCGGACTTCAAGTGGTAGATGACTCGGTGATGAACCTGGTTTCCCTGAATTGTATAGAAATAATAACATATTTGAGGGGGGAAAAAGAAAAAAAGAACCGGAATATTAGACAGGCCATTAAACTAATGAGATGTTAATCAATCATTAAACTAGAGGATTAATTCCAATGGCTGTCAGTTAATACAAGATCTATGAGGAATAGTGTAATAATGAATTAAACTAACACTAGAAGGATGCAGACAAAAAACACAGTCCAGAACTCACGAGGAGCTAACACGGGTTCCAGTAGCAGGTGTCTCCTAGATTGCTATACAATAAGTACCAAGTAGTAGGTTTCTTTTCTTTTCCTTTTTCGGAATTTAAGAAGTGGTGGTGTTCAATTAAATATAAAGTAAAAAGGTCGGTTTTTTATTGCTGTTTTTCTACGAAAGTGACACGTGAACCGGCGCATCATGCGTTCTCTTTTTACTGTGAAAGTTTTCATAAATATTTTTTATTTAAAAATATATTAAAATAATATTTCGGTGCAAATGTTCTATGTAAAATCTGATAATTGAAAAAAATAAGCTTTGATTCTTGAAAGCCGAGCTAAAACTACGTGATTATTATTCAGATCGAAGCTAAACGAATGTTTCCATAAAATCAGGCTTTGTCAAAGAGTTTTGACTCCTTAGTTTTGGACCGTCTGATCAACTAACAGTGGATCCCACGTGGAAAGATCTAACTGTTAACCCCAAACAGCCTAGTTTAGCGAAAGCCCAAGATTTTTACAACTATTTGCTCCTCAAAGCTAGGTGAAGCGGAAGAAAGCGCGCGTTAGCAAAAAATTGTGACAGAACACTATGTATAAGGAACCTGATAATTTAGCGTCACTTAGCAAAAAGCAGGGAAGTATGCTAACATGCGCTAGAAACAGAGAGAGAGAGAACAGAGGACTTACTGTAACCAGCGGTTGCGAGGCTGCCGTTGCAGACATAATCATAGACAACAAGCTTCTCATCACCTCCCCAGTAAAAACCACAAATCTTAACCAAATTTGGATGCTTTAATTTGGCAACAAGCCTCACTTGATTCTCAAAGTCTCTTCTCTCAACTCCACTCTCTCCAATCCTCCTCACTGCAAAAGCAGTACCATCACCAAGAACTGCTTTGTACACTATGCTTCTTCCACTTGTTCCCAGTACATAAGCTGATGCTTTTAGCAATGTTTCCAACTCAAGTTCTGTCTCCCCATCTAGTACCACCAGCTTACTATCTTTTTCTTGATTGCTCTCGCTGCAGTTTGCGTTGTTGGTATCTTCGTTGTCTTGATCGTCATCAGAAGTGGTTGTTCCCGATGTTTCGTCTCCTTTTAACGTTAGGCACGGCCAATTTATAGGCTTCCTTGTTTCGATCTCTTCTTTTACTGCAACGGTTGTTGAAGGAAGTGGGAGTTTTCGCTCTTTATTCGGTGGGTTGGTTTGGTTGACGAGTGTCTTCTTTTTTCTGATTTGGTACACATAAAGAATGACCAAAGCAAGAATGGC
Organism: Populus nigra; assembly: GCF_951802175.1. NCBI lineage: Eukaryota > Viridiplantae > Streptophyta > Magnoliopsida > Malpighiales > Salicaceae > Populus > Populus nigra. Next base: position 19,348,520 of record NC_084852.1, read on the forward strand.
TATACCGGCCAAGTCCGAGACTGCAATGGCTACAATTGTGGCTGGTTTTAGCCCACTTTTGGCTTGATTTCGAGTGGAACTTGGACTGGTTCCTGTTGAGTTTAGTTGTGGGGAGCCCGAGTCCAATGATTTGGGTATGACTGCAATAGCTGGTGAAGTAGTTGAAATATTTGGCGGAGTAGAGATGGTTGAAGGTATTGAGCAAAGATTTGACAAAGGTTTTCCACAAAGGTCCAGGTTTCCTCTAAAAGAATCTGTTTTTTGGCTGAGCAAAGATAGAGACTCTGGGATTGCTCCAGTTAGATTGTTGAATGAGAGATCAATACTTGCTTTCTCTGGAATTCTCTTTGCAAAAGCTTGTGAAATTGGTCCTGTAAGCTTGTTGTAAGAGAGATTCAAGTAATGCAAATTATCCCCACCAAAATTAAGAGGCAAAGAACTGTTGAGTAGATTAGAAGACAGATCTAACACCTCAACAGAATTGAAGCCACTAGGAACAGAACCTGAAAAGTAATTAGTCCTTAAAGAAAGAACTGTAAGATTTTGCAAAGCTGTCAAATATTCAGGTACCTTCCCAGCCAAGGCATTATCAGAAAGATTCAACAGCTGTAAACTCTTCAATGCACCGATAGACTCAGGCAACTCACCAGAGATCTCATTGCTTGAAAGAGAAATCACTTGTAGCTCAGTTGCATTAAAAAACGAACTTGGCAATGACCCATTCAAGAAATTGTTGGAAAGATCAAGATGTCTTAGGTGTTCAATGTAGCCCAGGTCTGGTGGGATAGAACCCAGAAGCTGACTATTGGGGAGGACTAAACTTGTGACCCTGAACATATCTGGTGTTCCCGGCAGGCCTAATTCTGTGCATGTCACTCCTTTCCAAAAGCATGGTGTTTTATCTTCATAGTTCCAGGTTTCCAAGACTGATAATGGGTCTCTAAGGATGGAGTACTTGAAAGAAAGCAAAAGTACCCCATCTGTGCTGAGAGCAAAGGTTGGAAGTGCAATCCCAAGAAGGAAAAAAGCAAAGAAATGGAGATAATTGATGCTACTGGAACTCATGGTTTCTTGAGCTACTGAACCATGCCTGGAGTTGAACTGCGCTTCACGTATTCATAGTTTGAGAAAGAGAGAGAGAGAAGGAGATGGTGACCCACTGCAGTTGTAGTTGTTCTGGTGACCAAATCGATGAGAATAAAAGGATGGAGCAGAGGAGGGACGGACAGAAGCAGTTAATGTAGTTAAAGTGCTGTGGGTGTAATGAAAGGAACTTAACTAGACATGGGACATAACAGAAATTTAGCTGTGTCTTTTGCTTAATGTTATGTTTTTGGATGCAAGAATGGATGCCCTGGAGAGGAAAAAAGCTGGTTTGTTTGGATATGGCTGCAGAGAGGGAGGCTAGCAAAAAGAGTGGTTCTTTATTATTTACTGTGTACTTCATGTAGTTGGTATAGTGAAGAGAAACAATAGAAATGGTCCAAATGGAGCCATTGAATTAATATTAACTTTAATTAATAAATTGTTTTTTTATTTTTGGAAAGCAGGGAGGAAAGAATCTTGTATCTGCTGCTACAAGACACGTATGTGAGTTGGAGCTCATCAGATTGCAGAGGACCCTATAAGTCCACCATCCTATTCAGTATTGACTCAATTTGAACATCCCATGTCAGACGGAAGAAGAAGAAATAATTAACGTTGCTAAGTTGCCTGTCCAGGGCTCAATTCAGACATAGTTTTTTAACCTGCCCGGTAGACAAACTGTTTCCAGGCCTCGCCTCTAATTTTTTTTTAAAAAAACAAAAGGGTATTGTTTTTATTAAAAAATTAACAAATTATAACCAGATTCTTGACAGGTTTTTACTGAATTAACCAGGATAAACCTGAGATTTTATCTTCTTTTTTTATTTTGTTTAAACTAAGCCCAGTTTTAGACTTTTAGTCCTCAATCAGCCTCTCACACTGTACCAGATTTTTAAATTATGATTCCGAGTAGAAAAATAAATTTTCAAGCACGCATTATTTTGCGTTCTAGATGGCTCATCTATTTGAGAATCCAAACAAGGGGTTAAAAAATATAATAATAATAATAATAATAATAATAATACTATAGTGAAAAAACATGATTGCTTACGTGTTAATTATATTGTTTCCATGCATAATAAATAGTAAGATTCTTTTTATTAAATTTATTTTGCCTCGTTCTACAATATCTTTTTATGTTGAATATTTTTTTCTTAAAAGAATCTAAGAATTTATAGTTTTTCTTTTAATTTGTCAAACCAAATTTGTTCTCTTGGTAGACTTTAATTTTTTTTAGTAAGATAAATCATTTATGTTAAAACTAGAATTTGAATTTGTATCATACGCAAATATATCCAAACAATACATAATTATATCATTTTTTTTTATGTTAATCAATTTTGTTTTATTAACGTGAGTATTTGAACCAGCTTGCGTATATTTCCATTAATTTTACGGACCCTGAAGTTAACAACCATATAAATTTTCAATAATTTTAAGATTTATGAGACTCAAATCAGTGACCTCAAACCAGTTAAAAACCATATTAATTCACTTTAATCTACATAGTAGAATTGTTTTTTTTATTTATATTTTCCCTTTTTAACTTCATTCAAAAAAAAAAAAAGAGCTATTAAATTCCTGTACCACACAAAAGAAAGTAAGTGAACCCATTAATCTATAAACATTCCTCCCATTTTTCAGCATCTGCAATATTCAAGTGCATGTAACTTGAAATTCTTTACAACCCTAAAATAGTCAAGTTAATCCCTGTTAAATCAAGTCATTAATTTGTGGAGGGGAGGAAAAAGACTTGACGTGTTCTTGACACACAGGAAAGGGGCCCTGACCAAGGATAATTCTTTTTTCGATCAAATCTGGACGTTCGTATGCTAGTGGTCTGCCAGATAAAACTACTCCCATAGCCGAAAGCCAGGACAACCAGCCTTGTACACACTTGAAAAGAAACATCCATGGCCATATCCACTCCTCCCTTTCTCCATCTTTTACTGCAGCTCGCCTCACCCTATCAGTTAACGATTTTTATTAGAAATACTCGGTTATGGTAATCCAGTTATAAAGTTGATAAACAACTCCATTATGGCTAGTGCTTTATTTGTGGGGCCATGATGTTTTGTTCTACGCATGCTTGAAATCAAGGAAAGGTTTTCAAAATTCTTTGAACAGCATAAAATCCGAACCCCTAGGCACCTTTAGATCAGAGTCACGGGTTCATGTCACTTGATAATTGATCACCAGGTATTAACTACGAGAACTTATTTTCTTGATGCTCTTCACATCAAACAGTCCCGAAATTTGGCAAGCTTCCAAGCAAGGAGATATACGAAGAAGCCGAGTCAATTTTATCAAATCTTAGATGACTTCATAGAACATCATATTTGAATGATAATTTAAGTCTGCTAAATTATATATGACGAGCATGATTTTGTGAGGATATAAGATTTGCCTACCAACTCCGCCAAATCAAACCAAGCCCCAAGAATTATAAATATAGTTCTGTTCATGCGAGTAAGTTTGGAAAACTCTTATAAAATGAAGAGCAAATGCTCGCAAGTATCAAGACTCGTAAATTCATAAATCACAAGCTCGTTAAGATTTAACTAAAAAAAGGCCACGGTACAAGGGGCGTAAGCTTAAATTTAGGATCAGGGGCCAATTTAAAAAAACAAACATGGTAAGCTGGAAAATAAGATAACAAAGAGAAATCCACACAGATTATAAACGATTTTTGAGAAAGCAAAACGTGTATTTCCTATAAAATAAACTGTATTTTAAAGGGTATAATTGAAGAAAGAACTAAAATGTAAATATCTTTAAAGTTTGAGGTGCCATTACCCCATCATTCAACCTAGTTCCGGCCAGCCCTGTCAGCATGATACTGCAAGGTTTAATGTCTAAAACTATGTCAAACCAACTTGAAGATTCATAGTTCCTTCGTGATTCAAGAATCTCATCAATTCTTACCACACCAAAAGTTTAGTTCTCTTTATAGCCGGTATTGTTTACGATCCTTACCCGTGAAAATGCATGCCGGTATTGTTTCATAAACTTGGATTGACCCTAAATTAACGAGGGAGCACGACAAGACTTACGCCATAGTGGGACGGTGCATCTTGCAGGAGCAAAAAATGGTCCCAAATTAACCCAACTCTCCCCTCTCCAAAAATGGTGCAACGTTTCTGATTTGTCTGAACTGCACGTGTAGATCTTGTGGTGTGAAAGTGTCCAATATCTTTCCTTGGCAAGTCAGGGGATGTGATGCCATAGTGGTACTGGCTGCCTTGATTTTGTAATAAGAACCAGTCATTTTTAAGTTACAGTAAAAAAAAGTTGTCGCTCTAAGTTTGATTCAATAATTCTTAATCAAGAATTTAATTTATAACATATCATTAATGGATCGACTTCCTTTTTCGTCCAATACCGATAAAACATTTTTCTGATGATCCTAAGTTTTTTTTGCTTTCCCTGCACATGCATCTAATTCGGTTTCTCTGTGTTTTATATGAGAATCATCACGCATACTACGATAATATGCTGCGGTTCCATTGTACCTATAGCCTTGGGATGCTTGGCCTGTTATCTAGCATGTGCTGCCACTGTTACAAATGTTGAGAATTATGCTGCCATAGATTAGCTCCACCTGCCGCTTGATTGATTCATTGAAACCCATTTTAATTTAAGCAGATCTAAACTAAGCATTGAAATGTGAATTAATTTTGTCTAGTTTTGACAGGATTCACACGCAGACCATGCCCCTTGGTGAAAACTAGAGCTACCACCAGTACGGGCTTAGACAAATAGGATATCCAAAAATTTCTTTTCATAATATAATGAATGAGCTTTCAAATTTAATGCCCATAAAAGTTCAATGAATGAGTAAAGAAGTGAAGAAGCTAGCTAGGTTTGGCAAGAATTCATGTCCTCTTCAGCTCCTACATAATGTCTTAGCAGGTCGTTTCCATTTATTGCAAATGATTGAGAACAGAGTACATTAATTCCTTCTACTTGCATTCATAAACTTTAGTAAAACGTAACGGAAACCTTTTTCATTCGATTCAACGGTGAATTTTACTCTTTTTTCTCCTTGCTACTAGAACATAATAGAATCAAATGTACTTTGATGGAAGGAAGTCTAAATACTCTTGGATTGCATCACCTGGTTAAAAAGTAACAAGCGTGAAAATGGTGTGCATCTAGAACAATTTAACACTTCAGATGACTTCAACCATGTGCATTCATATGCCCCTCCTGTTCCTGACTCAGAATATTTTACTTTCTATGTCACCATTTACCAGCACTGCCCTTTTTTTCCAAACCAGTCTGCTACCGTCGTCCTTGTTTATCTAGAAATGGTTGAAGATATATATCTTCCATATGTTCACAGACAGCAGGGTACGCGCGGATCTTTTACATCATCTCAACTAATATACAATTAATTATTTGAAATCAGTCACTCCAAATCATGTTAATCATTGGATCCACATTCGAGCTTAGAGAGACTCCCAAGAATCTATGGAGCCTAGACTTCACCATGGGCAGATGTTCTGCAACTAGGGACAGTGGCTAAATACAAGGTTTGGCTGTATCCTAACTCACAATATACCGCTGTTTGCCTCGTGATAGAGGATTTAAATGTTGTTTTGAAAGACCCATTCAAAGGGTTATAGCAGCATGTTTGAGCACTACTCCCCTTCGATCTAGGATTATAGCTGGCTGAGCAGAACCATATCCTAATTCACCTTCTGATATATCGCGACCAACACTCTATTTTCTCTAATTCTCTCAGCGTTATAGGCTATTCATTTTGGGTTTCAGACAGAATATCAGCAAATGATGACCAAGTCATGCATGGTCAAACTGAGCTCATTTCTCGTGTTTTATATTAGACACCCACATGAACCCCGGTCAGTTCACAGTTTCCTGTCTATCCCAAATTCCGTGAGCTAGTTAGAAAGTTTTCTAGATAGGAACTGCATCTCACTATTCCAAAGAAGAGCAGCTAGAATGCTACCCCCCCCATGTTGTCCATGTATGTGAATTGGACGCAGAAAACCTGTCCAGATATCCTATCTTTCAAGTATCATCATAATGTAACTGTTGCGATACACGGCTTGGGTTCTGTGGCAGCTACTACGTTTGTCTCATTTACCTACGTCTGCACGTGAAATGAAAAGCAACAGTTTTAGATCCGGGTCAAGATCAAAACGAGTGGAGAGATATAGTAGGGGCATTAATTCATTTCCATTCTCTTTATTTTTTAATTAAATTTTAGCTAGCTCTCTGGAAAGTTACCTCATCTATCTACTTTTTTAAATAGAAAATATTTTTTAATAAATTAATAATAATAATTTTTAAAATTCAAATACTATTTCATCATCAATATTGCGAATAGACTCTTAACAGTTAACAAGAAGTTTGTATTCCTTTCTTTGTTCAAACCAGAAGTAATTTCTGACATGCTAGCATATATTGTGCAGCTCAGCCTGAAAATCAGAATAACAACGGCAATCCAAGGTTGGAGGCAAAATTCAGTCGAGAAAGGACCAGGCAAAATACCCTCTCACGTCTGCTCCTTTCCTGATTGCATGGAAATGGAAGGGGCAAGATTTTGCAAGAAAAAGTTGAAAAATTAGCCAAAAATCAGTTCTCCGATCCCTTCTGTTTTGGAACTCTAATATATTTGGCTGGACTATGTTTAGCAGAAGCTTCAAGACGACCTTCTGCGGGAAAATGGATTCTTACATATTTTACCTCATTGCTGTCAGCAAGGAATCCAAATGGCTAGACATGTATTCTACTCTTTTCACATCACGGAGACATTCTTCCATGCTGAGGTTTGAATTGTTCTTCTGTGCATATACCCACAAGAGGCATTGCATCTATATAAGAAAATTTATCTAGCTAAATTAAGTTCTTTTAGCTTCTGTACTTACCATTCTCTGTGATGATCATAGGATAGGAGTATTATTGTATCTCTCTTTCACATATGTAACCATTTTCTCCATTCCTTGTGGATAAACATGTTGCCAATCCATTCCAGTCTACATTGATCAAAATGCTCAAGGAGCTTGTTGAGAAGCACCTCTGCCTGTGGCTCTGCGCTGGTTTCTTTTTCTTACTGGGGGTGTGCTGGTTTCTTTTTCTTAATTACTGTGGGTGTTTGAAGAGACAATTGTGTTTGCCATATTGGACCTTGCATCTTTACCAAATATCTCGAATTCCCTCTCATGGCAAACTTGCGCGAATATATACTTTATACAAGGATTACTACATGTTTTGTTGAGATGTCATTACTGAAAATATATATAATTATCAAAAAGATTAAAAAAAATGGAAAATATGCTTTTATTGTATTTAATTTATCATTAAAAATTTAATTAGGAGACAAATTAGTATTTTATTTTTAAAATTTAACGTATACAATTTGATAATATCATATTTATCTTTGTTAATACAAACACTTATGTTATTTTGTGTTTAAAACTAATATATAGAAGTGAATATATCCAACAATAAATTTAAATTTAAAAAATTGTATAATTACCGGTGATCAGAGCAAAGGGATATTAGATAGCTTAATATTATTATAAAAGATGAAAAAGAAATATTCTTGGCATTTAAATTCCTACAGGGCATCTCAAATTCATTTCATTTTGGAAAAGAATTCAATTCCTAGTCTTGCAAGCAACCTAATGCAATGGGACATTTGAGATTTCTTGAAACATGAGATGTTCTGGCTTAACAAACACGGGAATGTTTAGTTCATGATGTGCCAAGAAATTAAAAAAAATAAAAATTTCTAAAGGTTTAATCAAGCTTGGTTGAGCTCAGCTTAGGTATTTGAACACGCCATAAGGCGCAATCTGATTAGCGATCAAAAAGTATTTTTAAAGAAATTTAAATTTTTTTTAAATTAATATGTTTTGATATTTTTAAATCATTTTAATGTGCTGATCTCAAAAATAATTTTTAAAAAATAAAAAAATATTATTAATATACTTTTCTGAGTGAAAAACACTTTGAAAAATAACAATAACTACACTTCCAAGAAAAATGTGAATGTTTTTGTGCATGTTTTATTTTATTTTATATATTTTTATGTATATTTTCTTCTACTCTTTCTTTCATTGTAAATACAATTATTTTAAATATTTTTCTATACACAATTCTATAGATTCTTTTACTTTCTTTTGCATTCAATCCTATAAATTCTACCTGTATTCACATCAATAAATTTATTAGAAAACCAATATAATCAATAAAATACCATTCTCTAAACCAATAAAACTCATTTATTATTATTCCATAAAAACCTTTCCATGCATCTAGCTACAAATAGTTATGTTGCCTTACATGTAACCTTTTTCCTTGAAAAAGATAAAGATAATTCAATAACAACTTAGGGATCATTGTGAGGTAAAGGATTTATGATCCATACAAAACAAAAACACACACAATTTATCTTTTTGAATTTTTTTATTTTCCTAACATGCTTAATAACTTAAAAAAACAATCAAAGTGACTTAAGCGTCGAGTTTTTGTTTTTACAAGTAACCCAACCATAAAAATACAGCTCAATCCACTACTAGTGAGGGAAAATCCCAGAAATTCATTGAAGTTTTTTCAAATTCTTCAGTATCTTAAATGACTTCTCTTATAAAATCTAAAAAATCATCGCTTTAAAAAGAACTAAAACCTCTAGAAAAAATATTTTAACTCCAGATTTATAGTTATTATTTACTGAAACAGTATAATGGTATTTTTATCTCTTCATCTAAAAAACTTAAAACATGCTTTCAAAGACATTCATGTCTTTTCACATGGCCTATTGACTTAATTATACCCTCCTCTTGGTTGTTTACACTTGAACTTCAGTCCATAATTTTTTTTAACTTATATATATATATATATATATATATTGTCTTCACCCTTTTATACATGGTAGCTACCGAAACAAGACCACAGAGCCCCGAAACAAGACAAAAAAAACAGAGTTAACAACTTGTGTCGAAGCAACCATACCCTTGTTCTCAACTTTACTCCAAGCAGTTCTTCAAAATAATTAAGTGAAGCAAATTACAAAACTCAGCCACTGTAAAATATCTCCAGCAGCTTCAAAAAATACCAAATCCCTAGAGAAAACTCTGTAGAATTCACAGCCATGCTATAAAATCACAATTCCCAGACACACCTTGTTGAGCAAGACCATCAGCCATGCGAGAAGAGAAATGAGTAGCAAGGACAAAGATTTCATGATAATACCATGGCCTAATATGGTTTATGCATCCAGTTTACCACATTAGAATTAAGAGTCAAATTCTACAATAATCTTCACACCAGATAAATCTTCTCTAGAAGAGGATAATTCCAGGGTTTTAACCACAACTAACAGTTTTGCTTCATTGGAGTCTCTGATCCCTGCAGGGATGGAGAAAATACCCAGTACAAAATACACGTATACCAGCAGGACCAAGCTTACCAGAAGAAGATCCATCCACATTTCATTTTAAAGCTGAAGGGTCAAGTGCAGACCATATGATTAGAGGTCTAGATTTTTTTGGTATTAGTCCATTTAAGCAATCCATCAACAAGTCAAGAGCAAAACAATGGAAATCTGGAAATAAGGCTTTAATCCACACACAATGAAGATTGTATCATAGTCAGGCTTCTTAAGATTAAAAATAAACTCATTTCGCAGAAGCCATAATGACCATGATATAGCAAAAAATAGCACAGACCATACCTTCCTTTGAAATACTCCTATGCCAGATATTCCTACTGCTGAAACAAGGCCGACATGCTCCTGGAACAACACCAAGAAAGACCCCACAAATGTATAAATTTAGACCATATAAACCGATGCTTCTGACAGTTGACAAGGAGACGATCAACATATTCCTCTGACAGTAAGCAAATTGGGCACATAGAGCATCAGTATCAATAGTTTCTCTTCTAGCTCAGCCAACAAAAGACTTCAGTTTTCAGCGGGACCACTTCTTTCTACAAACCATTAATGGAGTTAATATGATTTGGGGATGAAAGCAGTTTACACATAGATTTGACATAATACTCTCCATTTGAATTTGGCTTCTAAATCAATTTATCCCATGTTTGTTTTCACACTCTGTTTTTGTTAAAGAAAGTTTATAACCATTAAAAAAAGGCTAAAATATTTTACATGTATCAACCAAAGCTAATATAAGTAATATAAGAGAAAAACTACATAATTTTATTTTAGATATATATTTTTCTGTAAATATCCATTAACAACCTCTATCGTCACAAACATCCTTCCATATCCACTTTCATTCGAATAGTTGGAGATTGACCCCTATAGAAACAAATGCAATTCCCATATTTACTGATAAAAGCAATAAATACTATTTATTATTATTATTATTATTATTATTATTATTATTATTATTATTTATTTAAACAGATGAGTATGAATATGAATATTAATAGAAATCTAAAAAGTGTGGTCTTTCCAATATTAAAAAAACATTGTTCACACACTAGTATATTACCGTGGATGCACTGTATTTTTTTTTAATTTTCAAGTTAGTTATCAAACTTTAATTTTAGATGATTTCATCTTAGTTAAAGACCAATAGTTTTTTATTTCTTAAGAAAATATGAAATTATAAGAGAGACCAAGACAAGAAACAAATCAATAATGGGTGGTCTCTCCAGTGTTTTTGAAAAAAATACAGTACTTAGATTCTCAATCTTTAAAATAATACAATTTAGGTCTCTTTAAACTTTGAAAATTCTATTTTGGTATGAAAATTTATTTTTATTATTTTTCAGTTCCTAGTTAGAAAGAGATAATTGGGGAGAGAGAGAGAGAGAGTCTTGATGTCATTTTTTACCACCAAAATGATTGTTCTTTGTGTCCACAGATTCCATGCGATGGGAGGGGTTTGGTTATGGTTATTTGGAGCCTCAATGTCGTCTAAAAAAAAAAATTTAAATTAAAAAAGACAAATCTAACCCGATTTGATTTCAATTTCTTTGATAGTATTTTAGGTTTTTTGGGTCAATGTATTGATTTATAGGAGTTATAAAAGTGTTGATGAGGAGGTGGTTGAAATGGCTTGAAAATCATTTTTAAAAGCCTAAAGAACACTGCCTTAATTTTCCAGCCATCACAGTTGCATGTCTATTTAAAAAAAAAACTGGGTGGACTTTTAAAAACAAATAAAATAAATAAAACCAAGTTCAGGCTCATGGGTCTAAGCTTGAAGGCCCACCCACATGTCTGGTCTCTACCTTGTAATGGTCCAAACATGCTAAACTATAGGCTACCGTGATTGAGTTTTTTTTTTTTTTTTTATCTAGGTTAAATATAAATTTAAGAGAAAATGTCCAATTGAGTCCATGATCAAGATCACAAGTTTGACAGATTAAACCGTAAAGACTAGGCTATTTTTTTTCTTTTTAATTTTCTTTTTTGGTTAATCAGTACTTTTTTTAATTAGTTTTTTTAATAATTTTTTAATTTTTGTTTTGATAAGTATCCCTCCTGTGTGAATTCTTTTTTTTTTACTTATCCTTTTTGAATTGAGATTTTGTTTTTTAATTGTTTTGTGTATATTTAATTTTTTAAGACATTATTCTAATTTATCTATAGTTTTATTTTATCTTTTATATAGATAACAAAATTTTAAAATAAAAAAAATATTTAGTTTTAGATAATATTTCTAATATTTATAACCTTGCATAATATTTTTTTTTCTTTTATTTTATTCAATTAGTTTCATGTGGGTATCTATTTCTCTTATCGTTTGGTTGAATAAAAAAATAATTTTAATAAATAAATTCAATAAACACAACCAACTAAATGTTCTATATGGCAAGATTAAATATTTTGCTCTTCATATATATCTTTATTTTTCTAGTTTTGTTTTTCGGTATCGTTAATGACTTTTTTTTTCATTCATTTACACAGGTAATTTTTTATTTATTTAATTAGATACATGTATAAACTTTTCAATTTAAGTTTTTTGTTTATTTAATTAGATACGTGTGTAGGTTTTTTAATATACACTTAGGATTTTTTTTTCATGTAAGAAAATGGGTTGAATAAGCCTACATGTCTGATTGTTTTTAGTGGAAAAAAATATCTGACCCACGGTAAATCACGAGTTAAATAGCTTGTAGTTTATCTAAATTTAATTGGAAAAAAGCTCATCCTATCCTATGTACATGAAAATTGACCTTAAAATACCATAGGGAAAAAAAATTCCCTTCAAACAAGTCATGCATCATCCAACACAGACAATACCCCAATTAGTTATTACTAGATCATTTCTCACACTACATTGCAAGGTAGATAACTTTTTTTATATATATAAAAAAATATTCAGGTGTTCTTAATTTGTTTTTTAGCGTAAAAGAATTTAAACTATATAGTGATTTACTTGATATGACCTATTTAACTTGACAAATTTAAAAATATAATTTGACTAAAACAAATCATGATAATAACTTTTTTAAAAACTATTAAAACGACAACATATTAGATCAACTTTGATTAATTTGAGTTAACCTGCTAAATCCATTATCCAAGTCATGAAACCTTGATAACCTTATAGAAAATAAATAAAAAATTACTAAATTCAATTCTCAATAATGTTAAAAGATAAAATTGAAAATAAAATTCAACTAAAAAAATGAGTCGAGTTAACTTGGGTTAACTTGCCAAATCTGGATCATGAGACCAATAAAAAACAAATAAAAAAATTTGTGCAGTTGAATTTCTAATTAACCAAATGGTGAAAAATAAAATTAAAAAAAATTAATTTTAAAAAGGACACAAAACACCTCGCTAGTCAACTGACAAAACTGATGACCCAAGTTATAAGATCGAATAACCTTATAGAACGCAAACCAAAATAAATTATGAAGCCTAATTCTCAATAAATTCAATATTGAATGATGAAATTGAAAATAATAATAATTAAAATAGAAAAAAAAACTGAGTCAACTAGCATAACTTGTGGCTCGGGTTATAAAATTGTGATAACCTCATAGAAAGCAAATAAAAAAATTATGAAGCTCAATTCCCAAATAATTAAATGTAGAAGAATTAAATTTGAAAAAATAAAATAAAAGGATAAAAAAATAACTGAAATCAATTTGGATTAACCTACCAAACTCAAGTCAGAAAATTAGGATAACTCCATAGAAAGCAAATGAAAAAAATTATAAATTTTAATTTTCGATCAATCCAATATTAAATGATAAAATTAAAAAAATAACAAAACAACTCGAGTTAATCTGGCTACACCACAAGTTAGATCAATTTTTTTAATATAAAAAAATATCTAGGTATTGTTAATGTGTTTTCTAACAAAAAAAAATCAAACTGTTTAAAGTTTAACCTGATATGATACAATCAATTTAATTGTTCAAAAAACAATTCAAACATAAAAAATAACTTGAGCCAACCTCATTTAATTTACCAAATCTGCAATCAGAATTATGAAATCATAATAAACAATTCTATTGAAGAATAAATTAAAAAATTTGAAGGAAAAAAAACTTTTGTGAGAAGGAAAAATGAATTCCCTCCTCAGTTAGTTGAGGTTAATAATAATCCAAGTACGACGAGTGTCGTCTACACATCAGACGACACATTGTTTTTTAGTACATGGACGACAGATAGTGGCACGACAAGCTTCTTACATGACCTTATTAAACGACATGCAGCTCATATAAAAAAATTGATTCGTATTTAGCAGTACATTGTCTCGAACTAGCCTACTCCGCTCACAGTCACACTTTCGGGAAAAATGCAAACGCTACTCATGCCGGCAGTTCGCTCCGGCACGGCGGCATCCATGGCGGCTGTTTCAACGCCTCCCCTTATCCACCGTGCAAAACACCTACCTCTCCTCCCTCCTCCAAACTCCATCCTAATCTTTCACAAATCCACACAACCTCTCCCATCATTCTCTTACATTAGCTCATTATCTATTTATGATCATCTTAGGAACAAAACACCAAAAAAATTATTTACCCAAACAAACGCTTCTAATACCACTGCTCCTGCTTTCAATTCCCAAAACGACGAGGCAGAAAGGGCAAAACTCGCTCAGGTTCAAACCCTCTCCAAATTCTTTGCTCAAGATTTCTAAAAGAAAGTTACATTAGAATTTGAAGTCTAATTTACTAACTCACATTGTTATGTGGCCATCCATTTGTGTAGTAAAAGAAAAGGAACTGTCTTTTATAAGGGTTTTTGTTTTCTCTTGATGTTATTTTTGTTTTATGCACTAATTTCTCTTTGCTTAGATGGGGGGCTATACATGCATTATTTTGGAAACCCATTAACATGTCTAAAAAAGGAGCTGCCTTTCATATGGGATTTTAATTTTTAAATGTCATTTTCGTTTTGCGTTTTGTGTGGTAAGTTTTCTGTTTGACTACTAAGAGATGATGGGAATGAAGAGAAATCGAAGCGAAATGCAATTTTTTGTGAATATGAGACTTGAGTTGAGGAAAGGAGCTGCTTTAAAACGGGTTTCTAAATGTCATTTTAGTTTCCGTTCTTGGTTGCCGATTTTTATATTTGGTTTCCAAGAAAAATGTGGGAACTGTTGTGGAGACTAGATTAAGATTATTGCTATTGTGTGTGCAGGTGGCTAAGAGATTAGAGAATACATCAAGGTATTTTAAGCGGTTGGGTAGTCTAGGATTTTGGGGGCAGCTAATATGTAGTACAGTGGCAGCTGTGATTCTTTCCTTTTCTGTGGTTGTCACTGGGAAGATCACTTCGCCTCCCACTTTTTATGCTACTCTTGGTGGCATTGCAGCTGCATTCATTTCTGTTTTCTGGTCATTTGGGTACATCCGGCTTTCTGAGAAGCTCCGAAAAACTGCCAATGATCCTTCCAAGGTATGTATACATACTGTTTTAGTTTTTTTACTATGTGTTATTCGCAATCATAAACAGTGTTTATTTTGATCGTTCTGAATAATGGTTGTTTCCAAGGATTTTCAACTTAATCATTGGAAAGGACATGTTACTTATTCAGTTGCCATTTGTATTCTGAATGATTGTTTTAGTTGTCATTTGTATTCTGAATGATTTTTTTGATGAGGTCTCCTCTCGTCTTGAGTTCTTTTGGATTTGGTAACATGACGAGCTTGATGACGGGCCTCAAACGTGGGCTGCCAAATTGAGCAAGAGTCATAATGCAACTTGCAAAACGAGCCTCATTGTGTACCTATGTTTGTGGTAGGCCCATTCATGATGATCCGTGGCCTGTCGAAAGTGTCAGGAGGAGATGTTGCTTTGGGTACGACTGTCACTTGTACTGTCCTCCCTGCATTAGGTAGATTAAGGTGGGAGTGCCATGTGTCCCTTACAATTGGCAATGTCCTATCGTGAGAGCCAGGCATGTTGTGAGGGCCTATATATTTCTCGTAATTTCAACCCTCAGGGTTTATTGGTTGATTGACAGAAATAACCTGGCAGTCTGTTTAAGAATTTGATTGTTCTCATTGACCTTGGGCAAAGTACTTTGTTTATGGTAGTCGCAGTTTGTACAACTTATGCATGATGAAGTCGGTGGGTTTACATGAGAGAATCTTGTTGTTTCTGTATGCCAAAGAATTAATTGGTAATGTGGCGCTTTAGGGAAATGGAGACATTGTTTCCTTCAAATGCCATTTGCGGTAATTTAAGGAGAAGTCCAATGTTGAAGCAAGAAACTTAATGGTTGGGATATTGTGATAAGTGGACATTCAAATTTAGCAAATATTTTCCTTGATATTTTTTTCTCTTAAAGAGAAAAGAATGATAAGAGGCAATTAGAGTCTGGATCCCATTTTTATATCTACAAATAGTCCTTGTAGTTTAAAAATGACTGGGGAGGTTTATTTTGTCAACGAGAATCTCTTGAAGGAACTTTCATGCAGTTTGTATTTGCTGGCTCATCTTGTATCCTTTGTCTTTGCTTCCCATCTATCTATCCATGTGATTTTTCTTCTTTATTCATGTGAGTCATTGGACTACACAAGTAAGATGAACTCCATACCATTGAAGTGCAGAAGATCATCAATAGTAAACTGCTAGTGTTTGTTGAGCTTGGGTTGTACAGCTTTTCACACCTGTTAAAAGAAACAAGAAAAATAGAAAACCATACCTAAATGTGGATCGCATTAGGTTCTCGTGAGGATGATGTGGTCTAAATATGGTGCTAGAATTCAGCACACATGAAGTGGCTCCTTTGATTGTCATACTGTTACTCAAAGACTCTTTTTGCTGAAGTTAAATAACCAGATATATATTGTTTACATAATTCTAAAATATTTTTTCTATGCTTGGTGTTCTGTTTATTTTTTATATTTTCAGGCACCTCCTCGTGCTGATGTTGTTAAAAGCTTTAAAAATGGCATAATACTGAATTTGTTGGGAATGGGTGCTGCCATTCTTGGGATGCAAGCCACAGTTGGATTGTTGGTTGCGAAGGCCCTAACCTCTTCTGCAAATCCTTATTACCAGCAAATCTCTCCTGGTTACAGTCCAGTTCTTGCATTGGATGTGTTTTTGGTGCAGGTAAATATTATACAGATCTAATTACCATCATATTTTAAAGTTCTGCTGACTACAGACTCATGGTAGGAGTTAGGTTCAGAAATCACTCTGTGTTATTATAGAAGTCACTGTAGCTTTATCAGTTTTAGCATTTATGCTCTCAGCCAAATAAATCAACAAATGAATCAATGAGGATACAAAGGATAACTTTAATATTTGCCTATACGATGGAAGAAGTAAAATTTTTTACCTTCTATCAATTTACTAAAGTGATGTTCTTTTAACCCAACATCTGTGTTCAGTTCTCGGATAAATCAATGATAACTTTTAATTGGGGTAAACATTTTGGTCCCAGTTATTTGATTGATATCAGCCCTCACCGTTTCTCTTGTGCAGGCATCAGCGAACACCATCCTTTCTCACTTCCTGGGACTTGTGTTCTCCTCGGAACTTTTACGCTCAGTGACACTACCACCATCAGAAAATATTCCAGTCTTTAAGGTGGCATAAGCTTCTTCTGCGTGATATTGTAGCCGAGGTTGAAGATAGTGATTTTAAAACTTATGCAGGACACTACAAAATGCGCGCAATTCTCATAGTGATAATTTGTAGCCTACTGTTCCAATGAAATATGATTGATTCCAAAACCTCGAGCACTTGCAATTGATCTCGTGGTATAAATCAATCCTTTCTACACTCATGCGTAATAACATCCACCAGCAACAGAGTGACAAGGGAGGTTAAAAACCTGTTTCTATGGTACGGTAGTTGCATAACAGCGAGAATTTTGCCCTCGTTATTATGTCGTGGAAGCAGCATGGGAGCATGCGTTGGTGTATTCAGAAGAAACAACTCTAAGAAGTAGGATGAAGCAATACATTTGGACTTGTCTGGGATGCTATTCTTCAATTCAATTGTTAAAGGAAATGCAAACAGGTTGAAAGGTGGTAGATCCGCGCGTCACGCTTGCAATCGTAAAGTTGAATTTAATAAAAACCGTTGTTTATGAAAAATAGAAAAAAAAGATGGTTGTGTTCCAGGACTGAAAGGTCGAAAGACCAGGTGAATCAACGCAGTAAAATGACAGACCCAATACCTCTTATGCCAACAACTGGAGGGGGTAGAGGAAGCGAGCAGTACGGCAGTAACGTAAAAAGTTGAAGCGATTAAACGAGCACAAAGCTGTGATAATACCAAGAAGCTTACTTGCTCTTCAAAGAAAGAAGTAAAAAAGTTGGCTATCATAGACTTCCATTATCAAAAGCTAGTTTCCTCTCCACAATCGGAGAACTTAATCCAGTGGGAATGAAATAGTGAGAAATAAAAACAACAGCAAGGACTGACAAAATTACAGATCAAGAGAATCAAAACAATGGCTTTCTTGCAGATAAAAAATAATGAAAAATCTACTGTTCTTCATTGGTGGTATTAAGGTTAGTTCTGCTCCTAAAGAACTACCATGAGTAGCTGATGTTCGATGCTAATATTGACAGCATCCCAACCAAAAAGAAAAATCACCCCTCAACAGCTTCATATAGTCACTGTCTGCTGAACAACTTGAAACCCTGTATCCAAAGATAGTTTACTCAAAGTTGTTCAACGAACAAAAGCCAGAGAGATAGAGGACAGAGTAAACCACCAGTGACCAGATCCATCCAGTATGAATTGAGTTTGTCCAAAATGGTTTTAATTCTGACAACAAATGCAGTATATGGATATCCATGTAACAAATAAAGGAAGCAAATTGATGAGCAAGATGAAGGTAGCATGCTGATAAATAGACAACCTAGGACATTCATCCCGCCTACCGAAGCTGTTCATGTGGAGACAGTTACAGGGAAGGTGGAAGTAAACAATGCTGAAATGAGCGACCAGATGGGAGGAAGGCCAGTGAATCAGCATAAGATGAAAATATAATCAGGATGACTTTCACCAGAGAAAGCAAATTTGGAGAACAATATTTGTAATCGTACATTTTTTCAACAGTGACTCCTTAATAATAATCCTGAATGCAAGAAGCTTGGAGACCCATGTATTGGCAAATTTCAGTATGATCTGTGCTAATTCAACTCCTCGTTGCAACATTCATGAAAACTCAATTTCTTATGGAAAATGATATTCCAAGGAAGTCTCAGAAGAAAAAACTATACCAAGGCAAGTCCATTAATCTATCGACATGTTAAATCACAGGTTAGTTTCACCATGGTGACAGTTTCAAGCAAAATGCACCAAGTATGTTATTTATAATTCACACAAAAATAAAAAGCAACTAAGACAGCAAATGAGCATGCCTCTCTTCAGCGCGCATCCAATGTGGCAAAGATGTAATGTTCATTTTACGCACAAGCTATCAGATCCTCAACATAAAAGTACCATATACTCAAAATGCCCTTGTCATAAGCAACCTAACTGCAGCCCATTATAATGAAGACTTCTAACCTATTGGAGGTAAATTATCAGATTTTTGTAACAAATACTCTACCAGAGCCTTCATCATGTTGCCTAATCAGTCATGTATCCTTCCACAACATTAGCAAAATCATCAAGTCTCAACAATAATGACATTGAAATTGCACCAATGACATTATCAAAATTTCAAACATAATAAAGGCCACAGCATGCTTTGGCTCCATATAAAAACACAGCCATAATCTCAGTCAGATGTGCACTATTTAGACACGGAATCATAAATGCTTACCAATGAAATTCTTCCTACTTTAGTCTATATTTACGAGAGAGGCAGCAACTTACCTACTGTGTTTTCTTTTCCTTGTTTGATGGTAATGGAATCTTCTTCAAGATGGCATCATGACTTTTCTTATACTGTTCTTGAATTATTTTATGGGCTAAACAAATCTTTTCATCAATGTGGTGCTGGTACTTGTCATATACCAAAGGAACCGAAAGACTAAGAAGAACCCCTGTAGATGTAATCAAATATAATGAACTAATGTCTGCCCTCATATAATGGACTGATTAAGAAAACACAATAAGCAATAAAGAACTCACCAATGTAGACAAGAGTTAGGAAGTTGCAGAGACTACCGATATAAGATGCTACACAGAAACCAGAAACAACCTGCAGAACCACATGTGCATCACACATATAAATTCCACCCTCTTGCGATCAACAAAAGTATAGCTAATTCTTTCGTGGAAAGATAGAAATGGCTACTAACCTGGAGGAAAACCTTGAAATTCTTATCGATCACGATTTCACGCGCAATCGACAATGCATAATTGGCATACACGTGAATAATACCAGCTGCCTTGGCAACAATCTCCTCGGGAATTTCCAAATTTGGAAGTGGAGGGAATGGCCTAAATCACAACTACTAATAAATATTCATTCCTAGAATCCAAAACCACACATGCACACAAATCTAGATTTCGTCACCCAAAACAGCAAACAGTGACTGAAAATCAGTAAATAAAATTGAAATTTAAGAATTATATGAAACATCTCTCTTTGATGCATGTAATCCACCAAAAAAATTAAGACAAAACAACATCCATAACTAAAAATTTATACCAATAAAAAATTGTGAAATGTGTTAGAATTTCACATACGAAATCAATAACCACAAAAAAGATTTAGACAAATAAAATCGCGAACATTTAAAAAGGTGCAAAAAAGCATAAATTAATTACCGATTGAGAAGCGAGGCAGATTTAGCCCAAAAGAAGAGAATAACAACAAGAAGGAACAACACGTTAGCCACAAACGATAACAAATTGTAACCAGCTTTCTCAAATAAGATCCACAGAGTTGTTGCAGACACTAAAACACCAACGCTTGCGTACCATCTCTTCCATAACAACACATCAGCCACTACACATTTAACACCAATACTTAACATTAAAATCAAGATTATAGGTTGATATAAAAAAATATTCAGATCTATTTAGAATCAAAATGATCGAGGAAGGTATATGGTTTTGATGCACACCAGTATTCCTATACATGCATAAATACGTGTATACGTGCAGGTAAACGGATACCTGGGCCGCCGCCAAGAGCTTGATGGACGGAGATGCGACGAGGGGTGACGGACTCGCCCATTGTGATTCAATTTTAGAGGTAGCTAATTTAGAGATCGATCGAAGAGTTGACTGATAGAGGAAGTGTGAGAGAGAATACTATAAAATACCAAACGGTGGCTCTATTACTAAACAGAAAACCGACGCAAAATCTAGCTCATAACGTCCGCTGAGGACTGGACGATGTAGAACTGGGCTGGGTCAAAATGGAATCAGCCCAGGCATTAAGGTTTTACATTAAAGATATCGTTGCTTAACATCACTTTCTAGCCATCCTGTAGTAATTACTTCCTGCAGGGTCTATTGGAAGTCATTTATTTCTAAATTAATGTTTTCACGGTAAATATGCTACTGGTAATGCCTCCCTTTATCTGTAGCTTATCATCAGAGTTGAATGAACTAATTAGTTTTGATATGCGTGCTGATTAGTGTTGACTGTTGATGTCTAGCCTTTGAAAAATAATTCTTGCTTGCTCATTGGGTGTATAAATTATGGTAGAAAATGGGCCGGTTAGGAATTTTGTTGCAATTGAAGTCTTGGGCATTAACTAGTTCACTCGCTCATTCAAAAGAACACAAGTGCTTTACAATAAAAAACCTGCTTGGCAATGATGAAATTTCATCTTATATGTTTTACCCGGCACTCTGATGATCAACAAGACGAGGCCATCAGGCCATCAGGCTACCCTTCAAAGTTGACTCTTTCCTTGTCCAGTTCCATCTCTCTATGGAGAGGCACTACTTCACCGGTTACAAACAAGGGAATCTTACTTCAATAATTAGGAAGTTCGAGCATAACAACTAGAAAGCTGATTGAGGTCATTGCCTAAAGATTCCGGCAGGAATCAAGCTTGAACCTAAGCTTGGACTAAAACGATAAGGTAAAAGCCTGTTTAGTTTCTTGTTTCATCGCCATCATCATCAGAGTCCTCGTCGTCATCTTCTCTCCGGCACTCTTCTCCACCAGCATTTGGTTTCATCTTCTTCTCTTTTTTCCTTTGCTTTTTCCTCTGCCTTTTCAAACGCTTTTTCTCTGTTTGTTCCTCTGCAGCCTTCATCCTTTGCTCTCTCCTCATAGTAAATTCAGCTAACTCTTTCCTTCTCTGGTAATCAGCATCCATCCTTGCAAGCCTGTCTTGCTCTCTCCGTCTCATTTGCCGATACTGTTGTGACCCAAAAAAATAAAAAACCAAAAAACAAAATAGTGAGACGAACATATGCAAACATGGATATTCACACGCACACCCACCCACAGCACTCATGTCTTCCTGCTTCACCGATGAACAAATATAATACATGTTAGACATTGAGCACACAGATGATGCAAAACAACATGGTATTATTAGATAAGTTTAACCTGGCATGATTCTTCTTTCAACGACACCAAACACAACTTCAATACAACCCTCAGTCTGTTACAATCCAATTACTTTGATCTCTTGAGATCACCAAGATGTCCTGTGCATTTAGACCTCTGTATTCCTGCTTTTCTAGATTTATAGTGGGTGCCACCAAACCATAAACGGCAGAGGAATCCTTTTTCTAATAGAAGAGGTTTGAGCCAATGCATTCCACGGGCAAAGATTATACAATAGGATCACTACTGTCACAACGCCATGAGCATGCATCTCTAATATAAAGCGCTATGGTCATGGCGGAAAAGGTCATCAGCATGAATCAGTGTTAATTGCATTTAGTGGCAACGACTGCTAACTCGATACTGCCTAAAACCAAGTTCCAAATCACATTCAGTTTCTACCGAATATACTCGTCTAGACAAACGTTAATCAATCCAGCATCGATCTCTCCTGATATCAAACAAATAAAACCCTAATCTTAATCCTGCAGTACAATTATTATTTACTCTTATCTATATAACACGAATACAAAACACTTTAGAAAGTTGCAAACTGAAAAAACTATTACACAAAAACTTCTCGGCTTACAATTTAGAAATTAAAAAATAAATGATCAATTGATCATATTACCTGGTGAAAATCACCGGAACCAGAACCCGCGGAACTACCGGAGGTATTACTAACTCGAACTGGCACATTCTCAAGTATTCTTCGAAGCTTCACCTCTAGGTCCTCCTCCTCTTCTTTGAGTACTGGCGCCGTGTACTCCACCAACGCCGTCGATCCCGTCCTTGCCGCAAGTGGAAGCGGAGGGAGCGCCGGTTTTGTCTTCTCCGGCGCTGCTACTACCTGCAACTCACCGTCCTTGGCCCCGCCCGTCGACATTCTGATCCAAAACCCTAATTCACTGCTTCAGGGTTTCTGTCGTTTTGGATATCGGTTTTGATGTGATTATAAATAATTATCGATTGAAAAATAATGGATGGGTTTAATTTAGTGTTAATCGCTCGTATCGGACTTGGTTTGGAGATTTCACGGTGCTCGATTACCAAGCTATCCAAAAAGAGAAAGAAAAGGCAGAAAATAAAACTCCAATAAAAGCGGTCGATGTTTTTGATAACCACCGTTCATCCCTTAACATGTGCACCCCGTTGGTTATAGTTAAATTGTTTTTTAGATCCTTCAGCGTTTTGTTGTTTTATACTTACATCACTTAACTTTATTTATTTTTAATTTATTTCTTTAAAGTTATTTTGTCAACTTAATCTATTTAGATTTGTTTTCTCTCGCTTGAATAATATATTATAAGACATTCTAACATCAAATTAACAATTAATTTCATCTTATAAACAAAATTGAGAAATTAAGAACTAAAATTGGAACAAACGCAGCCCCCTTTTGCAGAAGGCATGTAAAAAGTTTAATTTGATCCCTCACATTTTCATTTTTTCATCTTGAATCCCTTTTGTTTTAGGTTATTATATTTTGATTTTAAAACTTATTTTCATGTTTTAAAACTTATTTTCATGTTTTAATTCCTAAAAATTAAGAAAATTAAGAAAAAATCATCGAAAAACTTTAGTGTTTATAGATTTAGCTTTGAAAGATCAACTCAATTAAAATGTTTTTAATCTTTAATGATACTAGAAAAAAATAGATAAGCTCTTAAGTTTATTTTAAAATTTGATTTATTCCTTAAGTTTTTAAACTAATTAAATTTTATTTATGGTTGCAAATGAATTTTTAAAGGTCTAAATTTGGTTTTTCAAAGTGCATAATGACCAAAAACAAGTTTCACGACCAAAAAAATGTTGCAGGTAAACGATGCTCTCCTCACTATCTATAAATAAAGATCTCGGCTTCCCAAGCTTATATGCGTGGGCTTAGATTGCAGGCCCAGGCCTACATTGTTATTACCCATGTAAAATGAGGGTTATGATTTTACAAGATACACAGAATGGGCCTTGCTCAAAGGTTAAATAAACACGATCATGTTTCATGATATCCTGACATTAAAATCATTTTTAAAAAAAAAATACAAATAGCACATTTCAAGAAAAACAAATAGGGAAGATAGCACGCGCAGGAAAAAAAAAAAAAAAAAGCATAGCTAGAGTGAAAACGCATGTCCTCGGCTCGCAGCAGTATTTTCTCTTTGATGATTTATTTTCTGAAAAGTAATTTTTTAAAAATTAATTTTTAAATTTTTATATATTTGTTTGTTATTAGAAAAGTTGGTCAATGAAAAACACTTTCCAGTTAAAGAAAAATTTAGCTTGGTTTTCAGGAAAGTATTTTCCTTTTATTTTAGACGGAAAATACTTTTCAAAAATTATGAAAAATTTAGAAATATCATATTATTTGCTGATTATATCAAATTTGGTCATCAAATTTTTGATTGTTATATTTATATTTTTTTTTGAATATTTGTTTTTTAATTTCATCCTCTAGAATTTAATTTTTATATTAATTTTGGTCCTCATTTTTATTTTGCTTTTCCTTTATTATTTTTTAATTGAAATTTTTTATCTATCAAATTTGGTCCTCGTTCTTTTGATTGTTACTTATTTTATTTGAAATAATTTATGAAATGTTAATTATTATTATTTTAATTTCTTCATCTTTTAATTTTTAATTTTTTCAATTTGATCTCTATTATTTTGATTATTATTTATTTTATTTGAGATAATTTATGAAATTATATTTTTTTTTCAATTTCATTCTCATTTAACTTTTTAATTTGTAAGATTTGTTTCTCGTTATTTTAATAAGCTTGAAAAAAATAAAATATTAATAAGTTATTTTCCAGCTCATTTTACATGACATAACCAAACTCTTGAAAGTGTATTCCAACTTATTTTTCATTACACTACCAAACATTGAAAAATAATTCATTTTCTCGGAATTCATTTTCTAAAAAAAAATACTTTTTAGCAGACAAATAGGATCTAAATATTAAATATACCCCGAAACCTAGATATTAAACTCAAAATTCAAAATCCTAAACCCAAACCTTATAGAATTAAACTTAAATTCTAAATTTAAACCTTGAAATTCATGGGCAATGCTATTACTTGAATGTTTCCAGACTAGTGTTGGCCTAACCCCTTTGATAACACACCAGAGGGAGCTGAAAAGAACATCCGTGATTGCATCGTCATTGCTTCCAAGGTCAATGCCAGCACCTGAAAAATCTCTCGCCTAGATCCCCTCCAACAGTAGAATGTTGTCCTAGGAAGTAGCTAGATATGAAGGTCCCGTGGCCCTCTTGGACTAAAATTCATTTTGCTGTGAAGTGTAAAAAGAAGCAATTGTCGATTCGAATTCTAGCTGAATCGACGATGAAAACTCCTCTTCCTCTACATCTCGAATCAAAGGATGTCCCATCAGGTGATATGCACACAAAAGATGGCGCCTTTTTGGAATTTCCCAAATGAATTTCAACGTTTGAATCTAAGAAATTGGATTTAGAACGTAAGGTTTGGGGTTTGTATTTAGGATTTAATACATATTTCAAAAGAAATTGATGGAGAAAACATTGGTCCTATAACTATATTTCTCAAGATCCTTTTCTGTTTGTGTTTATTTATTTACTTCTGAAAGGTGTCGCTTTTCGAGAGAAAAACCCTCCGAAACCATGCCTCAATTTTTAGCCTTCTCGCTCGGGTTAAAAAGGTGACACGTGCAATCTTTATGCATTCAGTTCATTTTTCGGACATAACATCTTTTGTTTGGCTTTCTGTGGTCGATCTTTTGCCCTTTTCTCCATCCCCAGAGAACCACCAATTCAGAAGAGCAACTTCCCAGACCACCACACCCCTCCCCTGAAAAGAAATGCACAAATCAGGTACTGCGCCGAGTATCTGTCAATCGAGCACATATTTACCTGACCACTCGAGCTTTATTCCAATGCAGCTCTGCACAGCCACGACACGTAATTAAGCCTCCAAAAGCTGCTAACACATGTGGAAGCAGAGTCACACACGTGCTTGCTCACTATTATGCTGTCTATGAAGTCGCAAGACATTTGTATTTTCTCCGTTCAGCTCCAAAACCATCCGGCTATCCTAGATGATTTATCATGTCCTCTGAACTGTTAGGCATTTCTTCTGAGTTGACACAAGGGCCAACACGATATTCAAAGTTTGCTGTATTAGAAATAGCTTCTTTTTTTTTTTTTGGAAAAATGTTTAATCATTGTTTTGTACATGACTGATGGAACATAGCAAACAGCTTTTGCCATATGTTGAAGCTTTAATGCCATCCTTTATTTTCATCCTTCAATCCTTGTTAAATAGAAATATGATTAGATCCTTGGCCGTGCTACGCTGCATGATAATTATTTTTTTTTACATTTCAAAACAAATATATAAGTATTACCAATATTTTTCTAATAAAAAAAATTAAGTTGTATGTAGATTGATTTAATGTGATTTAATTAACTTGATAATTTTTAAAAAAACCTCAAACGATATGTAAAAATATAATTTCTTAAAAAAATTTAAGAAAATATTTTTTTTAAAAAAAATATTAAAATAACAACATATTAAATCAATTAGGTTAACCTGCTAAATCTACAACTCGGGTCATAAGACCATAATAAAAAGGATGACTTGAGTTAACATGTCAGACCTGTGATTTTGGTTATAAGACCGAAAAACTTCATAGAAAGTAAACAGAAAAAATAACTCGAGACAACTCGAGTTAACCTGTCAAACTCGTGACCTAGGTTATGAGACTTGGATAACTCCATAAAAAAAAAAGAAATTATGAAGCTCAATTCTCAATAAACTCATTATTTAATGATGAAATTTTTTTTAAAAATCAATTTAAAAATAAAACACAATAAAACAACCTGAATTTACCTAAGTTAACCCGCAAAACATGCAAACCGAGTCATGAGACAGGGATAACCTTATAGAAAACAAGCCTTATGAAGTCTAATTCCTAATCAATTCTATGTTGAAGGATGAAACTTAAAAAAAAATAAAAAAATAAAAAATATCGAGTCTATCAGGTTAAACCGCCAAGCTCACAACATGAATCATGAGACAGAGCTAAAGATATAGAAAGCATACCGCAATAAATTTTAAAGTTCAATATCTAATAAATAAAATGTTAAAGAAAAAAATTAGAGAAAAAAAAACATAGATTTAGAAAAAAAACACCATTAAAATAAATAGTATTTTGTAAAGTGATGGTAAATAAAAACATTACTCCTTTTAGTTTTTAGTTTTTTTTTATTAATTTAATATTTATAATTGTTAATAGAATTATGTACTTACCATGCTTCAATGGCAGGTTTAACATTTCACTATTTTCTTGAAAGATCAATTAATCTCTCCATAACTATTGCACAATAATAAATATGGAATTCGTAAGCAGCCCCCAGCAAAGCACGTGAAACATTGCTCGTAATTAATAATAAAATGGCGGGCTTAAAATAAGTGATCGAAGGCCAGCTAAAACCAAATTGGAGTTTCTTAACCCATAAGACGAGGTCCATGAATACAGTGTGCAGAGCAGAAGACCATTAAAATGTCAGAGAGCCGAATACAGATGGAGATGAAAATGGAAATGGGTCCGACAGGGTCTGGTTAATTGCCTCCCCAGCAACAGTATGTGTTCTAAGCTAGGTTGGGTTGGAATGTGTTTTAATACCTCTCTCGCTAATGAGGTTCTTGCCGATGTTGCTCATCGCACCACTCCTCGTGAAGTATGGCTAGCTTTCACCATCTCTTTTGAATCTCAATCCAAGACTCAAGTGATTCGAGTGTGATCTCAACTTTCTCCAGCCCGCAAAACCAACCACACAACCAATGAATACTTCATGCACATCAAACGCCTTGATGACAATCTTGCCATTGCTGGACAACTCCTAAAAAATGATGAAATATATATGATTTTTAATTTAAATATTGTAAATTTAACTATTACTATTATATCATGAAATAAATAATACTTTATATAAAATATTTTTTATTATTCCATTAAACTATCTATAAAATTGAGATTGCGATCAAATTTTCCAAATGTTACGTCATCAAGCGATCTCCATTTAATTTATGTAGTGTTATTGAATAATATTTAACACTAGTTTTTCGAATAAAACACAATTAAAAATAAAAATAAATTATTTTTATTTTTATTTTGCTTGATCAGACCCGGTTTAATGTATTTTTAGCTTTAAACCAGACTCGGTCTGACCAGATCACTATACAGTGGAGCATGCCTCCACCGTTTACTGATTCCCCCCCGCCCCACGAGAAGCAGGAAATACTGCTTCTACAAAACATGCGGCACAACTGCAAAATTGGTGGGTTCTACCAGCATAAATCACTTTTTTTTCTTAAGCAAATGGTAATATATGTGGTTACGGGTGAACCTCACTTGCAACTACACTACCAAACGAAAACTAAAAATGACATTTAACCAAGATTCCCATTTGTGACCACTCACTCACATTAAAGAAAGTCTATCTATTCTATATTACTTACTTGTAACCACAATTATACTTTGAATATCTAATTAACCCCCTCTTAGATTCACCTAGGCTATCCCTATAGAGCCTAACATGAACAACTACTTCATTTGAATGTGATTAATGGAGAATGCTTAATAAAAAAAAACAAAAATGATTGAATGTATTAATTAAAAGATAGTCATTAATTTAAAAAATGGCTCTGAAAAGTTGAATAGTTGTTTATAAAAAAAATAAAATGGTTGTGTTATAAATGAGATAAAAGAAAACAAAAATTAAAAAACATAATAGGAAAGAGCATCCAAATTAACGATGTGTATTTGTTTACATTTGAATACCATATGCACTACGAATGAGGTCATTATCAGTATAATTAAAATTAGATCATTATACTTCAGTCAAACCGAAAATTTATATAAGATGGAAAAGAAATTAGAGTCTCAACTCTATTACACCTTGTTAAAAACTAGATTATTTTTTATGAATAAAAAACTCCATGCTATATAGAAGAAAAGGAGATTTCAAGCCAAAGTTTGAAATCTATTTTTTACTAAAGAAAACCATTGATAAATCAATAAATCTAGATTACAAAGAATATGCCAGGATACTCCACGTCATTGTAAGAATTTTTCCGAAGTAATATAACAACACACCATTTTAGCCAAACACAAGTGTTAGTTTAAGACGGGCATCTGATTTGTTTCTGTCATATGCAATTCGGATCACTTTAAGAAAATACTCCGAAGTCTTACTTTTTTTCTTAATCCTAAAATTAAATTAATGAGATCATATGTACATTGAAAGACCTCAATGAGAGAAAATAGTGTAATTTCGAGTGTACTAAATAATTCTTCTCGATTCATACCACACTAAGAAAGCAAGCAAGCATTATACCAAAAGGATAGAATAAATATCAAAATCTGTGTACAGTGTGATCGCGTCCACTCAGCTACGAATTTCCAGTGATTTATTATTTTCCCTTTTCTCCTAAGTTGCCTCCCTCCTTCATACCGAAGGCGTTCAAAAAGCAACCTTTTTCTCCTGACACGTCAACCTCTAATCTTTTTCCCCTGTCCCGATTATGTCACCCGAAACTTTCTTGAATCACATAAATACAAATTCAAAGCGGAATCAATCAACCACCGGCTCGAGGCATTCTAGCATCATCATCACTTTCGATTGCAATCAAGATAGCAACATGTGCAACGCTTGCTTGGGAAAAGCAAGCCCTGAATTTTATTAACTTTTTCGGAGGTAGCAACAGCAAAGGAAACATCCTCCATGGTTCCCTGCCATGAAAATATCGTTTTTAATAGCTATTTCTATATCAAAAACCCCAGTGTCCAATGCACTTTGATTTCAAAACGAGAACATACCTAACTGCACTAGCCTATGCTGCTTTTATAATTTATGTTAAGGGTTCAGTGCTGTTGACTGCAGCATGTCTTCTGTTCGGGGAGTTTCAATATGGCCAGTCGTCTTTAGTTGGTTGTATTCCTAGATAAATATTGCAAGTTGGTATCCTTTGTGTGAATAAAAATCCAGTTTTGATTCTTTTCCTGCAATGAGTGCAGCACATGTGAATGCCTAGGGAAAGTAATATCCACCATTTTGTTCTGAAAATGAAACATCCTCGATTATTCCTTAACACGTGCACATTGCTTATATGATAATCTACTCATATCATGTCCATACCCCAATGCACTTAATTTGCGAGTAAAAATACATTCGCAACATGCACAAATATATATTATGCTAGCTTTCCAAGATCGAGCCTTGTTTCAATTTTCCTACACACCTTGTGTTGATATTCATCTAGAGCAAAAAAAAAAGTTGTTTTAAATCAATGAGAAAAACACTTATATTGCATTGTTAAGTGACTAGAAGATGATGTTTTACAGCTATTCATCTAGAAAATGCGATGATTTTTAAAAAAAATTCGATTTTCTTATACCTTGAATTCAACATTATGTTGATCGGTGCTGCAGCAAGAAAATTGTCTGTATATGATCGACACAGTATAATGCCCTTGCTTATAGTCTTCTTGTGTTTTTGTCCACATCCGTGACCTTAGGAGTTAGGACAAAGTGCTGTAATTGTCAATAGATTCCATATATGTTCGACAGCAAAACTAGCTAGTTTCAATGGACATTTCAGAAAAAAATGCCGACATTTTAAGCGACTTAAGAAGAAAGAATTGTGTGTTTCAACATGATATTGGGCACTGTTTTTTAAAGATGAAATAAAAAAGAATTAAATAATTGATCATCAAGAATTTAATTCATGAAAGAAGAGAGTGAGCTCAAGTTATCCAAGCCCATCACCGCTCCGTTTCTTGGCACGGGGTCTGTCTTTGGATTGAAGAGTTGCTTTCCTCATCAACTAGATGCTTTTAAAATCAATTATTCCAGCCACTGCAGTGAACTGACAGTGATAAATCAGATTTAAATTTCTTAGAAATTCATTTAATTAATATATAATAACATTCGGTTGAGTCGGTGACCGCTTCATGTCGGTGACAAGAAGAGCCGTTATCATTCAAAGATGTGTCAGCTTCACAGACTAGACTGGATGGACTGCCAACTTGTCGGAAAACATCGCTTCTCTAATTCCTTTTGTCGTTGTGTCCATGTCATCACATCCGCGCACCCCCTAGGAACTCCGCAATTGACTAAACGACAAAACAAAACAGAAAACGTCGCGTAATTGCGCTCCAGCCTGTCCAGTAACTTTTCCTCTTGGCAACAGTTGTTTGTTACTGTGGCCGTGTTTTTTTTTTTTTGAAGCGTAAAACGATTGTTTTTACATTTTTTTTATTTTTAATATTAATATATTAAAATTATTTAAAAAATATTAATTTAATTTTTTTAAGATGAAATACATTTAGAATGTACTTGTACATTTGCGCATAGGGGATCGATACGCATGGAGGTGTGTGTGAGCCTATTTTTTTTCTCTTTCACGTTCACGAAATGATAAAACGGCTCGTCCTAATAAAAAATCCTCCACTTATTTCAAGTTTTTTTTATTTTTATTTTTTTCCTGGTCTGACACACATTAACAAAATTTGTCATTTGATGCTCTGTCATCGCATCCTAGTTGGCTAGTTGCTCCGAGGTTGTTTTCCTCCGCAGGCTTGTATGATCAATTCTCTCGTATTTATAGAACCATGATTCGACTTTTTCAATTTTATTTTAATTCATCTAAACTCTTTTTGCGTGCCGGTGCTGCTGTGCCATTCAATTTCTACCACTCAACAGCTAAATAAGAAAAGTTTTAGGTGCATCTACCCATTTCACCCGCAATTATTCACCGCAGTCGGAATTTGTTTTTAAGAAAAAGAATGAACATGTGAATAGGCAGATTCTTTCAATATATTTTTTAATAGTCAATATAAAGCAAAAGGCTGAATGCTGGAGATGAAAATAAAAACATTTAAGCTAGATAAGATAAAAAAAAAAAAAACTTGATATAATCAAGATTAATCTACCAAACCTGTAATCTAGATTATACACACCATTTAATTATGCATCAACTAGATGCAATGGATTTTTTATATATATCAAAAACAATTTAAAATAAAAAATAAAATAGAGATTATACATGGAACTGAAAAAAAATAAAAAAAAAACCCTATTTCTTTTTATTATGAATAACAAAACGACTTTTTTTCTTTCTTTCAAGTCAAGTAAAAACAAACAATGAAATGATGTCTTTTTTTTTTTTAATTTTAAACAGCTAAAAATGCATTAAAAAAATAAGCCAGTGAGTGGGCATACAAACACCTGGCCTATAAAAAGACCTGGTCAGCGAGCCACACCTTTATTTTTTTAAATAATAGAGGATGAATGACACATTGTTTATCTTTTAATTTAAAAAGAAAAACAACATACAACCCGTCATTTACTGCCAGTAATTTAAAAATAAGGGTTGTTGGGAAATCAAGCCTTGGGTGTTTTTTGCTTGAAAATTCAATTTTCAATCCATTTTGACCCAAACATCTAGAAAAATACTATACACACCTTGGTAAAATTATTAAAAACATTAAAAAATCGAATAAAAAACTTGATATCAAACCAAAACCAAAGAATTTTTCGAGTTTAGTTTTGATTTTTTAGGAAATCTAAAGGTGGAAAAAACATAAGTGGAACTTCTTTCACCAAATAAAACATGTTGATACTAAAAACGACTATTTAAATGGTCGAAATCGGTGTCAATATTAATTTTTTATATTTATCGCCTGAATTTAGCGACTTTCTCTCTAACCATGGACTTGGAGACAAGGAAAATTAAGTTTTTGATTAAAATTGAAATTCTTTAAAAAATCTAGAAAATTAGAGGGATTTAATATTTATAATTTAAAAAGTATGAGGTTCACAACGAGCATTTCATCCAAAGTTTTTAAAAAGCCATCAATCTCTTTTATTTTTTCTAGTTTGATTTTTTATCTATTATTTTCTATTAAGTTAATCTAAATTGCCTATAATTTGGTCCTCTAAGGGCAAAAAAAAAAAAAGTATTGGAAAAAAAAAAACTATGAATAGTGCACAGTTTAGTGAGAGGATGTATAATATATTTTTGCACGGTAAATCTTCCACATCTTCTAGTGTTTGTTAAAATTAAATTAAATTAATACGACTAAATTCGGATCCATGACAACAGAGAGTTCTAATTATCCCTAGCACCACTCATTTCCCAGTGAAAGTCATAGGAAGATGAATTTAATACAAATTATTATTATATTATAAAATACTCTAAAAAACAATATGTGGAGAAAATACTGTATTTTTTTCATGCCTTTTAATTATACTTATATATAATTATAATTATAATTATAATTATAATTATATATATATATATATACATTTTTTGCCTTTATGGGTTTTTTTTTTTTGCTTTTTTCTTTGTGTTTTTTTTAATGAATTTTTTTGTTTAATTTAGTTTGTTAATGGTAAATTTTTTTTATTTAGTTATTAGACTTTCATGACACGAATCCCGAGTTTGACGGGTTAACCCGGAATTTTATTTATTTTTTGCTTTTTTTATTTTTCATTAATTTTTTTCATTTAGTTTAGTTTATTAATGTTAAATTTCTTTTTATTTAATTATCAGACTTTCATGACACGTATCCCGAGCTTGACTGGTTAACCCATCAAATTTTTTTTCTATTTAGTTATCAAACTTTCATGATGCAAATCTAAGGTTTGACGGGTTAACCTAGTTTGAAGGGTTAACCCAGTGAATACAGATTTTTTTTCTTTTTCTTCATTAGTTTTTTTTCTTTCTGTTGATTTTTTTCTTTATTTTTTTCTTTTTAATTAATCTATTTAATTATCATATTTTTTATGACACGACCTTTCAGCCAGACCAATATCCAAGGATCTTGGGTCCGGTGTTGCAACCGGACTTACTTAAACTTGAGTCATGTAAGTTTAATATTATTATAAATATTATAAATATTACTCTTGGGTCAAGTGTTGCAGCTAGACCAAAGGCTCTTGGGTATATCTTTGTATAAAAACATAACACTCTTAGATCTTAGCATTTTTTGATATTTTTTATGCAAGAAAAAAAAATAACCCGTGTCGTATGCCTTTGTTTTATTTTTTTTCCTTTTTCTTTTTAAGCCTTTTAATGTGGACTGCACAATGCAATCCACAGTAAAAAAGCTGATGTTTTTAGTTTCTTTTTTTGTCTTTTTTTCTTCTTCTTTTTGTTTCGTAATTATTCTTTTAATTTAGTTTCTAAATATTAATTTTTTTTCTATTTAATTATTAGACTTTCATGACAAAGATTCTAGGTTTGACGGGTTAACCCAGTTGATTCAGATTGTTTTTCTTTTTCCTCATTAGTTTTGTTATTCCGATTTTATCTTTTAATATTACATGCAGTCCATGATGAAAAGGCTGATGCTTTTAATTTTTTTTCTCTTTTTTTTCTTTTTATGCCTTTCACTATGGACTGTACAGTACAGTCCACGGTGAAAAGGTTGATGCTTTTTTTTAATTAACTTTTATTTATTTATTTTGTTGATATTAAATTTTTTTCTATTTAGTTATCAGACTTTCATGACACGGATCTCAGGTTTGACAAGTAAACCCAGTTAATTCAGATTTTTTTTCTTTTTCTTCATTAGTTTTTTTCTTCATGTTGGTTTTTTTTCTTTGTTTTTTTTAATTAATCTATTTAAGTATCACACTTTTATGACACAACCTTGCAGCCAAATTCATATCTAAGACTATTGGGTTTGGTATTGCAGCCAGACCCACTTAAACTTGGGTCTTTCAAGTTGAATGTTATTATAAATATTACTCTTGGATCAGGCGTTGCAGTCAAATCGAAGACTCTTGGATATAGCTTTGTAAAAAAACCTAATACTTTTAAATCTTAGCTTTTTAAAATGTTTTTTATACAAAAAAAATTGACCTGCGACATCGCGCGGGTCATGTAACTAGTTTGTCTGGATGTGTCATGGGAGACCTTCAAGATCCAATAAAAAATACTTATAATTAGTATTCCTACTGGTTTTGGTATCCGCACTTTGAGGTTAAACAATTTTATTTTGTTTTTATAAAAAAACTAATATTTAGATGTTGAAATTAGATTAAAAATAACATAAAACACTAGTTATGACAAACTTGTATCCTCGGTAATTAAGATTGATCCAACTCGAGATATCTCACCAAACCTGCGGCTTAGATCATGAGATTCAAATAACCTTATAAAAAATTAAAAAAAATTATAAAATATTTTTTTTTAAAAAAAACCATGTTAACTTTTCAAACCCTTGTGACTCAGGTTATTAACCCCAAACACCTAATACATATATATATAAAGTTCAATTCTCAATCAATTAACTATTGAAAGATAAAAGTGAAAAAATAATTTCAATTATTTAAAAGGATTTTAAAATAGCAATTAAAAGAATGAGAATGAGAATAAAAATTAAAATATAAAATTAATTTTTCATTTGATTGAAAGATGAAATTGAAAATAATATCCAATTTAGCAAAGGAAAAAAAAAGAGGTTATAAGAATGAGGACCATAATTCACATAAAAAATAAAAACAATGTTTTAAATGAAGGGTGGAGATAAAAAGAATAATAATTTTTACAAAAGGATAAAAAATCAAAATCAAAATCAAAACAATGAGGACCAAATCGAAAAACATAATATCATCAATTTGAATTAAAGAATGAAATTAAAAATCAATAATTTTTTTACAAAAGAACCAAGAAAAAAAATAGAAAGCAAAATAATTTGGACCAAATTGAAAAATATGATATTTATAAACTTGGATAAGATGATGAAATTAAAAACAAATAAAACTTTATAAAAGAGCCAAGACCAAAGAATAAAAATAAAAAGAATAAGGATTGAAGTTAAAATACTAACAACAAAAAAGGTAAAGCTGTACTTTTTAGGTGAGGAGATGGAAAAGGAGGACATAAAAGCTCCTCCGATAACAAATCGAACCACCATTAAAGATATGTACACTACCAATAAGAAGAGGATATAACGACGCTTTCAACAATATGATAAAAGAGTATTTTTGGATGTTAGGAGGCACCACATGCTTTGCCCGGAAGGCACATATGCTTTTAACGTGCCCTCGGGTTCTTTACACGCTCTCCACCTTTTTTTTTTAATTATTAAAATACAGAATTGCCCTTGAGATAACTTTGTAACTACATAAAAACCATCATGAAAACCAAAAACACCATTTAATCTCATGCTTACTTTTTTTTTTAAGGATATTTTTATAGTTTGCTTATGCATTTTAATTATTTATTATATTTAGTTAAATATCAAGTAACCTCTCAACTTAAACTACGAGAACAAAAAAGATTATTATAAAAATACAAAGACACTAATCAATTTATCTACCACTAATCAATTTAAAAATAATAAATATATCATGTGAAAAGACTTTATACTTTTGAAAACCAGAGCTAAAGTTTTTGGGATGGATTGAAAAAAGAATCATTATACTGTTTGTTGCAGTAAATAATGTAAATATCTCTACAGTCAGGGGTGGAAGGAAGGGGAGGCAAGCAAGGGCCCGGACCCCCCCTAAAATATTCCGCCCCTATATATATATATATATATATATATATATATATATATTATTAGATAATTAAATGTGGAGAAGGTTTTTTATTCTACAAAGGTGAGTTTTTTTACTGTAATTAAATGTGATTTTTCAATTTATTTTTTTTAATATTAATTTACGTAACCCTAATATAAATCCTGTAAATATAAAATCATTACTTTGCACAATAAATTCTGTAACCAGTAAATATATATATATATATATATATATATAAATCGTAAGTAAAAATTTTCAACGGAAAGATTGAAGCAGAGCCATCAATTAATTTATTTTTCATCAAACAAAACAAGGTAACTTAAATTTAAAATCTATTTTTATTTTGTTTTGAGATTTTTGTTAATAATTTGATGATGTTTTTTTTTATATAATTCTACCATTTTGCTTCATTTTTTTCTCAGATCTGCTAATTTTACCAATTGTTTTTTGAATTCTTGTTATAGTGCTTTTTTTTAATTAATTAGATAAATTTTATTGGTTTGTTTTGATTATACTTTGATTTTTTTTTATGTTTTGTTTTTAGTAGAATCACCAAAATTATCAATTTTTGCTCACGATATATGTTTTAATTTTAGGTTGAACCATGAACAAAATAAAAAGAATTTGATTTTTTTTTCAAAAAAGATATTGATAACCTGTAGCCCAGTGAACCAACTCTAATGTGTAATGTTAAAGTTATGGTTGAGTAACTCCAATGCACCTCAGTTTATAAAGAACCCGCGTTGATTAGTGAGAATAGTTCTTTATTATTTTTTGCTTTATTTCAAAGTTTATCGAACATAAATAATGCTTCATTTTAGCTAATGTTTCTTATATACTTTGTATGTTTATATTTGATAGATATAAAGATCAACAACATTAAAGTGATGAATATATTATGAAGATGAAATTAACTTCATTGCTTTGACTCAATTTAGTATTTCTTCAAACCTTTTACCTTATACAAAGATCATTATATGTTTATAGTAAGTTATTTGAATAAAACTAAATTATACAGGTTTTTTTTACAACTCATGTATAATAAAATAAAATAAATATTATATTTTATTATATTAATTATGACTCCCTAACAAATAATTCTAGCTCCGCACTTATCCGTTACAATGTTTTTCAAATACCAATTAACTCATTTTAATGCGAAAGTTGGCCCTGGTTATATTCTTATACCTTTAGAACCAGAAAAAAAAAAGAAGCAGAAGTAAAGAAAAGCATGGATCATTTAAAAAACACAATGATTTACTAATTGATGAGCGGCAAAATATAGATCATGTGAATAATAAATGGTTGACCTCACATGCATGAAAAAATTAGTAATTGTCACATTGTTTGCATACAAATTAATTTTGTATGGAAAGTTTGTTCATGTACCATTAATTACTTGAGTTACAATATAGTTAAATAAGTGAAATAAAATACAAAAATTAAAACATTGAAAATCTAAGATTATAAACATTGTTTTTCAAGTTATTTTCCAAGTTATTATATATATATATATATATATATATATATATATATATATATATATATATATATATATTGATTATCCTCAACAGTTAAATGCATCAAGCATTCAAAATAATACTTGTACTATTTCAACACCTCATATCATGAACCAAACAAATAAAATATTTAAGGCTTGAGACTAAGAGATTTACTTCTCCTGTGGTCTCAGATTCGAGTCTTGTGGTTGCTAATATGATAACCACAGGAGGTTTACATGATTGTTAACTTCAGGGCCCGTGAGATTAGTTAAGGGGTACGTAAACTAGCACCGATACTCACGTTGATAAAAAAAATATTCAGAATCATTAAATTTACCAAAATTAATTTGTGATTGATGCATTATTAATTATTTAATTCCTTTAGTTGTGATTGTGCTATTTAATATGGAAAGATTTACATTTCAAAACTTATTCACTACTTTGATAATTTGAAGGAATTCAATAATTCCGGGTGATGAAACTTATCACATAATAGACAAATATAGATGTGATTTATTGAGAATCATCTTTTGCTCGGATGAAAAATCTAGATTTGATTGTATAATTTAATATTATTTCCTGAAAACTTTCTTCTGTTCTAGTCACAAATCCATATTTAATTGCCATTTATGACTAAATTTAAGTTCATTCTTCATTTATGATAGCTAAATACGAGTATTTCTCAATTTATTTTCCTATTTGAGTTAAAAATTCAAAATTAAATGTCGTGGCATAAGAAGATCTACAAAATTTTTAATATATTTTAAAAATTAATTGTTTCTTCTTGTGTAATTCAATTTTAAACCAAAACCTGGTTCCTGCATCCAAACAAATATTTTTATGGAATTAAAAGAATGTTACTTTTCACACACCATGTTCGTATTGGTAAATCACTATAATTTATTTATTTATTTTTCATTCTAATATCAAAAACACTTTCAGAGTTTTAATGGCAAATATTACTAAAATACTTTTTATTTTTCACATTGAGATTTACGGCCACAACAAACACCAACTCACCAAACAGCCCTTAAAGGAGTTATCAGTTATGGTAACAACCGCGAGAGAGAAAAAAAAATCCTTCAAATTCCCAAACTTGCCGAGTTTTTAATTGGATTCTCAGCGATCCAATGACCTACGTGGCAGTTACACAGTTGTGTAATTTAAAACCGGTAACTGAAAAATACCGGTACCCACATTCTCAATCCACCTATCTGCCTTAACCGGCTCAATGACTTCTCCTAACCCTTCCTCTTATAAATCACCCCACCTCCTCCTCCTCCTCCTCCCCGTCTCCAACACAGAGAACCTCTCTTTTAGAAAAACAACCATCCCATCTTTTATTTTTTAGGGTTTTCGATGGATTGTGATCGGGTTAAGGGACCTTGGAGCCCTGAAGAGGACGCGCTATTGAAGCATTTGGTGATAAAACACGGGCCGCGTAGCTGGACAATGATAGCAAGAGCAGTACCAGGTCGGTCCGGGAAATCTTGCAGATTACGATGGTGTAATCAGTTGTCACCGGTGGTAGAGCACAGAGCGTTTACACGAGAAGAAGATGTGATCATCATAAATGCTCATATCAAGTATGGTAATAAATGGGCTGCCATAGCAAGACTCCTTGATGGACGTACGGACAACGCCATCAAGAATCATTGGAACTCCAAGTTAAAGAGGAAATACGCGGACTTCATTGTACATGGCGGAATGGTCAATGAAGATGGAGTGAAGGATAAATCTGCTAAAACGGTGTCGTCGTCTTCTGTTCTCGAGAGGGCTAATACTCCTTCGGGATCTGAAGTTAGCGATGCTGGGTTACCAGGGACGTCATCGTTGTTGGTACAAGAAAACGTGCCTGTTGTTGAAAGTGGGATTTGTAACAACGCTGACGTTTCGACTGAACTTACGTTGTCCGTTCCAGGGATGAAGTCTGGACAGTTGGGGAGAGATCATGGGGTGGGTAATGAAGGATTGTTAACGGGAGATGCAGAGAGAACGATGACGTTTGGGCCGAAGTTGTTAGCAGTTATGCAGGAGATGATTAGAAAGGAGGTGAGGGATTACATGGTTGGGATTGGGGGAAAAAGTGGTTAGGATTGATGGGATTAAGG
This sequence comes from Populus nigra, assembly GCF_951802175.1. NCBI lineage: Eukaryota > Viridiplantae > Streptophyta > Magnoliopsida > Malpighiales > Salicaceae > Populus > Populus nigra. Next base: position 19,388,697 of record NC_084852.1, read on the forward strand.
TTAAATAGAATTGGTTAACAAATGGGTTGGTGAAAGACGTGATTAGGGATTAGATGGATTGATTGGACATGTGTTGATGAGTTAGCAAGGTTTCAGGATTAGCAGAAGACATATAACAAGCTAAGCTGTTTTGTTTTGTTCGTTGTGGGAAAATCTAGATCACAGCGGTGTTTCTCATTCAAAATTAATGTTGTTTCGAGGAAAATTCATCGGAGAGAGAAAAATTCCTTGATGTTTTACTGGAAATTAATTTGTTTCTTGTTTAATGATTTTATTAGCCAGTTAACCTCTTTTTTTTTTTTTTTTCTACTTTCCTGCTTACTATATAGTATTTAGCTAGTCAGTTCACCTCCGTTCTGCTATGGGGATTAGTTTTTTATTTTTTCCGTAAAAAAATAATATGCAGGCTTTGTCGATATATTTTCTAGTAAAAACTTTAATTGTGAGGTGAGAGTTATTGCATCTATTTATAAATATTAAAAATATATTAATGCTAACTAAAAACTAAATCAGTAAATTAAAAGATATATGTGTGTTAAAATATATGATCTAATTAGTGACACATGAAGCCCTTTAAATTTTTAATTTAATTATATGAAAATATTTTTTTATATGAATAATGATTTAAATTCCATTGAGATGAAATAATTTGCCATTATAAGTTCTCCTTTTCTTTTTAATATTTTTCAAATTTTTTTTTTCTTGTTTCATGTTTTTTATTTAATAAAAATCAAAAGCAAACATAACGAGTATTTATAAAAAATTGAACAGTTTGAAATAAAGATAAAAAAAATATCTCTTTAATTAAAACTCATTTTATCTTGTTAATGCCTTCCATTTTTCTTAGGTATTTTTTAAAGATGATATTTATTTGTATACATTATAATCATAAAAAATTAATAAAAAGAATAATATTATGATAATGTTGACCTAAATATATTAAAAAAAATATAAAAATAATATTGTCGATGAAAACTTGTTGGTTGTATTGTTATTAATCCCAATTATGGCGACAGGAAAACCTGTACACCATTAGACCTTGTTAGATATGTGGTTTATAGTAAATTAATTAAGGGTTAATCTGATGTAATCTTGTTTATTTGATTTATTTTTTAATTTTGTGTCACTGGCTTGATTATCAAAAAGGCCGAGAAAAGCCACAATCATTCCTCTGTTGCTCAGAGCCAAAGCCCAGTATCAAAAACCACGCTTGCAAGTCCATGTTAAAAGTGAAAAACTTGGCCCAGTAAATCCTTCGCTCCATATGGTTTCAGAGAGGGCAGACTCTGCACGAGTCGTCGTCGTTTTACGTTTTTTCTTCTCACAATCTCAAAACAGGAACAAAGAGAAGAAGGCTGTGCAAAAATTCTCCTCAGATCTCCAGTGAAGCAAAGAACTCCTTGCCTGGAATCACAAAGAAGAAAAGGAAAAGCAAATCATCAAACGTGTTAGTACGTATATAAAAAAAGATGCTGCCTACAACATCGAAAGGGCGTGCATCATCGTCCTCCACCTCTCGAGTTAACTCCTCCACTTTCCCTCAATACCTCCGTCGAATTATCAAGGTCCTCTCCTCTCCTCTCTCAAGATCTGACTTCCTTGTTGATATTTCTCATTTTTACTCCATCCAATTCTCAAAATTCACCTTCTCAATTATTAATTGCTTTCACAAATTGTGAATTTCCTCAGTGAATTGTGTGATCTCGCTGCTAGTTATTAAATATGGTTGCAATGACGTATGCCTCATCCAAGAGTCTTTAATGACTCGGTACTTTTTCTTATTAATGATTTTTTTGGGGTACCTAATTGCGAGTTTAGGAGGATTCATTCTGTAGTTTTTGGTGCTCGTCAATGTTACGGAGAAATCTGCTCATGCATCGTAGAATTTTGATGTTGATATCTGCTTTGATGATGCCTAAAGTGTGGATTTTGGCATTTACAAACCCTTGTCTTTTGCTGTGCATTACAGTGGCAACAAATGGACATTGAATACACTTTCTGGCAAATGCTTTACTTGTGCACCTCACCGAAAGTTGTGTAAGTTTGCTTCACCTGAACTTACTCGCTACTGTCATTGCTGTTATGAGTATGATTAGGATTATGTTATCTTTTTATTGGTGTATAGTTGGAAAGATGAGTGTTGAATCAGACAGAACCATAAGGGCTTGGAGCATTGAGACTGTTATACCATCTTTCTTTCTTTCTTTTATTTTTTTTATTTTTAAATTTTCTGCAAAACTTGCATGTAGAAGGGGAAAACCTTTACTTTTAACATTGGCTCAAACCTTGGATTAAGTTGTTTATAATTATTTTGTTTACTTTCTAGGTGGGAAGTTTCTAATTGAGTTATTATGTTTTGCATGCAGCTATCAGCATACTAAGTTTCACAAACGTAAGTTCATCTCCAAGTAAAGAATCTTTTATTTTTTCACTTGATGGTTGGCTACTAGAAACTGTTGCTTTCCTGTGGTACATGGTTATTTGGAAATCAGAAAATCTTATTGACTATTTTTTAATAATTTTTTTGTAGTTTATCCCCCGTGTTTTGATCGAAAACCACTGGTTATATTTTTTGCACCAAAATTTTAAAATGCAGTGTTGCATGATAATCTGATGCCTTGGATGTTCTATTTGATTGTCTTTCTGGTTGAATTTTATCGAGCACTCATTGGAGGTCTCGAACTATGAAATTTTCTTTAGAAAATTACATGCACTTTGAAAAAAATTTACTTTTACTTTTTTTTTTCCTCTCCAGAAACTAAGAATCAATGGGCACGTGATGACCCTGCTTTTGTTGTTATCTCCAGCCTCCTTTTGGCAGTCGCAGCTTTGGCTTATTGTGCTGCGTAAGTTTCCTGTCTTTAGGAACCTCTCCTGATTGACTGTTATAATGATGGTAAAAATAATAATTGACTTTCAAGCTCTCATCCTTTTTTTAACGAGAGACCTTTCAGGACATCCTTTGTTTGGATTATTTTGAAATTTAAGCCTGCAGTTGTTAATTATGAGTATGCATGCTGAGACAATGCTCTTGGATGTCTAACTTCTTCCAAGTTTGGTAATGCTGCACATGCATGATTAGGCTGCATTTTGAATTTCGAACTTCCAAGTTGGCAATGTTATGGAAAAAACTTTTTAGTGCATTTCATTTTTCTAGCCCTCGTTACTTATAGATTGTTTTGTTTTCTATTGCTGCATTCAATGAGTTATTAGAATGTTCCCTCCAGATTAAATCTTTGTTTGTCTCTTATTTTCATTTCAGGTATGACCACAGTGCTGGGCATGCTGTTTTTGTAGTCATTTCTGTATTACTTTTTCATTTTTTAATTACTGGAGCTGGTCTGGCTACATGTTGTTGGTAAGAACCACTCTCCACCTTATAGTAAATATGTGCTTATCTTATTTTTCAGCTCTCCCAATATTTGATTGCCCTTATTAATAAATTAAATGACCGTGTAAATGCAAATTTGGCATTTTAATAAATATATCTTTTTTGTCTTTAATAATCCGCACTTCCTATGTTGCCGCCAATGCCACAGGCCTTGCACATGATATTTAGTTGGTGAATTATATCTTGTTAATTGAAGCCAATGAAAGAATCGACTTTTACATGTGTGAAACTACAACGGAGTGAGAAGAGATTTTGTACCATTAGTAATATAATGCTTTGTGTATAATTAGATAATTGAGATACTTGTTCTGAAATCTGAAACTTGTAAAGCCTTCAATTCATCAAAATATTGTTTTACCACCTGGAGATGACATTAATTGCCTTGGTGATGCTTTCCCTTTATGTAAGAATTTAATCCTAGATAAAGAAACTAATTCTGGATTTCTTTTGTTGATGCTTTTTTCTTTCTTTCTTCATTCATAATTAGATCTTTCACTTCTTGATTTCCTTCCCCTGCTTGTGTGATTAGATCTCGAACATGGATGCTACATCATGCTTGCCTAATAGTGATTCCATTTCTCAATTCCATACAGGTTCCTAACTAATGCTTACCTTCGGGAGGAGGCTCCAAATAGTCATGTTGTTGAGCAACGGGTTGAATGGCAAGTCTAGAACTTCATGCTCTGGGTTGTTTTAGAAATATGTTCTTAACAGGTGTATGCATGTGAAATGTTTGCAAATCATTATAGATTTGTCCATTTCTGTCTCTGATGTTTTATAGATGCTATTTATCTCGCTTGTATTCCTCATTAATAACGCTTAGTGCTGACCCCTTTTGTCATTCTGCTTTCTGGTTGAAGGCTATATGCGTTTGATGTGCACTGCAATTCTTTCTTCCCAATGTTTGTCATGCTTTATGGTAAGTGCTATGTTAATATATGTTTCAGCTTTTAGTTCTTGAATCTCAGTTTATGCTACCACAGTATTACTAATGTCCTGGTTTTGTTGCAGTTATACATTATTTCCTGTCACCCCTTCTAGTTGCCCATGGTTTCATACCTGTATTGCTGTCGAACCTGCTGTTCATGGTGGCAGCCTCGTACTATCATTACCTCAACTTTTTAGGCTATTATGGTGAGCTAAATTTTCATAGTATCTGATTTAATGCTTTTCTGAACAGTTTTTTTCCTACAAAAGATCACTAGCATGCAAATTATTTAGAGATAACTTCAAGGTCTTGGATGAATTGGTATCCATGTCATTACCTCAATTAAGTGTTTCGAGCAGCATTTTGGACCTAGATTGAACTGGAATGCTAAACCTGTTTCCTTAAAGCATCATCTTTTCCTGGTCTGAGTTAGAGCTTCTACCTGTTCTTGATATAAGCCTGAGTTGGACTGTATTGACCTGGTCAGACTGATTACCCAGTTGGAAACCCTTGTTGAACTGCTGGAATTTCACCTTGTTGTTTTCAAGATTCATCATTGCATATTCTCTTGGAGCCTTGATCCAAGGCTGTTGCACAAACACTGGTATTAAACATGATGACACTATTGTCAAGGATGTTTCGATGTAATCACATCATGTGTTTTTTTATGAAATAAATGACCTATGAGATATTCTTATCATTTGTAATAGTGTAATAAACCGCACAAATGCTGTACATAAATAATAAAAGAGTTAAATGATAGAAAATAAAAATTGCGCTTAACTTTTTTGCATGAAAGATAGTTTTTAGGCGCCCATGAATGGCATTTAGGATATAGGTTTAGTTGAATAAGTTGACACCAAAAGATCCATAGTATATATCTACTCCAGTATGATCCTGGATGAGGTTCTGACACCTTGCCTCTTGTTCTTTCTGGTTCAATCACTGGATCGGTTTTTGAAACACTGGGTCTTAGTGGCAGGAGCTCACTGCCAGAAATCCAGTGATTCTTTTCCGCTTCCAGAAAACAAAAGAAAGTCCTTGCTGAAGGGTTGCTAAACATGTTCAGTTGAAAGTTTTGCCTGGATATGGGTTCCAAACTTGGATGGCTATTTTTTTTTTTTTTGCAGTAATGATACAGCTGCTGATAACCTTAATCAATTAAGGTACTGATAACATGTCTTTAAATTATTGCAGTGTTGCCCTTCCTGGAGAGAACAACATTTTTCCTCTATCCAATCGGTCTTGTCATTGTCCTATCTCCTATTTGTAAGTACCTGAGTGCAATTTCTCACTGGACCTTGGTATCAGGTTGTTTTGTATCTCAACCTCTTAGTTCTTTCAACATTGCAGTGATTTTAAGTGGCTTCAATCCTTCAAGATATTTAATGAATGTGTACTTTAGTCAAAGGGTGTGATTTACTAAGCTAACACCTCGGGGGGCACATCTACGTGATGGGATATAGTTCAGAGACTGCATCAACAATGGGTTGGCCATAATTTCTTCACGTACATGTAGTAAAAGTGACGGAGGATTGCAAAATGAAGATCTTTGTAGCTTTCTTGTAGGCCTTTTCCCATTGCAAGTGGAAATCAAACCGATTGAAGGCAGGGTAGAATCGTTCTTTTTTTGACAGTCAATATCATTGTTCAAGCGGATCTATTATTGAATGTAATGATTTGCAGATGTCTTTTATCTGGGAACGTGAATATGATAGATCCCTTTTCACGATGTAAATTGTATGCATCTTCTGCATCCTCCAACTGGGGCCGAGTAGCTGGATGTTATCATCAAAATGAAATCCATAATGTGATAGCCATTACTCTTGGCGCTGGCATATTTGATAAATGTTGCTGGGTAGTAGCTGCGGTGGATATTCTTTGTGCCATCTATTCCAATAATTCTCAGAGTTTTTGGCACACATAAGAGTGTTCTTCGCTGTTCGTAAGCACTAAAAAATAGCGCTATAAACTCATTAATGATTACCCAAGGATTCATAATGATTGTCGTGCTGCCTAGTTGCCATTTCGATCACATCGCGAGGTTGACAAATTTGGTCGCTTAGGTGGATGGGGTCAATATGTAAAGGGTTGCGTGTAGTGGTTGTTTTCAACCACTTCGTGTTTTCCCAATGAAGAAAAAAAAGTCTACAAAATGTCAATGCTGCATTATGTTTCATCCGTAATAAGGTAAAGTTTGAAAGACAATTCAATACTATCAATGGATCATTTATCCTTGCGCTGCGGAACTGTAATGATTTTAGCTGGTTGTTTGATTATTCATACATAATCAATTATTTAATAATTTGATTATATTATTATAATCTTATTTATGTGTTATTGCATATTTACATGTATTATTCCTGTTTGTCTGAACATAAATAACAATAGATCACGTGTTCATGAAAAATGCTAAATCCATTTTTTGCAATTTTAGACGTGAAATCTAATCAAAATCCATTGAATCTAGCAAGATCTAAATGAAATAATTGACAGAAATAACCCAGCACAATAATAGAGTATTTATTTGTCAAAAACAAAGGCAAACAACAACCCATTAAACTTAAAAAACTGAAAATTAACTAAAATCCAATCCCATTGCACCAACCTAACACTCTCCCAACAATCATCAAGCAACCGGGAACATTATAGGTAAGCCTTGCATTTAATAGCTAACCCTACCACATTCAACAAACCAGAAGAATGAGAGCCCACCAAACACCTATTGACCAGCCACAACTCAGCAACTCAAGCCAATTCAAAACCCCACAAACCACCTAGATCCATGAAGTCAAGACGGTGCCCCTCTTGGACAGTGCCATCAGCAAACCTAACCCTGAAGCCTCTCCCAAACCCAAAGATGCACTCAGCCGAGAACTAACATCCCAAAAACCCCCTCTCATGGAAAGAAACTAACATGCAATCAGATCCCCAGTAACCCCAACTTCGCTCGAGAACACAAAACGAATCCAGCTCTTCACGTGAGAAGAATTGCTTCAATCCATGGTGTATACACTCAGTAGCCATAGTAATTGACTGAGGGCCTTAAGTTTTTTTTTTTTTTAAATATGAATAATATTTTTGTTCAAGGACTAAGCTTGATGCCAGCAACATCGACAGTAAATCTGTATCTCGCATCATTTTTCTCGAGCCTCTCGAATGCCATGTTGATATAATCCATTTTGATCACTTCAATCATGGAGGTCAATCCCTTTTCCTTGCAGAACTCAAGCATCTCCTCTGTTTCCTTCATGCTCCCTATGAAGCTCCCAGTGATTGACTTTCTCCCTACACAAAAAATTGCATAAGAAGAGAAAGCACCTTATCAGGGATTATGGATTATAACAAATCTTTTCCTGATATCTTCTTAAATGAAAATTAAGTAGAAAACACATAACTAATCTTTAAAGTAAATGGAAAGAGACTCACCACCAAGCATAACCATAGGTGTAACAAACTGCAATGGGGCATTAATAACACCCATCAAGATCAACTTGCCATCAAGTTTCAATAAAGAAAGGTAAGGCTAAAGAGGATGAACCACAGGCACAGTATCGATGATAGATAGTCGAGTGAATCAGCTGCCTTTTGCATGCCTTCCCCATCCGAGCTGACCAAGTATTCATCAGCACCAAGATGTTCCAAAGCCTCCTCCCTCTTCTTATCAGAAGAACTAATCACAGTTACATGATGTACCATTGCCTTTGCTATCTTCACTCCCATGTGTCCTCCTCCTCCAAGTCCTAAAATCCCTCCTCTTAGCTCACTGTGTTTCAATCCAAAGTGTTTAAGTGGGCTGTAAACTTTCAATCCAGCGCACAATACCGGTGCTGCTTGTTCTGGTGACATCCTGTTGGGAATTTTCTCCACAAATCTATGGAAAATATCGAATTTTATCAAAACAAGCACAAGTTTTGCTTAATCAATAAATTTAGCTAGAAAATTATAAAATTACTGCAGTTTTAAATAAATATCATAATATTTAATTTTAAAATTATTTATTATTGTTATCGTATCATTTAATAAAAAATAATTAAAAAAATAAAGTTGTTAAATTTAGAAATTCAATGGAGTCTATATACAAGTCATAGAATAAACGAGTTATGCCGTGAAACTTGAATAAATTTAATATATTATCATTTTAATATTAAAAAAACATATTATCTTAAATTTTCTATTAAAACCAAAACATTTTGATCAATTATCTAGTCTAGGTTACCTTGAACTTTTTTTATTTTCATGTTCTTCTTTTTTTGATTCCACCAGTAACATAGCTGAGACAGTAAACTAGTTACAAACCAAGCTGTATCGGGTATTTTAACAATTTTGCCAAGATATTAATTAAATACTACCAGCTAACGAGGACTTAGTATCTTTTCCTCTGCTCAAGAAAATACAAAATAAACATTTTTATTTTTTAAACTAGTGTAAAAAAGGAGCTCGTTGCAAATTTAAAATCTTAAAATTTTATCCAAGATGTCACAAACCATGTTGCTTGTTCATTGGTTATCAAAAAAATATCACAGCTTAACTAATTAAGATCTCCTCATCTCAGATCTTTACTTATTTTTATTATTTTAAATGTTTCTTTTTGGATTAAAATCTTATAATCTTGATCTTCAAATTTAATTTTTGGTAGTTAAGTGTAAGCGACACTGTTTATCATGTTCTACCATGAAAATTGCACTCAGAATTGTTATTTAGTTATCTACATTTGTTTTTGTGGAATTCTCTGTAAGGATCACAGGATCTCAAGGAAGTATTCTTTTAATCCAAATTTAGAGTAGACTAAGGCATCAAAAGGTCATCATCAGCCCAAGAACTCCGCCACCGGCATTTTCATGCTTGGAATTTCAGGATCACTAAAAGGAATGCCCCAACTTCATTCCTCGACTTGCTTCGAATATTTCTAAAAAGTTCCACACACCCACTACTTTCTGCAGAGATCGAGACTTAATTTCCTTTCGCTTTATTGGAACTCCAAATTGCCACCACCTTCCTAATTATCTCACACGGTTTGATTTGTTCGTTCTGTAGAAGGAAGAAAAATGGAAGCATTCACACGAGGAAATTCAAGTTCCATCTTCCAAGATGAGAAATTGTGGGAAATTAGAGATAATCTTCTGCTTAAATAAGGTGTGATGGAGATTACATACAAGCAATTCATTAAACCCCACTTGACTTTCGCGACGCAAACTATATTTTTCTGTCAACTTTCTTTTTAGATTTCAATTTCTCACAGTATTCTTCAAAGACTTTTACACATTGAAACCAAATCTTTTTCAGTGGACACAAATCATCTATATCTAAATTGATATTTAATGAAAATCTTATTTTATTCTAACATGAAAAAAACACGGGGAAAGCAAATCAACTGACAAGGTTAAGTGAGAAAAAAACCCAAGACTTGTCAACAAGGAATGAAAAGGAAAGGAGGAAAACCGCATCAGGAAAAGATTAAAAAGATATAGTCATTTATATCCTTGTCTGCGTAAGAAGCCATCTCCTGCATCATCATCATCGTAATCGTCGTCATTGCATGCTTACCGCAAAGCCATCAACGCCAATTGCTCAAGATGGCTGAGGCCACCACTCCATTATTTTACATCGCCCATCTAAATCATGACCAGTTCATGTCAACTAAGCAGAAAAGGACTCAATATAGAGCCACTAAACGACTTCATTAAGGCAGGACCTTGAAAATCAACTCCACTTTCTTATTTTATTAAACTCACAGTTCTTGAATCTCTACCGCCCCATAAGATAACTCTGCTTCTCCAATTCAGTAGCAAATATACTGACCGACAAGCATGCCAAGGGCTGTGAATATGTCAAAAACGTGCACAATATTCAGGTCTTAATGGTATTATAACTCGTATAAAAGTAAAAATAGAAATTAAAATATTACAGGAAGTGGTCGAAGTAAGGTGATTAGAAAAGTGATCAACAAGGAGACAGTTGGCTTCAAGGAAGATAAACAATGCCAATTCATAGTATTGAACACGAAGCAGTTTTATTTTATTTATAAGAGGTTAAGAGAAGTCTTTCATAAATACATATGTAACAGCAACATGTAATAGATATGTATGTATGTAGAAACCATGCTGAATGCACCAGACAACGGGTTACTATAGATATTTCTATTGCAAATGGCATTATATTAATTAATATTAATATTGATGCAGAGAGAGGATCTTCTATAAGGTTTGGCATGTCGAGCCAAAAGGCTTAACCAACTTAGAAATCATTGTAAAGTACTCAAACGAAAATGAAGATTAGTACGGCGAATGTTAGCTTCTCTTTTCAGACAAAAGAAGATTATATTAAGAGAAAAAATGAAGCCAAAAGAAAGAATTCTGATAGAGCAGCCCAATCCTGCTGAATATCAGTCAAGGAAACACGCAAAAGAAGAGCGGAGACTATCTTATGCCATTACAATGTTTTTATACATTAACAAAAACTAAAATTATTGTATTCACTTGTACAGTGTTTGTGTTTTTTTGGATTTGTTTTTCTTTTCCATTTTATCTTTTAACATTAAATTTTTTAATCTTGATCTCATGATTCAGGTTATAGATTAAGTGGATTAGCTCAGGTTTTTTTGTTCTTTTTTTTATTATTAATTTCATTATTCAACATCGAGTTTTCTTATCATAGTCTCATAATTTTTTTTTCAATTTAACCCGAGTTGAATCGAGTCTTTTTTTGGTCCTTTTTTATTGATTTGTTTTTTCAATTTCATCATTCAACATTGGGTTGATTGAGAATTAGGCTTCATAATTTGTTTTAATTTGCTTTCTATGAGGTTATTCTAATCACATGAACCAGGTTGTAGGTTTGACAAGTTAACCTAGGTTGACTCAAGTTGTTTGTTTTTGTGTTTTTTTAATTGATTTATTTTTAATTTAATTCTTCAAATTTGGATTGATTAGAAATTGAGTTTCATAATCAATTTTGATTTGCTTTTACGGGGTTGTCTTGATTTTATGACACAAGTCACGGATTTGACAAGTTAATCCGGGGTGACATAGGTTGATCCAATATGTTTTTGTCTCAAAATTTTAAATAAAAATGTCTTGAAATTTTTTTTAATCAAACAATGTTTTTAACATATGTCCAGGTTGTCTTTGGACCCGTCAAGTTGATTGGGTTATATCAGGTCAACCTTCACATGATTTAATTTTTTTTACTAGAAAACATGTTAACAACACCGACATCTGAATTTTTTTTTATATTAAGAAAAATTAATCTGACCCGCAATATGGCGTGAGCTAATTATCTAGTGTACTACTAGTCATAGAACTGCTCTTTAGGCGCAATATAGATAACTTCAGGAATTCTAATGTAAGCTTTAGAAAATGCAACATTAATATAGGTAAGTTTTTTGTTTGTAATTAGTAATATAACTTTCTTATATCATATTCTTGTTTGATTTTTGCCTGATGTATTTGTTTACCAGAATAAATTTTGATTTACCTATAGTTAAAACGAAGGAAAAATAGTTCATTCGATGAAACTTATAATGTGCCGTTGAACATGCTTGTAAAACCATAAGCAATTTATCTTCAACAGTCTCTTTAAAGAACATTCTCTCAATACATAATTCAACATAAAGAAAAAGAGACCCAAAATTGTGAAGATCGTTGTTTTCTTTGAAAAGATGGAATCTGAGAGAAATGAAAGATGTTTTTAAAACCCTCGATATGCATATTGTTTTGTTATGAAAAAGGAAGGCAAATACAAAGGTTGAAAGAAATGCTAAAGGTTGTAGAAGGAGAAAGGGAAAGGAATAGTAAAAAATAAGAGAGTTTAGGCCATTATGTTTTCCTTTTTCTAATACCATTCTCATCCCAACTGTTTGATTAAATTACAAAGAGAAAGAAAAGGTCCTATATATACATCAGGACTACTAACTAAGTCTGTCCCACACAAAAAGAATGTTACATGTAACCAGCTATATGACATGCTGGAAAGCTAAAGGAAAGGGCAAAGAATTCCTAACTAATTCCGAATGAAATAATGGAAATAGAGTAATAAAATGGTAAAACAATTATCCTTTCTCTTCCAACAACTTTCTATCTTTCATATTCTTTAACATCCCCCCTATAAGATGGAGTATAATAGCTGATTATGTCTATATTAGACATGTGATAAGACAATAAGTATACAAACATAGGACTTTGTAAAATGTGTGCAGTCTTCAAAATCCCTTCTTGAATTTTACTAGGGTTAAGGTGACAATCTAATTCAATGTGCTTAGTCCTTTTATGAAATACGAGGTTCGAAACAACGTGCAACACAACTTTGTTATCGTAATGCAATACAATAGCATGAGGATGAGAGACTTGAAGATCAGTTAGAAGAAAACAAAACCAAGTAATCTCTAAACTGGTGGTAGCCATGGCATGATATTAAGCCTTCGTTGAAGAATGAGACATCATTGATTGCTTCTTGGATTTCTAAGAGACCAAAGATGAACCAAGAAAGATTTAAAATCCAGAAATGAAATACCTGGTGCTAAGATAAGATGCCCAGTCAAATTATAATAGGCTACAATGTCCAAGTTGCTTGAAGAGGGAAAGAAAAGCCCTTGCCCTAGAGTTACTTTGATGTATTTGAGGATTTTGAATGCTGCTGTCAAGTGTAGATCAATAGGGTGATCCATTAATTCACTTAAGATTTGCACACTATATGATATATCTGGTCTCATGATTGTCAGGTATAGAAGTCTCCCAATAAATTATCTATAGTAAGTAGGATTAGATAATAATGTACCCTTTTCTATACTAAACTTTAAATTTTGATCTATATGAAGCTTAAAAGGCTGGGATCCTAGAGTGTTGGAACTTTCTAGAATGTTTAGAGCATATTTCCTCTAATATATTTGTATCCTTTATTTTGTTCTAACGATTTTGATCCCAAGGAAATACCTTAATTTTCCTAAATAGTTGATCTTGAACTTGTTGTTGAGGAAGGCCTTGATATACTCGACAATAACAAGAAAGTCACTTGCTACTATGATATCATCTACATACACTAGTAGTGTTGTGAAAGAATGATTATCTTGTTTGATGAACAAGCTATAATCAGATTTAGACTGACATAGACCAAATTCAAGCAGAGAGGTGAAGAATTTTGAGTACCATTAACTTGACACTTGATTTAACCCATAAAGACTCTTAAGTAATTTGCAAACTTGATGATGTTGACCTTGGGTATGTATAGGAGGTCACTTCCTGTATATTTCCTCCTGTAAGTCTTAATGGAAGAACACGTTATTGACGTCAAACTAATACAAACCATGACCCTTAACTTTAACTATGGCTAAAAGACATCTTAATGTGACTAGCTTTACAACCGAGGAGAAAGTTTCATGATAGTTAATACCCCCTCTTATTATGTGTACCTCTTTGCAACTAATTTCACCTTGAATCTTTCAATGTTGCCATCTGAATTGTACTTTATATATATATATATATATATATATATATATATATATATATATATATATATATATATATATATATATATAGTCAAGAGGCCTTTTCTAAGAAGTAGATCAATCATTATCTATGTCAATGATGTTCTTTAACAGCTTGGGCATATGTTTTTAGCTCAGTATGTGAGGTAACGGAATTAGAGAATACTTGAAATGTAAAGAGAATTTATTTTATGAAAGAAAATTACTCAAATGGAATTGTTTACCTAGAAAAGCTTTAGTTGTCACGACTTGTTGGATTGAGAGAGTTGATGGAAGTTAGGTGACAGTGAAAGTCTTGCAAGTACTTGAGAGCTTGTTTCATCCCAGCGGACTTACGAACAAGAAGAGAAGAAGTATATGAATGTGTGTAGGAGGTGAAGTTATGAAAATAAAAGAATGTTGATGAGTTGGGCTGAATATTTGTGTCAATAGTATCAAGAGGAATGTTTTCATTTGAAGATGAATCATTTGAATTGGAGTGTGGGCAAGGGTTATCAAACATTAGACTAGAAGGAGTGCGAGTATCATATATAGGATCTGAAGTAAAAGAATAACGAGAATTAAGTTGTTGCTATACCATTTTTCAAGAAGGTGTTGTATCAGAAGAATAAGTTTTGGATATAAATGTTTTAAAAGGAAAAATATGCTCATGAAAGGTTACATCTCTAGATGAAAACGTGTCATTTGTTTCTAATTTTAGCAACTTAAAACCCTTCACCCTAAAATGATAACCAAGAAATATACACCTTCTTGCCCTAGAGTTAAATTTCTTCCTTCTATGACTTATAGTGGTGGCAAAACAGAGGCACCCAAAAACTCTCAAGTAATGATAAAAAGGATTAGAATTGAAGATGGCTTCATAAGGCGTCTTGTTTTGTAGTAAAGGTGTAAGGATATAATTTACAGTATAAGTTGCAGTGAGGATATAATTATTATAGAATTCAAATGGTAAGTTAGCTTGAAATCTAAGAGCTTTAGCAATGTGTTGATGTTTTCTCTCAACGATCTCACTTTGTTGTGAGGTTTTTACACAAGTCCTTTTAATGCCATTTTTATGAAAGAAATCTCCCATTTAGAACTTTGTCCCATTATCACTTCCTGGGTACTTAACCTTAGCTCCAAATTGAGTATTAACTAGATTATAGAATGACTTTATAGATTTTCATGCGTCTGACTTGTTTTTGAGTAAATAAACCTAAGTACTACGAGATAGATCATCGATAATGGTCAAGAAATATCTACTTCCATTATAAGCAGCCATAAAATATAGCCCCCATAAGTCACAATATATAAGTTTAAATTGAAAAAAGATTTGTGCATGCTTTGATAAAAAAAATAGTCTATGTTGTCTTGCTATGGGGAAAACAAAGTAAGAAGTTTCATTGATAATAGAGCATAAGTTTTTTTTTTTATTACAACTAGATCTCTAATTAACTGTACTTTAGAGTTGCAAATATAGCCTAGATGATAATGCCATAGATTAGAAACATGACTAGTATTTGTAACATAAGCAGAAGACAGATGATAAGTATCAAAATACTTAGATATTTTACACATTAAAGCAGTAGGAGATACTTCAATGTTCTGGAGGTGGTAGAGACCATTCTTTATTGCACTTAATCCAATTGTTGTCCATGATGCGAGGTCCTACAGAAAGCAAACATTGGATAGAAAAACAAAACAATAAAATACATTTTTAACTAGTGTTGGTGCAACAATGAGATTGAAAGCAAATGAAGAACACATAAAACATTTTCAAGAGTGATAAATTTAGAGAGCTTAATAATGCTTATGTGTGTGACTGGGACCTCCTGGCCATTGGAAAGTTTGACATTGTAAGACATGGTGGCTATGATTTTTATAAAAAAGATGGTGCTACAAATCATATGATATGTAGCTCATGTATCTATGATCTAAGAAACATTGTTAATATCAAAATGTTTGTGTGTGTAAATAGAGAGATAGGTTGCAATACCAGACATAGATGGAAGACTTGTGAAGTTGGAGAAAAGGGTGGCGAATTGTGAGGCATATGAGAATAAGTATATGCTGAATTGTGTTTCTTATGAAGTAACTGTAAGATTTTCTGATATTAATTCCAAATCAAAGTCATCTTGTTAGTGTGATTCTTTGAAAAATCCTCAGTTATAATCATGTTGGACTGACTAATATGCATATTTGATCTATTTCCCTTGCTATGTAACTTGTGACCAGGATACTATCCCACCAGCTTGTAACACTTCTCTCCTAAATGACCACTTATATGACAATGACTATAAATAAGAGGTTTCACATTTCCTATCTTGAGACAGCCCTTCAAGAGATGCCCTTGAATCTTGTAATGAAGGCAATAAGGTCTATTAAATGGGTTGAAGGTTATGAATGCATTTTCAGTAAGAAGGGCCATCAATTTGGGGGTAGGTGTGCAATGTAGTATCTAATGTTGTTTCTCTTCCTGTTGAACGAGGGAGAAAACCTTACTAAGTTGTGGTATGAGATCTATTAACATAATTTGATCTTGTACATTGGAGTATGTTTCTTTCAAACCCATTATAAACTGAATTATATAATCTAGTTGATAGCAATTAACCAAGATCTTTATCTATCCACAAGAGCATTTTGGCATAGGATAGTGCAATGCTAACTCATCCCAAATCGATTTCAGCTTTCCATAGTAGATATTGACGAAATCATTCCCTTGACTCAAGTTAGCTAGAGCCCTTTTTAGTTGAAATGTTCGTGGCCTATTTTGCTGAGTGAGTCTCTCATAGAGTTCATTCCAAATCTTATATACTTTATCTATAAGGACAAAAGAGGATTTCACCAAAGGACTTACAAAGTTATGAATCCAAGAAACAATTATATCATTGCATCTCTTCCAAGTTTCCAAAAGAGGATTGTTAAGATCTGAAGGTCTTGTGATACTGCCATCAACAAAACAAAGCTTGTTTTTGGCTTTAAGAGCCTTTTTCATGGCCCTTGTCCAAGTGACATAGTTCTTTGTGGTTAGGAGGTCAGTGACCAAACTGAAAACTAAGGTATCACCATTGTTGAGGTGGTAGGGGTTATTTTGATCTGTTAAGTTGGTTAAACATGAGGTTGATTTCATAGCAAGAGTTAGTGTTTAGTGATATTTGGTTTCTTTCTCCATAGTTAGCTAAGCAATCATAAGCTCTGATACCATGAAAGAAATGTTAGAGGTTGCAAAAGAAGAATGGGAAAGGTATAGTTAGAAACAAAGGAGTTCAGGCCATTAAGTTTTCTTTTCTAACATCATTCTCATTCCAACTGTTTGATTAAATTATAAAGAGAAAGAAGAGGTCATATATATACATCAAGACTACCAATTAATTCTATCCCACATAAAAAGAATGTTACATGTAACCATCTATATGACAGGCTGGAAAGCTAAAGGAAAGGATAAAGAATTCCTAACTAATTCCAGTAGAAATAATGGAAATACAATAAAGAATAAAACAGTAAAATAATTATCCTTTCTCTTCTAACAACTTTCTATCATCCATATTCTTTAACAAAGCTTGTATTGTGTTGTGTTGCTAAGCATAATTGTTTTCTTTCAAAAATCAATTATACATACCAAATCCCTTCATGTCCCCTATTCCTTCCTTTAATCGCAATGAATTGGGGCTTTCTCCAAATTTCAATATTTAATTGGATATTTCTCTGCCTGCCTTGCATCCTAAGGGATAAGCTTTGAAGAAAAAGACTTTGTGCATAACTCATATTTTAAAAAACTACAATTCTTATAAGGTTTTGTGAAGAAACCACGAATAATAGGGAAGTTTGTGACATGATTTCAATTAGTGCTTTATAAAATCTTCATCCTCCCAAAACGTGGAGACTCCTTTTTGAAAAGAAGTATTGTTTCATACACGGTTTGTTTCTAAAAGGTACAAACATTTCCAGAGGCTTATAACAATTAAAAAAGCAATCAAACTATTTGCTTATGCTCATGTAAAACTTCAATTGGAGAGCTTGATCCCCATAATTTCTTTAGAATTGTGTTTTTGGCGATGCATTTATAGGTGTTCATGCAAAGTATTTTGTTTTGGCTAAAAAATTGATTTTCTTATGCTTTTGAATAATTTTAATAGAACAATGTCAAAATGATTGAACAAAATGCAAGAAAAGGCATTTCAAATAAAAATTGATTTGTGAAATCAAATTGCAATTGCATTATCAAAACCACACCCTATCTAATAGTATTTTTTTTTATCTGTTTGCATTTTAATTTATGGTTACTAGTCTCGTGGCCCACAACATGAATTTTTTTTTTCTTCTAATGGTTAAATGTCAAGACCACATATGTGTTTTAAAAATGTAAGAAAAAGTTGCCATTGAGTCATTAATTTAGGGTCTGTTTGGGATTGTGTTGGCGGTTGAGATTAAAAGTGCTTTTCACTTTGAAATGCATCAAAATAATTTTTTTATTTTTTAAAAATTATTTTTGAGATCAGCATATCAAAACGATATGAAAACATAAAAAAATAATTTTTACCAAATTTTTTTTTCAAAATTTAAGGGTATACGGTTTGCACCGCGTTCCCAAACGAACTCTTAGTGAGGTGGAATAAACTTGTCTTACCTAATAAAATAATAATAAAAATAGAAAATAATATTAGATGGATCAAACTAAGAAAATAAGAGTGATCATGATAAAAAAAATGTTTATAGAAGGGAAAAAAAACCAATGATAAATTTCAATCTAATCAAGCGTGTTAGGAAGAAAATCGACAAAAAAAGAAAAAATAACCCTAGTCATCTCGAATGCGCCTACCAAACCCACAACCCGTTCATGAGGTCATGATAACAAATCAAAAAGCAAATTGAAAAAATAAGCGAGCTCTAATTCCTAACAAACCTAATGTAGAAGGACTAATTTGAAAAAAAAAATCAATTAACAAAAAGGAAAAAGAAAGCCAACAAATCCAAGTGAGCTTACCAAATCCCACGACTTGGATTGTGCGAATGAGACATCACAATAAAAGACAAGCTAGGAAAAGTTATGAAGCTAAATGCAAAAAGGAAAAAAAATGAACGATGAAACCGGAAAAAAAAATCCCATTTTAAAATGAACAAACCCAAAAAAGTCTAGAATAAACCCTGACTAAACTGACAAATTCACGATTAACATCAAGAGAGCATAATAACTCTATAAAAATGAAACTGAAGATAACAAGAATAACACTTTACAAATTTAAAGTGTTGAAGGATAACATTGAAAAAGAGAATCGGTGTAAAAAAAGCTAATAGCATCTGAGTTAACCTTTCAAACCTAAACCTAGGTCATGAGCCCAATGTACACCAACCAGAAAAAAGCATGACTCTTAATTCTTAACCAATCTAGTTTTGGAGGACAAAACTGAAAAAAAAATCAAATTGACAAAAGGCCCCCTAAAAATAATTAGCTATCTAAAAAAATGAGAACCAAATATTAAACAAAAATACAATAAGACAAAAATAACATTGTTTGATTCAAGAGTAAAATTAAAAAAAATCATACATTTTACAAAAGGAATCAAAACAAAAATCAAAAGGAAGAAGATCAAATTTGAAATAAAAATAAAATAAGAGGAAAATTAACATTTCAATGATGAGAGAAATCAAAAACAAATTTAAAGTTTATGCAAGGAATCAAAACAAAAATCAAACAATCAAAAGCAAAAGGAATAAATCAGAAACTTAAACATAATAAGAGGACAACATAGATTTTTTGATTATGTAGCTTGTTTTTTGAGGAAAAGAAAGAGAAAAAAAAAAAAACTCTATTGCATCAAACACCGCACACACCACTTCATCAAGAAGGGGATACCATGGTGATTTCAATGTCGCTGTTGACAATCAATTTCTAATATTATATGCTTTCGCATTTGCTGGTGAACAATTTTTTAAAATAATTTTTTATATTTATTAATTATCCGTGACTTAACCTAATTATAACTAAAAAAATCATAATGAAATAGAAAAAAACCCTTAATTCCAAATTTAGAAAACCCTACTTTCATGGGTAATTAAGAAACTTCACTGGGCATCCAAAAGTGCAAAGACGAAACAATCTCAAGTTAAAAAAAAAGAGTCGATGTACTTGGATAGATTGATGGTCTCTGTCCACACACCAGGATTATCAACGAAACTTCATGATAAGCCTATTGAAGCCTAAGGTGGCATGGAAAACATCCACTTGCTGACTTGCTCTAGCTTGCTTTGTCATTTTCTGATGCTGACATTATAAACCTAAGGTGCACTGTTGATATAGCAAGGAATGCATTAACCAATAAAAGATAAAAGAAGACAGTATGTAAATATAATCTTTTTAAAACATTATTTCCCTTAAAAAGTAACAGGATAACACACCATAATATCGCTCCATGTAAGATTATTTGAACCGGAAAAAAAATCATACAGAGCTCAGGTAATAGCTGTTCACTTCTGACACGAAGTGAAAAAAACCAGCATCCAATTTTACAAGAATCAGAATTTCTAAACATGTAAGAAGATTGACAATGGCAAAAAAAATTGGAATAATAATAATAATGGCATTAGAAACAGCAATGTTGCTAGTAGTGCATGCCTACAGAGTATTTGTGTCCTACGCCAGGGCTCGGACCGGAGTTTGTAGGCTGTCCAAGAAGCTGAGCATTTCCTGATCTGTGGCCTGGATCGCCTTGGCTTGGCCCAGATTGCTTTATACCTCGAAGGACTAATCTGGTGAAGGAATACTCCATATTCTTGGAAGAACTAGCCACCTTCAAGCCATTCAAATGCCGAGCTTCGGATTGGAAAAGAACAGTGCTAAACCAGAGGTATAGAAAACATAGAGATCTTAGTTTTCTAGACATTTTTAAGTGATACGACAAAACTAAAGTTTCAAATGTTAATAATGCTTGCGGAAGTGTTTGCAAGGAAACTTGGAGTCGAGCAATATATAGAAAACTGAAAGTAGGTTGCTTTTATAGCACCGAAGGTAAGTTACGTCCTTCCTTGCTCTAGAGTAAGATCCCATGTGAATGTTCTCTCTTTCATTCAATTGTCAGTAAAAACAAATTAAAGAAGCTTGAAGAATTCAAGAGGGTCGTGAATCTAGGAGGCCACAAGAAAGAATGTAGTGAGTCCAGCTGAAAAGTTGTCCACAAGAAAGAATGTAGTGAGTCCAGCTGAAAAGTTGTCCTCTGACTTCTGAATTGCCGATTCCAAATATAAAGCAAAGGCAATGCTAATTTTCTTGGCTGGCCGACGATCCTCAAATTTTAACATGTTTGCAATTTTAAGCCTTCGGCTGGGGACCAAACCCATTCAAAATTAAACCTTGACGACTAGTTCCTTTCTCAGCTTTCTTTGGTTCATGAATTCTCCAATTCGCCTGTATTTTTTAATAATGTTTTCTTTTAAAAGATGTTTGTAAGTGTAATAATAATTATTTTTTAAAGTGTTTTTATTCTTGAAAATACATCAATATAATATTTTTTATTTTTTAAAACTATTTCCGACATAAACATATCAAAACGATAAAAAAACATATATAAAAAATATAATTTTATATCAAAAAATCTAAATATTTTAAAAATATTGTTTGAAACGTAATTTCAAACTTACCCTAAAATAATTTTCATAAAGCACAACTTACTTCCATCACGAGCTTTGGTGGTTTTTGACCGGGTATCATTTCTTACAGCCTATACACCAAGATTTGTGT
This sequence comes from Populus nigra, assembly GCF_951802175.1. Lineage (NCBI taxonomy): Eukaryota > Viridiplantae > Streptophyta > Magnoliopsida > Malpighiales > Salicaceae > Populus > Populus nigra. Next base: position 19,410,211 of record NC_084852.1, read on the forward strand.
AACAAAATCCCCATGGTTTCCATGATTAATATAATTTTTTTTCGTTGTTTCACGCACCAATTCTAAAATGAAGCGGCACCGTGTTTATAGCCCTATTGGGATAATCAACCCCTTTTTGACTATCCACGCAACAATTTTCTTGTTTTAAGCTGCATGTGACCTCCATTGGTAACATTTCTTTACCATTACGAAAAACACAGCACTATCATTCCTTGGTTTTTGCTATCAAACGCCGCGGATTAAGGGCTTTAATTAGAAACTAATTATTTTCCTTTTTCTCGTGCTAAGTGACAAGATCTTAGAATTCTATATCATAGTTTTGGCCTGAAGAAGATTGCATGTGAGAAGAAAATCTCTAATTCCATTACACAAGATGTGGAAATGGTAGTTTTTCATTGCAGTGTTGGAAGGGGAAGAAGATCTAATGTAGCTATACCAGGGGCCGGTAAACGCTTGATATCTTAATTCCCATTGTAAGAAATTATATATAATGGATCCTCACCCAATTTATTGAAATTCGAATCTAAGTTAGGTCACGGGGCGCGCCATTGGTTAGATCATGCAAAATCCTATTGAGCTCAAAATTTGATGGGACGGGCTCATACCTTGGAAATTGACAAGGCAACATTAAAAGGCACAGCTAGCTAGCAGGCCAGTAGTTGAAGTTGCAAGTCTTAGTTTGAAAGATTTAAAGAACAGGAGAGACGAGAAATTAAGAACCCAGCTAATCTCTGCTGGTCTGTTCATGATCCATTGGATTCCCTTTCCCAATATATAGGATTATTCTATTTTACAATGACCACACTTTTTTTTTTTTTTTTTTTTTTGTGATGAACGAAAGAGACTCGTCTGTCAATTTGCCACTCCTGTTGCAGGGTCTTACCATCTTTTTCTTACTTGGAAAAAAACAAAAACAAAGAAAGAAACTTTTCTGCTTTTTAGTGCATGTTTGGATATGGTAATTCTTTTCCGTTTTCGTTACAGCCACAGTTTACAACGACCCCATCAATATTATATCCCGGTGCAACAAGCTACAGGTGCCCTGGGAAATCTTTAAGATTTAAAATAGGAATATTCGTTTATTGTTAAAGCCATTATTGGCAATTTGGCATATTTCTTAAACTTCCTGCCCCCGCTAGAGAAAAAAGAAGGGGAAAAAAAAGAAAGAGAGAACCCGCCTCCTCTTTAATTCTTACCGGTGACTGGAGCTTTAATTTAGAATGTGAAATTAACTCCCAGTTGTGTTTTTTGGGCAGTTTCATTCTTCGGACCCGAATCCGGTTGATCTATTATTCTGAGCAGAGGACATGTTAGTCCCAAAATATCATGTAATTATCAAACGAGCCCGCCTTAGGGCTGTAAATGAAAAAAGCAGAACCAAATCTTTACTTGTTTGAGATAAGTTTGTCTAATTTTATTGGACCAAATCTAGATTTGACTCGGTTAAGAAACCAGGTCACTAGATCATCCAATAAACTTGTGAGTCGTCATATTAAATCTTGGATCACTAAATCAATCTGGATCTATTATTTTTATCCACAACAACATCGTTGTAGTTTATTTTTTAAAAATAAAGATGATTATCCACAACAACATCGCGTATATTTACAAGGCCAGGAACATCCCTCCCCTTTGTTTGCAGAGGAGCTGAAGTCCGAAGTCCAAACTTTCTGGTCATGATTGGCGACCAATATTAACCTATTAACCAGTCTTAATTTTGTGACCGTTATAGGCAGTTCAAATAGTTCCAAATTGGACGGTTGAAAAGCCACGCAACAGGAACACGAATGTGGCCACAAAAGAATTATCATGGCGGGTTAGCTAGCTTTACTAAACATGCCTTTCATAGTATAAAAGAATTGAAGTCCACCGTCTAAATCTTTTACTTGGATATTTTATATGATGGAAGTGTTCGGAACATTTCGTTTTCGGCTTGGAAATACACCACTTCTCAGGAAAAGTATGCGCTTATTTTAGTCTTATTTAAGATTACTTCTTTTTCAGGAACTTCCATCAATCTTTTGCTTGGATAATTGTCACTATAACTTAACACAAAAAAATACCACTGAGTTCTTGATTTTCCTAATTAGGATTTTCAGCCCTCCATTTTCTTGTCTCAGTCCTCAAATTTGGCAATTTTTCAACGAACAAGTGTTTGTGGTGCCAGTTAACGTCTTGTTTTTAAATTCAAGATTTTGTCTTAAAAAATAATGTTAATCTCAGTTAAATTAATTACAGATGATTAATAATTAATTTTCGTTGTTATCTTAAGCAATTTGATTAAGATAGTGTTGACATTTAGTCCAACTACACTTAATTTTTTTAAAAGTTTATTTTAGTTTTATTTTTGTGTGTTTTTTTAGATTATTTTATAATACTGATGTTAAAAATAAATTTTAAAAAATAATAAAAATATTATTTAATATATTTACGAATAATAATCACAACATAAAATAAACACTTTAAAAAATAATTTTCACCCGCATCCCGAAACAATCACGAAATCGTGCGGGCTAGAACGTGAATATTGAGCAATTCAAAACCCAACAGGTACCCATCTAATCAATCAATCAAGCAAGTAATTATAAAAATTTCTCCACCATCAGCTATTGCGGCTAATTAAGATAGCAAGCAACAAACAGTCTAGCTAACTTAAAGTTTGAATAAACACAGAAATTCGGGTAAACCTGGAGCGAGTTTTCAAAAGAAGATAGATGGTTGATGCTTTCGCACTTCGATGCTCACGAGCGAGCCCCTGAAAGTCGGTAGAAAACGAGAATGAAAACAAAAGAACTTGGCTAGTTCCACAAGTTTTGATCTCTGATGTTCCTGTCGTTATTGAAGGTAAATAGTTATACAAGCTTTTAGATTATCGTGGTCCACCACCTGACTTGCATGATCCAAGTTTATCCATGCCACTACTTGTACTTGACAGGTTGCTTGTATAAATCACTATCGAGTAGTTGCCAGATTTTCACTGTTGATAACTCCTGATCAGATCACAAAATTCCATCCAAAACTTCAGCTAGGTTCAAATATAATTGGCATATCGCCCTATCGTTTTCTGCAGCCAAGACTTAAGTAACACTTCCTTTGAGCTCGTGATCAATTCTCTATTTTGACTCGCCTTAATTTCACCACTTGTCCCTCTTTAGAAATCAAACTCTTTACTTGTTGGAATTTTGAAAGCTAATTAGAGATTTCGCTTTCCAAAGAATCCGCCAAAGATGGTACCCTATACTATGAACCAGATGGTGGCTTGGCGGCATACCAATAATTCCAAATCTTCACATGCTTTTGAATAGTGGAGCACATCTTAGTCAAACCAGCTCCCAAACTTGCTTCAGACTTCGAAATTCTATTTTTCAAGCCCTATAAATACAACTCCAAATACACCCCGCCATTCATTGTCCAAGCAAACAACACATAGTCAGAGTAACATATTTCGAAGTCATATAAACCACAAGTTTCATAAACATATCTAACATGGGCAGAGAACTAAAATCTGTTTCTGTCTTCTCTGTTCTTCTTCTTCTCCTCTCGCTCTTGTTAAGCAACTTGGTTTATGGGACAGAAGCTCGGCCTTTGAGCAGTTCAAGGCTGAGTAAAGACGTTAATGTTGGAGAAATTGAAGGTCTTATTGGAGGATTTTCTGCCCGAGCAGTGAAGAACTCAGGGCCAAGCCCTGGAATAGGGCACAATTACAAAAACTTCCAATCTCTAGGCGAGGCTTCGAAGTCTGGTCCTAGTCCTGGTGAGGGACACAGGCAAGTTACTAATGTTAATAAACCGTAACAACATTGTACGTACATGGCCAGAGGGATGGAGATTTTCAATCTTTCTATTTTGGAGAGGCAGGGGAGAAGATCATATTCTTTCTTCTTGTTGTCTGTCTGTACAATATTTATTTTCACCCTTTTTTTTGTAATTCTTAACATGTAGCTATAACATATATATGTTATTTAACAGAGAGTTATCTGATTTTAATTGGAGGATCGATTCAGACTTTTCAGCGAAGTGAATTGTTTCTGTATATGTATTATGTACGTGTGAGCTGCCGTATGGACATGGAGGACACTAGCAGGAGCTAATGTAGCTTAAATTTTAGAATATACAAATTAAACACGAAGTGGCTAAACTTTTGTCCTGATGATTCTTTTATTTTCGTTTTTGTCTTCATTTTTCTTCTCAATTAGCATATTTCCCAGCAAGTTATTCGGCGACGTTCGGCGGCTAAATATCATATTTGTAATTAAATATTTGGCTGCGAGAGTGACGTGCCCTGCTAATTCACCCTTGTGTTAGATTTTGATATAAATTACGACAGGCATCTCCACTATGTGAAATGGAAATTAAATAACTACAAACTCTTTCTTACTCTTTCTCGTACCACTTGTTTCATAACAAAATACAACGCTGATCCGCAAATAAATAATTTTGAGGGGCTAAACTAGTTAAATTTTAAATTTATTTTTTATTGATTATGAGTTTAAATTGTTTCAGAGCCACTGGAAACTTATATGATCATTAATTTTAGGATTCGTAAGATTAATTAAGATACACGTAAACTAACCCGAACATCCACATTAATAATACATAAATAAATAACATTAATAAACTGTGTTATTAGAAAAACAAGACTAAATATAATAATATTTTGATGGGATAATATACTGAGAAAACATTCCAAGATCTTCAAGAATGTAGCTGGGAGTTTGAGGTTAGAGGAGTCGATACAAAAGCGCTTATATATATAATAAAAATTATTTTTTTATTAGATTGAAATATTTTGTAAAAAAAATAAATAACTTGTATAAAATAACTATTAAAATTTAAAAATTATTTATCGACTTTGAAGGGACTCCCCGCTAGCGCTTCTAGTTCCACCACCGAAGCCTAACTTTACAAATTCAGCCATTAAATTATATAGCAGGTAGTGTAATGATAAGAGTTTAAAACTAAATGGTTTATTTTTGTTTTTGTTAATATAATAATAATTAGAGGTTTATATGATTGTTAATTTCAGAACTCGTAAGATTAGTTAAGATATACATAAGCTGACCCGAACACTCACGTTAAAAAAAAAATTAAAAAAAAGGAAATTCAGCCATTATAACAGTACTATATATTATTACTATGCAAGATGTGATCATTCTGGTAGCGAGGAAGCTTAAAATTAACTGGAGCAAATTAAATAAACTTGTATAGTATAGAACTATTATTACTATGCAAGTTGTGACCATTATAGTGGAATGGAATCCTAAATTAACTACAATAAATAAAATAATAGTAAGGTTTGCCTAAATAATGTTAAAAGGTTTTTTTCATTAAATAAAAGTATCGAGTTTATGTTATATATATACTGTTAAAAAATAAAACGGAACATACAATTGATGATGCAGCTAATTGAAATCACATTGGTAAGCTATTAATTAACACCATAATTTAAAATGCCAGCCTAGCAATGAGACTTGCAGCATAGCTATTAAATTTCGCAGATCGATTTCGTGAGCAGGTTATCGGATTCTAACCCAAGCTAAAGCTAAATCAAATATTAACTTGGCTAAACTTATGTTATGAAATGGTTGATCCGTGATTAGGTTGATATGACGAAACTCGATGAGATTTGTCTAAGCCATCTCAAAGACCAGGTCAGATTTCAAGCGGGCTAGTAAGCATAATGCTCTCTCTTTTTGTGTGGTTTTATTCCGGGCTGCGTGTCGGTCTTTTCATAGAATAAAAGGCGCCCATCTGGAGGGGGCTCACCACGGAAATCGATCCGTCGTATACATACTCATAACCCATTTGTTTAAAGTGGGCCGAGATGTTAAAATAGTCTATGACCAGTCAGAATCAGAATCTCTTATTAACAAAAACAAATCCATCTCAGGTGCTTCTCAAAAAACCAAAAATATATATTGCTTTCAACTTCTCAACATCAACATCAACAAAAATATTGTTGAAGATATAAAAATTTGAATTTTCTTATAAATCAATTGATAAAGCAACTCGATATGGATCAACTAGCTCACTAACATGAAAGACATCATCTCCTATAGTTGATTCATCGTTCTCATCCTGAACAACCTCGACACAATCACTGAGTTTGGTTTTCAATAAGGATAATCAATCAACTCTTAAACAATGCTTTCTAAAGGAAGGAGTGTATGTGTAATAAACTTGGTGGCATTGTTTAGCGAAAACAAAGACATCATTAACGTTGCGGAGTCTAGCTTTTGAATTTATTTCGACCAAACAATGATGGGAATCTACTCCAATTCCTTTGTCAATGGTGTCATGCCAATAGCATTTGAATAAAAACACTATATTCTGCTCGTTATGATATTGCAATTCAATTACCTCATATAATTTCTCACAATAGTCAACTTCAAACTCATTAGAAGTCAATCCTTTAACACAAACCCCACTGTTGTATATCTTTCTACCCTGCCTATATTTTTTTAGTATGAAACACGTATCCATTGATAAAATACTCATTGTAGCACTTCGCCTTTCTTTCAAGATCTAAACTTAGTAAAGAAATGTAGCACTAACATTCCCTTCTAATTTATAAACTTAGTATATAAAGTACATCAATGAACGAGAAATGTGTAACAAAATTAAGTATCTTGATAGATAATGATAATTAAATAGTACTTGCATGTGTTCTCAACCACGTGACAAATTATTCATCTTGTAAATGAAAGATTTGAGATTTGTTCAACTGTGGGTTTTTAGATAGTAAATATTGACGATGTTGCCAACAAGGTATTCAACAATGTATGAGTTTGTGATATTACAAGAGAAAAATATTCCATTAATAACAAAGTTTAAGCAGTGCACTTACTAAATAAAAGGTTTCAGTTCATCACAGTTAAATAACACATAATTATATGCTTATTTGAATTCTATTTCAGACAAATATCTTCCCCTGATTGCATTTTTTGGTGCGGGTTATCCAAGATTGGAGAATATTGACAAGTTCCCATTTGAAGGCACTTTACCACCATCATCATGCCTTGGAACATGATTTATTTTTGTTCTCAATTAAGGCTCGAATTAGTACGAGATAAATGTTGAGATCTCTTCAACATGGGCCTTGTTTTTAACCTTTTTCTTAAGGTTGAACAAGTATATGCATGAAATTAAACGAATGTTTTCAATTAATAAAAATAATGAAAATACATTTTTACTTATATTGCATGTGTAATCTCTAACCTCTCGAATGGATACATCCATCTATACTGGATTGAGTCTCCAACTTTTTTTTTATACGATAAATGTATGGGTAGATGCTCTATCGAGTCAAAAAACGATGAAGAGAATATCATCTCAATTTTGCATATTGTCTAGATGATATTCATTTCAAGCCTCTCAACAGTCAATTTGCTCAACAGTCTTTGATGATATAAATAACCTTTACAGTCTATGTATGATTAAGAAGTATTTATGTTTTTTATATACAACAAAAGTTCTTCCCCTGCCAATTCTGAGTTTATAATGGGAATGCCCACATATCCTACACTTGGTCAACTTAGTATTTTCAAAGTAGTACAATATGCAAAAATTTGAACACATGTTAATTTTTTGGTATCCTAAACCAAGGGGTTTCATCATGGACTTAGCAACATAAAAGTTCTCTTTTAGCCTGTTCCCTTTAGGTAAAATGTTTATATCTCATTAAATAATTTTATCTTAACCGGTCTCACTCAACCTATAATTTGACTTGATGGTAAACACATGTGAAACAGCCGCTAATTTATTTTGATTTATGCAACCATCCCATAATGGTTCGTTCGAATCTTTCAAAATATCAAAAAATCTAGTCGCGTCTACATTAGGTTCTTCATCTATGATTGGACATTGACCGACATGGCCCTGATTCATTCTTATTGCATTAATAACCATAATACTATAAAGATTATTGCTGTCATCTACAACTTCATGCACGTTGCTATCAACCCAACCATCCTTTCTAGCATGGTCTCATGAGGAACAAATGGTTCTCCATATGTATACCAATACAAGTATTCCTCTATGAACCTTTTTTTTTTTGTAGAAGATGCGTCATTAAAACATCTAGATCGAGAAACTTTTTATTTTTACACTTCTTGTATGGACACTTAATACCGCCTCCACTAATATTTCATGAATTAGATATTGTATAATTAATAAAACCCTAAACCTCATTACAATAATCCATCCTCCATAATTCTTGGGGTGAATCTCGATACATCCATGAACGATCATCTATCACTTCTATCGAACCTATATGAATTAATAATGACAACATGTATTAATTAACTATATTAACTAAATAAATTTTCTAAAATATTAGTTTAGCTCAAGATTATTCAACCTACTTTGATACTTTTAATTCATCATCAATCATGTGCATAGATATAAATTTGTACACATTTACAAAAATTACAATTTGACAATAAAATTGATAAAATATAAAACAGACGTGTTAAACAAACCATTATTTATTTCATCACAACACATCTAAGTCTGTAATTCGATATAAGTTTCAATAATTTACAAATAAATATAATTTTACAAAATCTAATATAAACCATAACATGTATAAAATCATAAATCCATACAACAAGTTTGATTGAGAAAAAAATAATAAAACAAGTAAACACCAAAATAAAATACATATACTATAAAAATATACAATAAAAAAACTACCATTTTAAAATTGTGTTCAAATTAAAAAAAAGAAGAAGGTAGATTTGCTTACTTAAGATGGAAAATCCTCAATAAAATTTCAATCAGAGCACAAATACCGTTAAACAAAGTGTTGTTGTGACTTAAAAGTTGTGGGAGGATTAGTTATGTTGAGATGAGTGGGGGAATGAGGGGCTATTTTGTTGTAGAGAATTTTTAAGGAAGAAGTAGAAATATGGAAGGAGGGAGAGGATGGTCGAGCGCTCAGTTATATATTAAATATTACCGATGGATTTACTGATGAAATTATTCTGACTGTGATTCCATCGGCAATTCTATCGGTATCAATGCCACATCATTATACGGTTTACCTGTTTGAATCCTACTATAATTTCATCGGTAACGGCGTTTGTAAAAACTTACACGTCATCATACTGTTTGATTGTTTTTATTCCTTTTATTCTGACTGGGATTCCCTCAGTATATATCGATGACATATTTCCATCGGTGTTTACCGACGAAGTTAGAGATGGAAAAAAATCAGTAGGTAAAGATCACCACAAAATACCGATGAAAAAAAATCTGTCGATGTTTCCGTTTGTATTCGTTGATTTTTTGGTAGTGAATAAAGAATATAAGGAAGAAAATTTGGCGCAACATCCTTTTTCTGTTTAGTCATATACATAGTTTTCTAATGGAAGCCGGTTGTCTAATTAATATTGGTAGGATCTTAATCATCTTTTTTCAGGATGATGATGAAGGTTCCTTAAGAGAAGTTACAGGCTTAGATTGAGATGAACTTTGTTCAATCCCTGTCGAATAGCTTCAAAAGAGTTGGTAGATTAGAATAATGGAAATGAAGAAAATATGAGTTTGATGAAAGCTATATGTTAAGAGATACTAAGAGCCATTATCAGAAGATTCAAATGGTGGGATCTAACAATGATGACAACAATATGTCATTAGGTGCCGACCAAGAAGAGGCACTTTAAGCACATGCATCCACTCACGACGCTGACTCTTCGAGTGTGGTTCCGTGATGTAGAGGTGGTGTCCCTTTACAGTAGGATCCATTCACCTGCAAGTACGCGACCTTATTACAGCAAGGAGTGCAAAAACATACAGCCCATCTAAATAAAAAAATATGACCGACTCTCTACAGATTATGAAGAACTCCACTGAATGGTCATGGATATTAGATCACAGATGAGTGGTACATGTGCATCCTGTTATTGACCCTATGATCCTGGAAACAACTAGCCTCCTCCTCCTCTTCCTCCTCCAGCGCTACCTTTGTTCTAGCTTCATTGTATTTGAACATATAAATTTGTAATAAATATTTGGCTTTTATATTAAGATAATTTATTTTTGCATACTTGAATTTTATACAATTTTTTTTTAATTTTTTTTCTATTCAATAGATTTTTTTTTAAAATATAATTTTTTATTATTATGGACAGGATTACTGACAGACTCATTCTGTCGATATATTCTCGAGAGTTGGAAGAAAATTACTGCAAATGCCACTTTAACTGTTACATCATCGATGAAATTATTTCGTCGGTATTTACAAAGAGTTGAAATAAAATCACTCCAAATGCCACTGCCAATCATTGATGAAATTATTTTGTCAGTATATTCCAGCTGGTAAATTATTTTTTGGCACTCATTGTCTATCTGTAAAACTATCAATTTTTTTTTACTGCCGACAGAACAGAAATTACCAACGAGGTGTTTATGACGATCGTATTCCGTCCATGAATCCATTAGTAAAATATGTACTGACAGAATAATAGAGTAAATACTAATAGAATATTTTATCGGTAAAATTATTAAATATAGGAGTGATTTGGTAATCACACTTACAAGAAAAAGATAATATCCGAAACCTTTACAATATATGCACACAAATAAATAGTTAAATATTATCCATAAATGTAATTGTAACGTATTGCAAGTGGTCAACATAAGACTTCCCCAAACATTCAATCATACTCTTCTATAGCTTCAGATTCTTAAACATCCCGTAATCATTGTGAGAGAAAGTATGCTTACGAATCACTGCCATGCACAACAGAAAGCACGTTCATATATATATATATATATATATATATAAAATCATTAGAAAAATCTAAAAAAATATTAATTTTTTTTTAAAACCAGTATGTTTTAAAATGCATCCAAACAACATCCTTGTAAGCACCCGATCGCCGACCAATTATTGGGCCGACAGAAATCTGATTTCTCAACAGGGTATTGTTTCTTCCTTCTAACTCCAACCAATAGTAGCTTCCTTTGGACCAAGCCCAGAGTTGCATGCTAGGGCCCAATTAAGATTCCGGTGCAAAATCTAGGAAGAAATTACCTCAATTTGGAGAGATGGGGTAAATTAAACTGAATTCTGTGTTTTTTGTTTTCCTTTACTGCCTTCTTTATCATGTTTAGATAACAAAAGTGTTTTAAGCCTAATTCCAAAATTGAACTAATGTTAGTTAGGGTCAGTATTAGTTAAAATAATATAGTTTAGATAAAAAAGAAAATTCAACAAAATTAATTTTTTATTTTCAAAATCTTAAATCAAATTAAATAAAAGAACTTAATTGATTAGTTTGGTTAGATTTTACATTTGATACCGAGGCCCTCTTAGTTTCATTCATGGAAGTAGGTTTTTTAAAATTATTTTTATTTGTTTATCATTAAAAATTTAATAAATTAAAAATATTTTTCAATCAAAAAAAAATTTAACTTAATTTCTAAAAAATTATTTTTTTATTTTAAACAGAAAACACTTTTTAGAAGCCGTAAAAAATTTAAAAATATCTTATTATTTGTTAATTATATAATATTTGGTTCTCAATTTTTTTATTGCAATATATTTTATTTTTATTTTTTTTAATTTTATCTTTTAGAATTTGATTTAATTTTATTTTTCTACCAACTTTGATCATTATTTTTTTTATTGTTATTTATTTTTATTTTATTATTTTCTTAATTGAAATTTTTTATCTATCAGATTTTATTTCTATTCTTTTGATTATTATTTATTTTATTTGAAATAATTTATGTAATTAATTTTTTTTAATTTCATCCTCCTTCAATTTTTTTATTTGTTAAATTCAATCCATTTTATTTTAATAAACTTGTTGAAAAAAAATTAAAACATTAATAAGTTTTTTTTCAAGTTTATTTTCTAAAATATAGTTAAATACTAAAAAATATTTTTTAACTTATTTTCCATAATTTTACTAAACATAAAAAAATAATTTATTTTTTTATTAAAATAACTTTTTAAATTGAAATAATTTTTCGAAAAACAAACAACCTGAATAAAATCTTTAACTGTACTATATTTTGATGAATTTTAATTTAATAATCAAGAGTTTTTTTTCGACTTGGTTATTGTTAGCTTTTTCAGCTTTTAAAATATAAAATCAAAACTAAATTAAACTAATTTTTTTTAAATAACCGAAATTATCTAACAGTTAAAAAAAAATCATTCCGTTTGATCGATTAATTTTCTCAGCTCTGTTTCTAATAATTGTTGCTGCAAGAAGACGCTTATCCTAATCCTAGTATTTGTCAAATTGACCAATTAGAAGCAGAGACCCGACCCAATTAAGAGTGTTTGGCGGGCTAAAACATTGTTTGTTTAATCTTATATTGTTTTTTTATTTAAAATTAATGCTTTTATATTTTTATATTATTTTGATGTATTAAAATTAAAAATAAATTTTAAAAATTTTAAAAAATTATTATTTTAATATATTTTCAAATAAAAAACATTATAATATAAAATATTCCGAAATCACCACAAACCTCGGATAACGTTCAACACGAGTCACGCCACCTTTTCCTAATATCTAACTTCTCCCCCCCTTGGAATCCTCACTGCCACCAAGAGTTCAACATCGTCAATAAAAAATGGCATTCACAGAGTTCAGGCCGCTGGCCGAGAAATCTTTAGTAGAGTACATCAAGGCCACTTCTGTTTTGTCAGATAAGATCGGTAACAATTTCGGTGACTTGAAGATCAAAGAAGTCGGTGATGGGAATCTCAATTTCGTCTACATAGTCACTAGCCCATCTGGGTCTTTTGTCATCAAGCAAGTAAGTGAAAAAAATCGAGTTGGGTCTTTGTTTTTTATTTTGTGTTTAAAATCTATGTGGGGTTGTTTTGTTGATGGGAGAATGTAGAGAATGAAGTGAATTTGTAAAATTGAAGTCTTTTTTAGGCCCTCTTGAACAAGCTCTTTAGAAAAAATTAATAATGTGTTATAACTTCTTCAATTTGTATTTGAATACTATAGTGGGTCAGTGTTTCAATGCTACAATATGTTAAACGACCAATTAATTTATATCTCTCTCGCATTAACTCGTTGAATTAGCTTAAAATTTGGAATTTCATCATGTCTACTACCACATGACATATTCAATTTTATAAGTTAATTGTTAAGTTAATGAGATGAGATACAAATTCAGTGTTTAAAATTTTTTTTTCGTTTCATATGAAGTAAATGGGATGGAAATATCTGGGATTATATTTGAACTGGTTTTTTGTTGTTCTAATCTAGTAGTGTTTATGTTCAGGCACTTCCATACGTACGATGTATTGGAGAATCATGGTCCATGACAAAGGAAAGAGCATATTTTGAGACTTTGGCACTCAGAGAGCATGGCCGATTGTGCCCGGAAAATGTGCCTGAAGTTTATCATTTTGACCGTACTATGTCTGTGATTGCTATGCGATACTTGGAGCCCCCACATATAATCTTGAGAAAAGGGTTGATTGCTGGAATTGAGTATCCCTTGCTAGCAGAACACATGTCTGATTATATGGCAAAGACTCTTTACTACACTTCGCTTCTCTATCGTACTACCACTGAGCATAAACGTGATGGTAAGTAATTCTACTCTGTTGTTTATCATTTGTTTTAATTTGCTATTTGTCATATTCAATTTCTCACTCGTGCATTGCAAATGGCGACCTTGAAGAAATGTTTCTGATGTGCGCACTATAAATGCTCTATCCAGTTGCTAAATTCTGTGGGAATGTGGAGTTATCCAGGCTTACTGAGCAGGTTGTTTTCTCTGACCCATACAAAATATCTCAATATAATCGTTGGACTTCCCCTTATCTTGACCGTGATGCTGAGGCTGTCCGTGAAGATAATATTTTAAAACTCGAAGTTGCTGAGTTGAAATCCATGTATTGTTTCATTTTTGTTGCTCATTCATTTCACAAGATGTAACAGTATGTCCCCTTTTATTAAGCTGATCATATGATTTACCAGAGTTTTTTTTCCTTCATAGGTTTTGTGAGAGAGCCCAAGCCTTAGTACATGGAGATCTCCACACTAGTTCTGTCATGGTTACCCATGATTCTACTCAAGTTATAGATCCAGAATTTGCATTTTATGGTCCAATGGGTTTTGATATTGGAGCTTTTATTGGAAATTTGATTTTGGCCTTTTATGCTCAAGACGGGCATGCTGATCAAATGAATGACCGAAAAGTATGTCTTAATTACCATTCTGTGCTTTTTTATTTTTATTTCCTTTTCTCTTATTTTGAAATACTTTCTCCATAACCTTCATTTATGTATCAACTAAAAATATTTTCCAAGTCACCCTAATTTTGTATTTATATCTTATTCCTCTCTTTATTTGTGGGATGTGCTTCTTTTAGGTCATGTTTCAATAAACGAGGAGGTAGTTTCAGTTTGCTTATGAACTGGAAGGCACAACGTTTTACTTTGTAATACATTTAGTACCTGTTGTTTGTTGAGGTTTGTCTCTGAAAGTTGTACTCGTATGCAGAGATATAAAGAGTGGATTTTAAGGACAATCAGAGAGACCTGGAGTCTTTTCTACAAAAAGTTCACTGCACTCTGGGATGAGCACAAAGATGGCTCTGGTGAGGCATATCTTCCAGAAATTTATAATAATCCTGAGCTTCGGCTGCTTGTACAGAGAAAATTCATGCAAGACTTGCTCCATGACACCTTGGGATTTGGTGCGGCTAAAATGATAAGGTGAGTTGACATGTGGTTTCTTAAAATTCTTGTAGTTAAAGAACTTATATTTGCTAAAATGATAAGGTAAGTTTTGCGGCTTGTTTCACCATCCCATCTATCATGAGACTACATCATCATATATGTTTCCAGGACATGGTCTTTTTCAATTTTAACTTTTGGCGTTGGATTTTAGACTTCTGTACAATAAATTGTTTTTCAACAAAAAGCTACTCTAGAAACCTTATTCCAAACTAATTAGGGAAAACTGCATGGCTGCTTCTTCACCTTTGGTCCCATGTAAAGCCACTAGATAGATCATTAATGCTCACTATGATCTGAGACTATTTAGGAAGTCTAAACAGGGGGGACATCTTAAGTTGGGAAGACAAAGCTTGATATCAATCAGCTTTTGGCTTGGGAAATGGGCGAAAATCATTTGGATCATGTGATCTTTTGAAGGAATGAATCCACCATATTTAGTTTTAGTGATGCATGACCTACTGGAAAACTGATTATAACTTGCCTTATAGTGGGAAACTGCAATTTCATAGCCTGATTGTCCCATCTTATTTTTTGTGAAATTAAAACGTCCTGTTTCTAAGAATTTGTTAAATTGAATGCAACATGTTGATTTAAATCTTTGCATGACAGGAGAATTTTTGGCGTAGCCCATGTTGAGGATTTTGAATCAATTACTGATGCTAGCAAACGAGCCAAATGCGAGCAGCAGGCTCTTGACCTGGCGAAGATGCTTCTCAAAGAAAGGAAAAGATTCCAATCCATCGATGAAGTTGTATTAGCCATTCAGCAGGTGCAGTGATGACATGCTTGGGGGTAAAGTTTGGGTATAAATAATGGAGCTTTGGTTGAGCTATTTTCACATTCACCTCGGAGTAAAAATGCATGTCACCGCAACATTATATCAGATTGTAATTTTCCTCTAAAGGAAAAGAAATAAATCTGCACTCCTCCTCTGTGAGAGTAATTTTATAATTTTCTTGGAACTCTTTCCGTTTCTGTTTTTGTAGGATCACTGGAAATGCGTTCACTATCTGACTCTCGGGGTCGGCCATGGCCAATTTGAAAGCAATGGCAAAATGCATTTCATCTTTTAAATTGGATCAACGGATGCGTACAGTATAGAGAAATGTCATTGCAGGAAATCAAGGTCGCAGAAAGGAAACTAATTTCGAAGTGATCGTTCTTAGAAGTTGCCACTGCAATTGTCCATTATATATTGATGCGAGCAATTACAAGCGTGCAACATTCTATAATTTCTGCCCTTGATTAACTAAGCTCTTTCATATTCCGTACTTGGCCTTGTAGTTTGTCCAAAGCTCATCAACAGTCTTCCCCAGCAGATCAACAAAGTACTGAGCACTATAGCCAGTTCTCATCTTATTGTTAAGCTCTGCCACAAACCCATTTCTAAGATCATTACAATAGTCCAAAAACCTAGCAGTAACATCATACCCTTGATCCCACCTATCACCCTGCCCTGGTTGCACCCAGTGACTAGGTGCGTAATTAGCCTTCAACCTTACAAAATCAGCAATCCCTTCAATTAATCCTCCTGGAGTTGTTCCGTTACCGTCCCATTGCCATACGTGTGTCATTTCATGGTAAAGCACCCCACTGAACTCTCTTTCCAGATCACCAGTGTAGTTCCCTATGTAATTGCTGCTGACATGAATCTCATTGTTATCAGCGTATGCAACACCATCCATGTCATCTATGAACAAGTCCACCCTATGAACATTTTTTCTATCTGCTGGGTCAGTCTGTTGGAAGATACTCCATATGAATGCTGTTGCGGATGCTAGTATTTGCTTGCTATGATCCACCCCGATATCACCTGTGAACCTGGCTCCACCAGCCGTTGCACAAGCGTTGTTGGTGACAGTGTAGGCCGTCAAGTCCTCGGCTGCAACGGTATTGGTTGCTAGTATTACAAGCAAAGAGAGAAACAGATGCGGTGAAAGTACCATGGTCAAGAAAGAAGGTGCACTATATATATAGTTCTTTAGGTTGTGTTTGATTTGCACTGGATATGAGTTGCTGCTCCATGGTTTATAAAGGGAGTTAGGCATGACCACAGTAGCATGCGGTTCAGAATTATAAAGGGAGTTATGATCATTACTTTTCATATTTTTAATTTAATCCAAACAAGGCCCTTGCTTCCTATTTTGAAAATTTAATATTTAATATACATGTTTCTTTAATTCTCCAAGAAATGTTTTTATAATAAATAAATAAAAACAGAGAAGGAAATATAAAAACTATGTATTCCTTATATAATAATAAAAGTAATTTTTATCATTATCAATGTCTTTTAAAATTAAGATAAAAAAATATAAAATTACATTATTTTAATCATTTAAACAATAGGACAAGAAATTCTTCATAGAAAGTATTATCATTGCAAGTCTACCTGAAAAGAATTGGTCTCTCCATTTCATATAAACAATGGGCCCTCCAAAGAAGAACAGCGAAGAACACCTTGTCTCACGCCCGTCCTTTTCCTCTGGAGCGACAAACAAATCAAACCATAAAACTCACTAAATGTGTTCCTCGATTTATGGGCAAATTAATGTCCATTATCAATGTCTTTTAGCCATGCTGTTCCTAGCATATTACCAAGGCAATCAGACAAAAAATGACTATGGTCCTTGTTTATTAATACCATACCAAAGACCATGCAGGAATGCAGAAACGTGTGTGTGTGTCTGTGTGTGTGTGTGTAAAACAAGGCAATCAGACAAAAAAAGTGTGTGTGTGTGTATTGAAAAAAACTAAAAAAACAATGCTACCAAGTTACCAACGCGTGGATTGACCTCTCTATTGTTTTTTTCCTATTGTATTTCAAACTTGTTGGAACAAATATTTCATTCACTAAATAAACAGAGGATTACAATGTTGGCATAATACAATTAAGTAATGCATAAGCAACACAAACTGGGACCTCTTCTAATCACACCATATGCTTTGGAGAGTAAATGGTTTATATTCTCGTGCTACATTGTGCGTTGGATCAACTTCTTTTTTTTAACGTAAAAAAAATATTTAGGTTATAAAAGACTATTAGATATTGTTATTAAACTTGATTTTATAGGTCACCTTGAAATCTCTTGATCTGATTCTTTCTATAGCCTGGTTTTAAACTTAAATTATGTGGCAGTTGCCTCGATATAATTCAATTGACTTGATTGGTCTGAAAAAAACTTGAACGACTGTTAAAAAAAGTATGAGGATTAAATTGAAAGTAAAAATAAGGAGTTGAATTGAAAAGGAAAAAAAAAGAATCTTTGAAATGAAACTCCATAAAAAATCCCATTTTATTTAGTATAGAAGGTAACCCAAACACACACATACATACATATACATATACATACACACGCAACAACATGCTCATCTCCCTTCATAAGGATAATTTTCATAAGCATCTCAAGTTAGGTCGAGAATGATCGACTTTGATATGGAGGTACGAGCTTTATTGTTGGGTTTCCCAAAACATTTACATGTAGCAAAAATGGTAAGTTTATTTTTTTAAAAAAAGTCCCAAAGATTCCGTTAGAAAGATTTAGAGTTGTCTAGGGTTTATACAAAAATTACCTGAAGATCAAAAGTTTTTTTTGGCTTTGAATAATTAGTTAAAGGTTGGGTTGTCGCAAACCATAAGTTATCTAAGTGTCCAGCCTTTAACGGTAATCCACATACCTTTGAGTCCAAGCTCTTTTCTTTTGTATTTAGATGTTTCTGTACTGTATTGTTGTACTACCATCTAATGTCATTCACAGAAAATAAAAGACATGGCATTCTATTTATAGGAAAACCTGAAAACTTTATAAATAGCAAAATATCAATTTGCTCTTTAAATAATATCATTTATATTTTTTTACGATAATTTTAAAAATCTATTCAATTAAGTCTCTACTTAATTTTTTCTAGATCTAGAATTGCAATCCCTTATATTCATTACATTCTAGTCCTCAATTTCTAAAATTTATTTACAATCATGTCACACTTGATTAATCATCTCATTTTAATTTCTAACCAATTGTTATTATATGTATGAACCATTAGGTTCCTTAATAAGTTGACCCAAATATAAATCATAATCCTAAATAAAATAAGATCAAATAAATTAAACAATTGAATTTATTATCAATTCAACAATTGATTGATTTATATTTGAAGATCAAGTACAATGTCTAACAACTTGTCATGATCCCTTAATATTAAGAAAGTCAAAAGTGGTTTGACTTAACCTTTCAGTGACTAGTTTTTCAGTGTAATTATTATCCCTTCATCAATAATGTTTTGATTTAGATATTATAGCATGAAGTATGTGTACTTTGTTAAATCATTTTAATTTTGAACACTATAGTCATTGATTCTTTGAATAAAATTTGAAACTCTTTTCAAATCTCATTTCACTTTAACCAAGGATTTCACAATCAATACTATTTAAAAATAGATAAAACACTTTTCCTATTTCACCTAGGGTGATGAATCCTCTCTTGATTATTCAAATATCTTCATGTAGTGATCCCAATTATAAGGATCACACAACTATTATGTGAGTCTTTCCATAAACATAAGTGATCTTTTCATATGAAATTATCTTACGGGTGAATTCAGTGTACATGTCATCTGAGAAGCGCGCGCGCGCACACACACACACACACACACACACACATATATATATATTAGTTTCAAGTATCTCTTATACCTTAGTTTATAAGAGCAATTGCTTTCTTTTATAAAATAATGAACATAATATTCACCGGTCTTAACAACTCTAATTATTGTTAAGTCTTAATAGAATATTGACTAGGAACATTTAGGAATAATGTTTTGATGCAATAGGAATATCATAATTATAACAACTTTATAATTTTCTATGCAAAACATCTTGTCTATATACGTGGATCAGGACAATCCAAGCAACCTTTTAGAACTATCTTTATAAATTTTTTATTCTTAATATATAGGTTGTTTCTCTCATATCCATTATGGAGAAATTCTTGGACAAACAGATCTTTACTGACTAAGATAAAAGATTACTATTTTATATCAATAATATATCATCTACATATAATATTAATAAAACGATGCCACTCCTACTAATCTTTTTATAAACACAAGGTTTATCCATATTTTTAATGAAATTAAATTGTTTGATTATCTCATCAAAACAGATATTCCAACTTCTTGAAGCTTACTTAAGTCTATAAATGAATTTTTATAGCTTGCATATTTTATTGATAAATCTATTAAATTCAAAACCTTCAGGTTGTGTCTTTTACACATCTTCGTAACGATTTTCATTTAGGAATGCAACTTTGACATCCATTTATCAAATCTTATAATCATGATATGCAATTATAGCAAATAAAATCCTTATGGATTTTAACATAGCAATAAGTGAGAATGTTTTATCAAAGTCAACATCTTGTCTTCGTCTATAACTTTTGACAACTAGTTTAGCTTTGTATATGTTTATACATTTTCATCCATATAAGTCTTTCTCTTAAATACTCATTTTCATCCAATGAGTTTTATCCTTTCAAGTGGATCAACTAAATTTCATACCCGGTTGATGTACAAGAAATCCATTTCAGATTTCATGACTTCAAGTCATTTCTCATAATCAATATTAGATATTGATTTCATGCAGTCGGCAGGCTCATCAAGTATGATTAACTAGTCATAATCAACTTCCATAAAAAATTGATATCTCACTAGTTCCTTCTATTACTCCTTTCAAAAACAAATTCTTTCTTTAGAATTGTAGCATATTTTGAGATAAACACTTTTTGCTCAACAGGATAGTAGAAATAATATCGAACTGATTTTTTAGATATTTAACAAACTTACAATTATCTAATTTAGCTCCTAACTTTTAAGATACTATATGTTTCTCATAAGTGTTATATCTTCAAATCTTTAAGTATGATAAGTTTGGTCTCTTACCATTTCATATCTCATGTAGAGTCTTATCAACAAATTTCAATGGAACCCTATTTAAAAAACAAGTAGCAGTTTACAGGGCATAGCCCTAGAAAGAATGTGGAAGGTATGCATAGCTCACTATGGACCGTATCATATCTAATAGGGTCGATTTCTCTTTTTAGAAACTTCATTAAGTTGTGGTGTTCTAGAAAATGTCTATTATGAGAGAATCTCATTATCTTTCAAATAATCTTGAAATACTAGGCTCAGGTATTTATCACCTCAATCCAATCTAAATATTTTAATGCTCTTTTCAATTTGTATTTCAATTTCATTTCTAAATTATTTGAACTTTTCAAATGATTCAGGTTTTCATCAAATACACATGACCATATCTAATATAGTCATCAATGATGAAATATGTATATCCATCTATGGCACAAATCATTATTGGTTCATATGCATCTGTATATATTAAACTTAACATTTCTTTAAACCTTTCACTTTTTTTAGTAAAAAGTGTTTTGGTCATCTTACCTAATAAACAAGCTTCATAAATTTCATATGATTCGTAATCAAAATGATCAAATATCCTTCTTCATATAACTTATTGATTCTTGTTTTATTAATATAACCTAGTCTATAATACCATAAATAATATGGATATTGATTATCTAATATGTTCTTCTTGCTATTTATAGTGACTCTTAGCATTTCAAGTATATACAAACCATTTATATAAATACCAAATTCATAATAAATATTATTTTTATAGAAAGAACAAGTATCAGTCCACCTAGCAAAATTAATGCAACAACACTTGTTTCATTGTCAACTTGTAGGTCCATTTTACCTTCATATAATCTTCTACTTTTTCTTAGGTGTTCAATACCTAAGAACTACTATTCTAATAATGCACTATCCAACTTATTTATGTGATAGTTCATAATGAATTATGAAAAACTTTAGGTTAATGACTACAAGACAAAGTCAAAACATAACTCATGGTCCATGACAAAATCCAATTAGTTTAATTTCTCAATATAGCCAATCATTTTCAAAACATGGGTGTTCATTAAGAAATCATCTGTCATATTGCAGTAGAACAATTCCTTGGAGGTCTCATACCTTTAAGTCCTACTGGCTACATTGAACCACTCCTTGAGATGCATAACCCTGGTATGGGCATCTATATTATCATATTACCTTTGAAGTTCAGGTGTTATGTTAGCTAACATCACACATGCAATTTGTTCATCATCATTAATATGACATTGATATTCATTCCTAACTTCTTCATCAACATCCTTATTAGATGCAAGGGGAATCAAATTTTCAAGAACATATAACATTAGTTTTTGCTTAAGAATAATTTTCACATTACAGTACCAATCCAAGAAGTTTGGTTTAGTCAATTTGTTAGTATCAAGTACATTGTATAGTCAATTTGTTAGTATCAAGTACATTGTATACAGATATGTTACTACTCATTTTAATCCATCAACTTATTCATGTAAAGAATAACAAATATTAGTTTCATGAATACATATTTAAAACCAAATTCAAATAAGATCTTTAATGAGGGATTTATTATTTTTCATTAAGTCTCTTTACATGGAATTAGTGATATATCATACATAACAATTATATATAAACATACACTTTTAACATATCATTCTAAATGGATGATTATAGACATATCTAAATTAATTCTCTTGAGCTATTGAAGAGAATTAGGTGGTCAAAACATTGGTAGTTATTGCAAATCTTCATAAGTCCTTTGCGAACATCATGGTTATATCATTCACTGCTATTCTTTCTTCGTTTTGGATTATAAAATAATTTTTCTATCTAAATTCTTACATTTCTAAATTGTATAACATTTACATAATTGAATAAGAAACCTTGAGTTACATTTGAGAGGAATTACATGAGAAAAGAATTTTACAACCCCAGAAGAAAAATAAAATTGAGAAAATACAAGACACATAGACCCTATTTAATATTACAACCATTCAACCATAAAAACACAATCACTTTTAATGTCCATAATCATCCACCATGCATAGTAACATATTAATATGCTTAAATAAATATATTGCATGCTACAATTCTAATATTGGCTTTGTGTGCAATTTTTAAAATAAAATATTAAATCAAATCCAATTTGATAATTTCCCAAGCATAAAAAATTTTATTTAGTATAAATTTTCATTGAAAAACCATTTTTCAAATTTTAATAAGAAAATTGATCATATTAATTTAGGATCAATTAAATAAAATTTTCCAGCTTAAAAACTTCTTTTATTTTATAAAAACTATTTATCTAAATATTATTTAATTAAATTCTAATCCAATTATAAAAATAATTCTATAATTAATTTAATTTAGGGTTTCAGTTTTAATATAAAATTATTATTTTATATATAGATGGGTAAATTCATAATTTCAACCCTAAATATACCTAGATGCAATTAGATATAAGTTACAAGGGTAGAATTGTAATTATACCCCTTAAAAACCTAAATAAAGCTCGAGGGAAGAATCATAATTCTGCTCCTATCATCATCTCTTTACTATTGTAGTTGTTGATGCAAGCGTGGGTTGTTCACACCGACTGAAACCTTTAGTACCGACAACAGTGTTGTCACTACACCAGTTAGCGTTATGTGTAGCAGCGTTTGATGTTGTTATGGCTACTACCAACGACAACTGGCTGTGTTATGTGCATAACTAGGCATGCCACTGATAGTGGCTATTGTATCCACCCAAAACCAGTTTTCTTTTTTAATTTCAATGGTGGATTTCGACTAGAGGCAAAACATTTGACCAGATTTGGTCAGAAAAGTAGCCAAATTTTATTTTTTTAAAAAAATCACGAGAGAAAAAATTACTTTTGAAAAAAAATTAATTTACACACAAATTTAATTTATAATTAATGCTAATAAAAATTAAAACTTGTAATCAACAACTCTATTTGTCTAATGAAGGCTATGATACCAGGTTTTTCAAAACATATACACGCAGTGAAACTATAAGTTTATAGTTTTTTTAGGAGTCCCAAAGATGTCATTAGAAAGATCCAAAGTTATTTAGGATTTATATAAAAATTATTTAAAGATCAAATGTTCTTTTTGGCTTTGAATAATTACTTAAAGGTTGGGTTGTTATAAATCACAAGTTGTCCAAGTATTTGACATCTAACGGTGATCCACACGAACCACTAATAAGAAATCTACTAAACGTTTTTAAAAGAGAGGGATTGTTATACCTTTGAGTACTAGCTATTTTCTTTTATGTTTAGGTGTTTATGTATTGTACTATTGTACTATCATCTAATGTCATTCACAAAAAATAAAAGGCATAACATTATATTTATAAAAAAATCTATAAATCTTATAAATGATAAAATATCAATTTGCCCATTAAATAATATCACATATATTATTTTAGGAAAAAATTAAATTTTTATTCAATTAAGTCTCTACATGATTTTTTTCTAGGTCTAGAATTGTAATCCCTTATATTAATTATACTATAGTTCTTAATTTCTAAAATTTATTTACAATTAAGTCACACTTGATTAATCATTCTATTTTAATTTTCGTCCAATGGTTATATGTGTGTGACATATTAGATTCATAAGTTGGTCCAAAAATAAATCACAATCCTAAATAAAATATGATTAAATAAATTAAACAATTTAATTTATTATCAATTTAACAATTGATACAATGTCTAACAACTTGTCATGATTCCTCCAATATTAAAAAAGTCATAAGTGGTTTGACTTAATCTTTCAGTGGTCAGTTTCTCAGTGTAATTATTATTCCTTCATCCCAAAAATGTTTTGATTTAGAGATTATAGGTTGGAGTATGTCTTCTCTGTTAAATCATTTTAGGTCTCAACACTATAAATATTGATTCTTTGAATAAGATTTGAAACTCTTTTCAAATCTCATTCCACCCTGACCAAAGATTTCACAATTAATACTATTTGAAAATATATGGAACACTATTTCTAATTCACATTGAGTGATGAATCATTTCTTAGTTACTCAAATACCTTCATATAGTTTATGTTATACCCAATATTTATTCATTTATTACCCTTGATTAGGACAATGTGTGATCATGATCAAAGCATAACACTCTAATACAATCCAAGCAAGATCAGATTTGGATATTGACGTGAAATTTCCTACCATCCAGTTTTACGTTATTAAATATAACTCCATATCAAACTGTTGGATCGAGCTAAAACTTTATCAGAAGATTCCTAAGATATTTTACCTTGTTGGGGTAAATTTTCAGGTGAATCAGAGTTCAAGAAAGACTTGCGATATAGGTCAGAACATGTTGTACAAATTTTGTTATATACTTTCTTTTGACTTGTGAACTTTCTATTTGGTAAGAATCTTTTTCCAGCAAGGATCTTTTTCCTACAAGGATATGGCAACATGTTTTGGGAATTTTCTAGTTCTACAAAGATCTTTAATGGGCTACAATATAATTTTCAAGTGTGGTAAGGATTCATTAATGTTCTAAAATTGTTTTCTTACAAGGATTTCTTATTCATCCTAGCTACACAAGGAAAGAAGGGCTAATAGTATTTAATAAAAAATTTATTTATAGGATTATTGGGCAGCATTGTAAGCTATAAATAAGCCTTATATCAAACTTGTGTTGTTTGATTTTCTTCTTCTATTCTCACAGCAGCATAAGAGGTTAACTTATGAGTTTTATTTTTATTATTTCAGCTATAGTCCTAGGCTTGTTTGGGCTTAATTTATTTTTTACTTTCGATTGACATATTGAAAACATCCGGCCGAAAATGACTGTGTTTTCTGTAAAAGAATAATATAAATTATATTTTGTAATCTTATCTAATAACTTAAGTTATTGTGATAGTTTTTTGAAATGGTATCAAAGTCTTGATGACCAAGCGCTTACAAGTTCAAATCTCACAATCCTTATTTGTTTGATAAAAATTAAGCACAATGTAATGCGAGTCTGTGCAAATTTCAAGCTCAAAGGGCTTTCATTTGAGGGAGTGTGTTAGAGAATAATATAAATAATATCTTAGGACCTCATCTAACAACTTAAGCTATTGAGGAGATGATTCTTTGTCACGGGGTCAATTTTTCATCCCCAAAACAAACCTCGGGTGATAGTCTAGTCCCGCTAGACTCAGCCTTTCCCTCACCGATTCACTCATGTTTGCCTAGGTGTTTCTCTCACCAATAAGTTTTCTACACTCTCTTCCGTTACGTATACAAGCGGAATACACAAGTGACGATGCACATGACCAAGTACACAAGTTATTACAGGAAAACACTCCAAACCTTTATTGGTCTCGTCAACAAAGGGTACACACAAGTCCGTTAGTGTGCGCGCGCTATGCACAAGTGTTCTGCCTCCACCGTGGATCAAATAGTGGATGTCTTCACCTAAGGCCAAACTACACAACATTTTCAGTATCTAACAAGCAAATTAATGGTATGTCAAAACCCTATTAATTCGAGGGGGGTGTTAGACTATCAGAATCTTCAGAATAAAATTCAGTAGCATCTGCACCAATTCCTCACTCCATCCACTCTGTTGTCAATTCAAAATAATCCAGTTATTAGAGTGATTTTTTTGATTGTATATGTTTGTTTCCTTATTCTGCTCAGATTTGCTATAAGACTATCACTTGAATTCATTCTTATTGCAGAATCAATGTTGCCACTGCCACTGCAATATAAAATTGTTTGAAATGGACCAAGGCTGCGTACTGATAAGGATAATAACAGTGCTGGCTGATTCATTTGTGGAAGCCAACAAGGACTGATTAACTTTTGTGTCAACATGGTATCATTTATTTAATTTATTTGGCAATAATTCCCTCTCCTCTTAATCCGTGGAAAAACACCTGTCCATGAGAAGACATGTTCTCTTAATTGACTAGAAATAATGCAAATAAAGAAATAACAGTATCTGTATGGGAAAATGACAAATGGAAGATCAGTAACATTGGCTTTCCTTTATCTTTCTTGTTCAGCTGCTTAACGTTGACTTCAGGATTTATATTCTTCAATAATCATGAAAAAAACATTTAAGTGCTATCTATATTTTCTTTTTAAGTTTTATAACGAACTGGCAGAAATTTGTGTTCTATCATACTTCAGAGTGAAGGTTTTTTTTCTCTTCTTTTCTTTTTGGGAGGCCCAATTGCTCCAATGGGGGGAGTTAGCGAGCCCTGCCCCAGTTAACGTCCGATTGTGGCAGTCACAATCACAGGATTACCACTGAAGTTGTAATTCATTGACTTGTAAAGTATTACCACTCGGGAATCAAAACACACTAGCGCATGATGCTAGTGGGGGAGCTTTCGTCAGTCAGAAAACAGGACAGAAATTTGTTGTGGTTTGTCTACGCATGAGATGGAGACTGAAGCAATTAACGAATCAGAGAAGGGAAGTAGATCGATTCTCTTGACAGATATTTCGGTACAATGAATTGGCTAGGTTTTAGGATAATTTAACAGTAACCTTTCCTTTGTTTCTCTAATAGAAGGGATTCGAACTAGACTTCCTCTTTCAAGGCATTTCAATTTAAAATTTGTGTGTGAAACACACGGCCGGGTTTTCTTGTGTGCCTTGGTGGTTTTGAATTATCTGAAGATTTTATAGTGACATGAGTACCGTGTGATACTGGAGAAGCGTAAGATATGGAATCATCATATTAATTTCTTCACAATAGTTTGATGATTCCATTTTCACAGATTTCAAGCAAATCACATAGTAGTATTGCTTTCATGGATAACTTGATGATGAGAAGCCCTTCTTTCTCATGGTTAATGATTTTGCTAATTAACATCCGTGAGATCTGTGTTCTAATAGAAAGCTTAGCAGCAAAATGAAAAAGGGCACTCGAAAAAAAATACAATTTTCATGAAATAATTTTTGCCCATCTGAAATGGGTTTTATTCAAATTTTATTTAGGATCACAGGATGTGTATATTGATGCGAGCTGCTGAAAGTGTAACATTTCAAATATTCAGCTCTTAGTTAGCCAAGCTCTTCTATTTTCCATACTTGGCCTTGTAGTCTTTCCAAAGCTGATCAACTGTCTTCCCTAGCAGATCAACAAAGTACTGAGCACTATAACCAGTCTTCATTTTCTTGTTAAGTTCAGCAACAAACCCATTTCTAAGACCATTACAGTAGTCCAGAAACTTAGCTGTAACATCATAACCTTGATCCCACCTGTCACCTTGCCCTGCTTGCACCCAATGGCTAGGTGCATAATTAGCCTTCAACCTTACAAAATCAGCAATCCCTTCAATTAGCCCTCCTGGTGTTTGTCCATTACCATTCCATTGCCATATGTGTGTCATTTCATGGTAAAGCACCCCAGTGATTTCTCTTCTGACATCACCTGAATAGTTTCCTATATAATCGTTGCTAACATGGATTTCATTGTTGATTGCATAGGCAACACCACCCATGACATCTATGAATAAGTTGACTGTTTGAACATTTTTTCTGCCAGCGGCATTAGATTGCTTTAAGGTTCTCCATATGAAATCTGTGGCAGATGCTAGTGTTTTCTTGCTGTAATCGACCCCGATGTCCCTGGTGAATCGGGCTCCACCAGCGGTTGCACTGGCTCTGTTGGTGACAGTGTAGTCCACTGCGGAAACCGCGTTGATTGCTAGGAGTACTAGCAAAGAGAGGACATAAACATGGCGAAACATGGTCATGCAAGTGGTAGTGAAACAGGTTTCTTATGGTTGTGTTTGATTTGCATAAGATATTTGCTGGTTTATGTACATAGTTGGGATGCCCCAAGTGGTGATGCATTAACGTAGGAAGTTGGATGTGGTGCAAGACACATCAATAAAATAAAAAAGGCAAGTGGCCCATGGCAACCATAATCTCATTTACCTTTTCCTTTACATCCTCATTTATCATATTGTTTTTCTTCCTTGTCAATGGAAAAAAAAACCCAGCACCGGTACTGTCATATTCTTTCCTTCTTTTATTAGCTCATGAGTGTATAAATCAAATGGTGGACTGGCTAGCAAGTGCTGCTGCTGCTGCTGCTAGACCTCCCCTGAAAGAGAGATGACCTGATCTTTAATCATTGTGAAAGGGATGACACATGTTTATCAATTCAAAACTCCGTCCGCTAGATAAAAAGAAAGAAAATCCATCTGTACGTAATTATGAAAATACTGATGGATCTACCGTGGTGTGAATGCACTAGCTAGTGATAATATTTTATAGATTTTTTTTATTTTATTTATAAAATGTCCTTAATATTTCTTAAGTATTATCATTACATGGATGATCTTTAGAACATTAAAATGTGGGAGAGGATTTATGTCAAGCATTTAAAATCTTTGGGAGGTCCATGTAACTTCACATACTTGTGGGAGATTATGGTAATAAAAATAAAAAGGCAAGTCATTAACTGGTTTAATAAAAAAAAAAAATTAATTTAATAATATAATTAAAAAATAGGATATTGACAAGAAATAAAAAAAAATCCACCAATAATTCAATACAAAAAATGAACTCTTGTCAATATTATAAAAATATATCTTTACAGTATTTATAAAAAGTCTTAATGATCTTTTTTGTTAACAAAACAAAAAATAAATAAGAATGAAATAATTTCATAGAAAGAAAAATAAAAAAATTATAAATCTCAATTCCTAGCAAATAAAATGTCGAATGAAAAAATTTAAAAAACCATAAAAGAAATTTACCCGAGTTTATTCGAGCCAGCACACCAAATCTATAACCTAGTTTCGAGAATGAGATAACCATATGGAAAGCAAGTTGAATAAAATTGTGAAGTTCAATTCTCAAATAAATCTTATAATGACAGGGCAAATGGAAAAAAAACAATGAAAAAAACAGGCCCATGTCAACCCTAGTAAACCTATCTAATTCATACGACATGAGATCAAAATAACCTCATAGAAAGAAAAGTAAAAAAAAAAATCAATCTCTAACCAATCCAATGTTGAGGGATGAAATTAAAAAATATATAAAAAAATGACTTAAAAAGATTGAAGCCAACCCAGTCTAATCTTCAAAACTCATGACACGAATCATGAGGCCAGATTACACCATAAAAGACAAACCCAAAAAAATAACAATGTCAAATTCCCAACCAACCAAAATAATTAGGAATAAAATTGAAAAATAAATTAAACAAAATAAAGATTGAAAACAATGAAGACCAAATTTGTCATAAGAAAATGAAAACAAATTATGAAAGAAGAAATTGAAAAATAACTTCAATTAATAAAAGGATAAGACAAAAACAAATAACAATCAAAAGAATAAGGACCAAACTTGATATAAAAATTAAATGTTAATAGATAAAATTAAAAAAATCAATAAATAATTCAAGACCAAATATATTACAATAAAAAAATAAAGACGTAATGACCAAACTTCTTTGATTTTTTGCAGCGCTCAACATGCTATTCGAGGAGTGGGAGAGAAAAGAGGAGGGAAGAAGAAATATACCGCCGAAGCTAAACCGCCGCACATCTGGATGCATGCACCATACCATTATGATAAGGGCAATGAGACCCATCGAATGCTACCCCGATAGGCAATATTTGAAGTCTCCATGGCACCGCGCGCACCATTCAAAAGGTGTAGGCGATGCCAGCCTTTTTTACTTAAATTATATTTTATATATATTAAAAGATCTAATTATCTCTGACCTTGCATGATAATTACAAGAAATCCAAAATGAAATGATGAAAGCGCTTGTGCATGCAAAGTCAAGAAAGTTTAATTTTAAAGGGCATTTAAGTCATTGTATTGTAAAAAAATTAAAAACTAAAAAAAATCTCATGATTTGAAGATCGTTATAGACCCATATTAGGGCTAGAAGGCCTTGTTTATTCATTCTTGAAATTTTTAACATGAATTATTCATGTTAGGAATAATCGCATCCCTATATTTATAGGTGTTTAAAAGATCTCTCAATGACCTCCCGTATTTTTATCTTTCATTAATGTTATTAGGGAAAAATAACTCATTAATCCATTCACTTCATTAAAACATCAAATTTTAAAGATTATAAATACCCCCTGAACTATCTAAATAAATGGTTCATAATTTTTTTTCTCCAAGCATTTATACTTTAATTCCTAAAGTATTAATAATATCAAAACAATTACAATCTTTTATTTAAAGTCACTAAATTTAACATTGTAGGGTCTCTAAACTCAAAAAAAAAAAAAAAACTATGTTGCAGGTGTTAGGACTTTCACCCCCAATCATATATTTTCTAAGCTCTGAAAAAAATTAACATAAACATACTATTAAACACTATGTAAACATTAAATAATATTATTTTTTAGTATATTAAAAAATCATCATTAACCACAATGGTTGAGAGTCTCCGGTCTCCACTATCAAATATCCTCGTGAAAACAATGGGTCCTCACCACGTTAAATGAGCAGCCATCGCAGTCACTCATATCCGGGGTCCATATATTCGCTTCATTTTCTTATGGCCTTGCAAGTTGCAAATACCAGTCTTCAAAACCCACCAAATTTGTCTAAAATTGCTGGCTAATGTCCATTATTAATCTGGCATTAATCCCTACTATTTCTAGATGGCAAGAAGACAAATGTGACTTGTATTGCTGTACTTGGATTATAACAAATATATTAAAAGAGATGGTGAGTTCTCAGTAGCTATAAACACTTCATTATTTATTAAAATAGTGGAGTGATGTATATGGTCTTGGTTAAAAAATTAATTATTTTTTATTGAGGAATGATATGGTTTTTTACACGGTTTATTTATCATCATTGATTTTAGATATTATTTCACCAAAAAAAATTATATTATTTTCTTATTTATTTGCATTTTACATGCTAATTATGCATTTTTATAGAAAAATTATAGTGGAGATGCAAGGATAGAAATTATTGGAATTCTATTTGACAATGCTTCTGCAACAATAACACATCTAGGAGTATCTAGCTTGGAGGTATGTGGTTTTTTTTTGTGGGATCTATATAAAAAGCATGTATTTTTTGTTTTTATGAGATATGGTTTATGATTTATGCTTTACAAAAATTATTCGATGAAAGAATTTTTTTCAGCTAATATTTTTTTTCATCATGGATAAAATTGGGCAAAATTCGACAACGTACAGTACACCCTACATCGATTTCTTATATTGCCGCATTGCAATGGTAATTAAAAGCATCTTTTGTAGAGAGCACATCACTATATATGTTCTCATGTCAGGCATCAGAAACCTGAAAACCTTTCAAAAATTATGATCTTTCTAGTATTACTATAAGTTGGGAGACGTAGAATGCTGAGCTTGAACAACTACAACACTTTCAAAGCAAATTCTCTTAAAGGGTTAAGAATTCTCTTATATTAAAGTTGATGCAGGGGTACGTAGAAGACGAGAATCTTGTGAGACTCTGTATAATTGTATTTAACTGCAAAGAATTTTCAAGTTCAAGCAAGAGGAAGATGCTAATTTTCCTTAGGAACACGTGACTAAGAGGCATACTCTCGTTTAATGCATAATCATTTTTGTCCTCATGATTAGTGACAAGTAATCAGTTCGACCAAAAAATAGTGCATTAATTAGGATGTAGCAACCAGTCTCGGGTGTGTGAACCCCATCTAAGTTTCGATCAATCCAAGTGATTTCAACGAGCCCCATATCCGAGGGTGTTGGCATGCGAGGCCTCGTAGACACTCTGAATTCGATTGAAGATGGGTGTTTTAAACTTACTGAGTCATTGGAGCCCTTAAAGGCTTAAATCAATGACATTTGTTTTAGGAGAGCACAAATTAACAGAATAAATGCTCGGACAAGATTCATGATTTATTATGACTTTAGACTCATGCCTCTCCATATCTAATTTCAAAGAGATAATTTATCACCTGGCTAGCATCAAAACACTATTTGTTAACCGTATTGGTTCCTCCTATCATCGCTATCACAATCTTTATATTTACCGATATAATTTTCTGTCGGTATTTATACTATCATTCTTTTGGTAATTAATTTATCAACGAAATCACCGACATAAATGTTCCGTCGATGAATCTTTCGTCGGTAATTTAATCGAAATTTTTCAGAAAATCACCAAATAACACTGATGACTTTTCAATCCGTCAGTGATTTTGTCTATAAAAAACAGTAATTAACAGTGCAATTAGGAAGTGAACAGTTCCAGAGCTCTCTGAAAAATACAGATGAAATTTTCCATTTGTGATTCCCTTTGTAATTGATATGATGAACAATATTCACAGTTTACCAACGAATTTACCGACGGAATTTATCCGGTCGGTAATTCCATTGGTATAAAGGACACATCATCCTTTTTTTTTTGTTTTAATTTTTTTTTCCTACTGTAATTCCCTTGGTAGTTCCGTTTGTATTTATCGATTTTCTGGTAGTGATATTCACACAGCGGAAATTATGAAATAAAATTATTTAAGAGTCCCTAAAATCCTGTTAGATAGATCTAGAGTTATTTGAGATTTATTATATGAAGATCTAATCTTTTTTTTGCTTTGAATAATTTTTTAAAAGCTGAGTTGTCACAAACCACAAGTCGTCTAATTGTCCGACCTCCAACGGTAATCCACACAAACCACCCGTGAGAAATCTCCTAAATCCCTATTTAGAATAAAGAAATTGTTATGCCTAGAGTGTTATCTCTAATATCGTGTTTGCGTAGTTTTTCTATCTAATAGACAATCACTTATTTTTTTCACTTACAAAATAATAGACTCAACTTTATATTTATAGGGAATGCTAAAAACCTTATAAAAATATATATTTATTTGCCCCTTAAATAATATCCATATATTATTTAAGGATAATTTTATAAATTTAATCAATCAAGTTCTTACTTGATTTTTCTAGGTCTAGAAATATAAACCATGTATTAATTACATTCTAGTTCTTAATTTCTAAAATTTATTTTAATCAAGTCATACTTAATTAAATCATCCTAGTTTAATTTCTAACTAATGGTTCTTAATGTGTCTGACCCATCAAGTTCCTAACATGTTGGCCCAAATATAAAATATAATTCTAATTAAATAAATTAAATTAAATTAAGCAATTTAATTTATCATCAATTGATTGATTTATATTTGAAGATCAAATACATCATCTAAGAATATGTCATAATCCCTAAAATATTAGAAAAGTCATTAGTGGTTTGACTTAACTTTTCAATGACCGGTTTCTCAATGTAATTAATATCATTTCATTAAAAATGTTTCGATTTAACATTAAAGCATGGAGTATGTCTACCATGTAAAATCATGTTTGTTCTTTATATAATAATAATTGATCGTTTGAATAAGAATTGAAACTCTTTTCAAATCTCATTTCACTTTGGCCAAAGATTTCTCAGTCAATACTATTTTAGAACATATGAAACATTTTCTCTAATTCATCTAGGGTGATGAATCCTTCCTTGATCAAGGAAGGATTCATCACCCTAGTACCTTCATATAGTTCATGATACACTCAATGTCTACTATTTAATTATCTCGATTAAAATAACATGTAACATGATCAAAGCATATTATTCTCTATAGAAGATGACTTAATGATCTCAAATCTAAGGATCACTTACATAATCATCACATAAGCATTTCCATAAACATAGGTGATCTTTCCATATGAAATTCTCATACGGGTCAGTTCAGTGTACATGTTTTATAATAAGTACCTACATATCAGTTCTAAGTATTTCTTAGCATATGAGAAGAACTGTTTCTTTTCATAGAGAAAAGAACATAATATGTATCAATCTCTACGGCTCTAATAAATGTCCAGTATTTAAGAGAGCACCGACCATGAATATTTTAAAAACAATGTTTTGATGCAATAGGAATCTTATAATTATAACAACTTTAAAATTTCATTTGCAAAGCATTTTTGTCTCATAGACTTTATATTTACTCGAAATTCATAAATCTAATATTATATAAATAATAAAGATAAATTAAGTCTTTATTATTAATAAATATGTATTTATATGAATATAATAACATCACGTGTAACCAACCAATTAGCTACAGAGTAAATCAAATTAACACATCAATCACTTATTTCTATAAAATTTCAAGCGAATCCCTTTCTCATGATATTTGTATTTGGTCAGATCATTTATTTATAGTTTTGCTCAATTCTTTTATTCACTCTATGCTCGCTATGAGATCAAGTGCTTGACATTTGCCAATAATCACACCATTTCATACATAGACTAGGAAAGGAAGAACTGACCCAACCATTTGCCCAAAACTAAATATTAAGGAAACCCAATACATCTTATGCCCTATTATTTTCTTTTATCCAGCAGGAGACCTAATACCAGTGGAATGAGCACTAGGATTACTATTATTAAAACAGTTAAAAGGTATTGAGTTAGTTTAACTGCTCGAACAAGAAACCAGATTAATAAATTATTGTAAGTATTTTATATCAAGTTCATGTCATAGTTTACGAGTCATTTTTAAAACAAAGGCAAATGACCTTAGGTCTATGAGCCTAGTTTTTTTGGACAAGCCCATTTCCAGCGCTACATTGCCTTTTTTCTTATTTCTTTTGTGTTTGTTTCATCTTTTTATTATTATTATTATTATTTAGTGTAGGGTTTTTATTTAATTTTATTATTTAATATTAAGTTGGTGTTGAATCAAAAAAATTATCATATAATAAAATAAAAAATTTAATTTGACCCAATTAAGTCAGTAACTCAAGTCGCAAATTTGACGGGTTGAAGAAATATTAATCAATGACATGGGATGGGGTTTTTTTTATCCTTTTTTATATATCTTTTGTTTTTTTTTTAATTTTATCATTTAATATAAAAACTATTATTAAATTTTATCATTCGATATTGAGTTAATAGTAAATCAATTTTTAAATTTTTTATTATATAATGAAATAAAAAAAAACTAATCCAACCTAGTGGAGTCTATAACTTGGATCATTGCTTTAGTAGTTTATATAGATATTAATCAAAGAGTCAAATTGAGATTTTTTTTATTATTTTTTTATATTTTTTTAGCTTTTTTCAACTTCTATTATTTAATATGGAGTTTTTATTAAATTTTATCTTTTAATATTAGATTGATAATAAATTAATTTTTATATTTTTATGATTTCATAAAATGAGAAAATTAAATCAACCCAATAAATTTTATAACCAAGTTTGACAATTGATTAAATATTAATTAAAAAATCAAGTCATAATTTTTAAAATTTAAATTATTATACCAAGCTTATAACTATTTTTATGTTTCAAAAAAAAAAATAGAGTACAATCCGCAATCCACTAGTCTAAATGGGTATTTGGAAGTATGATAGATTTTAAAATGTTTTATACTTAAAAATACAACAAAAAAATATTATTTTTTTAAAAAAATATGTTTAATATTAACACATAAAATAATTTAAAAAACACAAAAAAAAATTATACTAAAAATATTCAAAATTTTTCAATAACACAATTGAACGGCATCGTAAAACACCCTCCTTATACTGTACAATCACGGTAAGCCTTCTTGTTTTCTTTTTTTCTTTTTAAAAGGCAAGCCTTCCTCTCTAACCACCGACCCCTCTACCTCAAGGTTGAGAAGGTTTGAACCTCATACCACCAGTAAAGTTCCTCTGTTTTTTATTTTTTACCCTTCACCTCCCTCGAAACCTTAGCAAACAGCGAATATGTTCATCAACTAATTTTAGGTTACTTTAAAAATTAGACGCTCAATATAATAAAAAGAAACAGTTATACTAGCAACCATCCCTTCTTATCAGAATTCGCATTGATAACTGGTAAACCCTGGAAAATTTACAGGTGGAGGCCATGCTAGCAAGCATCTATGCCATAAAGGCCACATGCATCCTCCCACCCCAAAACGAGTAGAGAAGCATCCTCCTTTTTCCCTTCTCCACTTTTCATTACCCTTCCAAAACTTTCATCTAATTTACATAAAAAATGGGCAGCAAACTCTTTTCACCAGAAGTTCGATTTTTTTCCATCATATAGGAGTCCTTTTGAACTTTACTTCCTGTCTTTTTTCCCTTTCTTGACCTTTTTCCAACTTTAGCTAGCTAGGATCTCAAAAACTTAATGGTTAGTTAGTATAGATTCACTGTTTACTTGATGAGAGTCAGTTCCCCATTGTAGCTGGTGACCAGAAATCAGCTCCATTGCTGTTTGCGACGGGTAGAGTGCAGTCCACGGAGACCAGACACAATCCCCTGCTCCTCAGATTCTTTATCGATTCATCTCCTCCGTTTTCTCCGCCTTCCTAACATTGTTTAACCATAGTAAAAAAAACAACAGAAGCCATGTCAAAACTAATAACAATTGACTCTTTACCGGAGAAACCAAAATTGTTTCACCGTGGTCAAAAATTTTACTTTATCTGTGGTCTAGTCAATAATAAGTGGGACCTACGCAAGGTGGACCCACATGCTATGATGTTGATTCATATGGTCGTTTTCAAGAGAGCGGAAAACAGGACAAAGAAGTGATGTGTACTTTGGTACTTACGGGTAGGTTTTGCAGGTAAGGAGTGCACAGAACCTTAACCTGATCTTGTAGGAACCTGATGTATCCCATCGCTTCATGTAGCACTGATGCTGTGTCTGTCTGCAAAATTTCAATTCCCAATTACATCGTTGCTTAAGATGATGGCAAAGCCAATCTTCATCACCCAACAAAGAAATTTAAAAGGACTCACTATAAAGGTAGCAATTAAACTTGACCAGAGTAAATATAGATAATTAGCTTAATTTTGTGTATTTTTGGACCTTGCCAAAGGGTGATACAAGCTCTTGCAATGCAGCGATTCTGTCTCCTAGCTTCTCTCTCTTCACCTATCATTAGAAAGAAATTGTTGATAAGTACATTTCAATCAAAAAGAAAAATATATACAACACGCATGCAGGTATGTCCTAGAAATTAAGAAAAACTATAAACCTTGACCTTTGCATTTGCAGTTGATCCGGGATTCTTAGTTTCGGTCCTTTTGCTGTTTCTCTGACTTAGAAAAGGAGTTTTGGCTACGGTGTTGGTGCGCTTCATTGGTACTTCTTGGCTTGACCCGTTTCTTTTTCTCTGCGAAAGTAGCAAATATAAAGAAAAGACCACGAGGAACCCCAAAGAAAATTAGGCAAATTCAATCAGGCACTCACATTTGATTTGGAGATGGTACTGATTACATCAACATTGCTGCAGTTGTTGTTGCAAGATGAAGCAGAAGACGAGTCACTGCATGTAACCCCAGAGATTTGAGGTTGAGGGGCAGTTTTTGTTTCTTCACTAAACATCACAATTTCACTTTCATTTCGATAATTGCATCCCCCAAAACAAAGCATTGTGGGAGACTTTTCAACGGAAGAGAAATGGAAAGCATGGGCTACATCAACACCCACAAAATCATCATCATTAGAGAAGAGCAATTCAGAGAAACTAGGAGGATTGCCCTCTGGTACAAGATGATTCCCCTCGAAAAAACTCTCCCTCCCAGCCATCTAAAGCAAAGCCTAGAACCACAGAGACAGCGCGGAACAGATGGTGTCCTTCAATATTTTTCGTGTGAGTGTGGTGGTGTGGTCGATCCCTGGTCAGGGGAGAAGAAAAGAGGTAGCAACCGTTGCCTTAGCGAGAGTGAAGCGACTGCTGTGTTGTGTAGTATGGTAGTGAAGTTTGTGGGGGTAGGGGTACTTCCAAGATCGGCTTTGGGTTTTGGTGTGTTTCAGTCAAACACACCTAGCCCGAGAAAACCGTGGTTTAGTCCTCCAAAGCATTTGGTTTGGTTAAAAGCCTGTTAGATTTTCAACTTTCATTGCTTGGATTGGAGACCAGACGAGTCACGACCATTGAATGCCAGTGGCTATATTGAAACTGACTAGACATCATGCCACGAAAAAGAAAAAAACATAATGCCGCGAAAAAGAAAAAAATTTCTTCCTCAAGCATCTCGGTACTCGTACAAGGTTAACACTTGAACTTTAAGAACAAAATGTGTAAGACGGGGTTAAATGTTAAGCCTTTGATTTTCCCTTCACTCTTCAATAAATGCCAAACATGCTTGGAAGGTGTTTGAATTTCAATTTCAATTTATTTTTTATTAAAAATTAATTTTTTTTATATTATTTTTAATTTTTTTTGATATACTAATATTAAAAATAAATTTGAAAAATAAAAAAGATATTATTCCATTAACATTTATTTTTCTCTTAATTTAAAACCAAACACAAATCTTAGCATGTAGTTTTAATTAACTTAGCACAAATTTAAGGAAGTGAGGATTATCTATGAATGGCAGCCTTCGGAAACTTACGAATTATTTCGCTCTTGTAATTGAACATCTTAGAATATTAGTGACCAGATAAGATTTTGAAATAAAAAAATTATCATGTACACATTTTGTATTTCTCTTGATTGACATGTGACTAAAAAACTACCCTTCCTCTAATCATTTGTCTTATATATATATATATATATATATATATATATATATAGACACACACACATTATTGATAAAGATGTCCTGATAATTAAGACAAAATACATAAATAAAAATATTGGTTGGTCTTTCAAACTAGCTTCCAATTTAATTGTTATTGATATTATTTTTACTTATTAAAATTTTAGGAAATACTATTATAAAACAGAAGGGACAGAGACAATACAGATAAAATTTGGTTGAAGAGACAAAAACATAAAAATATATATATAGATACACACACATTATTGATAAAGATATCCTGATAATTAAGACAAAATACATAAATAAAAATATTGGTTGGTCTTTCAAACTAGCTTCCAATTTAATTGTTATTGATATTATTTTTACTTATTAAAATTTTAGGAAATATATGTGAAAAAGTGTTTAGTTACTATTATAGAATAGAAGGGACAGAGACAATACAGATAAAATTTGGTTGAAGAGACAAAAACATAAAAATAAATTTGTCTCTCAAATAATTTTGGAGTAAGTTTATATACTTTCAAAACATGAGGTACATATACAACATGTCTTCAAAAACAATATTTATTATTTTATATTTCTAAAATATCATTGTAAAAAACTCCAAATTTCAAAATTATCCAACTGAGGCATGTAACAATAAAAATACTTATTATTATAGATTTAAAACTCAACTCGATGGTCAATCTCGGGTCACTAGTTGAGGTCCGGGTCACGGTTCGGGTTGACCCGAGTTAGCTAAAGAATAAAAATGATTATTATCATAATTTTAAAATTTTATTCAGGTGCCGATCAGGACAAGGCCCGGGTCACACTTAAGATTGACCATTGACTTGGGTCAACGCAAAGACAAAATGGTTATTATCATAGTTTTAAAATCCAACTCGGACTAAGGCCCGGGTCATATGCCAGAAGGGTCAACATAAAATGAAAGTAGTTAGTATCATAGTTATAAAACTTAATTCGGGGGTCAACTTATCAAATCAGTCCTAGTATTTGACCGGGTCAGGTCGAGTCATTCATTCTCTTTTATTTTCTTAAATTCAGGCCAATCTAGGTCTCGGATCAACTTATCAAATTAGTCATAGTTTTATAACTAAGGTTATTATAATATTATTCATTTCAATACTCAAATAAACTAAAGTAAAAAAAAATATCTAATTATTTTTTCAAATATATAAGTTTGACAACAATACATATTGAGAATAAAATAGACTTTTTTATATTTTATTATGTTTTATACATCATAACCAAACATGATACAAGGACAATCATTTTATCGTATATATCACTACCAAACATAGTTTTGTCTCCTATCTTCTTTTTTGTCTTGTCTCCTCTATCTCCATCTTTTCTGTCCAGAGATAGTAACCAAATGTTACCTAAGAAATTCTCATGGATAAAACAATTTGAATGCTTGATATTGGCTCAATCCAAAACCAAATTGGAAAAGAATTTATTATAAGGTGTAAAAGTAGATTAAAGATGTTCAAATGGCCAAAACTAAAGCTAAATAGTTTGTGTTAGAAGTTACTTAATGTCAATGTTATATGGTTTTTTTAACGATTAGCTCAATGATAATTTCATCATTTAAATGGAAAGATTGACAATAAAAGACATGACTTGTGTTAAAATGAATTGCATATGTAAATGTGAGTAAAATTGGAGATGTTGGATACTTTGTTGGGCTAAACAAAAAGGCATGTGAAATTGTGAAAGATAGGGCACGTGCGTACAACTTTTTATTGTTTTTGCAAAACTAACATAAGACTATCGATGGTTAATGTACTAATGGACCAACGAGATGCCATCATGAAAGATCACTAACGAAAGATTGATGGGAGTTTTTTGGGAACTTAGCGCAATAAAAAAAATTGGTAAAAAAACACATGTAAAAAAATATTTAGAAATATAACACACTTAATCAAGTCGCAGATAGTCTACGCGACATAAGAGTCACAAATAACATCTACGAAACGAGATTTGTATTCATTATTTGCGACTCAACTAAAAAACATATCCTGAGACAATTTTTTTTTACCATTAACTCCCTGCCCAAAAAAACCACAATTTCTATAATTCAAGTAATCAATTTTCTAGCATCAAAACATAATTCACATAAGCAGCACATAACATCTTCAATCATAAGTAATAAAATTATACATAACATAACATTATATTAAAATTAAACTAACTAGGCATCTATTCATAATTCTTATAATATATAATAACATGTAATTATATCTAATAATCACCCCAACTCAAAGAACACAAGCACTCTTGAACTAGTCTGGAGCGTCACCCCAACTCGTTCAACTTGAGAACATATCTGTAATATTTGTGTAGGTGTGAGGAGAACCAGTATCACCTCAGTGTATGATGGACCTAGAATTCTCATGGATGGGCTTGGGATGATCGTTGATGAGCCTTGAATTCTTGTGGACAAACCAGCATCCCCAACACTCTTACGATAAGCAACCTTATCTTTCGTTAATACCACTTTAAGATGTTCAACCTCTTGAAGTTCACCACAATATAAATTAAATGCAGTGTTTATCACAATTCATTTTATCTCATTTACACCTTCACAGATAGTCATTGATGCTTTATGAGCCTTCCATACCAACTAATATATATATATATACACACACACACACACACACACACACACACATATATATATATATAGTAGTCATCATCAATAATAAAATTAACAATATTTAATAAATATTGTATGTTAAACAATATTGTATACCAATCAATTCTTTATCGGATATTGGGGCACAAAATGCATTGGATTGCATGGATGCCTCGTGAAACACGATCAGGTAGGTGTAATAAAACAATGCTATTTTTAATTCAGGATTAAAATAGATATTAAGATCATCTCGAGGAGGCAATGCTAAAATAGAATATCTGTAAACAACAACACTTCTTTCTATGGTCTGGAGTCGATTTAATTACATGCATCCTAAACTACAAGGGTTTTAATTACCTCTTCACTT
This sequence comes from Populus nigra, assembly GCF_951802175.1. Taxonomy (NCBI): domain Eukaryota; kingdom Viridiplantae; phylum Streptophyta; class Magnoliopsida; order Malpighiales; family Salicaceae; genus Populus; species Populus nigra. The sequence continues at coordinate 19,452,385 of NC_084852.1, forward strand.
TTCTTCGTTAACTTTTTATACTAGCCACCTCTATTTTCCTTACCCTTATTATCTGACATATAATAATTCGTTAAGAGTTTTATACATAGTTTGCATACCCGGCCCAGTTCAAGTTTTGAATTCCTGGCTTTGATCGGATCACCGGGTTTTAACTAGGTCATCGGATTTTGATCGGGTCACCAGGTCGCCCGGGTCAATTTTTTTAAAATCAAAACGACGTCATTTTAGTAAAAAAAAAAAAAACAAAAGCCAACGGGTTGCAATTGGGTTTTTGACCGGGTCAACCGAGTCACACCGGGTTTTTACTTCCTCTATTTTTTCTTCAACCTGGCCCGATTCCAGCCCCGGGTCGGTCGGGTCCCAGGTTAACCCGTAGGGCTGGGTCGGGTTTCAAAACTATGGTTTTATACATTCTATCTATCTTACATCCCACTTTTGTTAATTTTCTAAACTTATAATCATACAAAAAATATAAAAATTAAATATTAAATAATAAAATTAAAATTAAAATTAAATTATAACTTGACCTAAAAAATACTAAAATTTACATGTGTTAACCTTTGAAACTCATGGCTTAGTAAAAAAAACTACTAAGAGATAAAATTAAAAAAGAAATACAATAAAAAAAATACAAAACAAAATAAACATTAATAAAAATAATAAAATTCAAATTTGATATGAAAAAAAAATTGAGATGAGGAATGAAATTGAAACAAAATTTAATTAGTGAAAGGATTAAAAAATATCAAAAACATAAGGATTAAGGAAAAAATCGATAAAAAGAAGATAAAAAACAAAATAAATATCAATAAAAAAAAAGTAAATTGGATATAATATATAAACGGCTAGACATTACTGTATCTTTAGCCAACAATTTTTTTTATTAATATTTTATTTTTGTAAAAAAAACAAATTATGTATAAGCCAACTCGATACTAATAAAAAAACAAAATGCAAAGATGAGAAAACCCATTAAAAGAAATTGAGTTTTGTTTCTTTCTAGAATAATTTAGTAATTTAATTGTGCTAACAAAAAGAAAATACTAAAAAAACCCCTAGATGCAAGTTAATGTTTTTTTGGTCGGAAGATTAACTAAGTCATTGTCATTCATAAAGAATATAAAGTCAGTTTTGCTTCTAATCAATGTCCCATTAACTAATGTGTCCATCTAAAAAATCAAATTATCCCTCAATATATAGGTCAATGGTTTTTTTAGGGATAAAGTGGGGAAAGTACTGTCTTCCTCGCAAGACTTAATTTATGTTAATAATAATTTGATATGCTGTTTTTTTTTTTAAAATTTGAATTATTCCATAAAAAAATAAAAAACAATCCCAGGTATAAAAACATATAATAATATTTGATAAGACTGAAGAAAATTTTGAAAACGGCTTCTTAACAATCAACATTACAAAAAAGGCTCTTAACATATCATATGTTTTGGGATACATCCTTTTTATCTTTCCTTGCTGCTTGTATTTCTCTCTCTCTCTTTTTTGGTGTTGATTTTATTCATTTTCTTGTTAGATTTATGTTATTTTGTTGATATCTTTTGTTTTAATAAAATTATTGATCACGTAATGAAACAAACTTGTCAACTTTTTTTCATTTCATCACCTTGCAAAACTGATGCACTAAAAATTTATTAATATTTTTAGAAAAAAAACTAAATCTTTAGTTTTTCTGCCTTTTGACCTATATATATATATATATATATATATATATATATATATATATATATATATATATATGTTTGGAATGCAAGATTTTAGTATCAAATTCAAAGAACGAACATGAGAAAGAAATTTGTTATGAGTGTTAAACTAAACGAGATTATTTTTCTTGGATTCAGTTACAAGAAATTTAGTCTTGATTCGTGAAAAATAAGCTAATATAGTATAAATTAATAGCCTTAATTAAATAATATTTTTATCACGTATTGATTTAAATTTTTAAATTTAAATAATATATTGATTAATCAATAATTTTACATGATCCCAGGAGTGTTAATATATATAGATTTAACTGTAATTGGTAATTAAAATTAAAAATACCATTATTTATCTAAATAATTTGCTACTTTTTATGAACAATTTTGTTAGAAATATATACAAAAAAAATTCTAAATCAAAAGAATGATTAGAATTTTTTAGCCTAAGCGTTGAGTCCATGCCTAGTGTCCCTGTGGACTCAAGCGCCACATTTGAGCCTAAGTGTTCGGCATATGCCTAACACACCATGGGCTCTAGCCTTGCATTTAATCCCAAGAACATAGCCAAACGTTTTTAGACTCAATGTACATCCTAGCTCCTTTTAAGCTTAACTTTGTGATATATGCCCAACCACTTTTCTCTCTCATTAATACACGAGTAAGAGGTCAGTTTTATAGTTTATCTACTAAATGAGGTTTAGTTCAACAACTTTCAATTTGAATTGTTCATGAATTGAATGCAGTAGGCTCTCTATTCCTATATGTACTCATTCTAAGTAAGTCTAATAATCAAAACTTAAGTGGAAAATTTTAGGTGGGAAAGCTCAAGTAGTATTATTGTGTTTATTATGGTTCTTTCATAATTTCTATTTAGTTATCAACTCTTGCTGAAGGATTTTGACTTCTAGTTAATTTATCTACCATGTTAATCATTGTGATTAGCATGTATCCATTACATTAGTTGTATCTAGCCGAGCTGGTTCAGTGCTTATCATCCATGATGAGCATTGAACAAGCTTTTGCAGTAGCATTGGGCTAAGCTCATGGCTGAGCACAAGTGTATTGAGCATGACAACTCGCCAAACCCACGTTGCCTTAAGTTCAGCATGTGGTGTATTGAGCATGACAACTCGCCAAACTCCCCAAACCCATTTAGCATTGGGCTCAACTCATGGTTGAACTAAAATGTATTGGGTTTGACAACTCGTCAAACCTATGTTACCGTGGGTTTAGCATATAGCTGAACCCAAACATATTGGACATGACGAGTTGTCAGACCCACGTTGTCATGGGTTCAGTATATGGCTAAACCCAAACATATTGGACACAGTAAGTTACCAGACTCATGTTGCTTTGGCTTTATCATATAGCTAGACCCAAATGTATTGGGTCTGGTAATTTAGCAAACCTATTTAACGTTTGGCTTGGCTGAAGGCGAAGCCCAAGTATATTGGGTCTCGTAAATTGCCAGACCCACATTACCAAGGGCTCGGCATGTGGTGAAGCCCAAGTATATTGGATCTCGCAAATTGCCAGACCCACATTACCAAGGGCTCGACATGTGGTGAAGCCCAAGTATATTGGGTTTGATAGCTTTATTAGATCCATGTTTGCTTGGGTCATTGCCCTGCTATGAATTTAGGTTTTTTGTATTAAAACCTCAAAAATACCAAGTTAAAAACACCGAGTCATTAGTTGCATCTCAAATCTTTATGCATATGACTTGTAAAGACTTGAAAAGCATTTTGGAAGACAACTGGTTAGGTTTGTCTTGTCTTGTTTAGAAAAACAACGTCTTCCCGTAATGATTTTAAAGGTTGTTAAGGGGAAGGCAAAATATTCTTTTTGAGAAGTCCATTCGGTTGCATGTAATCAATGCAACAATCATTTATCCTTCATAGAGTTATGATATAATACCACATGTTCTTCCTGTGTTGGTGGAATTTAGAGGCGATCACCTATATAAACCTTCTTCCTTTTCATTTTTATTTTTTATTTTTTCCAAAATTTCCCTTTTCATTCTCTATATTAGTATCCTTGTACAAGATCAAGTTTCTTTATGTTATTTTATAGAAGAGTTGTCTTTCAGGTAAACACAAAACACACATCATCTCTTCTTTCTTATTTCAAATCATCTCAAGTTAAAAAAGACTTCTAGAAAAGGCAAGAAAACCATGTCTTTTAAGGGAGATTTTAGTTTCATACCGAAACTAGAAGCACTCGTTAGGGATTTACGACTATTAGAATAAACCCTAAATCTGAAAGTGGCATTGCTCAATCATCATCAACTAAAAAAGAGAACGAGAATGTTCCTCAAGAGGTTTAAAATCTTAAAGGATGACTAAGGTTACCTAGCACGTCTCTGGATGAGGCAAAAAACATTGTATCGTATAAACAAGTGACTTTGGTTAATTCTAGATAACGAAAAGACTTTATAATCATATTGCATGAGGTTAACAAATGGATTACACAAGTATCAAGCAAATATGTTGGGGGGTAACTTTATTATTACTGCCCTCATGGTTATGTACGAGTTTAGATACTCATTCTCTTTACAAAGATTTGTAAATTATGTTTTTTATTATTTTAACTTGAGTCCTACTTAACTCTACCCTATCAGGTAGGCTTCTTTATTTGCATTCGACAAGCTATTGAGGATCTTAAAAGAGGAGCCCTCAATGAGGGTGTTCAGACACTATTATTTACTAACCAGCAGTGCTAAAGATGGGTCTTCCATTCCTATGATCAATATGAAGTCTCTAACAATGCCCTCTGTTTTTATAGTTGTCAATTTATATCCTATTATTTACTATCAAGATTTTGGGAAGTCCAAATCAGTATATGATGTTTTTCCCGAAAAATAAAAGTACTTTATTGGTGGTGATCTTAAGGCTTTTTCTTTATACCATTTAGTGAAATTATCAACAACCACTAAAATAAACTATTTTTTACTTATAGCCCTAGGCAATGGACCTAAGATGTCTATCCCTCATTGAGAAAAAAAGCCATGGGGAGATTAAGGTGATCATTTCTGTAGATGGTTGATGAGAGATTAAGATAAATCTTTGACATTGATCATATTTTACCAAATTCATGGTATCGCGGAATATAGTTGGTCAATAGAAACTTGCATTTGTCATCTAAGAAGCAAGAGCTCTAGAACCTATATGAAGACCATATATACCTTTATGTATTTCTTTTAAAACATAAACACTTTCTTTTGGGAACAAGCACTTTGATAGTGAAGTTGAGATGGATCTTTAATACAGAACATTACCAATGACACAATAACTCGTTGTTTGTTCAGTTAGATGAATGGCTTCGTTTCTATTTAAGGGTAGTTTCCCAATAAAAAAAAAATTATGATTGGAGTTTTCTAATCTTTTTTAATGCTAATAGAAATGACAACAAGCTCTTCTTTACCTACACTCGGTTTTTATAAGATTTCAACCCAGACATCCACGTAGAGATCTACAAGATCAGAGTTTGCTAACTTAAACAAGAGATTTGCTCGATGGTATCTTTCTTTGGATTGCAAGTGATTGAAATATTCTTTCTTTTGTCTTTCTTTCAGAGATAATATTGGAACTTCTAAAGATATCATTGTATAATTGGTTATTTGGCCTGATAAATTCATTAGCAATGACCAACCACTAATTATAAATCACTATAAACTTGAAATAAATATGCTTTAAAAGTCTTTGCAAGACTGCTAGGAAAATTTCATACTCTGATACATTATTCATATATGGGAAATCAAAACAAACTTCATATTCAAATACTTGTTATTTAGGACTGACAAGTATTATCCTAGCTTCATTTCCATCAACATTGAAAGAGCCATCAACATATAATTTCCAAGTATGGGTCATCAGAGGTTATTCTAATGATGTTTCTGGTGTAGTAGAGGAAGTTATAATTGAAGGTGGAGATGCAAGTGTATCTATAAGACCTTAAAAAAAAAATACTCAATAATGAAATCTGTCAAGACTTGACTCTTTATAGCTATTTAGGGTCTATACTGAAGTTCAAACTCTTTCAATTCAACGACCCATTTCACTAGGGGTCCAGCCATCTCTGGCTTGTGAAGGATCTATCGTAGAGGCTAATTTGAGAGCACTATGACTTGGTGAGCTTTGAAGTATGACTTAAGATTCCTAGAGGTACTTACTAGAGTGAGGGGCACCTTTCGCACTTTTAAATATTTGGTTTCAGCATCATGGAGAGTTTGGCTGGAGAAATAAACTGGATGTTGTATTCTCTCATTCTCTCTAACCACAACAATACTTACAGTTGAGTCCGACACTTCTAAATAATAATAAAAAAACATTTTCACTCTCTCTGGGTTGAGATAATATCTTGGGGGAAGAAAGATGAACTTTGAGCTCCTCAAAAGCCTTTTGATAATCTAGAGTCTACTTAAAATTGGTTATGCTTCTCAAAGTCTTGATGGGGATATTCCCATATATCATTACTTTTCGAGAGAAGATGTTGACCACGTTGCCATCATCTACTAACACCGAATGCACTCAATGGTTAGAAAGGATTGTAGAAATGACCAAAACATCTTTATTTGGGAAAATTATTCCCTTTCCATCTTCTAGAGTGAAGATGATGGGTTCATGCCACTAGTTTTAGAGACGAGCAATTGTAAGGACCTATTTCCTATACTTTATTTTTCTTGTGTAGGAATCACCTCATGCAGAGGTGCCACCCAAAATCACGATGATTTTAGGTAACGCCAGCATTGACTAATCGAGCTCTTCCCTTCTTGGCTTATGATGGAAATCCCTCTTTTTCAAGCAGAGATAGCCCATAGCTATCAATCTCTCAATTTCTTTTTTCAAGAGTAATACTCCTATATGTCGTGTCCTTTATCTTTATGAAATAAAGAGTACTTATTGGATGCATGTGTATTCCTTAGACTCATTTAACGTTGATCTCAGCTCATGACCGAATGCAAGTATATTGGATCTAGTAGATTGTTAGACCCACGTTATCATGGGTTTAGCACACGTCTGAGCCTAAGTATACTGGGTGTGACAACTTTGCCAGACCTATGTTTGCTTGGGTCATTACCTTGTTATAATTTTAGGTTTTTTTTTCTTTCAAAACCTTAAAAATACCAAGTCAAAAACATTAACTCATCAGTTTCTAATCTCTATACCTTACTTTAATTATATTCAAGACAAACTTCCATCTTCATTGGAGGTTCACATGATTTTTTTTAATGAGTAGTTTCTATTAAATAAAGTACATAGACCATAAAAAATTAAAATATTTATCATACAAAATAAATCTTAAAAAAACTACATAAATTATTTTAAATATATATTTTAAAATATAAATAATCCATATATAAATTTTGATATAGAGATCATCTTCACTTTCATATAAAAAGATAATATATATTTGCTTCTATGTTTATCTTTATGATATAAACAATCTCTATGATAAACCAATATTTTATCAGTATATCTTTATATATGTTTACCAAAAATGTCAGATAAAGGAAAACATTTGGGTATAATTTTCTTGAATTCTTGGGTTGGTTAGGTTGGCACGGACCCATCACAAACACGCCTTAGTGGAGGCGCGTTTGGTATGGCCAAAGTTAGACCAAGTCACAAGTAGCTTTACAATATGTCAAACCCAGGCACGGTGGGTTTGGCACCGACCAGACCTAAGTACTGTTGGGCTGGCTAATGCCAAACCCATATATTGTTGGGTATAATGTTGGCCAGACCCAATAGCTCTGCCAGACCCAATGTTTAGGTATGGACGATGTCTCTAAACCTAACTTTTGGGTTTGAAAAGTGTTGCCAAACCCAGTATCGTGGCCTAGTGCGTTATCAGGCCAATGAGGTGGGCCTGACGTGTGTTTCCTGAAAGTGTCGATCTCAAGGATTTTTTTCATCACAGCCTGAGCATGGTCGGATTTGCTACACCCATGAATTCAAACATAATATATGAATTTAACGCTATCAATTCTATAGATTTTTATATAAAATCTTAGAGAGTTTATTTCACAATAAAAAAACTTAATTAAACAAGTCTACACTCCGCCAACACCATTAAAAGGTACAATACCTTTTAAGCACAAACCACACATCTAAAAGCTATAAAAACATGCTTTTTACTCAAAAAAGCACAAGCTACCTCCCATCAAAGTCTTTCATGGCCTGTGATGTCTCCATCTTTTAGCCAGATAAAATAAGTAGAATACAACTTACAATACAACTTAAAATATCACAAAGATAAAATTACACTTAAGTCTCTCGTCTTTATAAAAGGACAAAACTCATGAGTTATAAATATACCATGAGACTTTCAAAACAAAATTTCATAATCTTCATTCTATATTGCATATATATATTTAGAGCATTTCTCTCTAGAATATTATTGTATTTTTTTCTAAAAAAATACTTAGTTAAACATCGGAGAGTCCCTATCTCCATAAAAAAAGACCTTTCGCAGGTCCTAGCCTTAAGCTACTTTGTTAGGAAAAATAAATAAAATTATCAGGACCAATTGATTAATCAATTACCCAACTTGAAAGCTTTATTCCTATACTAAGATTTTTAGGACTTGATCCCTCTCTATTTATGCCTAATGAAACTCTGCCTAATGAAACTCCATGATGGTGAATATAAAAATCATCCAAGGATGTATTGAAACAAAGAATAATTTAAAGATAAAGATGATACAAGTTAAAACACTTAAGTATCGACTAGCTTTATATTTTTATTCCAAATAGCACTGCTGAAACTAGTAAAATCTTCATTACATTTATAGATTTACTAGATTAATTTGTTTTTTTTTTATATATATAGAGTCAGTTTGATAATATAGTCTCGATTATTTTTTTAAATATTTTTCACTTTAAAATATATAAAATAATAATATTTTTTTATTTTTAAAATTTAATTTTTAATATTAATATATTAAAACAATCTTAAAACAATAAAAAATTAATTATTTTTTTTAAAATAAAAAAAAACTTTCCAACCATAAAAACAGCCCCAACAGACGGAGCAGTCACAACAGACAGCGCGTGGAAAGTCCCATCGCAGCCCACCAAGTTATCCGGTTGCTAAGGATACATATTCCACTTTCCAGAGCTTCTGCTAGCTGGCAACGACGAAAGAGGAGACACAGGAAGGCCACGTGGCAATTATGGTAACCAAAAGAGACACTCGGAAACATACCTACAAACTAGATCTGCGGTAAGGATATATAGATAGAGGCAGTCAATTCCTTTCCATTCTAACATTTCCCATCGCATGACACGCCTTTCGACGCCTCGTTGCTCGCTTGCCTTCGACAATGTGCCTTGTCTCTCTGTTTAGTTACCCGCTTCGATGTTTTTATGGTGGCCCAGGTTGATGGTTATTGACGGGATTGCCATGGTTAACTTCATGAGAGAGAGAGAGAGAGAGAGAGAGAGAGAGAGAATAATCACTTTGGTTCTGAAGGTTGCAAGTTTCATCTCGAGTTTCTGGAATGGGCTTCTAATAAATAAAAAATGCACAAGGATTTGTACAAGTGATTTCACATTTTCACTAAATACACAGGAGCTTCTGAGTTCAAATCTCACCTGCTTTGTGTCGCATGCATGCAGCCTCCTCCTAAACAAAAATAAAATGAACATGCCAACAATCCGATTGATGTATTCGATATTGAGTCAATAGAATAGAACTTCACAAGAATAATTGTTAATATTGTGTGGTATAGAAGAGTAGAAAAGAGAGATCATCAAGGAGATTAAAAACAAACCTCCGAGGAATACATATGAAAGATTAGAATATAGCCTCTGGACAGAATGGGGTAAATGCTAACTAGCGATCCTTGATATTCAGACGAGAAAGTTAATTTAAGCAAGCCATGATTATAAAACAAGGGTATCATATCAGATTATCAGTCAGTATCGCCTTGCCCATCAAACTGGTCACGTAAATTAGTCCCATTACCAAGGAAGTAGAGAGACCAGAAGATAGTTGGGACATGGAAAGTCTACGACAAAATGAAATGACCAGTCACATTATGAAAGCAGACAACTTGTATTGTAAACCATATTATTATTAAAGCATAAAACTGTTGTTTTAGGAGCAGTTGGGAACTCGGTTAAAGAAAAACATTTCACAGCAATTTAATTCTTTTATTTAAAATTAATATATTTTTAGTGTGTTTTGATTTATTAATATTAAAAATAAATTTTAAAAAATAAAAAAATATTATTTTAATATATATCAAATAAAAAACATCTTAAAAAATAATCCTATCAAATAACACAAATTTACTAAACTTTCTTTTTTTTAAGAAACAAATGTACTATATTTCTTTTTTAAACACATGGAAGAAAACTACACTAGATCAAAATGAGATGCTTCATTCAATCGACCATGATTATTGATCGTAACAATCTGTTGCTATTCGGCAAGCATGAATATCTTAAAATTATAGAAATAAGCACAAAAAATTGCGTTTGGAACACAAAAGAAAGCGTGCCTACTCACTGAGGCATGGCATCGAACAGCTGGCAAACACACTCATTGTTCCTTTTTCAGCCGCAACAAATTTCCTTTAGCTTATTAGCAGTTGATTCATCAACCGAATACTGCACCAAATAAATGTACCTCTGTCAAAGAAGATCTCTTTAGAGCGACCATAACACACATATATAGACAAGCATTAGAAGCATATAAAAAAAGGACCTTGTTGAGAACCCATAGGGAGTGGTAATATGCTCGAAGGAAGAGCTCGTCGAGGATTTGTGTGTCACTGACTTCGACATCTCTGTAGTTGACGAAGTTTTCGCGTGCGTATTTAGCGTAATAAGGCCTTGAGTCCTTTGGTAACCGCCTCACTAGCCGAAGAACCTGTCCATACACTCTCAATGCTTTCTGCATCTCTTCGAATCGTTGACTGCAGTTCCTGATTTCCTGCTCTTGGGATGCCGTTTCGCTGCTATGTTGCTAGAAGTCCAGGCCTCTGTATCTCGTTATTGGGCTCTACTCAATTATTGCCGGCCTGGAAATGGACAGGAGGTGTAGATTTGTAGGTCCAAAAATAATACGCTTGCTTTTGGGCCGTAGAGCAACGTTTTGTAAATCACATAGCCTTGCCGTCAGGATCCTCTTTATTTTTTCCTCTGGGTAAAACCTGTCCTCGCTTTACAAAGCAACGGCAGGCCGATCAGTCATTTTGTTTTCTAACAGCCAACCACGACACTATAAGAAATATTACAATCTCCAGACAAGATACATACAAGAAGAGTTCAAGAAAGAAAAATCTCATGCCTTTAATGCAACATCAAATCAAACACATTAAAAAACGGCTAGAACCACCAGTTCTCATACGTGGTTTCTTATAATGGCATGCCCATTATCACTCATTCTGTCTTTGAATTGTATACCGCAAGAATCAACCATTCTTCGCAGTTTCCCATCTCCCAAACAGTCGCTATACAAACTAAAGTAGCCAAACCCAAGACATTTGCCAGGATTATGGACATTTATATATGTGAGCTACTTAACTCGGAGAGGGGGGCCAAGCCAGACTCACCGCTCATCTTTGAATTGGCGAGTTCGAAACCAAGTCTTGTCGAGTCAGCTCGAGCCATTCAACGCAAAGTTGAGAGAGCTGCCGTTTGAACTCTTGTTGAAGAAATTCAACAAAGTCATACCACCGAATTCAACAAGTGCTGCTATTTACTTGTTGCCAACAATCTAGAAAAATTTTCTTCGACTAATTGTAAATATCACTTGTATAAATAGATGTACCCTCTAGACTAACAATGCTTGGGTCTTTCACAGCAAAGTGCTTTCTTTTATCCCTTTACATGGTATCAAAGCTGATTTAACAATCCAGCAAACCCAGTTTTTGCCGCTTCAATTGTTCTTCTGCATTAGAACTTTTTAGTTGCAAGAGGTGCAACTATTGAAAATTACTTTGGCCTTTTGCAATACTACTCCGCTATTGTTTTAAAAAATCCACGTGATCCATCTAAGTTTGTCTCTTTGCAATATATATATTTGTTTTTTGCAATATTTGCCCTTAAATATTCCCCAATTTGTAGGAACTTGCAACAAAGTTTATCTTTTGCAACTTTTACAGTGATCCATCTTGCAGGCATCCTTCAAAAACATGTCTCATTAAAGCTATTCTGATATTTTTTTAGCTACTCTCATCACTATGGCAAATGAGCAATCTTCGGGCAGTGAGAAGTATGTAACCAATCCTTATTTTCTTCACTATTTTGATCATCCTCGAATGGTGCTTGTCTCTAAACCTCTTAATGGAGACAATTATTCAACCTGTTGTCGAGCTATGACACCCTCTTTAAATATCAAATCCAAGCGGGGCTTCGTAGACGTAGGGGCGGAGCTAGAATTATTTATTAGAGAGGATCAAAATTAATAAAATAAAATATAATATTTATATTAATTTATTATACATGAGTTGTAAAACAAAACCTGTATAATTTAGTTTTATTTAAATAACTTACTATAAACATATAATGACCTTATTATAATGTAAAAGGTTTTGAGTAATATTAAATTGAGTCAATGCAATGAAGTTAATTTTATCTTCATAATGTATCCATCACTTTAATGTTGTTGGTCTTTATATCTATCAAATATAAACATACAAAATATATAAGAAACATTAGTTAAAATGAAGCATTATTTATGTTTGATAAACTTTGAAATAAAATAAAAAATAATTCTTACATACTTATTTTAATTTTGCTCGTCGTTCTTTCATAAAATAGAAATCATCGATTATCATATCAATTGTGAATCTTTCAACAATTTCTTTTTCTATATAGACAATCAAATAATTTATAAGAAAATCATCCTCCATCCGATTATGAAGTCTTGTTTTATCAATCTTTATCGCTGAAAAAACTCGTTCAGTAGTTGTTGTCGAAACAGGAAGAGTCAAAATAAGTCGAATTAACCTGTCAACTAACTGATAAATTGTTGATTTTTCTATTTCAACCAATCCTTGACATAAATTAGCAATTGATGACATGTTTTTTTTTTTTAAAAAAACTTTGGATGATTGGATGACATGTTCTAAAATCAAAACATATATCGTGAGAAAAAATTGATAATTTTGGCAGCTCTGTTTAAAATAAAATATAAAAAAATCTAAGCATAATCAAAACAAACCAATAAAATATATCTAATTAATTAGAAAAAAATCACCATAACAAGAATTCAAAAATAATTGGTAAAACTAGCAGATTTGAGGAAAAAAGAGAGTAAAAATGATAGAATTATAAAAAAACCTCATTAAATTATTAACAAACATCTCAAAATAAAACAAAAATAGATTTTAAATTTAAGTTACCTTGTTTTATTTGATAAAAGAAAAATTAATTGGTGGCTCTACTTTAATTTTTTTATAGAAATATTTTACTCATGATTTGTGTTTTTATCGGCTGTAAGATTTATATTACGGCTATACAAGATAATAATCTTATATTTTTCTTTTCACGTCTGTTAAAGAGTAATTAAAAAATCAAAAGTAAAGTTACATTTAATGTTAATAAGGCCAACTTTTTAAAATAAAAAAATATAACACCTCCAGCTTACACTTAATTATCTAATTCCATTGTGTCCCAAGTGCATTTTCTATCTCTGGTTTTTATTTTGGTGCTTATGATTGAAACCCATTTTTAAAGTCCAATTCTTTTTATACGAATCTGTGTTATAATTGCATTGTACATTGTATTTCACATTGACCCTTTTTCTTTTCATGTATAATGATTGGTTTAGTAGTTTTTAATCTCTCAGCATTTGTGTATTTAAAATGTCTTTGGGGGGGGGGGGGGGGGGGGGGGGGGGGGGGGGGGGCGCTTGCTCCCCTTGCCTCCGCCCTTGTGTAGACGGTACCATCAAAATACCATATGCGAAAAACAAACCAGATGACTATGCATTGTGGATAAGATGCAATGATATCATTCTGTCTTGTATCCTCAATTCACTTACACTAGACCTAGCAGATATTGTCATATATTTTACCACATCATAAGAAATTTGGTAATAAGACCTTCAAGATTATTTTTCTCAAAGTAATGTTCCTCACATTTTTCAAATGAAGAGGGACATTGCTTGTCTCACTCAAGATCAAATGTTTGTTACAACTTACTATATAAAATTGAAAGGATAATGGGATGAGCTGGGTCCTATAATGACATTGTTTGTTCTTGTCGAGTAGGCCATAAGAGACACAGATTAATGCAGTTTTTTTATGGGACTCAATGAGTTCTATAATGATGTCACAAAGGTCTGTTCTTGCATTGTGCAAGAAGAAAAGCAGTGAAGTTTTAGGTGGTGCACGTGAGATAACATAAACTGCAGCGATGACGGTACGAAGGAACTACCAGGCACATTGGGAGTTTAGTGGGGTTATTCATCCTACTCCAACTCATGTAATCGCAAAATATTACATTGTTCTTATTGTGATCAAGATCATCAAGTGCGAGAGAGATACAACTCGTATAGTTGTATTACTCTGCATGGTTTCATGCTACATTGTGGCTGCATATTTGTTATTTTAAAAAATGATATTAAATGATGCAAATGGTTCGTAATTCATTTGTGAAAAACGATGTCCAAGTAATGCAAACACATTTTTAAGAAATAAGAGAAAGTAACAATTTGAGTTATAACACAAGCTGGAATTTATGAGTTGGTTTTATTTTAATTAGATAGTAAAAGAAAACATAATGATATTAATTAATTAGCACGTTAACTATAAAAAAAAATTAATTGGATTTTTTTTTCAAAAAATATTATGATACCTTGGGAAAAAAAAACAGTGTGAGCACGAGATTGGATGAAAAAATTGGACAGGGTCAACAATTATAGAAGAACATAACAGGGGAAAAAACAAACTAATAGAAATAAAAAAAATAATTAAAAAAATAAAGATGAAAATCAAAATAAAAAATAAATTAGAGGACAATTAAATTTTTTTGATTGGACGGTTTAATTGAAAAAAAAAAATCACTCAAGCAAAAAAAAATTGAGAAAACAATTGAAAAAAAAAACCTATCATAAACCTGGATCGAATGGCGAGATCAAAAACCAATAAAACTTTTATAAAAGAGTTAAGGAAATAAATAAAAAATACAAAGAATAAGGACTAAATAAAAAAATACAAGAAAAATTGAAATTGAAGAATTAAATCGAAAAAGAATAACACTTATTCAAAAGGACAAAGGAAAAACAAATAGAAGAAAAAAGGATAAAATTTTGTTGGGAGGGTTAAATTGAAGAGAAAAATAACTAATATAGCAAAACACATCATCCCAAGATCATTTTGATTATTATCACTATCATTATCATAATTATTACTCTTATTACTATTATCACCATAATTTTGACTATAACACCACCACCACCACGAATGCTATTATTACCACCATTAATAATAGTATTACTATGAATGCTATTATTACCACAATTACTAAGACTACTACTATGAATACAACTACCACCACCACTAACACAACTACAACCACCACCATCACGATTATCATTATCATCACTACAACTACTATAATCATTACCACTATCATGACTACTACTATTGCTACTGCTTCTACTACTATCCCTTCCCTTCCTTCTCTTTCTACTATCGCTACAACTATTATCACCACCACCATCACTACTGTTACCATAACTACTATTACTATCACTACAACTACCACTACCACTACTATCATTGCGATTTATAGTTGCTGTCACCACCACCATCATTATTATTGTTATTTCTATCACTATCATGATTCCTTATTTACCCTGGAAAAACAAATCAAAAGTGGTCAAAATTTAAGAGATTGATGATGACAGTAATCGTAACCACGGGTAATCTTGCATGCATTTATCGCAAAAAAGATTATACAGAAAAATAAAAATAAGAAACGTAAAACTATTGTATCATATTCATGGAAAAAAAACCATATGGTACCATACCTCTTCTTTTTCGAAATAACATTAGATTCGTAAGTTTGACTTCTTTTATTTTATATCATCGTTATGTGCTTTGCTAAAAAAAATTGTCATATGCAACTAATATTTTGGTGATGCTGTTCCTTTCATTTTTTATTATTTTCACTTTATTATTTATTATAAAGATTAAAATAGGTTTGTTTAAAGTGTTTCTTCTATTCATTGAAATCTTAAAAGTAATTAATCTTAAAATAAATATTTTTATATAATGTTTTTGAAAAAAAATGAACAAGAAAAATAGTGGATTATGTTAAATAATATTTATGTAATCTTATTTAATAAGGGTAGAATAGTACTTTCAGTTTAACCTATATATACTTTATTTGTATTTAGGTTAAGACTATGCACTCATAACATACAGATTATTCAGAATTCTAGCCTTCTTTTTATATTTGATCTCAATTATTTCAACAGATTATACCTAAATATTTGTAAGTTTTTTCCCAAAACTACAAGTCATGTAAAGTTTTTTTTTTTATGGAAAACTGAATATTAAATTGATAAATATTGCATATTGTAAAAATAATTTATTCGAAATGATTTCAGATTTCTTGAATACTATATATCATATATTGTATACAAGTATTACCATTGTTTTATGATATGACTTCAGTATCGATACTATTTATTCATGACTAACGAGTATGATCATTATATGTATAAATTCTTATTTTAGATCCTTCAAAATGTATTATTTTAAAAAATATATATTATAAAGTACAAAATTTAAATCAAAATATTGAATATAAAATAAAATCCTTTGAAATGAACATTAAAAGTTTTTTTTTTTTTAAATCGAGACTCATACTTAATAAGGCTATCTAAATTAATCTTTATAATAAATATCAAAGAATAACACCACCCTTAACGTTTTATGATAAGAAAGCACAATATGTTTAATTCCAATATTTGAATTTTTAAAAGATGTCTCAATGATTAAAACTTGAGAATTTCACTTCATCATGTTTGATTTCAAAATTTGGATACCAGATGGCTAACAAAAGTTACAAAACTTAAAGTAAAAAAAAAACTTCTCGCACCACCTCAAATTTTTAATCTCACTAAGTGTTTTAAAATGTGATGTGTAAGCATGAGAGGAATTAATTTTAATAAATAAATTTAATAAATTAGATAAATATATATTCTTACGAGATTAAATATTTTGATTTGTGTATATTTTATGTTTTTTCTAATTTTTTAGTTATTGTTAATGATTATTTTTATTTATTAACATATATAATTTTTAATTTATTTAATTATATGTATATATAAGCTTTTCAATTTATATAATTTTCTTAATGTATAAAAATATATTAAAAAATTAATATATATATAATTTTTTTTATAAAAAAAAATATTTGACCCCGCGACGGTAGTACATGAAAGAGAGTAACCCACTGGTTCTTATGCGCCGGACTACTGAGAAGGATTGCTGGAGTCCCAGTTTTCTGGACGATGATGACAATGGAGAAAGTTCTAGGCCATCGAAGATTACATTTCGTGGGCCGGCTAAGCATTGGACGGATGCGATCCCGATTGGAAATGGAAGACTTGGTGCCATGATTTGGGGTGATGTTGCATTAGAAACTCTTCAGCTTAATGGTAAGTAATTAACTACAAAGAAAAATGATCCTCATGAAAATGTTGGAAGACTTTGGGGTGACGTTGCATTAGAAACTCTTCATTGTGCTTTTTTTTTTGTAAGAAAAAGGAAAAGAAAAGCATATTTGTATAAAGTTGAGTTAAGCTAAGCTGGATTGTTCAGTTTAGATTGTTTTGATACTGTTCAATGTTTGGCCTTAAATGGATATTGAAAATGTTCTTTTTGGGTGCTGTAAAAGATGCTTTTGTCATGAAAAGATGAGAGATTCGATTCTACTTAATGTTACGGATAAAAGTGGAAGAATGTTTATACTCTTAGTCGTTGATTACTTGATTATGGCATTTTGGTTTCAGTGCTTAACCTTTTTTATTAAATTCAGTGCAAATGACAATCGAAAGGGAATTCAGTTTTCAGCAATTCTTGATTTACAGATGAGTGAAAGTGGAGGAGTAGTTCATATTTTGGATGGCAGGAAGTTGAAGGTTGAAGGTTCAGACTGGGCTGTTTTGCTTTTAGCGTCTTCCTCTTCATTTGATGGGCCATTCACTAAGCCTATAGATTCCAAGAAGGACCTTGCTTCTGACTCCCTGAGTGCATTAAAGTCAATTAGCAATTTGTCGTGCACTGATCTATCTGCACATCACTTGGATGATTATCGGAGTCTTTTTCATCGTGTTTCACTCCAGCTTTTGAAAAGTTCCAAGAGTGTTTCAGGAAATGCAACTCTGCATGTGAAGAAACTTATGGCTTATAATAACGATTTATCTTTCAAGAGAAGTGAAGAGGATACAGTTTCAACAGCAGAGAGGGTGAAATCCTTCAAAACTGATGAAGATCCTTCTTTGGTGGAGCTATTATTTCTATACGGTCGTTACTTGCTTATTTCTTGTTCAAGGCCTAGAACTGATCAGGTGGAAAGTTTGCAGGGTTTATGGAACAAAGATATTGAACCACCATGGGAGTATGTTCAACGTTACTCCCTCTCCCTTTATAATTTCAATTGCATTTTATGTTAGTAAGTGGAGACAAATAATGGTGGGCCCACCATGTGCAAATGGGAATACCTAATCTCTCACTTTGCACATGGTGGAGAACATAAACGGTGGCATAAATCATGGCATGATTTATGCCCCTTCACTCCTATTTGTATACATATATGCTCAGTAAAGAGCTGCGAGTTGTGTGTGCAAAATACAGAGAGAACAGAAGAGAAGAGAGAGTGGTAGAGAGAGCTTGAGTGAGTAGAGTTGAGTTGAGAAGAGTTTTCTCCTCCTCTTTGTTTGTATTGTTTCTTTGAGTGATTAATACAAACTAGTAGCTCCGTGGAGTAGGCAAGTTGCCAAACCACGTAAATTTATGTGTTTGATTGCTTGAATGACCCAATAACTGGTATTAGAGCTTGTTCTTGAAAAAGAGGGTGTTTGATCCAAACTCAAAAATCAAAGTTCTCAAAACGTGTTTTTGAACATACCATCGTGTACAGGAAGACAAGATGAATCCACTGGTGAAAACCCGACGAAGACCCGACGTCCTGCATGCCCACACGCGCCCGCACTCGCTGACGACAGCACTGCCCACGCTCATCGACGCGCCCCACGCACTCTACGCGTCTTCTTTGCTCGAATTCCTACAACTGAACCGGGTTGACCCGCCACGTCATCAGCCACACCAGCAATTCTGCACAATCATCCGGCACGGCACCAGTCCAGTCAGCAAGACACGTCAGCACATGCCACGTCAACAGAAATTACGTGCACCTTTGCCACGTTATCAACAGTGGGCCCGTATTCCTTACATGTTTGCCATGTCAGTGTAGCCACGTCAGCATACTGGGTTTTCATCCAGTGCGCCGCAGATACTATTCCTCCTGAAATGTGGCTTCATCTACAGCGTCCAGTGATCCAAAAGATTGATTGATAAGATCTGAGCCATCTAAAGTCTGATTTGGGTGATTTCAATGTCATTTCCAACTTTTTTGGCCATTTCGGACACATTTGTAATGTCAGATTTGACAGATTCAATTTCAAGACGTATTAAAAATGACAGATGAAATAAAGGCTGCTGGAATTGAAAAATTTGATGGGACAAATTTTGGTTATTGGAAAATGCAAATTGAAGATTATCTATATGGGAAGAAACTTCACCTTCCTCTGTTGGGGAGCAAATCAGAGAATATGCAAGAAGAAGATTGGCTACTTCTTGATAGACAAGTTTTGGGCATTATCCGGTTATCCTTATCAAGAAGAGTTGCTCACAATGTTACAAAAGAAAAATCCACTGCAAGATTAATGGAAGCCTTGTCTGGGATGTATGAGAAGCCATCAGCAAATAATAAAGTGCACCTGATGAAAAAGTTGTTCAACTTGAAGATGATCGAAAACACCTCTGTGACACAACACCTCAACAACTTTAATACCATCACCAATCAATTATAATCTGTTGAGATTGAGTTTGATGATGAGATTCGTGCACTCATCTTGCTAGCTTCATTTCCAAGCAGTTGGGAAGGTATGAGGACAGCCGTGAGCAACTCAGCAGGAAAATCCAAACTAAAATATGATGACATTCGAGACTTGATTTTGGTTGAAGAAGTGCGAAGGAAAGACTCAGGTGAAAGTTCAAGTTTAGGATCAGCTCTCAACATCAACACTCGAGGGAGGAGACAAGACAGAGGCTTATCCAGAGGCAGATCAAAATCAAGTTACAGAAGTAAAAGCAAGTTCGGACCCAGAAAGCAGGTTGAATGTTGGAATTGTGGCAAACCTGGTCATTTTATGAGGAATTGCACAAAGCTGAAAAAACCTGAAGTTGATTCTGCAAACGCTACCACAGA
The DNA here is from genome assembly GCF_951802175.1 of Populus nigra. Taxonomy (NCBI): domain Eukaryota; kingdom Viridiplantae; phylum Streptophyta; class Magnoliopsida; order Malpighiales; family Salicaceae; genus Populus; species Populus nigra. Next base: position 19,472,560 of record NC_084852.1, read on the forward strand.
TGAGGTACAAGATGCTTTGATTCTTGCTGTACAAAGTCCAATTGATGATTGGATTCTTGATTCTGGGTGTTTCATTCCACTGTACACCACACTATGAGATGATGTAAAACTATGTTCCTGGAGATCACGGTGTAGTCTATCTGACCAATGGAAAACCAATGGATATTGTGGGTATAGGAGATATGCAAATCAAGACAATGAATGGATCTATATGGAACTTGCAAAATGTAAGGCATGTTCCTGGATTAAAGAAGAAGTTGATCTCTGTCGGACAACTTGACGATAGTGGTCATTCAATCCTTTTTTTTGGAGGTATGTGGAAGGTATCAAAGGGAGCAATGGTTTTAGCTCGTGTAAAGAAAACCGACACCCTGTATATGACCACAAGATTTGTAGACATTATTGTCTTTACTGAAGCAGAAAATCAGGCACAACTATGGCACTGTAGACTCGGCCATATGAGTTAAAAGGGAATGAAGATACTTCAGTCGAAGGAAAAACTGCTAGAGCTTAAAAATGTTGATCTAGACATTTGTGAAAGTTGTGTTCTTGGAAAATAGAAGAAGCTCAGCTTCTTAAAAGTTGGCAGGACCTTAAGACCAAGAAAGCTAGAATTGGTACACACAAATTTATAGGGACCTTCTCCAGTAGCATCTCTTGGAGGTTCTCGGTATTCTGTGACTTTCATTTATGATTTCAGCAGAAAGGTATAGGTCTACTTTCTGAAAAATAAATCTGATGTGTTCGAAACATTCAAGAAGTAGAAGGCTATGGTTGAGACTGAATCAGGTTTGAAGTTGAAATGCTTGAGATCTGATAATAGAGGAGAATACATTGATGGAGGTTTCAAAGAATATTGTGTTGTCAATGGTATCAGAATGGAAAAGACTGTTCCAGGCACACCGCAACAGAATGACATTGTTGAACGAATAAACCGGACCATCAATGAACGAGCTAGAAGCATGAGGTTGCATTCAGGGCTACCTCAAACATTCTGGGCTGATGCAGTTCATACTGTAGTTTACTTGATCAATCATGGACCATCAGTTCCTTTAGAGTTCAGATTGCCCGAGGAAGTATGGAGAGGAAAAAAAGTACAACTCTCTCATTTAAAGGTCTTTGGGTGTGTTTTCTATGTTCACATAGATTCTGATGCTCGCAACAAACTAGATGCCAAATCCAAGAAATGTTTCTTCATTGGCTATGGAGATGAAAAATTTGGGTTTCAGTTCTGGGATGATCAGAACAGAAAGATTATCAGAAGTAGGAACGTGATCTTCAATGAAATTTTTTTTTACAAAGACAGATCAAGTGTTGAAACAGATATGGCTGATTCAGATACAAGTCCATAAAAATCTGAATTCATAAGATTAGAAGGGTTTCCCGATGTTACCGAGCAGAACAGAAATCAAGAGTCTTTACAAGAAGATTCAAGCATATCTGTACCCACTACTACACAAGAAAATGCAGAGCGAAGTGAACCAACTGTTTATATTTGCAGGTCTTCAAGGACTGTAAAGCCCCCACAACGGTTCACACTTCTACTGAATTACATTTTACTGACAGATGATGGTGAGCCGCTAAGTTATGAAGAATCCTTACAAGATGGAAACTCAAGCAAGTGGGAGTTAGCCATGAAGTATGAGATCAGTTCGTTGTTGAAGAACAAGACTTGGGAGCTAACCACACTACCTGAAGGAAAGAAGGCTTTGTAAAACAAGTGGGTTTACAGAGTAAAGACTGAGCATGACATAAGCAAATGGTTCAAGGCAAGATTTGTTGTAAAAGGGTTTCAACAAAAGAAAAGGATTGACTACTCTGAGATATTTTCTCCAGTTGTGAAGCTCACAACAATCAGAGTTGTTCTGGGGATAGTAGCTGCAGAAAATTTACATCTTGAACAATTAGATGTAAAAACAACATTTCTTCATGGTGACTTGGAGGAAGACATTTACATGCAACAACCAGAGGGGTTTGCAATACAAGGAAAGGAGAACCAAATCTGTAAGCTAAAGAAAAGCCTATACAGTTTGAAGCAAGCTCCAAGATAGTGGTACAAGAAGTTTGACAACTTCATGTGTAGTTCGGGATACACAAGATACCAGGCTGATCACTGTTGCTATGTCAAATATTTTGACAACTCCTACATCATTCTACTATTATATGTGGATGATATGTTGATTGCAAGATCCAGCATTGAGGAGATTGACAAGCTGAAACAACAATTGTCAAAACAGTTTGAAATGAAGGATTTGGGAGCTGCTAAACAAATACTTGGCATGAGAATTATCAGAGATAAAGATAAAGACATACTAAAGCTTTCACAAACAGAGTATGTCAAGAAGGTTCTCAGCAGGTTTAGTATGGATAATGCTAAACCAGTAAGTACACCACTGGGGAATCATTTCAAGCTCAGCAAAGACCAGTCACCAAAAACTAAGCTAGAATGTGAACACATGGATAAGATTCCATACGCCTCAGCTATCGGCTCTTTGATGTATGTTATGGTCTGTACCAGACCAGACATTGCCCATGCAGTGGGAGTTGTAAGCCGATATATGAGCAATCCTGAAAAGCAGCATTGAGAGGCGATAAAATGGATCATGAGGTACTTAAAAGGTTCATCAGAGACTTGTCTTACCTTCACAGCTGGTGGTTTGAAACTTGAAGGTTTTGTAGACGCTGATCTAGCAGGAGATGTTGATAGCAGAAAGAGCACTACAGGATATGTATATACTTTAGGAGGTACTGCTGTTTCCTGGAGTTCTACCTTGCAAAAGATCGTCACTCTTTTAACAACAGAAGCTGAATATGTTGCAGTTTCAAAATCTACAAAGGAGATATATGGCTACAGAGTTTCCTAAAAGAATTGGGCAAGATAAATGGAAAGAGAACTCTATATAGCGACAATCAGAGTGCAATCTTTCTTGCCAAGAATCCAGCATTTCACTCCAGGACTAAGCATATTCAGATCAAATATCACTTCATCTGACAATTGCTAGACGATGAGCAATTGATGCTAGAAAAGGTCCATGGAAGCAAGAATCCAGCTGACATATTAACCAAAGGAGTTATACTTGATAAACTGAAGTTGTGTAAAACTTCAGTTGGTCTTCAAGGATAAAAGATAATTTCATTGTTTGTCTCTAAGTTGGAGATTGTTAGTAAGTGGAGACAAACAATGTCCCACCATATGCAAGTGAGAATACCTAATCTCTCACTTTGCACATGGTGGAGAACATAAACGGTGGCATAAATCATGGCATGATTTATGCCCCTTCACTCTCATTTGTATACATATATGCTCAGTGAAGAGCTGCGAGTTAGTGTGTGCAAAATATAGAGAGAACAGAAGAGAAGAGAGAGCAGTAGAGAGAGCTTGAGTGAGTAGAGTTGAGTTGAGAAGAGTTTTCTCCTCCTCTTTGTTTGTATTGTTTATTTGAGTGATTAATACAAACCAGTAGCTCCGTGGAGTAGGCAAGTTGCCGAACCATGTAAATTTATGTTTGATTGCTTGAATGACCCAACATTTTATGTGTGCCTTTTGTACAATGGACTTCTTCAAGAAGTTGTGTTGATATTCTGTGTAAAATTTCAAGGTCTTATCAGCTGTTGGTTTGCACTGAGAACCAGGAAAATGCTGGACCACCCAAATTCTAGATGAATTCATCGTCTGTTGAGTCCAACTGTATTTTCTATGCTCCAATAGTATGAGGAGGCTTCAGTGACAGTGATTTGGTATAAGTACACAGACATGGTCTTCCAAAAAAAGGGAACATCTGGAAATTGAGTGGGAGTTGGGAGAGTACTAATATTTGTTGTCTTCAATCATGGGTGAAAGTGAACTTTGGGTAAGTGACATTGTTTTGTGACAATGAAAGTGCAAGTAATTATTAATGCTATTTGTATCTAGTTTATTTATGGTTTCCTGGCTTGAGTTTCAAGTAATCGGGATATCAGTACCTTGGAACAGTCGACCTCGTTGGGATGAAAATTGACGTCGCTGCAAATTTGCTTACATTTCAGTTTTCAGCTGCAATAGCAGAAATGCTAGTCCAGAGCACTGTAAAAGACCTGTATTTACTCCCTGTAAATGATAAGTGGGCGAATGGGTGCGTGAAAGGACTGGAGGCACGTGGTGGGGTGGCAGTCAATATATGCTAGAAAGAAGGCGGTCTTCACGAAGTTGGTCTTTGGTTGAAGAACCATAATTCTTTTAGAGGAGCTGTAGTAAAAGCAAATTTATCGCCTGTAGAGCCTACACATTTAATAAACAGTTGAGACGCAGAAAAACATATACTCTACCATCAGCAGCTTCTTCTTGAAAGGAGAGATGAGTGTCTTTGGACAATATTATTATTATGTTCCGTAATAAAATCTGGCTAGTAACAACGAATTCTTTGTATATCTAGCATGATTTCTTCAGTAAAGAAAGAAAAATAGCCTTGGTAGTTTTAGTTTGAGACTTCTGAGTATCTTCTGTTATGTGGTGATTACAGATTTGGGAAAATTCATTCAGAGATCATGAAACTTGAAACTAACCTCAGCCACATTAATCCCACAACTTCTTACAACTAAGGGCTATTGTCATTGCTTGAAGTCGTAAGAAAGGTAGTTTTGTGGAAACATAGATGGAAGTATTATTAATTAGTTAAAAAACATATGAAAAATGAGTAAACACTTGTTGGAAAACTTCATAATTGACGGGATCTCTTGCTCCGATCGAAGGCATGGCAACTGATTCCCAGATCTTTCTGTAAAGAAGATGTCTCCCTTGAACAACAAGCCATTTAAATGGCGGAAATGAAGACGGGTCGGGAGAATCAGATAGTTCTGATTGTTATCACTCAGTCAGCTATGATATGTTACATACTCATTTATGAATTATTGGGACGTAGCTAATCACAAACAAATTAAGATCAGCTTAATAAAAAAAACACATAACTTTCAAATTATTGAAATTTGATTCTAGATTCTACAAGCTGATCAATTCTTTAAGAGGATTAGGATTAGTTAGTTCTAACAAAAATCTTTAAATTAGAATTAGGCTTGGAAGAAGATATTGTTTAAGCGTTGTTTTTCTTTAAAATTTTTAATTCTTTAATTTAGTTTTTTTTTATTGTTTTTCCTATTGATTTTTGAATTTTGAACAGGAGAGAAAATATTCAGTAGTGAATTAACACTTTTCAACGAAAATTCTACTTTCTCCGTTTTTATTTTCTTTTTATATGCTTGAAAAAATTATGTCAGCTAACAATATCTGACTCAATAACTACGAACCCCATCCGTGTGCTCACTGATTCAGCTAACAATATGAAATATGCTGAAAATAATGCATTGGAAAAGGGATTTATACTCTTTGATGAGTAGCTAAGGGTAAAAAATATTTGAGGGATATTTTAGGTTTTTTTATATATTTTTGATAAATATAAATAGAAAGTCAAAGAAGAAAAGAAGAAGAAGAAGTAGAGTTCTCTTGAGAGAGAGAGACCAAAGAAAGGAAGAGGGGAAGAAGAAAAAAGAAAAGAAAGGAGGAAGAAGAGAAAGGAAATAAGAAGTAAAAGTTAGAAATAAGGATTTCTAAGGTAAGATGTTAATGTTTTTATACTGGAATATGTTGGTTAAATTTGATTTTAGAATTTGGATGATGTAAGATATTTAATTGATGTTCTAGATGTTAGCTTACCTTAAATAATTTGATATGATGTTTGAAATTATAGATTTTCAAGAACCATGATGATTAAATTGGGATTCTAAAATCCGAATCAACTAGTCAACTAGTTGGTCAATTTTAATTAACTGGTTTGTCTGATGGTCTTAGTTGATCGAATATTATGGGTTAATTGGTTCTTTTAGATTCGATTAGTTTAGAAAATATTCGGGATCGATTGAGTGGTTTTGTATCGGTTTTATACTTCCATACTAATTTTAGAGTTGTAATCTTTTATATTATTTGTTATGAATCGTTTTCGAGTAATTTTTTGTATTTGTTATAGATTCTTTTGATATTTCTCTTAATGATCCTCATTAGTTTCAAGTTCTACATATGTTTGTTTTTTTGACTTTGTTCTTTGAATGAGTAAAATAGTTTTTAATATGCATGTAATATAAGTATGAATAAATTGAATATATGATGAGTACAACTGGTTATTTCTTGAATATTTATATATGTTGTTTTATTTTCGAATACTCATCCATTCTTGAATTTGCACTTGTATTCTATTGAATTAAATTCTATTCAATATGATATTCATTTACTATGATAATTTTACAAATATATGTTATGCCTTGATATCATGATACTTGTCAGAAACTCCAAATCAATAGAGAATAATTAATTTACATAAACATAATATTTTATATACCTAGCTAATGATAAAAACATTAGTCTGTGACGACTGATCCTCCTATAGCAATCAAAGCTAACTTCTTCTGTTCAACCTTAAGGTTTTATATGTTATCTACATATATTACATTAGCATGTACTAATATATATATATATATATATATATATATATATATATATATATATTATTCCCTTGTTGAATTGATTAGACTCATCTCTTTTTATTAATATTATATCCAGAATTTTAATTTTTATTAGTAGATTGATTTTGTTGAGATTTACTATTATTTTATTTGTTGGTATATTTTACTTGTTTTTGTAAAGTTTTTTTTATTCCTTTTAATTTAATTTTTAGATGATATATTATTATACTATTTTATTTGAAATTTGAATTTTTTATATTATAATAAATTTTATAAGGATTTTATTGATTTTAAAAAATATTTTAAAACTTCATAAAATATAATAAAAATTTATATAATTTATTTTATAAAAAGTATATTTGAGATTTAGTGTAAATGATGCCCGCAGTGCCCGCCGCCAGTACCCGAAATTCGAGTTGTGACACAATATCTACAATCTGTCTCAGCAGTCAGCCGCAGGCACCGACCTCCTCTTTAATGCTAACTGATTCAGCACCTACTTATGGGACAAGAAAAACATACTAAAGACAATCTATCTAGTTTCTCTCGTGATTCCTCTGTCCCCGTATCCAGCTAGCGCCACGTTTATGTAAGAGGAAACAATTGATTATAGCCTTTCACAAAAACAGTAATCATTGAAAGAACTTTGCTGCAACTTGTCTTGCCGAAACTATGGCCACGGATGTGGCTCGAAATCTAGATTCGACGTTGTGTGTACGAAACCGATCCCTTCAAAAAGTTAATGCCAAACCTTTTATAATGGGTCCACACTGAGAAAAGCTATTGCAGCTACAAGCATTCAATAGCTTCCCCCACGCACTTGCTAATTTATAAGAGTTCACACAAACCTTTTAGCTTTCAGTGTTTACCCCTCTTGTTTTGGTGAAATGGAAGATAAGGAGTGGGTTCTGGTGCAGCGTTCTACGGAGAAGGATTGGTGGAATCCGAGTTTGATGGAGGATAACAATGGAGAAAGTTCTAAGCCATTGAAGGTTACCTTTAGTGGGCCAGCTAAGCATTGGACGGACGCAATTCCGATTGGCAATGGCAGGCTTGGTGCCATGATTTGGGGTGGTGTTGCATTAGAAACTCTCCAACTTAATGGTAACTAAAGGAAAATAACTGTTGCTTTTGTTTCAAGATATGGAAATTCTACTTAATGAGCGCTTCCAGGAAAAACAATTCTTACTTTACAGTAAACAATGAATTTTTGTAGTTGATTATGGTATTTGTGGTTTTAGCGCTCAATCTTTGATTATTAGGAAAAGATTGTATACTTTTCTTTAGGTCATTGATCTGGAACATCAGATTTACATTCTGTATGATTTGAACTGTTTTGATTCTACCAGGCTTGTGCAATATTGCTTTTCTGATTAGTTCCTGTGGAGATCTACTCTATGCATGTTGCTGATTGGTTGTTAGGAAATTGGAGATAAGGTGTTTTGGTTTTATATGCTCTACGATAATTTAGTTTGCGACCATGGGAAAAAGGGTTTTTTTTTCCTTCTTCTTTAATGAAGAACATCTCACTTTATGCTTTATGCCAATTGAGTTTGATTTTCCTTTATTTGTTACCAAATAGAGTGAGTGAAGTATTGTGGTCTCAGTTCTCAACTTTCACTATAGATCAGTAAAACAGAGCTGCTCGTCTGCTTTGTCTGATATATGATAAACTTGCCCCTCATCCTCGCTTTCTCTTTGAGGAAGGCTCACAGTATTACTATCTGGACTCTCTTGTAGAGGATACACTCTGGACTGGAATCCCAGGAGACTATACTAACCCTAATGCTCCAGCAGCCCTGTTAGAGGTCAGAAAACTTGTTGATAATGGCCAGTATGCTGAAGCTACAACTGCAGCAGAAAAACTTTCAGGAAATCAATCTGATGTATGTATCATTCTCAGGTGTCATTTATTTCGCTCCTTTTATTCCCCCACAAGTAAGCTTCTGGCAATTTATAGATTTGTTAAGCTTATTATTAGACTGATGAGCACTCGCCATTCGAAGCAATTGATTTGAAATCCCAGTTGCTTTAAATATTGATAAAAGATGCAAACAGGACGTCAGTTATGAATATGTTATTTGGTTAATTGGAATTACGTCAGTTATGAATATGTTATATGGTATAAATTCTGAAAATTTATCAATATTAATCATGTAGTACTTTGAAGTTGAGTGTAGTGGTGAAAGCTTGTTTAGTTATCCTTCTGAAACATGTGTAATAGGAACACCTCAGTGGACCGGTGCATATTCCGAGCAGGCGACTCTGGTTTTTTTATTCTAATCTTATCATAGAGTAATACAGAATATAAGCTAGGCGATTGAGCACTGACATAGCCAATGGTGGAGGATGATAGATTGGGACTTCCTGGCTCTGGGTTGGTGCCTAGTGCGTAAATGCTTGGGCCAGGACTTCCTTTACCCCAAACCAGTAATAATTTCTCTGGCCAGGCCTACTGCAAAAATTTTCTCCTAATAATTATTTTTTGTTGTTAAAGGTTTACCAACTACTTGGCGATATCAAGCTGGAATTTGATGATTCACATCTCAAATATGATGAGAAAACATATAAGAGGGAGCTGGATTTGGACACAGCAACAGCAAGAGTAAAATATTCTGTGGCTGATATCGAATATACGAGGGAACACTTCGCTTCTAATCCTAATCAAGTGATTGTGACAAAGATTTCTGGGAGCAAACCAGGGTCTGTATCATTTACAGTGTCTCTGGATAGTAAGATGAGTCATCATTCATATGTAAAAGGTGAGAATCAGATTATAATAGAAGGAAGTTGTCCTGGTAACAGGTATGCACAAAAGCTGAATGAAAATGACAGTCCACAGGGAATTCAGTTTACTGCAATTCTCGATTTACAAGTTAGTGAGGCCAGAGGACTGGTTCGTGTTTCAGAAGATTCGAAATTGAGGGTTGAAGGTTCAGACTGGGCTGTTTTACTTTTAGTGTCCTCGTCTTCATTTGACGGGCCATTTACTACGCCTATCGATTCCAAGAAGAACCCTACTTCAGACTCCCTGAGTGTATTAAAGTCAATAGGCAATTTGTCGTACTTTGATCTATATGCACATCATTTGGATGATTATCAGAGTCTTTTTCATCGTGTTTCACTCCAGCTTTCAAAAAGCTCCAAGAATGTTTCAGGAAATGCATCTTTGACTAGAAAGGAACATATGCCCTTTAAGAGTGATATATCTTTGAAGGGAAGTGAAGATGATACAGTTTCGACTGCAGAGAGGGTGAAAGCCTTTCAAACTAATGAAGATCCATCCTTGGTGGAGCTTCTATTCCAATATGGTCGATATTTGCTTATTTCTTGTTCAAGGCCTGGAACCCAAGTGGCAAATCTGCAGGGTATATGGAACAAGGATCTTACACCACCATGGGAGTACGTTCAGCATTCCTCCCTCTATATATTTTTTTGGTTACACAATCACTATAATTTTTTATTGCTTGATTTACATTTTCTACACTGCATTTATATTTCAGAAAATGTATTGTCCATACCCCCAAAAAAGAGGGTGAAAGAAAATAAACAAGATAGCTTTCTTTTGTTCTGTCTTTCTTACTGCACCCCTGACAATTTTCTTTTCTTTTTTGGTGAAAAAGCCTGGGCTTCAATTGCATTCCTACATGTTAATTTAACAACTTAAACAACTTTCTCTCAGGATAAGTAATTACCATTATTATGATGCCCGATTTCCTGCAGCTTTTTGCATCAAAAGCTTCTCTCTTGATGGTTCTCTCTCTCTTGTTTTTCAGTGGTGCTCAACACTTGAATATAAACCTACAAATGAACTACTGGCCTTCTCTTTCTTGTAATCTAAAAGAGTGTCAAGAACCCTTGTTTGAGTACATCTCCTCTCTGTCAATCAGCGGGAGCAAGACTGCGAAAGTAAGTCTCCTTTCCAACCTCCTCTGCTGGTCCTTGCATTTCTTTTAGTCCATATATTATGTAAAGGCTTCATGAATTTTCTTTGGAAGGGGACTTTCTTTAGTAGTGAGCCTGTGGATAAAATACTAAAATGATTTGCCCAGGCCTTAAATTTTCTTCAAAATGTCCATCCGCTCCCCTTTGTTCCTGGGAATGCGTAACTTTTCTTATTTGGTACTGAATATTACAGGTGAACTACGAAGCAAAAGGTTGGGTTGCACATCAAGTTTCTGACCTGTGGGCGAAAACATCACCAGATGCAGGTCAAGCTTTATGGGCTTTGTGGCCAATGGGTGGCGCCTGGCTTTGTACACACTTGTGGGAGCATTATACTTACACGATGGACAAAGTAAGATTCCAAATCTCAGCAACTTGGTACTTCTAGCTGATATCAACACAAGTGTGGCATCTGCTAACAAGGCACACAAAATCGCAGTATTGAAAAATAAGTATCAGGGAACACCTTACTCGGTTTTAGTGATCCTAATGACTCTTCAGAGATCCATGGTCATTTTTTAGTAAGTGTTCCATTGATCTCTTTGCTGTGGTAGTAGTTACGATTAGGAAAAGAAAAAGAAAAGAAAAACAAGAGGCCAAGGGAATGGAGAAGTAAAATCTGAAGCCATAAAACAGTCCCCTCTAACAAGTTGGTGGTCTTTGCTGGTGAAGCACTCAACTCATGCTAGTATTTATGCCCTTGCCATTGTTTCAACTTCATGCACTGGTACAGAAAGACAAGCATTTATACTTTATAGGTCCAGGGAAGTCATACCTAGAATCCAATCCACTATGACATTTCAGGAAAGGGTTTGAGTGGCGTTATTGCTTCATTGTTTGTTGGACAAAGAGGCTTGCACTTAATATTAACTGATTAGTGAAACAACTGCTGTCCCTGTAAAGAAACTGATAAATAAGTAGTGAAGATATTTTCGTCTGAAAATAATTTCTCTGAAGGGGGTAGGAGAATCTCTAAATTGTAGTTACTACCATTGTTAAAGGTGGTTGACTTTAGATTTGATGCTCTAAGGAAAGGGTTATAAGAAAAACTCGGAGAGTCTAGAGTTTTGAAGTAAGTTGCCATGGGCTAATACCATTTATGACATCCATAAGCACTTGTGATGACAGAACATCCATGATAATTGTTTTAACTTTTAACTGCTCTAGGAGACATCATTATTCATCCTGTACCAAAGAGCTTTATATGTGTTTTGCTTGCAAGTTAAAATAGGTATTACAAATGTTATTTGTAAATTGATGATTGTTAACATAGTGCTGCATAATTAGGATTTTCTAAGAGATGAGGCATACCCTTTATTGGAAGGATGTACATCATTTCTGTTGGATTGGTTGATTGAAGGGCCTGGAGGATATCTGGAAACCAACCCGTCAACTTCTCCAGAACATATGTTTATTGCTCCAGATGGTAAACCTGCAAGTGTCAGCTACTCATCAACTATGGACATGTCAATCATAAAAGAAGTATTTTCTGCAATTGTTTCTGCAGCTAAGGTGATACTCTTTTTCCCAGTAACGGTAGTTCAGTCTTTTACTTTTGTTGACTCCTTATCTGTGTATGCTCGTAAGTTTATTACAAACAGATTCTGGGAAGAAATGAGGATGAACTGGTTCAAAAAGTTCTTGAAGCTCTTCCTAGGCTTTTACCAACAAAAATTGCTAGAGACGGTTCCATTATGGAGTGGGTATGTTTCTTGACTCGAGTTTCTCAATTTTTCCTGAGAAGTTAAAAGATCCATTACAAATAATAATTTTTTTCTCTGATCAGAAATTGTATCATATTTCATGGTTAAGAAGTTTTCTCTATGCTTTTGACAGGCACAGGATTTTCAGGACCCAGAGGTTCACCATCGACATGTATCACACCTCTTTGGCCTTTTTCCAGGGCATACAATAACTGTAGAGAAAACTCCAGATCTATGTAAAGCTGCAGGCAATACCCTTTACAAAAGAGGTATATATCTAATGCCTACATACTGGATAGGTAATTGGTCATGAAATGCGCAGTTTAGTTTAAAGACGTTTTCAGAAAAGAAGGTAACTAAACCGTGAAACAGAAGATGACAAACGTTATCTTCTGATTGCCCTTCTAAAATTTGATTTTGTAGAAACACCTTCACGCCATTGTGGTGCTGAAGATTTTAGAGCTACTTTGTTTACTCAATCTCAAATTGAGAACTTGCATGCAGCTATGCTGTTTGGGTATTGATTCTGATGGTAACTGCACTGAAGTAATTATAGGGTCATTTCCCGTTTACTCTAGTTAAGTCTGAAGCGTTTGCTTTACAAACAGGAGAGGATGGTCCAGGATGGTCAACCATGTGGAAAGCTGCACTGTGGGCACGCCTTCACAACAGTGAGCATGCGTATAGGATGGTCAAGCATTTGTTTGTCCTGGTGGACCCTGAAAATGAAGGCAATTATGAAGGAGGATTATATAGTAACTTGTTCACTGCACACCCACCTTTCCAGATTGACGCCAACTTTGGGTTAGCAAAATTCTTTTTTAATTTTCTGTGAATGAAAGTGCAAGCAATCATCAGTTCTATATGTAGACTTCAGCAAAACATGGATTCTTGACAAACATTTCCTTTTAACAATTATGCAAGTTACTGAAAGATCTCATAGTTTTTCAATATTTATTTTCGTTTCAGTTTTCCAGCAGCGATTGCAGAAATGCTAGTCCAGAGCACTGCGGAAGACCTGTTCTTGCTCCCTGCCCTTCCTCGGGATAAGTGGGCTAATGGCTGCGTTAGAGGACTGAAAGCACGTGGCAAACTGACAGTCAATATATGCTGGAAAGAAGGGGATCTTCGTGAAGTTGGGCTTTGGTCGAACGAACAGAATTCTCTTAAACGATTACATTATAGAGGAACGACAGTGAAAGCAAATTTATCACCTGGTAGAGTTTACACATTCAATAGAACGTTGAAATGCATTAAGAAACAACCTCTCCCATCAGCAGTTTCCTGTTGAATGTTGAGATTTAAGCAATTCTTTGAAAGAAAAAACATTGAACTTTCGTGAATAAATTTGCCAAGGAACTACAGATTCTTTCCATGCTACCATGATTTTAGTTTAAGAAATCTTCTGTCCTTGTCATTGTTACTCTTGTTTATTATACTTAATGACAGTTTTTGGCCAGATATATTGAAAGACTAAATTAGCTTTCATTCATCGTCTTAATTGCGAGCAAAGTTTCCCCCCTCTAAAAACAAGAAGTCGTTATAAATCCTGTAGCTAACCAAAGCCAAATCCCACGTCCTCTTATAACTAGCAGAAAGAAATAAATAAAGAAAATAGGAGAGCATGGAAGGTATCAAAGAAAACCCAAGAATTTCACCACCTCTTCTTCTTCTCTAATCTCCTATACCCTCTACACCAAAAACCAAAGTACTCTTTCTATTATCTTTTATCTTTCTTTCTGAGAAAAAAATGCAGTAGAAGCCAATAAACAGATCGTTTCGAGCACCTGTTCAAGATCAGGATTACATAATCAATATAGAACAGACTGTTGGGAAAACTAGGGACAAATAACCGGATCAATTCAGCGGAATACAATTCACAAGTTCCAATCTTTTTTCCCTCTTTGTGCAGTAAAAAACAGATTCAAACAATGATCAAATATAATGCAAATAATCACACAAATTAACACCAAGATTTTTACGTGGAAAACCCGATACGGGAAAAACCACGGGACCGGAGTCCACCTAAAAACTTCCACTATCAACAAATAATGGGTTCACAATTGTTCTTCCTCATATTCAACTAAGGGCTACAACATATATATCATCAAGAACTACTTATTCTCGGATTACAATAAGATTAAAGGAGAATTACTTGAGAAAAACTCACAATACTGACAGCCCCGTTTTCTGTCAAAACGGCCAGCTTCCACACCACCAATCTTCGATCCAACCGTCCAGACTGAAGAGGAACGTGTCTAGAAGCTGTTGTCAAAATCTCAACCCGATCCAACGGTGAACAAACTGGAAATTGAAGAAAGAAGACAGACTGCTTTGCTGCCTCCTCTTCTCTCTTTCTCACGTTTTTCTCCTCTGTTTCTTCTCAAATTTTTTTTCTACTGCCATCTACAATGGCAGCTCCTATATTAATTCAAAGAGACAGCCTTGCCTTGCTGTCTCTTACTAATTAATGTGGTGGTCCCACCATCACATGGTGTGGGACCACACACAACAAATCTCCCCCTCACGCACCATGTGAGGAATTCGTCATATTGGCGATCAACATGTAAGCTTCAATTTAGGAGGCTCTGACAAGCCTGCTTCTTTTCTGCAAAACTCAAACTTCTCTCTCGGTAGAGGTTTGGTCATCATGTCTGACACGTTGTCATCGGTATGGATCTTCTCAACAACAAATGACTTCATCTCTATAGCATCTCGAATCCATTGATATCTAACCTCAATGTGCTTTGACCGAGAATAAAAAGTAGGATGCTTACTGAGATGGATTGCACTTTAACTATCACAGTGCAATACAAAGTTCTCTTGAACTAGGCCAAGTTCATGTAAGAACTTCTTCATCCATAACAACTCTTTGCCCCCTTTAGTAAGAGCAATATATTCAGCCTCTGTAGTGGATAATGCCACATATTTTTGCAACCTTGATTGCCATGAGACTGCTCCCCCTGCAAACTTCATCAAGTATCCTGATGTGGACTTTCTAGAATCAACATCACCAGCCATATCTGCATCTGTGTATCCATCCAACACAGGTTTATCATTACCAAAACATAAGCTAAAACTAGAAGTACCTTTGAGATACCTGAGTACCCATTTCACTGTTGACCAGTGTTCTTTACCAGGATTGGAGAGGAACCGACTAACCACACCAACTGCATGAGCTATATCCGGCCTTGTGCAAACCATGGCATACATCAAGCTACCAACTGCAGATGCATAAGGAACCTTTTTCATCTCATCTCTTTCTTCATCACTTAAAGGACACTGCTTAGAACATAGTTTAAAGTGGCTTGCAAGTCGAGAACAAACCGGTTTGGAGTTGCTCATGTTGAATCTCTCAAGTACCTTTTGAACATATCTCTCCTGAGATAGCCAAAGTTTCTCCTTCTTCCTGTCACGTGTGATCTTCATGCCAAGAATCTGTTTTGCCGGTCCTAAGTCTTTCATTGCAAAAGACTTGCTTAACTTTTCCTTCAACATCTGAATCTTCTTGGCATCATGGCCAACAATCAACATATCATCCATATACAACAAGAGAATAATAAAGATTCCATCTGGAAACCTTTTCATAAATACACAATGATCAGAAGTGGTCCTGTCATAACCATGATCCACCATGAAAGAATCAAACTTCTTGTACCATTGTCTTGGAGTTTGCTTTAACCCATATAAGCTCTTTTTCAACTTGCAAACTAACTGCTCTTTACCTTTTGCTTCAAACCCTTCAGGCTGCTCCATGTAGATTTCCTCATCTAAATCACCATGGAGAAAGACAGTTTTCACATCAAGTTGCTCAACTTCAAGGTTCAAACTAGCAGCTAAGCCAAGCACAACTCGGATTGAAGACATCTTGACCACTGGTGAAAAGATTTCTTCAAAATCAATACCCTTCTTCTGACCGAAACCTTTCACAACCAATCTTGCCTTGTACCTTGGCTGTGAGCAATGTTCAATAATTTTCAACCTGAACACCCATTTGTTCTTGAGTGCTCTCTTACCTTTAGGAAGCTTTACTAACTCAAAGGTATGGTTTTCATGCAAGGATTTCATCTCTTCTTGCATTGCTTTCAACCACTCACTTTTCTTCTCATGTGATATAGCTTCATCAAAGCATTCTGGCTCTCCCCCGTCAGTAACCAGCACATACTCATGAGGAGAGTATTTGGTGAAAGGTTGGCGAGGTCTAGTTGACCTCCTCAATTGTGGCTCATCTGGAGCTTCCTACATAACCTGTTCAGGAATAACATCAATATCATCATTAGCTGATTCAGGATCACCAACTAATGGCTCATTAAGAAAACCATCATTTTCATCATTTTGCAAGTCTCCCCCATGATTAGTAGGCATCAAAGGTAACTGTGGAGTAGGTCTTGGATTTGAATTAGAAGGAATAAAAGTGATAGACTCTGTTTTCTTCTTCTGTTCAAAGTCTTCAATGGTTTGATCTTCAAAGAAGATAACATCTCTGCTTCTCACAATTTTCTTCTCCTTTGGATCCCACAACCTATAGCCAAACTCATCATCTTTAGAGCCCAAGAAAATACACTGCTTTGTCTTGCTGTCAAGCTTAGACCTTTCATCCCTTGGAACATGTACAAATGCTATGCATCCAAACACTCTTAAATGTGCATAGGAAACATCCTTTCCTTTCCAAACTCTATCTGGAACATCAAACTCAAGAGGAACTGATGAAGAAAGGTTGATCATGGCAACTGCAGTCTTTATTGCCTCACCTGAAAAGGACTTAGGCAGCTTTGCATGAGAGAGCATACATCTAATTCTTTCAACAATGGTTCTATTCATTCTCTCAGCCACTCCATTCTGCTGTGGAGTCTTAGGAACTGTCTTCTCCAACTTGATGCCATGTTCCCTGCAGTACTTCTCAAAAGGACCCCTGTATTCACTACCATTTTCTGCTCGAACACATTTCAGCTTTCTACCAGTTTCTCTTTCAACTCTGGCATGGAAATCCTTAAAGACATCAAGCACCTGATCTTTGGATTTCAAACAAATAGCCCAAATCTTCCTGGAGTGATCATCAATAAAACTAACAAAGTACAATGCACCTCCAAGAGACTTATCAATCATAGAGCAAACATCAGTATGAACTAAATCAAGAACATGTGATCTTCTATGTGGAGGTGATCTTTGAAATGCAACTCTATGTTGTTTACCAACTAAACAATGAGTACATATGTTCAAGTTCATACCTTTTAAAGGAAGGTAGTTCTTCTTGGCAAGGATGCCAAGGCCTTTCTCACTCAAATGTCCAAGCCGCTTATGCCATAGATCAGTAGAGCAATCTTCAATTGCATTCACCTCCCCTTTGATCACCTTGGCTTGTGACATGTAGAGACCCATCTTCTTCCCTTTAGCAATAATTAGGGAATTTCTAGAGAGCTTCCATTTACCATCTCCAAAGTAACTGTGATAGCCTTCTTCATCAAGAGTACCTGTAGAGATCAAATGTAAGCGTATATCAGGCACATGCCTAACATCTTTGAGTAGCAACTTGCACCCAGTATTGGTTTCCAACCAAATATCTCCAATGCCCACAACACTAACCATCCCTTGATTTCCCATCCTAACTTGACCAAAGTCACCAGCAGTGTAGGATGTGTAAAAATCACGTCGGGGTGTAACATGGTAAGAAGCTGCTGAATCTGCAACCCAGATGGTATTTTGACATGCAAGATTAACACAGCCATCATCACACACAATGGCAACATCACCATTAGATACAACTGCAACTGTACCATTCTCTTCATTCTTGTCTTCATCTCTAGACTTTTTATCTCTTTTATACTTTCTGCAATCTTTTTGCATATGCCCAGGCTTGTCACAATAATAACACTTAAAACCCTTCCTTGACTAAGATCTTCCTCTTGGCTTCCATTTGCCTTTTCTATTGCTGGATTCTCCGTCTTGCTTGCCGTGAGAGAACCTGCTTTGACTTCTCTCTCGACTTTCTGTAACAAGTGCATGAGACTCGGAAGTGCTTGTCCCTTTCCTCCTCTTCTCTTCATTGAGGATACAATCCTTCACTGTTTTCAAAGTGAGCTTTCCATTCGGAGTAGAATTGCTAAGTGACACTACCAAAGTCTCCCAACTATCCGGCAATGAACTCAATAGGATTAATGCTTGCATTTCATCGGCTAACTCAAGGTTCATCAATGACAGCTGATTCAAGAACCCTTGGAATACATTTATATGCACTGAAGCATCTTTACCATCTCTATACTTCAAATTCACAAGGTCTCTAATTACAAAAACCTTGTTTTGTGCACTCTCCTTGGCAAATGTTTCTTCCAACATCTTCCAAACTTTATAGCAATCATGTTCTTGAGAAATATGATTAATGGACTTAGAAGATACCCATTTTCTAACATTAGCGGTAGCCTTTCTATTTAGTCCATTCCATTTTGCATCATCCATGTCATCAGGCTTTATTCCTTTACATTCAATCGGCAAAGCCAAATCATTGCAATATAAGTGATCCTCCATCATTGTTTTCCACAGAAAATAATTTGAGGAAGTGAGCTTTATCATGCCCGAATCTTCCTTTTCCATTTTAACTGCACAATAACTCAATCTACACAACCAAATGCTCTGATACCACTTTGTTGGGAAAACTAGGGACAAATAACCGGATCAATTCAGCGGAATACAATTCACAATTCACAAGTTCCAATCCTTTTTCCCTCTTTGTGCAGTAAAAAATAGATTCAAACAATGATCAAATATAATGCAAATAATCACACAAATCAACACCAAGATTTTTACGTGGAAAACCCGATGCGGGAAAAACCATGGGACCGGAGTCCACCTAAAAACTTCCACTATCAACAAATAATAGGATCACAATTGTTCTTCCTCATATTCAACTAAGGGCTACAACATATATATCATCAAGAACTACTTATTCTCGGATTACAACAAGATTAAAGGAGAATTATTTGAGAAAAACTCATAATACTGACGGCCCTGTTTTCTGTCAAAACGGCCAGCTTCCACACCACCAATCTTCGATCCAACCGTCCAGAATGAAAAGGAACGTGCCTAGAAGCTGCTGTCAAAATCTCAACCCGATCCAACGATGAACGAACTGCAAATCGAAGAAAGAAGATAGACTGCTCTGCTGCCTCCTCTTCTTTCTTTCTCACGTTTTTCTCCTCTATTTCTTCTCAAATTTTTTTTCTACTGCCATCTACAGTGGCAGCTCCTATATTAATTCAAAGAGACAGCCTTGCCTTGCTGTCTCTTACTAATTAATGTGGTGGTCCCACCATCACATGATGCGGGACCACGCACAACACAGACATTCAAGAAAATAAAATATGGATAAAAGATCTGGCTATTTTTTTCGTCTTAGCATTCTTAATATGATGAGTGAAAAATGGGTTCATGCTATTCCCGTGGTTGTGTTACTGTGCCTTTTCACACTCTAGTGGTTCTCTTTTCCAGGTGCTTAGTTCTTGCCCTGTCTATCTTATTGGTTTCTATTCTTTAGTATTGTCATCCCCGGATCCATAACCAGCAGATAACCAAGTTCCCTCTTCAGGTTTCCTTATCTATTCAAATCCAAACAAACATACAAACTTTTTTTATCTATATAAATAAAACAGAATTTTAAGCAACATTATAATAAAACTATCTTCATAAATTGATCATTTTAATCAGGTTTTGAAGGTCTAACAAAAACAAACTACTAAGAAACTATAAACCTGAAAAGAATAAATAACGAGAAAGTAAGTTTAACAACTCAGTGAGTAGATAATATTTAATATATATATATATATATATATATATACGAGGTAATAAGATAAAGAGAAACATATACCAATTTGACTTTAGGCTTTTACAAGAAAGTTTCGCAAACAAGCCATAAAAAGGAATATCATAAGGAAAGGTTCGTCAAAAAATCAGAATGCAATAAGCAAGTGACTCCTGACTATGAGATAATTAGTCCGCACAGGTTGGTGACTCTTACGACCAACTAAGATTCATATATATGTGCACAAAAACTAACACTACCCTGTTAGCATGAATACTTTGACAGACATATCAAGAGTCATATCATAATCAAACAAATAGAATCATATCTCAAAACTCAACTCATGACATCAATCAAATGAGGAGTTATCAATTTAGAAGTATATAATGGCTCATATCAAAGATTCAGTTCCAATAAGTAATCATATTTAATCATAAACAATGAATAAATAACAATATAAGAATTATCAAGAAGCAAGATCAATTTCATATTAACAATTTAAGTATTTATATTAATCCTTTAGCATATGAAAAATTATCCACTTGCCTTACTCAAAAACAGAAAAAATACAAAAACATATATCCAATAAAATTTTATTGATGCCTTGTAAGTAAAATATTAGAATTGTCCGAATACAAAATGAGATATACTAAAAAACAACTTTAAAAGAATGTACAATCTATTTAATACACTTAACTTAGGATCTAGCTCATGATCATATGAGTTTAGGAATCAAAACGTAATTATAAACAAGAATGAATCCACTTGACCGATTCAAAACATAACCTAAAAAAATCATTCTTCTCTCACTATCAGGTCAATCGGTTGACCAAAATCCAACACCCAACCAGTTTACTAATTCATCCTAACTAGTGGACCGAAGTCTAGCAGGCCAATTAGTCTATCGGTTCAACCCCAACTGGTTAATCGGTTGGTTGGGAATTCCAAACTAGTTCTCCTAAAATGACATATCATAATTCTGAACCCAAAAACCTCATCAAAATCCAATATTATCAACCTATAACAATTCAGCCCATCACATTACAATCAACTAATTCATCAATATAATCAATTCATCAATTAATACATCAATCTAACCCTAAAACATAAACTTCAAAATCTTAAACCTTAACAAACCAAAAATCAAAGCTAAATACTTCAATAACACATTAAAGAACAATGCTTACCTTAAACACTTAGCTTCTCTAATCCTTTTCTCCTGTATTCTTTCTATTTTCTTCTTTTTCTTCCACCGTTGATTCTCTATCTCTCAATTTCATTTTTTTTTTATTTTCGCTTATTTATACTAATCAAACTATTTGTTCAATTACTACAATAACCCTCATTCATTTATACCTATTTTCTATGTCTTCAAGAGCATTGTTGCTTTTTAATTTTTTCTATTTATTATTTCTTTATTTATTTCAAAAGATCACAAATATTTGTTTGTTTTGCTTAGTTTGAGGCTTCTTGCTTTGTATGTATACCGTGTTTTTTAACCATGGTACTGATTTTTTGTAATCAGTTAAAATGGTGATGGTATGTAGTTAAAATGGTAATGGTGACGGTATGCAGTTGAAATGTTAATGAGTTGGTTTTCGTTGCACTTGAAACTTTTGGTTCTTGATAATGGCTTTGACTTTAAGTGTTGATCGGTTTCTTCTACTACTTGTTTCAGATTCATGATTTCTTCCTTTTTATAGTAGTACCCTTTTCTTTGTTTCCTTGAACGGGCACTTACAACTTAAGAAGATTGCCCAAGAAACTAAATCTTCCATATTATATGAATGGTGCTTGAAAGGAGTGATGTGGAGAAGCAAAAGAGAAGTCATTGATTTGCACTGGGGATAGTTAGTAACTTCAGGATCCTTTCAAGAGTATATTAATGTCGGCTCTCTCTGAGGAATTTGTTTGATATATGAGACAATCACGCTTCATTAAACATAACAATAGCAGTAGGTGCAATTGAATGAATCTGATATATTTGGATCAGCATACAGTTTCATATTCTTGAAATTCATTCAATTCATCTTCCTACCTATCTAATCTAAGCAATGAAATGGAAATATTCTATTTATGGTCAGAAACTAATCTGAGAACTAGAAATCACTTAGATATCATCTTATGTTCCCTGATTAATTACTCTGTATCTTTTCCTATGAATTAGTGAACCTGGACGTCAAGGATGGCAGCATTGTGGGTATACATCGTTCCGATCATGTGACGTCGCCGCCTCTCGAGACCAAGCATGTTTCACTTGCTGCATCAGCTACATCCCCACGTGCACAAGTTCCTGAGGACCTCACACCCAGTAATGAAATTGAAGCACTTCCAGTGAGTAATGAATCATTTCTGCTTTACGAGAATGGTGAAGATTTTGTAAAGACTATGCATCGTGCTGATCATGGTTAGCACCGACTCTCAATACAAATCGTGTTGCACTCACCACAACATCAGCTAAAACCCTGATTGCGCCCATTCCTCAGGACTTCGCACTCAGTAATGAAACTGAAGCACATCCTGTGTTCATCTTTATATGAGAATGATGAAGCTTTTGGCAAAAGCTAATCATGCTGATCATGAGATGCCAGTGCCTCATGTTATTATTCATGTTCCACTCACCTTTATTCATATAAAACATATTTATTATTAATAATTTTTTTTTAATAACCATTTATATTTAACTAATGAATCTATAGTAAAGATAAAATTTGAAAAATAAAAATATTTGCATAAAAATTATAAAATTATTATAATTATGAGATTTATATTATATCAAAATATTGTTATTAAATGTTTATAGACAATATTTTATTAAAACTAAACATCAATTAGAGTTGTTAAGATCGATGTATGTTATGTTTATTTCTTTATGAAATGAAGCAGATGCTCTCATACATTGAGGTATAAAGGATATCTGAAACTAATATGTAGGTGCTTGTTAAATGACATGTACACTGAATTGACCCACAATAAAATTTCATATAAAGCGATCACATATGTTTATAAAAAGGCTCACATAGTTATGTAAGTAATCCTTAAATTTGATATCATTAAGTTATCTTATATATGGAGTGTTATGCTCTGATCCTAACCACACATTGTTTTAATCAAAGATAACAAACGAGTAGATATTAGATATAACATAAACTATATGAAGATATTTGAATAATCAAAAGAGGATGAATTAAAAAAAAATTATATGTTCTTAAATAGTAATGGTTGTGAAATTCTTAGTCAAGATAAAATGAGATTTGAAAAGAGTTTCAAATTTTATTCAAATAATCAATGATTATAGTGTTGAAAACAAAAATGATTTAACAAAGCAGGCATACTTCATGCTATAATGTCTAAATTGAAACATTCTTAGTGAATGGATAATAATTACACTGAGAAACTAGTTATTTGAAAAATTAAATCAAACCACTTATGACTTTTCTAATATGAGGGATCATAACAAGTTGTTAAACCTTATACTTGATCTTCAAATATAAATCAATCAATTATTGAATTGATAATAAATTAAATTGTATAATTTATTTAATGTTATTTTATTTAGGATTATGATTTATATTTGGATCAACCTATTTAGGAACCTAATAGGTCAGACATCTAAGAACAATTGGTCAGAAATTAAAATGAGATAGTTAATCAAGTGTGACTTGATTGTAAATAAATTTTAAAAATTAAGGATTAAAATGTGATTAATATATATAGGTGATTACAATTTTAGACCTCGAAAAAATCAAATAGGGACTTGATTGAATAAGCTTCTAAAATTGTTATAAAATAATACATGTGATATTATATAAGAGACCAATTGATATTTTGTTATTTATAAAGTTTGTAGGTTTTTCTATGAATAGCATATTATATCTTTTATTTTTTACACATGATAATACAATAGCACAATACATAAACACATAAGAAAAGAGTAAGTATTTAAAGGTGTGAAAAAATTTTATTGGTGATTTATATGAAATATATTAGAGATATTTAAATTACTTATAATTTACAATAATTTAATCTTGAAATAATTATTCAAATTCTAGATTTATCTTGTGAAGTTCTCGAGAATCTAAAAATTATTTAAATTTATCATTTCAGCTGCTGAATGTATGTCCTCCGAAAGAAAGCCAACAGTCTCATTGTAGGTGACTGACTTTTACGGATGCACAATCTGATTTTGTGAGTTTCTGGTGCAGTACTGTAAGCCTGTAAGGTGATAAAAATAGTCTTATGAGGTTTATTTCTATTCATACCATGGATACTGATTTTACTCCTGTATGAATTGGGCATTCTTCGTGAAAGGAGATGAAATTTCTCACCAAGATTACATGGTCAAAACTCTAATTGTGAGCAGTAGATAAAATCTGGTGACTGCAAATTATTTTGATGAGTCAGTAATGAAGGAATCAACTAGATAAAATCTGACTGCTTTTGGATGATGTTGACATTATCTAGAAATTGCAAAGCATATGAGCTTTTTTCCATAAAAGCAAATCATTTTTCTTAGGCTCATTAAAGTGGTATCTAATCTTCTCTGCATTAACAAGTAGAAGTTGATGAAGAACAGCTTATATTACCTGGTGATTTTTCACTAAAAGGATTCGTCAAAAGAACGTAAAACTGAAATGCTGCAACTTCTCCCACTTTATTAGTAACTCCCTGGTTGATAATTGAGATGGGGTCTCTAAAAGTGATCGAATATGAAAAACAACAGGTCACGGGCAACCAGTGTCGGTAATGGGTGCTCGATCAGGACAAAACATAGGTTACTCGGGTCAGGTTCGGCCTTGCACACAACCAAATGCGATCTTACTGTGACCAACTACCTGTCAAAACAAGCCCCGTGGAAAATATAGGAAAGGCATGGCACTTTAAAACCCTATTTTGGGTCACCAGTCAATAA
This sequence comes from Populus nigra, assembly GCF_951802175.1. Lineage (NCBI taxonomy): Eukaryota > Viridiplantae > Streptophyta > Magnoliopsida > Malpighiales > Salicaceae > Populus > Populus nigra. The sequence goes on from NC_084852.1 coordinate 19,497,401, forward strand.
AATCATTTTGTGAATGGAAGTATCAATTTTGGCTTGGATCCAAAACCAAAATAAGGCTATGTAAGTGATAAGTCTTCGAGGAATGCATTAATCTAAATGTGGAAGATCTGTCTAAAACATCACTTGCTAGTGAAACTTAAAACCGAGCATGAGGTTAGTTTAGTTCTGAATACATGGCATGCATGGTGAGGAGATGCCCAGTAAGCCCTTCAACTATCTATCAACAAGCACATGGCAGTAGTTGCTCTGGGTTTGTTTGAGATAGAAACAACAATTAAATCCGTAATTATCTTCCAGTTTCCTTATTTTGGTCCCTCCTCCTCCTCCAACCTTTCCCAAAAAGGGTGAGGATAGAGGAGTTAGGAGTTGAGTTCTCGTTGGCTATAATAGTTTAGGGAGACTTGGATCAATTAGCCTCAAGTTTCTTAATATCAACAGTAATATCGTCACGAGTGAGCAACACTCCTGGCTCCTCAGTTGCTGCCAGTTCCTTCTCTTGCCTTGAAAGAAACACAAAAAGTTAAAAACAAGGGACACAGAGCACGTCAGGGAAGCATGACAAGCCACAAAACAAGACAAAAACAAAATTGTCACTTTTCCTACGCCAAGCTATTTTAAGAAAATATCATTTACAATCACAAAACAAACTCTACGCTTCCCTTCTTGTTTTCCTTTTTTCTTCTAATTCACATTTTCTTCCTTTCTTCACCCACTTGTACTGACAATGGATAGTGGAGAGTGGGTTTTTGTAACACGACCAACCGAGAAAGACTTGTGGAACCCAACTTCAACTGAGTTGGAGGATTCCAGACCGTTAAAAGTCACTTTTAGCGGGCCGGCCAAGTACTGGACGGATGGAATTCCGATCGGTAATGGCCGTCTTGGTGCCATGGTGTGGGGTGGTGTTTCATCAGAACTTATCCAACTGAATGGTAACTTGTTTTCCCAATTTTAATGTTAGTTAACTTTTGCTGTTTGATTTATTGCAATGCATTAGAATATAGACGGTGATAATGATATTGTTGAATTGTTTTTTTGTAGAGGACACATTATGGACAGGAACTCCAACTGATTTTACTGACCCTGCTATACCACAAGCATTATCAGAGGTTAGAAATCTTGTTGACAGTGGTAAATTTTCAGAAGCAACTAAAGCAGCAGGAAGGATGTTTGGAAAATATACCAATGTATGTTAAAGTAACACACCCTCCTTCTCTTTCTTTCCTCTCTCTTTTCTAGCGTTGATGTTTTCTTGTTCAAACCCTTCTCTTTTCTAAATGAAAACGGATGATTAAGATCAATTTTTTGATATACCATCTTAATTTTTGTGTTCTTGTGTGTTAGTAATGAATATCTGTTCTGAAGTATTTTAGAACTTAATGGGATTTAATATCACCATTTTTGTGTTACATTCAATTTTAACATTTAATGATTAATTCAATGGAAGAGGGTGAGCATATTCTGATGAATTTCGTTTGATGATTTAGGTTTACAAACTACTTGGTGATATCAAGCTAGAATTTAATGGTTCCACATATGCCGAAGGAACATATTATAGAGAGCTAGACTTAGATACTGCAACAGGAAGAGTAAAGTATACCGTGGATGATGTAGAATTCACAAGGGAACACTTTGTATCTAATCCAGATCAAGTGATTGTGACCAAGATTTCTGGAAGCAAAGCACAGTCTGTATCCTTTGCTGTATCTTTAGACAGCATATTAGAGCATCAATGTTACCTAACAGATGAAAATCAACTTGTAATGGAAGGAATTTGCCCTCGAAAAAGGATGACAACAGAAGTGAAGGCAAATGATGATCCAAAGGGAATGAAGTTCACTGCTGTTCTTGATTTACAGATTAGTAATGGCGCACGTTTGGTACGTCTTCTGGATGACAACAAGTTGAAGGTTGTTGGAGCAGATTGGGCTGTGTTGCTGCTGGTGGCTTCATCTTCATTTAAAGGGCCATTCGTGGATCCTTCAGATTCAAAGAAAAATCCTACTTCTGACTCTCTTCAAGCAATGAACTCAATAAAAAAGCTGTCATATTCTCAGCTTTATTCACGTCATTTAGATGACTTTCAGAATCTTTTTCACCGTGTTTCATTGCAGCTGGAGAAGAGCTCTGCTATTGGAGATGGGGTTTCAGAGATCAAGAATCTTATGCCTTCAGTGATTGAAGATTTCGAAGGGAATAAAGATGTTGTGGTTCCAACAGTAGAGAGAATAAAGTCCTTTGAATCTGATGAAGATCCTTCCTTGGTGGAGCTTCTGTTCCAGTTTGGTCGATATTTGCTTATTTCTTGTTCACGCCCCGGAACTCAGGTGGCTAATCTTCAAGGAATATGGAACAAGGATCTTTATCCAGCATGGGAGTATATTGCACTCTCCAATCTTATTAATTTTTCATCTTTATCTATCATATATGTGTAGAAGTTAGTTTTCGAGGGGAACATATGGGAGATCGAAAGCAGAAAAGATTTAGAATATCAGGAATTGACTTCTAAGTTTCTTTATTGCTCAAAAGTACATGACCATATCTGAACTATTGGTTATTAATAATATCCATCATAAGTTAAAGTTAAATGATGACTTCCACTTCTTTGAGCATCAAGATTTCATTTGGACTGCTACTTACCCTTGTATCTCTTTCTTCAGCTCTGCTCCAACCTTGAACATCAATCTTGAAATGAACTATTGGCCTTCGCTGCCTTGCAACCTCAGAGAGTGCCAGGAGCCCTTGTTTGATTTCATCAAATCTCTATCAATCAATGGAAGTAAAGTTGCACAAGTAAGATCCCTTACCATTCTATCTCATATTAAAAGCATTTTGTTATTTATTTGACCGTTTATTTATAATTTATCCCATTCACTGGACTGTTTGATTAGATTTCAATGGCAGTGGTTCTCCTCAAACTCTAGCCAATAATTAAGAAATCTCAGATTTGCAGTCACAACTGAAAGCAGTAATACTAAGATGAGGGGTGTCTCGTATTTTCACTTTTTCATTTGGGGTTTCATGTCAAAATAGCTAGGCTACCTAGAGAGTCTTGTCCTCAAATCAGCTCTACCTGCTTACACTCGTCGTCATTCTACTAGGAAGGTGCAGTACTGCATATTCATGTCAGTGTAGCATCCCTAGGCCTAAAACCAGCAACATCCCAATTTATACCCTTGATCCCTTGTGGTTTTTGTTTTATTCATTTTTCATCCCAAATCTTTCTTACTTGTGTCTCGTAATTTGCAGGTAAACTACATTACAAGTGGTTGGGTTGCGCATCACAGGTCTGACATATGGGCGAAACCATCCGCAGATATGGGAAATCCTAAGTGGGCAATATGGCCAATGGCTGGGGCCTGGGTTTGTACACACTTATGGGAGCACTACACTTATACACTGGACAAAGTAAGCGATATATTTTTCCATAAATTGTCCGTTACCTTGCTGTCTTTGATCATTGGCATGCTCATTTTCTTCTCCGTGAAATAAATAGCTGTAGCTCTCCTTAATAGCTGCTGTTATGAAATTTTGAAGGACTGCTGCATCCAACCCTTAAAGGCATTTTCAAAGAGAACTTGAAATTCTTCTTCCTTTCTTTCACTTTCAAGTGATTCATCAATGGGGACCGTACCATGCATTTTCATCTGATGACTGAGGGGGCAGGCCGCCTCATTTTTTTTGGACAAGATATTACTAAGATTGGATGGTTTCTGTGTTTTTAAGTGGTTCTGCTGCAAATTACATCAGATTATGCCTTCCCCTTTGTAGTTATTTACCATATTCTTGATTAACATATAATGAAACTTCAGAAATTTTGTTTCTTATTTCGTTCCAGCTTCTCTTTATAATTTTTTGTTAATAGCATAATTTACTTTGTGGGATCTGTTATGCTGATAATTTCTAAATGATAGGATTTTCTTATAAATACGGCATACCCTCTGTTGGAAGGATGTGCATCATTTTTGGTGGACTGGTTGATTGAAGGGAATGATGGATATCTGGAAACCAACCCGTCAACATCTCCAGAACACATGTTTATTGCCCCAGATGGTAATTCTGCTTCTGTGAGCTACTCGTCAACCATGGATATGGCTATCATCAACGAAGTATTTTCTGCAATTGTTTCTGCTTCTGAGGTAAAGCTTTTATTCTCAACGGCTGTAATAATCACAATTGTATTTTCTAAATTGTCTACAAACTATGTATGTTAAAAAACTGTTGAAACAGGTTTTAGGCAGAAGTGAGGATGCTCTTGTTCAGAAAGTGCTCAAGGCTCAACCAAGGCTTTATCCACCAAATATTGCTCCAGATGGTTCTATCATGGAATGGGTAAGCGAATAGTTTTCTATATAATAGGTTCTAATCCACATAATGAAGTCATTTCCTGCATTTTAATTGCTGAATCTGACAAGTGAAATCCTCTCTGTGGTGGTGCAGGCACTCAATTTCAAGGATCCTGAGGTGAAGCATCGACATATTTCACATCTATTTGGGCTGTTTCCAGGGCACTCAATAACCTTAAAGAAAAATCCAGAACTCTGTAAAGCCGCAGAAAATACTCTCTACAAAAGAGGTTAGCATAAATTAATTGTGACCTTTTCCCTTCAATATAAAATTAGTCTAGGGGCATTTGAGTGGAATTGTTCCATCCTGTTGCATTGCTTTTTCTGTTCTTTCTGTTTCTGATAGATTATATGTTTGAGAAAGGTTTCTTACATAAAAGTATAAAACTGTGCAAGAGTAGCTTTCGAACTTCAAAAAAGTTGTCATGCTTTGAACGCGGAAGCTCTTGATGCAAGCGCAAAATGATATAAAAAAGGTGCATTTTGGTTTCGCAGATGATCATTGTGCATGGTAAATGACTTTTAGTTGTTTCAATCTGAATCGAAGAATTCACGCAGCTACAGAATTTCATTGAAGTTCTTGGTGCAAGTGTGCAAAATGATGATATAAAGAGTCATATTCTGGTTTCAACGTCAATATGCATGCTAAAGCATTCCAAGTTTACTTTCAATGAATTGTGCAGCTGATATGCGTTGTCCACAAATGGGGATGGAAAATGCCTTTGAAGTAATTATTTGATCCTTCCTAAAATTTTATGCTGTTCAAAAAATCCATCTCATTCAATGGTCGTGGTTTTAATATTTGAAACTTCAGCAGGCATGGCATTACTCAGAGTATAATAGTCAGGTAATGTTGCTTTTTAATTTTCATTTAACAGGAGAGGATGGCCCAGGATGGTCGAGTGTATGGAAAACTGCTGTATGGGCACGTCTACAGAACAGTGAGCACGCTTATACAATGGTTAAGCATTTGATTAGATTGGTAGACCCGGCGGATCAGAAGATAGGTTTCGAAGGTGGACTATACAGCAACTTATTTGCAGCACACCCTCCTTTTCAAATCGATGCCAATTTGGGGTAAGCAGCATTGTCTGTGTTGTCAATGAAAATGCAATGAACACTTCCCGTTCAAAAGGGCTCATCTTGATCTGGGAGACCATCAGATACCACAAACATCTGTGCATTTCTGATATTAATGATTTCACACAGATGTTCTTTTTCTTCCGCTTCTGGTTCCAGGTTCCCAGCCGCAGTTTCGGAAATGCTTGTCCAGAGTACCATGACGGATTTGTACTTGCTTCCTGCTCTTCCTCGAGATAAATGGGCAAAAGGGTGTGTGAAAGGATTGCAAGCACGTGGGGGGAATACAGTCAACATATGCTGGGACAAAGGAGATCTTCAAGAAGTAGGCCTTTGGTTGAAGAAGGATGGGAGTTGTTCTCTCCAAAGATTACATTATAGAGGAACTACAGTTACGACAAGCTTATCATCTGGGATAATTTACACATTTAATTCACAGTTGCAATGTATAAAGTCGTTCTCGCTTTCGGAAGTGGCCTTCCCTCGAGTTTAGAGATAGTCTTTGTTCAATTTCAATCTTGAAAAGAATATTCCATGAACGTGCATTTACAAAGCCAAGGATCCCGCACTCTCTTAAAACAAAGATATTTTGATGATTAAGAAAGAAATTGGCAAGGAAAACAACTTATTACTTCAATAATAATCGTTTTGATAAAATCATTCAAAAGAAAATAATTAACAGTGCAAGGATGAAATCATATTTTCCTCCAACTAATACAATGGCAAATCGGCAACGACCGCATTTGCTTTCGTCTCCATTCCCCACAACTAGAAGTGAGCGAGCACCTTTCATTTATCTGAATTTTTCGAGCTAATTTGGGCCTGAAAATTGTCAGAAGGAAAGATACAGGGACACACTTTGGAACACCCTCCTCGTATTAAGAGCATTTTTCTTAATTTTTTTAACCTTTTGTCCTTGAGATTTATCCCAGCAACTAGATCGATTGTTCGGTTAAATTTCAACTGAGGAGGGAAGAGGTTCTTGTTGGGTTGTTGTCATTGCATGTGCAGCAAATGAACAGCACCAACCATTGACTATTGGCAGCCACCTTTGTTGAAGAAGAGTAGGAGTTGGTGGCCACCATTGTTGACAAAAGAACAAGTGGAGCAGCACCATGAATGCCTATAAAAGAGACATGATTTTAGAGAGCAAAAATGTGAGAGAGAACGTAAGTGTGTGCAAGAGAGTGGAGAGAAAGAGAGTTGCAATGGCAGCAGCCTTGCTGCCATTGCAGCAGCTGCAAGAGCAGCAATGAGAGTTGATGAGTTGAGTAGAGTGGATGTAATCCTCCTCCTCTACATGTATTTATTGTAACCCTTTCTCTATCTCTAATACAATGACTCTCTCCCGTGGATGTAGGCGGTTTTGCCGAACCACGTAAAATATTGTGTCAGTGTGCTTCCCCTCCATATGAGCAAATATCAGTACATCACCGGGAGCAATTCCCAACAATTGGTATCAGAGCACATGGTTTAAAGGGGTGTTTGATTTTTGCTCAAAAATGAAAGTTCTCAAAATGGTGTTTTGACCATACCACTGTGTAGAGGAGGCCGAGACGAAGCCACTGTTGAAAACCGCGTCCAAATCGAACGTCGGAAAACGGGTACACGCGTCGGCGATGAGACTGCCCAGTTAGCATGCCACGTCAGCGCCAGTCAGCAGACACTTCAGTGACAGTAAACAGACACGTCATCGCCCAGTAGGCAGACACGTCATCGACCAGTGAGCAGACACTTCACCAGCAGTGAGCTGAGCCGAGGGAGAAGATTCTGTGCAGCAGAGTCTACGTGCAACCGGATCTGAGATTGAATCTGGACCGCTCATCAGGCCAGAATTGTTTTGATCAAATCTTAGTCGTCTGAAGTGCGATTTGGATGATTTCAGACTTGTTTCCAGCTAATTTGATCGTTCTAGATGTAATGGTACGGTCCGATCATTGAGATTTGAGACTGAAAGTGGTGGTGGTGAATTATTAAAGAGAGATTGCCCGATCAGGAGGCATCCGATGGTCTTTATGGTGGTCGATGAAGATGAAGAAGAACATGTCACACATGTTTGCCCAATTACATGTGCGGAACTGCTAAGTAGAGAAATTTTAATTGCCTTAAGGGAAGGCAAAATTGGGACACTCTGAACACCCGATCATGTGGACAATTTGAGGTGAGGAGTGAAAATTGATCAAGACCAATCTTGACAAATCTAAGAACTGGTAGTCTCGCCAGATGTTGAGAAATCATGTATTAAACCAGTATATTCCAGATCACTTGTAAAGGAAAGCCACAACAAAACTAGCAAATGGTTGTATATACGGAAAGACAGTACGATGGATAGATATGGCCTAAGAAGTTCTGTCTAGGAGATTGGGTTTTAAGCGGCACCAGTGTGACCCCTCCAATCTTTCCTGGGAACTTGTTTAGTGGAAGGATTATCCATACGGTACTATTTTCGTATATATAGCAGTTTGTAATGAAACGGTTGAATACTAGCATGACCACGGCACAAGGGAACAGTTGTGTTTCGTATGTTCAAGGATCTGATGAAATGGTGATTTCTTCAAAGAAGTTAGATTTGGTGACTGTGATTTCTTGAGGGAGAATTGATGAAGACCCTGATAATGGAAGAGAAATACAGCAAGGAGATAAAGATTGGCACCCTATTTTGACTTGGACAGGTGTTGTGACAAGATGAGCTGCTATCAAACATAAGCAAGGAATAGGGAGAAATCTGGAGAACAGAAATTGCACAAGGGCACGTGGAGATTGTGCAGGAGTACCCGTAGGATCCAACGAGGTACTGTAATGAGACAGCAGGTGCAAGGAAAAGAAGTGTTCCCAAATGAAGCTCAGAGCAGAGATTGTTAAAGTTTGCACAACAGGAAGTCTCTTATGCTCTTGATGAAGACAACAGGCAAAGACCTTTCCAATGCATGCAAGGATGGAAAAAGAGCTGTTGTAGAGGCACTTAATTGAGGGGGTGCAAATGCTTGTGATACAAGGCAACCGCCTATGATGAAAGGCGAAGACACCAAAGAGAATTGGTGTAGGTGGAGCTGTCAAGCAGAAAGGCATAGAAGCTCCAAACATAGAAATCGAGGTGGAGGATTGTGAGGAGTATACCACAACTTTCTCTTTCTATGTAGTCAGTGGCAGCGATCTCTCCTATAGTGCACATGGTGGTAGAGAATTTTGAAGCCACTTTGAAGCATCTCAGCTGAAGGAGGATGCGACCACCTATAAAAGGTGAAGACACCTTAGAGAAAAGGTGTGAGGACCGTGATAGGAGCCCCAGTTCAGACCGCCCCATGACAATGAGCGAAGACACCTTAGAGAAGGTGTGAGGGCCATGATATGAGCCCCATTTCAGACCGCCGCATGACGACGAGCGGAGACACCTGAGGAAAAGGTGTGTGGGCCGCGATATGAGCCCAGTTCAGAACGCCCCAGAGCCAATGTGATGGCTAGATATGAGTGGACAGGTGTATAGCCAATGAAGTGGCTATGATAAGTATGGAGACAAATGCAGGATTGACTTTTATGGATATTGCCCCCATGCTAAAGATCAATGAGCTAGAAGACATTTACCTTGGACAATAAGTGTGTGACTTGTGGAGCATTAAGACGTGGCTGCTATGAAGGAGTAGAGGGCATGCGCAGGTTTCGGGAACGAGTTGACTCTTGTTAAGGTGGTGAGCTCGATAATGGCATTGTAATACTCAGAGTATAAAGATAGATATGGATCAACCTTTAATGGGCTGCCCCCATAGGTGAAGGTGGAGAGCTACCTGGACTCTTACGACTAAGAGCGAAAGACTCATGGAGAAGTAAGGCGTGGTTCCTAGGGTGGAACAAAGGGCAGACGCAACTCCTGGATGAGTAGACTCTTGGAAGAGTGGTGAGCTTGTGATCATTTTAAGATACTCAGATAATGACTGTCGCACTTGGAAATAGAAATTTCCGTTTAAGGGGCTGTTGTAAGCCTTGGTGTAAAGCTTGATGAATCATTCCGAACCGAGCATGGTTGATACGCTCGAAGGGGAATGTTTTCACAGAGACAAGCATTAACACTCTTCAGATGTGATGTGGGAGACCATCTGGTTGTAGTGATCCTTTTGTATGAGAAAAGGTGTGCTTTGGTAACTCTGGTGATTGAAAGGTTTGGCGAGTACCTGTAAACTCGGCCACAGATGCTCTCAGAATGGTAAGCTTGGAAGAGCTGCAAGATGCAAGCCTATGCTGAAGAAGTAAGAGGACAGTTGCCCCACATGAATGGCAAAGGGGGTGATTGTTGGGTTGTTGCCATTACATGTGCAGCAAATGGACAGCACCAACCATTGACTATTGGCAGCCACCTTTGTTGAAGAAGAGTAGGAGTTAGCAGCCACCATTGTTGACAAAAGAACAAGTAGAGCAGCACCATGGATGCCTATAAAAGAGGCATGATTTTAGAGAGCAAAAATGTGAGAGAGAACGTGAGTGTGTGCAAGAGAGTGGAGAGAAAGAGAGCTGCAATGGCAGCAGCCTTGCTGCCATTGCAGCAGCTGCAAGAGCAGCAATGAGAGTTGATGAGTTGAGTAGAGTGGATGTAATCCTCCTCCTCTACATGTATTTATTGTAACTCTTTCTCTATCTCTAATACAATGACTCTCTCCCGTGGATGTAGACGGTTTTGCCGAACCACGTAAAATATTATGTCAGTGTGCTTCTCCTCTATATGAGCAAATATCAATATATCACCTGACGCAATTCCCAACAGTTCTCCTCAAACTCTGGTCAATAATTAAGAAATTCAGTTGTTGCAGTCAACACTGTTAGCAGATAAGGGAGAATACAGAGGAATTAGAGTCACCGGCAGCTTATCATCGAGAACAATTTGCACTTTCTAACAACGTGTAAAAGGCCAGGAACGTTCCATAGGAGATTTTGCTATAAGCATTGGCCCACAGCCCGCTTCACAGGCAACATAGCTCAATTGCAGGCTTTCAACATGTTGGGCCTGGTCATGGGCCTAAAGATACAGCTGTACCCTACACTTCATTTTCATTTCACACCTCTCTCTCATTCCGCAAAAACCGTTTCACGTTTTCTGCTCTCTAATGGCTTGGCGCAGTGGAGGATCACTCTCGCGGTCGCTCATGTCCGCCGCCAGGGCGCCGACCCCCCGCTCCCCCGCACCGCTCCCTCGCCTCCGTCCGCCGCCTATCTCCTCCCCCCGTTTCCAATCTCGCCGCTTATCCTTCGCTCCTTCTAGGTAGCCGTTCCTCTTAGATTTTTCTTCTCGATTTCTTAGATTAAAACATCATTACCCATTTCTTCTCACTGCATGTGGCTTAATGAGCTCGTTTGAGATGGAAGGTTAAGCATTGTGGATCCTTAATTTAGAAAATTGTCAATGCTAATTCTAGATTTTGTAAGAAATCAAGAAAATTTCATTTTTCCTAAACAATTTTTGCGTATTGTTCATCAATGGGCAGTTTTCTTTGTATTGTGTTTGTGTAGGAACTTGGGAGAACTGGGATGCACGCAGTCGTTGTTGCCTTTGGTGGCCTCGGGGCACTTGACATCACGTCTCAATGCTAATGTGCGGGCTTTCTGTGAGCTGTCTCATGGTACCTTCTGCCGTACTTGTCCGGATCGCTAATAGTTTCTTTGTGAGTCTTACTGTTTCTAGGGCACACAACAAAGCAAAAGTTGTTAGTGAACTGCTGCCCTGAATAACTTTGATTGGGAAGAGTAAAATTTTTTGAGTTTCTTTCCTCAAGTTTGTCAAAATTACTTTATGAAGTAGATTTGCTTTTGTTGGTTTCATGAAACCTGGTTAATGAGAGGAATTGGGATTGGGGTTGATAGGGAGGAATGGAAAAGATGGGTGATGCACGTGGACTTACTGTCAGCTAAAGGCGCAGAATTGATGCCACAATTGTAGGTTTCTCGTTTTGTTCTTGTTTCTTGTTCGTAGAAAACATAAATGTAGTGCATCTGTACTGAGTCCAAAGAGAAACCAGAGCCTTAAAGCTAAGTTTTGAGGCATATAGTCAATTGCTTCATACATTTCAAAATGATCATTTGCAAGGTTTTTATGTTTCTAGATTCTTATACTGGGAGATATATCTCTCCTGATCATTTAGTTGTTCATATTGAAAGGTTTCTGTACAAATCTGTTAATATTACTTGGGCTGAAACTTGTCTCCATTTGCTTCTAAGATAACAAACACATTGCTATTAGTAGCATTTTTCTTCATTTATTGTTATTGTTGTGTTTTTTTTTTAATATTGTCATCATAAGTTGGTTTGCAACCCACTTGTGCATATTCTTTTTTCTTTACTGCTGATAGAAAAAATAATGAGAAATCCTTTTAGTGTGTTAGTTTTCTCAGTATGGTTGAATGTAAGAGTCATTGCTTGATCCCATGAGAGACACATCTCAAGTGATGCATTTGGAAGTTAGAATTCAATGGATTCTCTTCTATCGACATGATAGGCCAGATTCAGATTTTGTCTTCCATTTTCTTCCTTTATTGTGTATAGTTTCCTGCAAATTACAAGCAAAAACCAAGGTGTATTCCTTTTCTGTTTTTATTACTTGACAGCTCCATCACAATGAAAATTGAATGTCCCTATAAGCCACTAGATTCTGTAATCTGTACTGGAAAGGCTGACTTCAAATCAATTAGCCAGTTTTCATGTGGTTATTAGCAACAAAGATTATTCCAAATTTCAGATTAAGATCTGAAATTAGAAATCTTTGAATTCAATACTTTGCTGCTATTGAACTCAAGTTTCTTGCTGCTTGAAGGAATTATGCCCCAAAAAACTACGCTTTTCTGATGCAGAATTCCTGCACGGATTTTGAACCATTTATGCTGTTGTTGCAGGTACTTGAAGAGCCTTTAGATTAGCACAACCAAGTGCAACATTGTTTGAAGGAAGTCGGTGAATGGAGTACCCTTTGGGATGTTAGGATGTTAGGCTTTTTGGCATGCATATTTAATAAAGATGTCATGTTCTATGCTACATCTGAGATCATTGTTAGATTTCCTATGCTCTTGGGACAATCAAATTTTATGGTTTTATAGGCAACTATATTTGCGTATAAGTTTATTTGCCTGTTCCTCTGATTTATACCTTGTTTCCGCAAGGTCCTGCTGTTGATGTTTCATTATCACTATCACTATCGGACCTCCTTTAGTTTCTGGAATTTATGTCCTTGTTTATTAAATGAAAGGGTTTTCAAGGGCTATCCGCTGCCCCTCTGTAAGTGCTCGATGATGTGTGGTGCTATCATGGAGTAGCCAAAAGTGCAGGGGAATTCTTGGGACGTGGCTTTAACATGGTTAAAAAAAAGCTTGGAGTTTTAACTGGACATTCCAGCATCCGTTTTCTTAAAACTAGATACTAGATCTTTTAAGTATGGTTTCTAGAACTTGCATTGGTATTGGTGAGATTTTGTTCCATGCAATGGCTGGGTTGCCCTCCAAGGAGAGGAGTATGAATTTCCCAAAAGTTATTGATGGTGACGAGCAAGGTACAGTCAAGTAGCATAAGGTTGAGATGCTGCATCTGAATTATGTTTACCTTTTGACTCTCTTGTGGAGGAACACCTGGTGAACGCATGGGATGCCACACCTGGCTAGTGTCTCATATTAGGAGCGTGTTTGGCAGTGTAGTTGCGAGTGCTTTTCAAATAACTTTTGCTAAAATGCATGCCAACGATGTTTTTTTATTTTTTAAAAATTATTTTTGACATCAGCATATCAAAACGATCCAAAACATACAAACCATATTAAATTTTAGCAAAAAAAAAAAAATCAAATTTTTTGGGAACGCGGCCGCAGCCGCGTTCCCAAACGGTGCCTAGTTGTAATCTATGAACAAACAGCACGAGGGCTGTCGTTTTCAGCTCGTGCACCAGGACCCCGCTCCATATTGGTGGTGTCAATCGTGTAGCACACTGTGCATCCATATTTTGGCTTTAATGTCATTGCATTTTGTGAGGATCTGAGAAGGTGCCACCTCCAAACACCTTCATTTTAATGTGACTAATGCTAGTCTAGAAGCTGAAAAGAGAGCTCTACTATCTTGAGATCAAATGCACGCCAGCTCCGTACAAGCATAGCTTTCCAGTCAGACTGTTGGTAGCTTTTGATTCATGGGAATAGATTGGGATAATACAATCTTACTCGTACTGGTGTTTTAGTGGATGGAGCCCACGTGGAATGCAACGAAAGACAGTTTTAATCATGTCTCGTGTCCTGTTTTTTTTCCCATTAGACAGTCTTATGATGCTCAGTTTCATTTGCTTATCAAATACATTATTGGGGTCATTAAATCCTATGGGCTTGCTGAGAAAAGTCAAGAAGTTTGACGAATTTGAATGTTAATGAGGAAGCTCAGAACCCGTCCTGTGCAACAAAGAAACAACCGAATAAACTCTTCAGATGATAACCACTCGTTCTCCTTTGTACAGGAAGCTTGTGCCATTCTGCAACAGCCCATTGGCTAAATAAAAGCTTTGAATCGATACTCGGTAAAAGGGTGGAATTCGGGGCCACATTCAACTTGTTAAACGTCCATATTCTGCATGAACTGATCCCAGGAAAAGGCAAGTCATGAATGAACATCAAGTGGTTGGTTGGCATTTTATGTTATAAGTAAGCCCTATTTCTTCAGGTTTTTTTTTTTGTGTTTTAAAAATATTTTTGAATTTTTTTAAATTAATATATTTTTATATTTTCAGGTTATTTCGATACGTGGAAAGTTAAAAATAAATTTTAAAAAGTTGAAGTTAAAAATAAATTTTAAAAAATAAATGATAGACATTTTAAAAAAGAACACAACATTTTCATTTCCAAACACACACCATGTGGTCCATGGAAGCAAGCCATCGGCCCATGAATAGTGATGGATCTCCTGATTGTCCCAATTACGTAAGAACCTTGCCTTCCAACAACAGAAACTTGTTCCCAGAAAATTTGCTTCTCTCTTTTTACACCGACAGCACATGAAATGAAAAGAACTTGCATCACAGCTGGAAGTGACACACAAGAGTAGCCAAGCGGAGCTTTAACCACGGAGATCCTTGTGTCCATCCTTTTCCACCTCCGAGCTAGTTCTTCCAAGAGAAACTAACGTGAGTCGAGTTTCTAAAAGAGATGGAGGTCACTTTGCATCACCACTATTCGTATTCCATTTTTATTTTTTTATGCACTTACAGTGGTACATTGATTAAAACCATTTTGTGTCGTTCTCGTTTGACCAATCGTACTGTTGAAGCCAATTCAACCATTTTCAATTGCTCTCCAATTAACGGATGTGATGTGTCACCAAATGATGCATGCTGGCATCCTCTTATATCACAAACAGATTTGATTCCTTTTTATTTTTGTGTTTTAAAAATATTTTAAAAAAATTAAATAAATTTTTTTTTAATTATTTTAATATACTAATATCAAAAATATTTTTTAAAAAATAATTACCCAGAACACCTTTGACCTAGCTATCAAGCGAAGCAGTGTTTCACAGGGGAGACGCCCAGATACAGCTATTAAAGTCCCAAAGCGAAGGAGAATTCTAGTCTCAGAAAGTCTAGAAAAGAGAGTGTTGTACGAAATCCCTTTGGCCGTTTATGTTTGAGTCTTCTCCGGACAAACCCTTCTTCCCACTTGACGTAACATCAAACGGGAAAATTTAAACCTGAAAAACTCCATTAAAAAAACAGTTCAAAAGGACTCAAAAGCAGTGTCCTGTGTAATATCAAGTGCCACATGAATAATGGGTAAGGAATCAGAAATGGACAGAATGAGAAGGTTGTGCGTTGGTTAGGAGTCAGAGATGATCCTGATTGTGAATGATAGAAAGTTGACTAGAGCAGTGTGCTAAACATCAAACAATAGACCTAACTCCAAAATTGTCTTTACCCAACTGTTCATTTCTACATCCTCGTGACGTTAGTGGAGCATGTAATTATGCATCGAAGGATAATATTCAGCACCGCATGTAGCTACAAGAAAAAACCAAGTTGCAAGCTTCATAGACCAAAAAACAATATACCTTTTCAAGTGCTCCAAATCCAAGGAGTATGGGACAATTCTCAGTCTATGCCTACTCATTTTAACTGTCAACGACACAACCCCTTATCCTCGGCCGGTTCCCACAGGTCTCTAACCTCTCTTAGGGCACGCTTCTCTCTAAGAAAGGGAGAACAAAAAATTGTTATATTATAACATTCCAAGCTCCACAATAAGTACAAATGGCTGGTAATGCACTTCTCTGTTTGTACATGAACATTGGCCACCAAGCGTTTAAAAAATCAGCCCGAGAAACTCCTAGACGAAGACCCCCACATGGATACTCTTGTCTAAAGGAAAACAATATTAAAATGGCAAGAGACCACTCTATCTTATTCTTGCTTTAAACACAATTATTGGCATTTCCCTGGGTCCCATCACGATTCAGCCCCCACCAACATTAAATCAAAAGGCAATTAGAAAACAAAGGAACCCTACCACCACTGAAATCAATATTTCCATAGAGCTTTGAAGCTTATCTCTTACTCACTTCTCCGAATAGGAAATGCATCTTTTCAATGTCGTTATCACATAACATACCGACTTGACAGCATTGAACACTACAAATGTCCCTCTTGGTAACTTGTGCCCACCATTATAGAAATATAGTGTTTACCTTAGATACGCTGAAGCAGAAAAGCATTGAAACAGATAGTTATTGTGAATAAGAATCATTTACTGGTGATCCTATCTGCAGAGGTGGATGGCTTGCTATCAACAAGGGGATCCAACTGTAATCAAAATCACTTGATAAATGGACACTTCTGCATGTTCACATTTATCTACGAAGGTGAGTAGATCCACCCATCCACCCATCATCTACATAAATAAACCCGAATCTTGGAACCTTTATACTGAAGACAGATAAGTAAAGCAATTTTATATGTTTACGTGATATAAGAAGCACTGAAGGCAGAATCAACTAATTGTAAGATCATGAGTTTGACGACGGATGGAATTATTGTTGATTGTCAACCATGAGTTTCCATAGCTACTCCAAAAGAGAACCATGTAAAGTTGGCTTGATTTGAGGAGTGAAAAGGTAAAGAAGGTGGAAGAAAGTGGGGAATCCTAAGCTTGACAAGGGCAACGGTAAAATGACATAAGCATTGTCCCATGTACACCAAGCCACTAGTGGGGTTGCTGAATTGAGACCAAATAAACTTATCTTCATTTCCATTGTTAAATCTATCTCCGTTTGTTTCCCCTCTCCTACTTCGATCTAAACCTTCAAGTCTGCCACGATTCTTCCACCCTTTCCCTATTCATCTCCCCTCCACACACCTCTAAGAAAGTTCAGATTGGTGAAGATATGATCTTCCAGGAAGAAGCAATTGAAATAAAAACCCTCAAACACCAAAATGAGATGTTGAACAGCAACAATAGCAATGAAGGCTATGATGATAACAATCCAGGAGAGTGGCTGAATCTGAGCCTAGGTGGAAATTCACCCTCAACAGCAGGAGATTATGACTCACAATCAAGACCTACTTCTAGCAAGGTTTTCTCATGTAACTTCTGTAGAAGGAAGTTCTTCAGCTCACAGGCACTCGGGGGTCATCAGAACGCCCACAAAAGGGAGAGGGGTGCAGCGAGAAGATACCACTCCCAGAGGATGATGACAATTATGGGTTTGCCAGTGAATTCTCCGATGGCTAGATCACTTGGGGTCAGGCCCCACACCCTTGTGCACAAGCCAAATAGAGATGGAACTGCTATTGCAGGGAGATTTAATGAAGCCAGTTCAGGATTTGATATGTCATGGATGCCCTTCACAGTTGATGATACAACGGATTTGACATGGCCAGGCAGCTTTCGCTTGGATCCACAACCACCAGAGACATCATCAGAGCCACTCAAGCTTGACTTGAACCTTCGACTCTAATCAATCCCTTTGTTGTGGTTCCAAATTTTCTTCTCGCAGAACAGTTTTTGACGAACCATCTAATACAGAAACTAATACAGGCGGGCAACCAACCTTATGAAGTGTTAAACATCATACAGATTCTGCCTGGTTCTAGAAGAAACATGGAAAATGTTCTGCCAAGTGTGCATGTCATGTACGAGAAACCTAGAAAATACCCCTACTCTTCAGTTCAATTTCTGGAAAAATAAATGCCAGATAACCATATTTATATGGCAGCTAACTATGGGGATTCCTTCAATCCTAATCATCAACTTCCAGTTTTGAGCCACTGTACATTTCTTTTTTAAGTGATCATTAAGTTTTTCTGGTACAATAATCATATCATTTCACGCCATCAGTTATTAAGCTATCTTTTTTAAAAATAATGATAATGCAGTTTAACATTATTAGACATTTTTACTTATTTTAATTAGAAGTTGTATATGCAGTTTTTTTTTTTGGTGCAATAATTATCCATTTTACACCACAGGTAATTATTCTTTTACACATATAAGTTATCTTAACGTACAAACATTGATTGGAACATCTTAACACAAACCAGATAAAATGCAAAGAAGGGAAGGATGATAATGGAAGGAAAACAATAACATCCTAACAATATGGCTCTCCATGTGGCATCTTGCATTTCACATTACCTTTTTTTTTCTGCTTTTATGTTCCAAAATTAGTAAAATATCACAAAGATCCATTTCGCTGACCCAACTAATTTGGGATTAAGGTTTGGTTGATATTTTTTTTGTATATGACCTAAAGATAACCTGGCATAGACAAAGTTAAACTGGCCATAAGAAAACAGCAACTACCTGAAGAAAGGTGAACCTGAATCTAACCTCTGTACAATACACCAATACTCTAGTCCATGGAATTGTACTACCCAAGAAGCAAAGTAAATTTGATATAATACATAAACTCTTCTGCTATTCATAATGGCACACTTTTCCTTGCCTTTATGGCCCATATCTTCTTGCGTAGCATGTTTAGCTTGTATCAGTTTCTCCAATGTTGCATACAACTCTTTCATCCAGTGCTCAAGTGTTTCGTTTGCAAATTCCATTCCAACATGCTCAGTTAACCATACTCGCTCATAGGCATATTTTTTCAAATACAACTCTATTTTATAGGTGTTAATCAGTTGAAAATGTCGATCTTCTAAGGCCCAACTTGATTTTCTCCATGAATATGGTCGGGAAACACCAAGTAGCAATGTCATATATAAGGGGATATTATCTATCATTGATGGTGGCTTGGTTTTCTTCACCCTTGTAAAGAGTTCTGTGAACTCTTCGCTTCCCTATTCTCTTGCCATCTGTGCACTTCTTATCCTCCTTCATTCACTTAACAGTTGTGATGCATTTCAGTTGACAGAAACACTAAAAAAGCTTTGTGGCCTTCTTATTGTGCTTCTTTTCTACACTCTAAACATGGCTCATATGTTCTCCTAGTGCTTATATATCTCAGTTTATCCTAGTCGCAATGTCATGTTCATGTATTCCAATTAGTTTCTACATCATATTCTCACCTGATTCATGGAAACAATTAGACAAACATGTACAGAGAATATCTTAAACTAATATCTTTGTTTATCCAGAGGATATTGTTTTTTTTTTCCTCTTTCCACAAATAAATCCATAAGATAGCTTGTTGATGTAACAAGAGTGACTTAAAAACCCACTAGGAGAACTGAATCCACCAGAAAGGACTTGATTTCTATATGACCTCAACATAGTAAACAATTCAAATCTTCATGCACATAGAAAATTTACAGCCTTACAAGTTACTGTGGACCACAAGCTTTTGAGTCTTATGCATGATGACAGGAAGCTTTTGGCTGATGATGCTTGGATCACTATATGAAGCAGCATCAGTAGGATATCCTTTCTGCAAAATAACATTACAGAAATAAAATGCATTAGGAAAACAGTTGTTACATGTTACACAAGTCAACCATGCAACAGTTAGAAATATATCTATGCAAGGCTCTAAATACCTACAGAAAAAAGAAAAAATAAAAGCTGATATCTTTCTGAGAACAGGAAGACAAATAAAATTCAATATTAGCTGATTTAGATAGCCTATGTGGATGCATCTTAAGAGATCTATATCCAAAAACATAATGAATTTCAGTATAATACTGTGATATTATATCAATGCAATATATTTACATGTGCACCAGGCCACACACTTCCAAGTAGAACCAACTTATGTGGAACTTTTGTAGAAATACCCAATAGTGCAGAAATTACAAGATTCAAAGATGTGTAAAGAACAGAAACATGTATTTTAGACAGCAGCATGTCCTGTGCCTAAAGTTTCGCAGGACATGCTAGAGAGCTTATTCAGTTCATCCTCTAGGGAATATTCTGTATCTGTCTTTTCTATCCAGATTTGCTTGCCTTTTCGCTCCTCACTCTTTTAGATACATTTTTTGAAAGCTATTTGCACACTACTGCTATTTTTATAACAAAAAAACAGGTGATCATTCCCATGATGACACTCAGAAAAGAATACATCTCTATCATGAAAGAGTATAAACTTGGAAAATAAAGCTAATGAAATAGTCATTCTCATGAACACATACAAGCAAGCATGTTCAAAGACACACATCTAGCCATACATGTGCTCATTATTATGGTTGTGTGTGTGTGTGTGTGTGTGTGTGGAGAGAGAGAGAGAGGTTACGGCAGCCAGAGCTTGAAAGGTGGCTTCTCTCCAGCAGCTTTCTCGAAGAATGACAGGATTTGCACTATCACTAAAAGCACAATGCATACGAGTATCCCTTAATCTCATTAACACTCCATCAACTCTAAGCTGTAACAGGGGGTGAAAAAGAGAGATTGATTTGGTGAAACAATGTAAAAAGTGAAGAAAAATATGTCCCCTTTCAGGAGAAAAAAATTGTTTAGAGCTTCTTTATACTAAGCATTGATGCATGCACACATGCAGATGCATAGAAATAGAGCTGTTTTTACTGCAATGGATGAGAAAATTGAGTAAATAATGACGATTAACTCACCCAGAAGCGCAAAAGAAGAAACCAACAACTTGGCATGACTCTCTACAAAATTCAAAGAGGACACAAACAGTTCTTTAGCAACTGATTATCAGCAGCATATCATATCAGTGCTTGGAACAATTAGTAAATATTTTAGCATTTACCACTTTTACAGTTAAAAGTGAAACCCCATTATCAGCCAGTTCATCTTCATACAAAACTACCTGTGGAATTAAACAGATTATTTCATCAAGATACACCCACAAATGCCAGGAAGAGAAAATGAATATGGTTTTATGAATTTATGATCCTAGTGTAGCACAAGGAGTCAACCTCATCATAGAAAAGAATAGGTTCTTTTGATGCAAGTGCAACCACATCAATTTGCTCTTCGCAGTCTTCCCAACAGGGGCTGCAGCTAGCCTCCAAAATTTCCCCACTGTCTTTCTGATCACAAAACCAAGGATATGATCGAATATTGGCATGAGGAAGAGGATAGCCATTTTTTTATATTTAACAAAAGCTTAATTACACTATATCTGAGCCAACTTATGACTGCTATTCATCAGAGATCAATCTCAGCCATAAATAACATAATTGTTTTATAAAAAAAAAAAAAAAACCCATCATTTCATAGCCTTTACAGTAAACCCAAACATCCTAAAAAAAGTTTTAATCAGGAACTATTTTAGAAGCTATCAACGTTTTGAAGGGAAAAAATGACGAAAAACAGAAAATTTAACATTAAAATAAAAAATTCAAACATAAAAATTCTCAATGAGGACATGAATTAATCCATCAAGTCCGCAAGTTGTGTTGAACATGGCCTCAACAAAATATTTTATTCCCCTCCAAACACGACACAACAAAAAAGTTTTTTGAGTAAAAGAACAAACCTTCTCCATATCTAATCCAATTGTTTCAGAACCACAATAAGGCGTCGTGAATGTATAATCATAATCCAATATCACCTGCTGGAATGGTTTGCTGCAAATTAAATTCAAAAGTGTTAACACAAGCCAAAAACAATCTCTCTTAGCTAAACTCTCACACATTACTAATCAAAAATTCAAACAATTCAACTGTCTATTACCGCAGTGCACTTCAGGATGCCGTACATTTGGATGTAATTAAATCCAAACAAAATGAAACAAATACTTAAAATTACCTTCTAAATTTCCATTGTGCAGCAGCAGGAACTTCAACCGGCGGTAAAGCCTCTTTTTTCCAGCCAGTCAGGGCATCAAATGCATTAAAATGAATTTTTGCACCACTAATTACATGTTTAAGCACCAAACAACTTTCTCCAAAAACCATCTCTGGTAAATGAGAAGTTTCTAGCTTCTCTTCCCATCTGCAGCGTTCACAGCAGGCATCAAAGACTCAAAAATTAACAATTTGTACTCAGGTGCTCATGAGAAACTTAAAATGATTGCAAATTTGAAACTAATTTAAAGAGAAAGAGAGAGAATACGTGATCACAGAGGAGGACTTGAGAATGGAGCCCTTGTAGGATACGATTTCCCATCCGTGGATGCGTAGTCCATGGTGGCCGTCGGTTAAAATCTCGGCGCCGGCGGCTTTAAGGTCTTTGTCATCTACTTCCAACTCCATTGCGGTGATTTTTTCGGTTGCTTTGCAGCTTTTCTGCTTTGCTTTGGCCTTTCTGTGTTTAAAGTTTTAGGCATTTCGGGTACGAGATTTGGCGGGTTCGGGTTGGGCCGAAAAAGAACATCCAATTTGGTAATATTTTTTAAAAGAATAAATTAGGCAGTTCATGTATGATTACTTTTCTTTAACTTAATTTCTTTAGTCACTTAGACTGTTTTTTTTTCTTTTTCTTTTTTCTTTTTTGAGAATTATATTTGCTTGACTTGGCATCAGTCCTTAACCCAATATGTAATTTGAAATAATATAATTAAAAATAGAAAAAATTGTACAATGAATAATGTCATAGAAAGAGTAAAAATTGCATGAAATGTTGTTTTGTTTTTATTGTTATTTTAATAAAATTGATTTTGATATTAACAAAATAAAGAAATGAAATAACAGTTAAGGGAGGCATTAGCTGGATCCGAGACGATAATATGAAAACTAATCTGCTTACTAATTCCACTCTTTTTTTTTTTTTTTTTTTTTTGGTAACCACTCTTATTCCATGGAACTTCGGGTTTGTCAACAGTGGTTCATGGTCTTAAAAACACTAGTTCAATCAGACTGGAAAGGCGAAGCCCTTGTCTAAATGATCTTCACCCAGGAATCAACATGTTTTTTAATCAGTGGGTAAGAATAACAATTCGAGGATGGAGAATGGAAAAGAAACATCAGTTTTTGTCGTCCAACTCAAGACTTCAGTAGGCCGAACTAGTCCTTTGGCACACGGCAGCTATACTACGGGCGGGCTAAATTAATTTTTTAAAAAAATATAAAAAAACACTAAGAAATGTTTTTTTGGCAATGCTATTAAAAAACAAGTAAATCTTCAAATCTTTTAATTTGGCTTCTTGTTTAGAGCGAGTTTTTCAGGGTAATTATTTTCGGTTTAGTTTGGTTTTTATTAAAAAAAATAACCAAATTAAAATTTTTTTTAAAAAAAAAACCAAAACTGGTTCAAACAGACTGATTTCGGTTCGGTTCGATTTTTTGAACAAAAACCGGTCAAACCAGTTTGGCTCAGTTTGACTCAGTTTTTTTCCGGTTTGGCTCTATTTTTTTAATCGGTTTTTTTCACGGTTCGGTTTTTTCGGTTATTTTTTTCCGATTTTCTCGGTTTTCTTAGTTTTTTTGGTTTTTTTTCTCACCCCTAGAATTTCCAATTAAATCATATAAAAACTAACTTTGTGTGAATTAGTTGATTTAATGGGTTCAAAGAAAATCTGAATAACTGGAAAAAAACATTGGTAAACTTATATAAAAAACCAAGAAATTTTTAAAAAAAAATATTAAGAGAATGGCATTTTAAATAACTCCGATCATATGCAACTCGCTTCATGAATATAGTTGAGTTTAATAATTTTTTAAAAAAAAAACCATTAATTTTTACTTAATTAAATAAATTTAAAGATTTATTAAGAGTTTTTTCAAGAACAAAACTATCAATTTACTATTAAAATACGCAATAAACATAGATTTATATACAGTGTTTTTCCACCAGAGAACTGTAGAATTACATCGAGCCAAAGCATTTATTTGTTTATTTTTGTATATTTGGGTTATCTCCGAAAGAATAATACTATTTCATAGGAAAAGAAAAACAAGACAGGAAAGTTATAAATCATTTGATCAGTAAAACCCACCAATAACTACTGCATTGATCACCTGGTTGGATAGCTGCTTACACATCTCCTCTTGTCACTCTTGCCAAAATGGGCATGCATTCTTCGACTTCGATCAGAGACAATAATCAAAACACCTTCCTTCATGTCCCCAGTTCAGGAAATAAAAGACCACTGATTAGCTGTTAATTGCCAAACATGACATTTCTAGGATGTTGTTTCTCTATGTTCTAGGTTGCATACCAAATTGCAAACTTGAAGCAATGCGATATCGAACTAGATGCAAAGAAATTGTGCATAAATTGGTGACTTAGAGATTTAACATAAGAGAACAAATTATAATCTCATTAAAAAATGAAAAATAAAGGTATTGATGATGAGCTGGACTCGCTCAACATTTTTTTATTGTAAAATTCCTTGTGAATGGAGTTGAATTAAAATAAGGCAACTTACTAATAAATGAAAACAGCAGTGAGCGAATCACCAATTACAGCACAACAGTAGCGTCTTGGGGTCACCTTCATGGCAGAGTTCGTCGTTGGCAATAAAACCAGTATATTATCTCCTAGCATCTTGTTCTTGCAGAAGGTAAATGGTCAGTTCGTCTACTAGGATCATAGAATAAAATGGATTTCCCGACCAACAATTTGCACAAGAGCTTTGTGCAAATCGAAAGGAGACCTCGGCTTCCTCAATTCTTGATTCAATAAAATATTTTTGAAGATCTACTTCACACTATCTCCTAGATTTTGGGGTGCTAGTTTTTTGTTTATTGCTCTTTTGGTTCTTCGATTCACTATCCCTCACATGCCCATCACAGCTACCCTTTCCTGAAGCACTTTTAGCTTTACTTGTACCTTCAGGTGATGAATGGTTGAAGCTCCAACGAGCATTCATGAACCACTTGTTAACCTGCATAATACAACTTCTATATTAGGAAAACCTGAAACTATGTTCTCTTATCTTTCACCCAAATGAAAGTTAATTTTAAAAAGAACAAAACAATTTTCCAGTTGTATGACCTGCTCAAAAGTAATTCCTAGCTCTTCTGCCAAACTTGCCTTTGCGGCTTGGTCAGGATACTGATTTTCCTTGAAGAAACTGTACAGTTTCTGCATACAAGAATGATCATCGCCTTAACCTTTGTCATCCTTTGTGTGTGTGTGTGTCAGAAAGAGAAGGAGTTGGGGGGGACCAAAAATGAAGTTGCAAGATATATTATTGTTCCAAAGAGAACACTGACAAGGGTATAACACCATGATATCAAAAAAATCTTGAAATCAGAAGCTGGCAAAGACTTGATTTCAACATTTTTCACATAGAAAATAAATAATAATCTCTCCAGTCTCCATATCAATCTTTGATATTTTTCTTTCTTCAACAACTAAATAAGCAGCTTTTGCAAAGCACTTCAAAAGTTTCTTATGTAATCGGATCATTTCTGAACCTTGCATGCACAAGTATAATTTGTTAAAGCAAACTTCGAAGCCTAAAAATAATGCCAACTCAACACAGACCAGCATGCAATTGAAGGATTAAAGAATAATATGAAACACGGAGGACTAAAAAAAATATTATTCATTTCGTTTTTTTGCTAAAAAGAGGACAAATAAATCATACTGCACATTTTCAATAATACCCAGCACCATGATGAGGAGATGATACCGAATAATGGCATGATATCTTCAACTCACATGAGGTTTTATGAGTTATCAGGTACTGTTGAGCATATTAAATAAATAACTCACAAAAACATACCTGAGTTACAGCTTCTCCAAGTTTTTTGTAAGCAGAGGGCCTAACTCTTTTACTGCTAGAACCAGAGAGAGATTCGCCTACATGTGTTTTTGCTGGGGAAACATTTGTATCTTGAAAGCTTGAGTTTTGGCGAGTTCTTCCAGAAGTATGTTCATTCTTCTTTAATTCCTGATTCATATTCTTGCTATTCATTCCATTCTCAGTAACAGAAGCATCTCCATTTGCTATCCCCATAGCAACATCTCCAGTGTTTTTCCTCCTCTTCCTTGGTGCAACAGTATCAGTGTAATCATCATCACTTGAAGTAGAAATGTTTCCATATGTTTCCTTCACAAATAGAGAACAGAAACAAGAAATCGAACTATTGAGAGAAAAAATCATATGATTAAAAAGTTGCATCATATCAAGAATAAAATCTTAATATTTGAAACTAAGTTTATACCTCTATGGGGACAGAAGGTGAACAAAATTTAATGTGAAATAATTCCAAGAAAGTTTTCGCCTGAGAAGCTTTATCTTTTTGGTTTAGGAAAAGAAAAAATTGCTGAAGATTTTGATATATGTAGCATTATCTATGATGTGGCACAAACTATTTTGTACACAAATGTGTGGGCACTACATTCGTACATTCATATGGAAGCATTACCGTTATATTTGCTTCCAAGAATCATCCATATTTGCATTAACATGTGACAAAGAATGGAAAATTCTGCTTTTATAATTATTGTAATTCCATGAGAGTATATAGTGCATGACATCTATCAATAATTCCTTCCCTATATTTGATGCTCTTCTCTGAAAAGGAGTGGAACAGACACTAGTCAGGTTAAAAATAGTTTTATTTATATGGAAAGAATCACAATGTCTTCGCTTCTCAACAAGAAGCAGGCAAAACACCTATTTGAAACAAAAGACCAGGATTAACTCTAATTATATGATCATGCTTGAAATAATAGCGTGTTAAGCAACAACTTAAAAAAGCGCCAAGACCATTTAATAGGAATCCTGTTTCATATGCTATAAGATCAGAGGCACTCACATCATAGAGCTTCTTGTAGTCCAATCTTTCAATATTTCTTTTTCCAGAAACAGGTGCAGACTTTTCTTGGTGAGAATCTGGTTCTAGCATGGATAAAAGCTTGCTGTTTAAAGAATGATTCTTCTTTCCACCAAATCTCGATCTTCGCCCATTAGAATCTTCATGAGGTTCAATAGGCATGTGGTATTCATCTCCTAAAGACAACCCATCACCATTAAGAGTGGCATCAAGATCCTCAGAGTCTGAAGTAAAATCAGAACTGGAACTTTCCTGCTTCAGCTTCTCCTCGAGAACTGGAGCATCAGGATCATAGTCATCATCCTCTGAATCATCAGAAGGGAGCCCCAAGTACTGTTTATCATCAGGTGGAGCCTCAAATTCATCAGACGCAGAACTGAAGCTGTATTCGTCAGAGCTTGATTCCTCCTGACTCTTCTCGTCAATATCTGGACCATCAGGATCATAATCATTATCATCAGAATCATCAGAAGACAATCCAAAGTTGTAGTCGAGTTTGTGTCCAGATGCTACTGCAGCTGCCTCGGGGAAAACATTCTGCACAAGGGATGGGAGTACAATAAGGAACAAACTCAAGTTTCTAAAAAATATATGTTAAGGCTGGGGCCGCATAATTACCTCCCAGCTGTCACTGATAGATATATTTGTTCCTTGAGAGTCATTAAGCAAGTCAATGCAGTCAACTTTGCAATCACATCCAGGGCATAACCAGCCCTCATCACCAGGAGGAACTATATGAAAAATGCAAAAAAGCAATCAGGAAAGTAGAAATCACCAAAGAGGAACCATTATTCAACTCAGGGCCATCAAACAAGTGGATAGATCATTACTGTCTTCTCTTAACAATGGTGGTACCAAACAGAATTGATGAAACCCTCGGTCGCAAGCACCATCACATAGTATAATATCATTATCAGCAGTCAAATCTTTGGATCCACATTTTGCACAGAATATCTGCAACAAATGGATTTAGTCTAAGTAATTACATTCCAAGAGATATTCAATGCTACAAAAACCATCCTAAACAGCAACAATTATGGATATAAGAAATTTTTTAACAAGAGAAGATGACAAAAAAAAAATATAATCCTACATCCTCACTGTCAATTTGTCCTTCAGAATCAAACAAAGATGCTGGGAACCTTCCTTCACCGCATAGTGAATCAATATGTTGAAATAAATCCCTTATTTTCACTTTGCGTCTGATGATTTCAGATGTGGCCCGTTGCAACTCCTTCTCAGGCTTTAACTTTTCTAGGCTGGAAAATTACATTAGTGGTCAAAGAAACAATTACAGATAAGCTCTCCAGTGGAGAACAGATCAATACACAAATAATGTAAAGAAACAGCTTGAGATCGCATCATTTTAAAGGGCAGGTCAAACTGGATTTCATTTATAAACAAAAGGGTTTTCTTCTATTTCTCATAATCATACATGTAAATTCAATTCCTTAGATCCCTCAAATTAGCCTCCTTGATGAAGATATTGATATATTTAGTCATGTACACCATAATATAGGCAATGAAAAATTTTTGGAGAAAAAAAAATTGGCTCGAGCGAGAAACTATGAGCCCACAGAGAAAGATGCACTAGAGAAGAGGGATATTACTTGGCAATAACACTAAAAGTTGAACTAATATCATCTTCAATTCCTTGTTTCAAAAAAATTAAATCGGCATCCTTTAAAAATCCCACTGCTCATTTATTAAACACTTCTTGTTATGGAATCAATTAACAATGATGATCATCTGGTTCAAAGGCCAGGCATCACATATGTTATCCAATGCGAATAACTTTTGCACTCCTTGCAAGTTTATCTAAAAAAAATCCCTGTTCTAAATTTTTGTTCTGACATTGGCTTCGCAAATTAACTTGTATTCAATTTCCAAATGCAATAAATCCTCGGTGGATAGCCAGCACTTAAATTTGGATTTAACTTTCTATACTGTAAAATTTAGTACTAAAATCAAAACAAAAACATTATGTGATGACAAAATTAACTGAAAACAAAGCACAAGAAAAGGCTATAGAAAAGTGAATAGTACACACCTAAGTCCTTTCCAGCCTTCCCCGGAATAAGCTGTGATCAAGCTTTGCTCATAGCTCATCCGATTCAACAAGTACCTAAGACGTGCCCTGATTCTGGAATATTCATCAGCCACTATACTTTTCCCTCTTCTCTTTTTCCTCCTCTTCCCTTTTTCCTCACCAGTGGAATTAACATTAGTAGAATTATAACTCGACTCAGGAGCTTTAGGTTTCTCTTGTGAGTTTGACCGGAGAACTCTATCGCTTTTTCTCGAAGAACTTATATTTTTCTTCCCTGACAATTTTGGAGTTTTCTTAACACTGGGTACACCTTGGCTAGTAATACCAATCACAATTCCAGATAGTTTTTCCAAATGTTCACAATCAGGGTATTTGGACTCCTTATCATGAGTAGGTCTTATTTGTTCATTTGCAGGAATGCTGATGTCATCACCAGGAGGCAAGCCTATATGTTTGATAGGACAACTCTTGTTCACAAGTTCAGTAAGCGGCTCCAAATTCTCGATAGAAATACCACTGGATAATCCAGTGCCAATTTCCATTGATTCATTTTCTGCAAGTTCAGAGCCGGGCTTCCGTCTTTCTTCCAATGGTTTACAACAAGCTCTGTCAGAATGAAACTCACGTGTCTGTCCAGACGTAGTTTGTTGAGAGTATGAACTTTCATCAATCAGGTCACTATTGCTTGCCTCTACAAGTGACAGTCCTGCATCTTCAGCACGAGAATCATTGGCTAGATCTTCAAGTGATGCTTGTGAGGTTTCATTTGCAATGCAGCTTGACAATTCTGTGTTGCTATTCCTAGGTTCATCCAGTAGAATACTAGAGTCAATTGCTTTTGATGATTCACTATGCACACAAGCAGTATTCACACTTGTAGCACCTGGCTCGAGTTTCTGATCCATAGCGGTTGATATAAGTCTTGGACTATTATCAAACGGAGCACTCCTTGCATTGTCAGGAGGTGGGTCCAAATCAATAAGAGAACTTTTTGTTAAATCGTCAGTAGATGGTTGCACAACTTCACCAGAACAAGATTGGAGAACTGCAGCACTGCTATCTCCAGCTTCAGTTTGTATGATTTCACACTCAAGCTTATGCCTCTCTTCCGGATATCCACCAAAATTGTATTCAGCACTGGGTTCGTGCGTATTTTCCAGTGTAGTTTGTGCAGGGCATGAATAACTTTTAGTATGAGAAACTTTTGATGGAGAAACACCCATGTGCTCAGCCTTGGACATAGGCTTTAAGTAAAATATATCAGCTCTCTAGAATTCAAAATCCAAATTTGTATTTGAAGGGTCTTCCCTCAAAACTACTGTGAAAAGAACAAGTCCCAGTCACTACAAATAGCATGGATATTATTCTCCTATCTATTTTCCATACACTTGCAGCATACATTAAACATCAGGAAATTTCATTGAGGGAGAGAGAGGATCAGATCTCAAAAAAATAGTCCAAATAAACAAGCATGGACAAAGCAAGGCAGTGAGCTATATATGACTAGACAATTAAGGAATAATAGTTACACCAGATTTTTACTTCGTCTTCACATGAGTAGATTCAAGCAAATCTTCTCAAGAACTCAAGTCTGTCATCGTCCCTTCAGTTGCACTAATTGTTCACTAATAGACTGCTATTAAGCAAGTTCACCACTATAATAGAAAGAAATGGTTATCTGGAAGCTTTGAACTCTCTCCCTCGCCTCGAATGGCAACATATGCATTCCCGCGTAAACGACATGAGTCAGTAAAAGAAAACTTAGCAGTGCACTTGCAACACTTTGCATCAAACACGTGCATCTTTTCTTTTTTTTTTTCCAATTATTAAAGTTGTGCAAACCTAGCTAGCATCAATTAACAGGATAAGTGATAAATTCTTGAATATAATAAATTCTAGCCTCCATGGTCCAAAACCTCTACTCTCACTCCATGGCAATTATTCAGCACTAAGCTGATAGGACCTTAAAAACATATTCCCCTGCTCTCTCTCTTTTTTTCTTTTTAATGCATAATTTACTTGGCATAAACTAAATTATATGTAGCTAACTTAAGCATTAGATTGCAAGGCTACACTTTTTAAAAAAATATATATCAATTTAATTCTTCTTTTCTCTCTCTTTCTTTTTTTTTTAAGAGAGAGAGAAATCTATCAAAGAGCTTCTTCTTCACTCGGGCGACATTTCTACGCAACATTCCTTTTAAAGCTCAAACAAAACAAAAGCATGGAACACCAAAACAGGTTATATCTTCTCTCTAAACTTAACTTTTATCGAAGATTTTAGTTTATCTTCTGCAGTTTTCTAGAGAAAAGGCGAATAAAAAGGGGACATAGAAAAATGAAACTGATATAATTGTAGTTTAGAGAACTGACCTTAGCATTTTATTTTTGCTGCATATAGTAGCAGTTTCTGCACAGTAGTTTTGATTTGGAAAGAGAGAGGGAGAATTTGTGACGAGCGAACAAGAAGAAGAAAAAAGCGGTTGATTGTGGTGGTGGTGGAGAGTAAAAGAAGCCTCTAAATCAGGGCCACCGTCGCTAAGAAAAAAAGAGGGCTCTCCGTTCCTGCTATTGTGCGCTTTCGGTGATATTTGTTTTGTGTTTCCCGGTGTTCCCTTTTATGGGCTGGGCCTTTGTTTTTAATATTTGGACTCTTATACAGAAGGCCAACTGTGGGCTGATCTGTATTTCTGTATTAGGCCAAAAGCAGATAAAAGAAATATGGCAATTTTTACTCTGCTAAAAGTCTGCGCCTCTTCGATAGCCTGCATGGGTGGACTCACGCCTGTTCTGCTAAGTTTATCTGTTTGTTTATTTCTTTTAAAAATATTTTAAAAAACAATTAAAAAAATTTTTTATTTTAAATGAATATATTTTTAATATTTTCTAATTATTTTGATATGTTGATATTAAAAATAATTTTTAAATAATTAAAAAAATATTATCTTAATATATTTTTAAATAAAAAATATTTTAAAAACTACACTTTCAAATAAACCTATAAACCTATAATTAGTAAACATTGCCTAAAAATTTGGGTTCCAGCCTTTAGTTGGAAATCGTGAATTCAGCATCCCCACTTTGTCAGAATCTCTGTTTAAATTCTCTGTATGCGGATTCTATATGTGCACTTGCTTAGAAATTGATTCCAGCCTTTAACTATTTAAGATTGGATTCCAATTCCCATTTTTCTATGCCATATGGGTTGTTTTTTAATCCTATAAAAAGATAAAAGGAAGCTCAACCTTGAATTTCTTACCTGTTGAATTATCATCCAATTGGTTTTTTTTTTAATCATAAATGTTCAGGTCAATTTATACGTATCTTAATTAATCCTTCAAAACCTTGAAGTTAATGACCATATAAACCTTCAGCGGTTCTAAGATTTGTGATACTCAAACTGATAATCTCTAAAAAATAAATTTAAAACTTGACCAATTGGGTTATATCCATTATGGTTCCAATCGGTTTTTATCATTGGATTATAGCCTAAGAGTGTTTGTTATTATTATTATCATTGCAAGTTAGTTGAATTGTTATAGGTTATAGCATAGGTTTTTTTTTTTTTTGAGCTTTCTAGTTAGGATATATGGTGTTTGAGGGTTCTGATAGTGCTTTTCCACTCTCACCAGTTTTAGCAAAGGTGCCAATGATAAATTAGCAAAGTTTGGAATTAAAAGTAGGAACTAGGAAATAGCTACTTGGGTTTTGTATCTCCCTACCGTCTGGATTGAACTTGCTTCTGTGAACAAATATAGCTGGCACTCTCTTTGAGTTTTTTTTTTTTTCCTCCTCCTCTTTCTTTTACCCTCAGAAAAACTTATCCACTCTCGAATATTCTTTCATTAGAAAATTAAGTGAAAAAATTAAAGCATGCCAGTCTTGATGCCTTAATGGTTCCGAAATAGGGTCACATGACTTGCATACGCATGCATGTATCACATGAAACTAACTTATAGGCTCACGCTACGCTACAAATCGAAGCAAGTTATTTTTCAAGCATTAACAAAAATTTAGATATTGTTATTGTGTCCTCTATATATATATATATATATATATATATATATATATATATATATATATATATATATATATATATATATATATAAATCACATGTATATTGAATTATATTTTTTTAATATTGAGATAGAAACACATTAGATTTACATAAGTCAATCCAGGTTGATATACAATACATGTAGGGATAATCTTGAAGAAAATAAACTAGAAATCAAAATCTTCAACTAACTCAATATTGAAAAATAAAATTAATTAAAAAAAACAAAACTCTTTAAAAAAACCACGTGATCTCAAGTCAATCAACCAATCTCGCGACGCAATTCATGCATATTATCGGATTCAAAAAAAAGTTTATCCCATAAATTATTTTGCATTAGATAGATTTATATGACAATAAAGCGCATGAGAATTTTTTATATGAAATATTTTTTAAAAGAAAAAAAAACCATTACAGTTGTGTTGGGACTGAGATAACAAAAGCAAATTATTGATAACAAAATGGTCAGACTATATTTTTTTGGTTTTAAGTTAAATAAAAAAAAGATAATCGATAACAAAATGATGAAATTGTATTTTTTTTCTTTTAAATTAAAACTGCATTAAAAAAATAGACTAGATGTTGTGGCTTAACTCGTCGAACTCACATTCCGTCATATAAACTCTATTAGATTCAATATTTTATTTTTATAAATTTACAGTTAACCTAAATATACTAAAAAACAAAAACAATCAAAAAAATCCCAACACCCTCAGCCTAGGAAAGGAAGAGCCCATACATGTCCGCTTTTCATTTCATGATTTGGTGTGAATTACACTCTGCCTTCATAGTTTGAAAAATTATACTTTACCTCTTGTAGTTTATAATTTGAATAATACTTTACATCCATTTAAAAAAATCAACAAAATTTGTCTATATATTTATAAGATTGCTATTATTTTTTAAAAAAATAAAATATAGTGAAAATTATCACTCTAATTCCCCGTACTTTTACCGGCAACAATAAGCATCACATTTTCATAACCAACAAACACTCTTTCATTTCAATCCACTGCTAACAAAAAATTATAACCATTCCCCAACCTTTGCCAATCTTTTTCACCAACAAATTTTAGTCATTCCCAAACCTTTTTCGGCTATGATCACAAATAATTCCCAAACCTTTTCTAGCTAATATGTAACAACCTCAACAATTTCATACATTTTAAGCTTTGTTTCCTATAAAAAAATCTCTAATATTTTTGGTGAATTTTTTTATATAAGCTTAGTTCTATGAGAATTTTATTGAAATTTTGACAGAACCTCCTCTATACTAAGAGATCTCAAGTTATCAATAAAATACCCATAACACTTTGACATACTCATCACACACGCAGCTCAATCATTGTCCAACCATCCTGGACTCACCATTTCACTACACATGTAATCACAATCATTGCGATTCATTTTAATATCATATCATGCATTTAATTATAATGTTCAAGATTCAATTCAAAGATCTATAATTATAAGTTATATGGTACTATTAGTCTAAGCAACGACAAAAAGGTATAAATACATCAGTATATACTACCACAAATAAGTTGGAGTTATAATTACATCATTTAAGAGAAATTGATATTCAGTTACTAAAAGATAATTATTACAATCATTTACAAAATTAACAAAAGATCCCTAGATATCTATTACGTTGCTCGAGGCTAAAAAGGACATGTAATTATTATACAAGTGACCAATTACGTATTATAACAATATATTACTTAAACAATTAAGATAATTGCAGTGGTATGTTTAAAAACAACTTATTCTACAGTCTTATTTTATTACTATTCACACAATTCATCTTTAATTTACATGGTTTATTTTTTTTGTCAATATTTCTTATTTATCATCATTTCTAATACACATTCTCTTTTCTAAATTAAAAATCTCAATATTAAGCTCTTTTCAACTACTACTCAATATGGGGTAATTCCTGTTTCTCCCAAGTCTATATGGTATTTCCTCTTACAAAAATCTAAATTCTCTACCCATTACTAGGTTAAACTCCCACATCCAGGAATCTAATTTTCATTCCTTCATACCAAAAATTAATCCCAATACCAGAAAGGATTAATTCCTTATATCCATTACCAGACTTCGTTTCTATTATCAAGAACAAATTTCTTCTACCCTTTTACCGGGCATTAATCCCATCACCATGACCAGTTTCACTACCCCTTACCGGGCATTAATCTCATCAACAAGAAATTACTTTCTTCCTCAATATATACTTTATAGATTAAATATACAAAATAACATAACATATCAAAAACATTATAACAACAATCTAACAAAAACAAATGTTAATGTATTGGACACTTACCTGCAATTGAAGATTTCAGAGTGTCTCCTTGTTGTTGCATAACTCTCAATGCCTCTCATGTATCAACAAGCATATAAAATTTTCTTATTATATTCATTACCAAATAAATTCTTATTTCTAGACATTTATCTAACAATTTAAACCTCACGAATTTTTGTTCAATGAATAATCGACTCTTAACATTGTTTTATGTTTTAATCATAATTGAAATTGTAAAACTCTATTTTATGCATGTTTTATTTATATGGAAAGATAAAAACATATTTATAAAACTTTGATGAGAACATTAAACTCAGTTCTGTCATCTAGACACCTAAAATCACAAATTATAGCAGTATATGGAAATTGCCATGTAAATCTCAGTTTACACCTTTCTTTGATTTTTATTTCATATTTGGAGTTTCATAACTCCAATTTAAATGAGACCAATACTTAATACTAATTGTCCTCTGGGTTCTTAATTAATTTCTTCTTTCCATTTATCAAGTGTCTCGTCACTTTTATTTCTTTTCAATTTCATTTTTAAAATACCCTCCCTATTTTTTTATATTAAAAATTCCCTAAATCTTAATTTAATCCACTTTATTTCCGATTAATTTTATTTACTATTTTATTCCTTTATGTTTTTAGTCGGGATTTTACACACTATTACAAACAATTTGTAGACATTTCCCTTATAATTTCAACCATTTCTCCCAAAATTTTCAACCATTGCAATTAAACAACTCATCAAAATCATTTACAGCAACAAGTTCTTGTCACTTTCATCAATATTCTCAACCATAATCTAACATTTTATTTCAATCATTTTTTGTAAACATTTTCAACTATAACAATCAAAAAACTCATCAACATCATTCAGAGCCAACAAATCCCAACCATTTCACTCAATATTTTCAAATGTGTTCCTCAAACATATCCTTTAAGACATTATAAAAGCATTTAAAATTGAATAAAAGCATGTTTTCTTGACATATAAAAGCATGTCTTCTTGACATATAAAAGCATGCATAATCATTTAAAATTAACATATAAATAACATAAGCATGCACACAATAAGTATCCATAATAAAAATCTACAAACATGGTATTTTAAATGGCTAAATTATTGTAGTCTTGCCTACAAAATATTCTTCACTGAAATGGTATTTTTTTAGTTTTTTATTTTTAATTTCACCCTTTAACAATCCAATCTTTTTTTAATTATTATTTTTTTCCATTTTATCCTTCAATATTAGTTGTTTGGAAATTATGCTATGTAATGTTTTCTTTATTTCTATTTGGTTATATATCGGTCATATTTTTTTTTCTCTTGATTTCAATTTTTAACATTAGATATGTTGAAAGTGGGGTTTTATAATTTTTGTATATTAACACTAAAAGGTGTGGCTAAATCAATATAGCCACACTCATAAATAATGTTTCATGTTTTTTTTTTTAATTTCATCACTCAATATTAGTTGTTTTGGGAATTGTGTTTCGTATTTTTTTTTTGTTGGGTTTTTTTCGTAACACAAAGGACCTGTAATTAAATATTTAATGCATCAAATTAAATTACAATTGTCGCACCCAATATCGTGGCAGCCTTAAAAATAAATAAAATAAAAAGAACAGATATCTGGCATCTTGTTCTTTTATTAAAAAAGTTCTGGTTTAAGGAGTCGCTACCTAGTATTATGGTCCCTAAAAACCCTAACTAGTCAACAGAGATTTTATGGTACGAGACTGGTTTGTGACTAGAGAATGTATTAACACCCCTAGCACACCTTATATGAGGTAAACTGCATTGCTGGTTTTAAATTGCTAAGAGTTTGTTGATTTATGCTATGATGGTTTATCTATAATATTACTGACTCTGGCGTTAGTGAATATTCGATTACGGATACTTCCAACTCTAGCATTGGTAAATATTACGTAGCTAAAAACAAAAATAAATGGTATTCCTGACTCTGGCGTCAGTGAATAAACCAATAAAATGAATTTAAATCTATTCATGCATATTGTTTTTTAAAAAAAGGTATAGTACACCAAATTTACATTTCACAGTAAAAATCCACAGATTAATTACACAGTGAAATACTTAAAAAAATACAAGAGACTTATAAAAAAATTCAAAAGGGCCCACAAATATTTTTGGAATTATATATATAAAGTTTTTGGCCAAATATCAAAACAAAAAGAGAATAAAATAAAGGGGATTAGGCCAGTTGGGCCTGAGACCCAACCGAACTTTTCTTTTTTATTTTCTTATTTATTTTTATTTTTTATTTTTTTGGGGTCAGGTCCAGCTCGGCCTATATGGCGGGGCTGGACCTAGTTCTGGAGAAAGGAAGCTGATGGTGATGCTGACCTCCTATGCTGGTTTCCTGGTTCTGGAAAAGAGGAAGCCGATGGTGACTTAGCTCCTCTGTTCTCTGTGTTCTTTGCTTTGCCGTTTGGTTTCTCTTGTTTTTGTTCCTTTACTCCTCTGTTACTGTCTCCCTGTGCTGCCCAATTCTCCTTAACGTCTCCCTTTGTTTCTTTTTATTCTCCTTTTCTTTGTCCTTTAGCTCCCTTCTCTGCTCCTCCCCTGTTCTTTCTTTCTTTTTCTTTTTTATGTACTCTCTCCTCTCTCTTTTTTTCGTCCATTCTCAGCTCATGTGTTGTTCGTCTCTCTGTGGTTCTTCCTTTTCTTCTGGTTTTCTATCTGTTTTCTGTTTCCCGATGTTATGTCCTCTCTTCGTTTACTCCCCTGTTCTCCTTTGCATCCGTCTGTTCAGGGGGTGTTACAATCGGAGACAAGGCTAGTTGGTGCTCATTCGTTGGCCGGCAATGCTTCTCTCTGTTTTTATCTCATTTGCTTCTCCAGTCTTCCACTAGTTTTTTTTTGTGTTCTTCCCTGGGTTACTCCTCTAGTTTTTTTTCTTTGGTTTGTGTTTTCGGCCCCCTCTCTCTCCTACCTCTTTTCTCCTGTCTTTTTTTTATCCCTCTTAATTGTTCGGTCCCTTCGCTGGCATTTATAGCCAGGGAATGCATGCATTTTCCCTGATAATAAAAACATTTAAGACCATTATTGCAAGAGTAATGGTAACAGTCGGCGATGGCAAGGGCATCCGTTTTTTTTCCTAGCTTTATAGCCAAATGAATGCCATACATTTTAGTAACGTATTGCATTATGGGCAACTGAGGCTAATTGTTTCTTCTTCTTCTTGCTGAAACGGCTTCCCTGGTGCAATTAAAAAGGTGATGAACATTGTCCTTTGAAACGGTGTTGTTCTAAAATGTGAAATGGTCATTTTCAGTTTGGTCACTCAAGTTCTGAAATTTTGTAGTTAAGTCCTTGGATAAATTGTAATTGGACCCCTGAACTTTAATTTCTTTCAAATAAAATCTAAATTGACTTAAAAAATAATTTTTCTTACAATCAAACCCTCCATAAATTCAATTAAACCTTCAATAAAATTTAATTGAGTCTATAAACATCTGATTTTGGACTTTTCTTCCTCAAATTGAATTTTTCTTGTCAACATGGCTCTCATCAGTCAAAAATATACTGTCAAATTTCAATCCTTGTATTTATGAACCTCCTCAACTAATTTCTAGCCATTTTTTAGACACTCTAGCATCCACTTCTCGCTGCTACTATATTTTTTTTTGTTTTCTTTCGAATATTTTTTTTATTTTCTTCTTTTTTTCTTTTTTGTAAGGGGATCTAAAAATGAGTAACAACAACAATATTCAATATTTATTATTGAATTACAATATTCAGTACAAATTCTCTTGTTCATCTTTAATATAGTCATGGTGTCAGCGTCATTAATTTCCATATTTACCAATAATTCATCTGGCAATCAAACTAATGCCACTACTCTAGTAACACATCAATCTGGCAAGAAATGTGATTGCTAATAATCTGGTAACCCCTCATAGTTACCAATATTTTCGGCAATCCATTTGATTGCCATTGAACCGATAACTCCTCACGGTTACCTATAAATCCAGCAATTCCTATTATTGTTAATATTCTGGTAACTCCTCATGGTCACCAATAATTTTGGCAATCAATCTGATAGCTATTAATCCAATAACCCTTCATGGTTACCAATAATTCCTACAATGCATTTGATTGCCAATATTTCGGTAACTCCTCACAGTTACCTATAAATCTGGCAATTCCTATGTTTCATTATTCTAGTAACTCCTCATGATTGCCTATAAATTCAGCAATTCCTCTGATTGCAAATAATTTTTTAACCCCTCATGGTTATCCATAAATCCTGTAATTTCTCTAATTGTCAATAATTCGGTAATCCCTCATGGTTATCCATAAATCTGTTACTATTTTTATCCTCTTAGTTTCTTGTGTGTGTGTGTGACAACTAGGGGTGTTCAAAAAAACTAAAATACCGATTAAACTGAGAAAACCAGAAAAAAATAACTAAAAAAACCGAACCGTGAAAAAAACCGATTAAACCAATTAAAATATTGAAAAAACCGACTGGTTCGGTTCGATTTAAGTTTTTTAAGCCTGGAACCAAAAAAACCGAACCCGAATCGAACCGAAAAAACCCGGAAACAAACCAAGCCAAACCAAGCCAAAGCGAAAAAACCGAGCCAAACCAAAAAAACCGAGCCAAACCGAAAAAACCGAGCCAAACCAGTTTTTGTTCTAAAAAACCAAACCAAACCGAATCAAAACCGGTTGGTTTGAACCGATTTCGGTTGCGTTTCGGTTTTTTTTTAAATCGGTTTGGTTACTTTTTTTGATAAAAACCGAATCGAACGGAAAATAAACACCCCTAGTGACAACACATCTAATAACTGTAAAATTTAAAAATACAATTATAAACATGAATTCCAAAATTTAAATGAGGTGAAAAACACCTATTTCCTGCTCGCGACGGTCCAACTCCTCCTACCCGAGATCCTATCCTAGCAACCTCTCCTGGAATAATAGAATTCTGACTTATTATAAACTTCTTCATAAACTCAATGTGCTTAATTTCAAGGCACGATAAATTATTTAATAAAATTATCGCCTCAAATAGTCCAATTACTTATAAACCATATCAAAAAGACCATTTCATTATCAATCAACATATACTAATTCATTCTAAATTCTAGTAAATTTCAAAACATCATCAACATGTTTACATTAACAAAATAAACATGATTTCACCATATTCATATAATTTTGCCTTGGTTAGTTCATCATTCATCATACAACAATTCACTTAACTATTTAAGTTCTCATTTCTTCTTCTTCTTTTTTTTTCCTTTGAGTAACCCTTATTTTTTAGTAACAACTTCTCTTCATCACATTACGTAAACTATTTCTTCCTCTAATACAACTTCATCTCTTGCTATAATTCACTCACATTTTTGTCATATACAAATTTATATCAAATGTTTTCTATTTTCACCTACCATGATCCTCCCCCTTCCAATAACCTTAATTTTTTCTTTAACTTTTTTAGATTTACACATGTGTACACATTCAAGACATACTAATTTAATTCACTCCTAAATTTCTTCGTTCATGGTCGGCTATACACCATAAGACACAACGATGAGTTTTGTCAAAGTTTGTTATAATTTCATTGGTAGCAAAACTATATACAAACCAATAGTCCTAATTCAAACTCATTTTTTAGAAACCTCAATTCATCCATAACAAACCTTAAAGACAACTTGAGAATTTCAACTCAATTTATTTACTTTTCATGTAAATTTGTTAAAATTAAAGGAGAATACCTTACCAAAAACTTGTACACGCCTTAAATATGCTCTAAATAACTTCATAGATTTTCCTTTCTCTCCTCCTTCCTTGTTTGGCCTTCTTTTCCCATTTTCTTTTACCTCCTTTTACTTTATTTCATCTTAATTTAGTGTTTAACACACTTAATTTCTACTAATCTTCAAGATTTTCTCTCTAATTTTCACTTTCTCCTAAGTTTCCCTAGAATTCTATAGAGTTCTCTCTTTTTCTCTCTTTCTATGTTGGCCGGCCAAGCCTCCTCTCTCTCTCTCTCTCTCTCTCTTTACACACACATCATAATTTGATTAATTCCCTTTATGTCCCACTTTTCAACCTTTTATTTTCTGGGTAAACTTTTATCCATTCAAAATGTTGTTTACACTAAATTCATTTTCTTAAAACCCTTTCACCATAATTTTGTTTAATTTCTCCCATCAATAATTATTCCCACAAGGTAAATATTTATTTCCATCATTTAACTTATTGTTTCCTTTCTTAATTTTATTAGTTTATTCACAAGGGTTTACATAATCCATGTCTAATGGATTAATTTTTTTTTCTTGATTTCAAAGATTGGATCTGTTGAAAATGAAGTTTCATATATATTTTTTTAAAAAAGTTATTCCGGACTCAAGATCCAGATCATGAGTTTAACAAGTTAGTTAGGTTGACTCGAATTTTTTTTCTTTTTACTTTTTAATTGATCTTTCTTTTGATTTCATCATTTATTGAAAATTGTGCTTCATAATGTTTTTGGATTTACTTTCTATAGGGATGTCTAGATCTCATGACCCGGGTCACGGGTTTGGCTAACACCCAGGTTGACTTAGGTAGTTTTTTTTATCATTTTTAATTTCATCCTTTAATATTGGAATAATTAGAAGTTGATCTTTATAATTTATTTTGATTTTTTTCTAAAAGGTTATCGCAGTCTCATCGCTCGGGTTATAGATTTAGTAGGTTAACTCAAGTCAATCCAATATATTGTTGTCTCAATATTTAAAAAAAGTATCATTTAATATATTACTATATTAATATTTAATAAAGATTTTATTCAATATATGTTATTTTGAGTTCATGATTTTAATGTCAAAGAATCATCTCAACCCAATAGCTTAAGCTGTTAAGTGAGGTTCCATGATATGATTTATATTATTCTCTAACACATTTCCTCAAGTGAAAACATTTTAGGGTTGAAACTTGCACAGTCTCACAATATCTTATGCTTAATTTTTATCAAATAAATAAGGATGGTGAGATTCGAACTCGTGACCGCTTAGTGATCAAGGCTTTAATACTATGTCAAAGAACAAATTTAACCCAACAACTTAAATTTTTAAGTAAGATTTCAAGATATAATTTATATTATTCTCTCACATTTAAATTATTTTTAAAAATAATATGGCTAATGACACAACACAAAAAATAATATAATAATCATACTTATTATGCGAACTCATAATCCCTGATTGATATCAAAAACTTTATGCCAAAAAGGAAATGCGAGGAGCAAACCCCACTTCTAGGTCAAGAACTTTTGTAGCCGAACTTTTCAATCTATCACGAATATGATTTTGAAAAAACAAAAAGAAAAATTATTCATCTTTATCGTTTGATGAATTGACTACTATGCTTGCTAATTACAATGCACCTACTTTTGCAATGAATAATAATAATACAACATGCATACATTGAAAACACTAAAAAAATGCCATAAATTGAATAAACTCAAGAGATTGGATCGCACAGGAGCAGGTGTGATTTCAAAGATGGCTGGCTAATGAGGAGGGTCCGTTGTGTGATCACTACGTTGGACAAACAATGAATTGTTTCATGACAAACCCAAGTGTACCTGGACTCCTACAAGCGTAAATAGTATGTGCCCGTTTGTCTTTGTCTTTAAAAAAAAAATTAAATTTTTTTATTTTTTCATTTTAAATTTATTTTTATAGTATTTTCATATTATTTTAATTTACTAATATCAAAAATAAATTTTAAAATATAAAATAATATTATTTTAATATAATTTAAAACAAAACATATTTTAAAAAACAGTCACTAATATAATTTAACCACGTGATAAATATGAAGCAGGTGAGAAATGTAGGGATCGTTTTGAAAAGGCGGTCCAACCTGTGATTTTTAAAATTTTAATTTTTTTTGTTAAAAAACCTTTTTTTATGTTTTTGAATCGTTTTGATGTGCTGATCTCAAAAATAATTTTTTAAAAATAAAAAATATATTATTTTAATATATTTTTAAATAAAAAAATATTTTAAACCACAACTATAATTATAATATCAATCAAGTCCATAGAGGGAGTGGTCCAGGTTCTCACCAACTGCCGATTAGAGTAATATTGGTCTTGTTTAGGAAAGGTCCGACATATTTTAGGAGTTCTAGCCATCGGATCGATGAAGGTAGAGAATATGATAGTTGTAATTTAAATATTTTTTATTTTAAATTGTATTAAAATAATATATTTTTTATTTTTTAAAAATTACTTTTTAGATTAGCACATCAAAATAATCTAAAAATATATATATATATAAAAAAATTTTAACAAAAAAAATTAAATTTTAAGGGAATGTAGTTTCAACCGCATTCCCAAACAAGATCTAATACACTAATAGTTATCGACCAGCAAAATAGTTGGGAAAACATGGAGCAAGGTGCTGCAAATTTTTTTTATTATTAACGTGGAAATCTGGGTCGGTTTACACGCACCTCGACTAATCTCACGAGCTCTGAAGTTAACGATCATGTAAGTCACCCGTAGCCATCATATTAGTAACCACAGGG
Source organism: Populus nigra (assembly GCF_951802175.1). Lineage (NCBI taxonomy): Eukaryota > Viridiplantae > Streptophyta > Magnoliopsida > Malpighiales > Salicaceae > Populus > Populus nigra. Next base: position 19,540,873 of record NC_084852.1, read on the forward strand.
CTCGAACTTGAGATCACAAAAAAATACATCTCTTAATTCTAAGCTCTTATCACTAGTTCATCTACTAAATGGTTAGGTATTGTAATTTTTTGTTAATATGGGCTGTTATAGTTCATGTATTAACTAGCTTGCCTTGGCTTAGAGCAGGTGCGTGTGTTTTTTCCTTCTTTTTTTTTTCTTTTTTTTTAGTGTGGTAGTAAGAGAGAAAGGCAACAGTATCCATTTATATTACTTGCTTGGTATGATCAAGGGGCCTTAAATCTTAGATTTATTGATTCTCTAAGCTGTCATCCACCTCATTTCCATGGCCAATCTATTGGCAGACAGTCTTGATAATTCACTGACAAAGGCAAGGAAAGAAAAGTTGAATATAAAGTGAATGTTTAATAATGCAGTGTTTCTGTAAAAGTATATTTTAGTTAAAAAATATATTTTTATAAATTTTTTATTTTTGTTATTAACACATTAAAACCATTAAAAATAAATTAATTTTTTTTTGACAAAAAAGCATGTTGAATTGAAAAAACAAACACATCTCATATATATAATGGTAACTTTCTCGGCAATTTTCTTAGTAGAAATATCACGTTATCGTATAATTTGTCTTTTTGAATCTCACTGTAATACCTTCTGTAATGTCGTCAGTATATATCGACACATGTTTTTCATCGGCATATTTATGCATTAATTTTACTGTTTGGTTAATTTTATTGGTGATGTTATTTGTAAAATTTACATGTCATTGAATATATACCGTAATAATATTTTTGTTGGTTTTTATTGATGAATTTAATGATGAAAAATTCCGTTAATAAATATCACTATAATATATTAAAATAAATTATTAATATTTTTGTTTATATTTATTAAATTTATAGTAATGATGGAGAGAACAAGTGATTAGGTTAAAGTCTGCCTCGTGAATTTTAAGAGCTGCCTCCTGAATTTTAGTGCCGTTGAACATCTATCCAATTATCCTAAAGCAGACAGAAAAAAAAAAAAAAAAAAGTGGACATCATAAACTTTTTATCTTGACCTGGCTATAATGTGCAGCTGCTGTCGTGAAGCAGGGTTTTCATTAAAAGTAAAGTAAATATCCTCTTCTAAAAGTTTAATAATACAAAACATAAATCAAAATAAAATTATAAATAATTCCTAATTTCCTAAAAATCAGCTGTCTTATTGAATGAAGCTAACGAAATCCTAAAAATATATTGACAATTAAATAAATATTATAATAAAAATAATTAAACATAATTTTATTTTTCTTTTTTTTATTACTTTCTCAAAACCAAATTCTCTCAATAATTAGTGGTTATTTTTAATTTTTCATACAATCTTATAAAAAATTAATGATTATTTTTCACATTTTTTTTATTATTCAAAAATGGTGATTCTCCATATAACTAGTTTACAAAAAGTAATGATCGTTTATCAAGAAATTTTACTATAATAGAGGTTTTGATGATTGATAATTAATAATTCACCATGTAATTAGATGCATTACCACGTTCTTTTTTAGCTGGTATAATACTTGTCATCGATGGTTGGATGATTTGTCACTAATGAGTCTCTTTTTTTAATTCTTTTTTTTTCTTTTTTTTTCTCTCTCTCCACTCCTAAAAATCACAAATTGGTCTTCTTCTTCTTCTTCTTCTTCTTCTTTATATGTGATTAAATCATTTTTTTTATTTCTTATTTTTATCCTTGACTCTTTAATAAAAGTTTTATTTTTTTTTAATTTAGTCATTCAATTCCAATTTTTAATATATTATACATTTCAATTTGAACCTTATTATTTTGATTTTTTAATTTCTTTAGTCTACCCTTTTATAAAAGTTTTTTTTTCTCAATTTCACCATTCAATCCAAGTTTATTTAATGATATTGTTTTCAATTTGATCCTCAATTTTTATTATTTTTTGTTTGAGTTATTTTTCTCTTCAATTTAACACTGCAAACAAAAACTTGTGTCCTTTTTTCTTGTAATTTCTTTTTTTATCATTTTTCCTTTTGTATAAGTGTTATTTCTTTTCAATTTAATTCTTCAATTTTAATTTTTCAAATATTCGTTTTTTTATTTGGTACTTAACCTTCGGATTTCTTATTTTTTTTCCTTATTTCTTTTATAAAAGTTTTATTGGTTTTTAATCTTACCCTTTAATCCAAGTTTATGGTGTGTTATTTGTTTTTTCAATATTACCCTCATTCTTATTTTTTTTAGTTATTTTTATTTTCAATTTAACCTTACAATAAAAAAAATTAGTTGCCCTCTAATTTACTTTTTATTTTGATTTTCATCCCATTCTTTTAATTACTATTTTTTTATTTTAGATTCTTTTTAGTAGTTAATTCTTTTTTTCTCATTATATTCTTTAGAGTTTGTTGACCTTGCCAATTTTTTTTTAATCCAATTTCATGCTCCCATTGTTTTTTTCCAACGTATCATGATTTTTGTAAAAACATTTATCCAACTAATATCATTGTCTTTTCTTTTATTATCTAATTAAAATAAAATCAACTTATTAATCACAGTCGGTGTTATAAATCGAATAGTTAATATCTCTTATTTCTTTAAAATGTGTTTTCATTGTAGCAATACACTATTTATAGTGTAGAGTGAATTGCTATAATGAAATTATTTATTTACCTTTAAGGGAGAAAAAATTAGGCCTTGAGGCTTGGGTTTTTTTGGCTTTTTTTACCAGGGCATTGGTCATTGAAAGATTAGGGGTGTATGTATCTTTTTCTTTTTTCTAAACAATAAAAATATTCTTTTACCCCTAAAGTGAACAAAATTTAAAATTGTTGACCAAGGGCTTTCTTGATGTTTTGAAAATTTCTTAACAGTAAAAATACTTATTTGCCCTCAAGATCAAAAAATTATTGGGCTACTGAACAAGTGGTTTTTCCGGTTTTCTCATTGTCTATGTACAGTACAAGTACAAGTACGAATTTAACCTTAGATTAGACAAAATAAAAGTAGCTTTGCATTTGAGGGTATTTTTATAATTTTTCATGAGTATTTTGTGTAATTAACAAGGTCATGAAAGGGTGTTTTGGTATTTCTCACATTTACTTTTGATTATTTCAATTAGAAAATTGTTGGCAAGTATTGATAATGCGTCAGCGAGTGGATGACATCTGTATCATTTAGGCGGCACATGTTACACCATCCAGTGACCAAATTTAGCCTTCTGTCATCTTCTTGGATGCGCAATTGGGTCCTCTTCCACACGGAATAACGCGTGTCGGTTTATGGTGGTCGGATTTTCACCAACGATCGTTTGTTTTTTTCTCCTTCTTTTCTCTCTCCTTACAAATAAAGTAAACATTTATCCTCTTTGTTTTTAATTTTTCAATTTTAGTCCTCATTCTTTTAATTTCTTATTCAATTCTTATTCCATTTATAGTTTTAGTTCTCATTCTTTAAATTTCTTATTTCATTCTTATTCTTTTTAAAGAAGTTTTTTTTTTTAATTTAGTCCTTCAATTATAATTTATTATTTTTTTTAATTTCAGTCTTCATTCTTTTAATCTCTTATTTTGTTTTTATTCTTTTTATATAAGTTTTTTCTTTCTTTTCAACTTAGTCCTTCAATTATAATTTCTCAAATGTTTTGTTTTTCATTTCAATTCTTATTTTTTTATTTGTAATTTTTTTTCATGTGCCCTTTTTTTGAATTTTTTTTTGCTTTCAATTTCATCCTTCAATCAAAGTTTTTTTTTCAATGTAACCCTTATTCTTTTAATTTTCTTTTTTTTGTTAAATCTATTTTTCAATTCAATTCAACCCTCCAATTGAAAATGTTTATTTGACCTCTAACTAATGTTCTTTTTTTTCACCCTTAATTTTTTTTATATCCTTTTGTATAATTAATTTTTTTTTCTGGTTTCATCTTTCGATATTTGTTTTGTCGAGGATTCGACTTTGTGCAATATTATCATTCTGCATTAGTTTTTTTTTTAAAAAAAAATCTATTGGTTTTGTGATTATCTTTAATTTTGCTTTCCAATAGATTTATCACAGTTTTATGGTTTATATCACAAATTTTGCATATTATTTTTTAATATAAGTTTTTTGAGAATTTTTTTGTTTGTGTTTGTGTTTGATTTTTCAAGATATTATTTCTAAAAAAAAACATTCTTTTTTAAATAATATTGTTGATGTGTTGGGCCTTGCATGATATTTTTTAAGGGCATGAGTTTATTTAATTAGTCTTATTTGTGATTATCTTTGATTAGGTCATGAGTTTTTTAGTATATAGATTTATTTTTTTATTGATTTAAATAAACAAGTTAAGTAAACCTAATCAAATGTATATTCATCTCTCATTTTTCTCAATTTTCTTTTGATTATTATTATTATTTTTTGTTTATTTATATAAATAATTATTAATTTATTTAATTAGATGTTTGCATATGTTTTTTTATTTATACTTTCAAATTTTTTATATAAGAAAACACATCGAAACAGTATGCATACTTATTATTATTTTTTTTTAAAAATATAATCCACTGATAAGCGCGGATTAGACAACTAATATTATTATATTATTATGATTAATTAATAATACTCATCCAACGCCCGAATCTCTACAGATGAAATGGTGATTTTGTAACTTCTTGCTGTAATATTTCAGACCTTTCCTTTTTATCTTTTCACTTCACTTTCTTGGGAGACCCACAGAACATTGAAGAAATTACCCAGAAGAGGACCATATATATTATGGTCTATGCTCTTTTGCTTTAATCTCTGTACTCTAATAGTCTTCTATGCAATCCGTTCCTGTCGGCATTTACTGAATCGATCATCGGCATGTTTTCGCCCGCACGAAAATGATATAAACATGTCAAAAACGACAAAAAAATAAAAAAAAATACACGGTCCACCGCATCTGAAAGAAACATTTCATGCACTAGACAAACATCTCAGTCAAGGTCAGATCATTTCCACAGGTTAGCTGAACCAAAACACAAAACCTGACCCTGACACATCCTAATCAAAATGCCCTTTAACCTTTTGTCACAAAAGCTACTCCTCATTCAAATGAAAAAAAAACACGCGCGCACACACACACACATTAAGGATTAATCTAACATTAATAAGTACTCTAATATTATTATTCTACACACCAATGGAGACTTGATTTTGGTTGGTGCCCAAAGAAATCACCTTCTTCTTTCCGGTGTCCAGTATGGCAAAGCTGGGCTGAAATGCTTGGATACAACCCTTGAATCAAGCAACTCCATGATTGGAGTAAAATTGACGCACCTTGGAACCTTATACTGATTGATGGATGCCCCTCTTGAAATTGCATAATCCATCAGCTCCTCAAATGTACCATTTTTTACCACACGTATCTCGAGTGGTCCAATCGAGTAATCTGCAACTCGGCCTTGTCGATACACTGAGTTCAAACATTCTTCCATAGCAAGGCAACATTGGTTTAGCACTTCGTCACTAGGAGAGTTGGCTGAGTCTTTGACCAATAATTCCCAGTAAATCACATAGTGTCCAGGAATTGTCTTTGTATCAGCATAGCTAGTGTATTCAACAACACTTGTGTTGAATTCACGTAGAAGTTGTGATGCGTTCTCAACTGCCTTTTGTAACTCAGCTTCATCTGTTTTGTCCGAGTCAATACTAAGCAATACATTCTTCCTCCTTACGAAATGAAATTGAGGGGCTGAGTTGTGGAACCCGGTAACTCGAAGGATGTCACCAACTTGGTACCTGTATAAACCGGCATAGGTTGTGATAACAAGCTCGTATTCCTTACCCAACTCAACATCAGCAAGGTCAACAAGTTTTGGAGTTGAATCATGAGTGAACCCAGCAGGATCGTGGGGTAAAAACTCGAAGTAAGCCATATTTGGCATGATTGTGTAACAAACTTCTGATGGCTTGCACATTGGATTCAGGTTTAACCCAAAGTAACATTCTGATGAGGCATACATAGTGCACGCCAAAGGTAAACCACCACTATAGTAGTCGAGGGTAGGGATATATTGGGCCATGGCTCCAGTGACAATCACATCAAGATATTTGGTGTTAGGCCAAATTCTTGTAATGATCCCTTCCCAGTTTTCCTTACTACACTCCATTCTGACAAACTCTGCAAGCTTTGGGTTTGGCTTCAGAATCTTTACCATGCAAACTTTGACGGAAGGGTCAGTTATTTCCTTGTTTAGCATTCCTGACTTGATATCATCAGCAAGTTCCCGCCAATGAAGTTGGAGAAATCTTATGGCACGGAGAAGGCCGGAAGCAAAGACTGCACCGACCCTGAGCACTTGTTCACGCTCTAGAAGGCCACAGAGCATCTGAGTGTACATGCTCTGGAATGAATCTGCACAAAGAATGGCCTCATTTGGGCTGGTGTACACATTGTAAGGATCATATGGACGTGTCTTGAAGTGGTCACTCTTGTAATAGCTCGTAAGCACCGGACGAGCCAGGAGACCTCCTGGGGTTCTTGTTTCAGATTTCACGAACAAGAAGTATAAGCCTTTGCCTTTGTCTAAGCCAGGCACGTAACTGGTGCATAAAAATTGCAATTTTATAAGTAAGACTCACACATGCATGTGAGCTGGAATTAAATGAAGCCCGCATAATTAACTTGAACGCGTTTATTGGGATTTTGTTTTTGGAACTTACAGGTTCATTACTGGCATGAGTAAACTATACAGTAATTGGCGACGATCCAGCTCTTGCTTAATTGTTGGCATGAGCTTTCTTTCGCCAGCAGATGTCCCAGAACTATAAAATTTCAAGAAGACAAAAACTTAGGCCAATAATCACAGTAGACTTTTTTAAAACCCAAACAGGCCAATTAATCAAGGAAACTTTATAGTATTATACTTGTATAAAACTCACCTAGTAAGGAATTCTGAGATGGGGTGAGTTGATAAGATGGAAGAGCGATCACCATTAGCAATTCGTTGGATTTCAGGCTGAAGATCCTCGTATCTGATCATGGGTAATTTAGACTTAAAAGTCTCACGGTCAGTTGCACCATCAAGGTTGAACCGTTTTAAGTACTCGACCTCAGCGTTTTGGATCAGGATTTTAGCCAAAACATCCTCTTGAACCGAGTCAGTATTTCTAGTTATTTCCTCAATGAATTGAAGAGCTTTAGCATCTTTCTCACACGCTGGAGGACCCAAAGGTGATGAAAGAGCATTATCAACAGCCATATAGAAAAAAATGAAAGATTTTTGACGAAGAAAAAAATTTGTCTTTGAAGAGAGGGATGGGGTGTGCTGCAGTAGATTTAAGAAATTGAGAGATGAGGAGTGAGGAGGGAGGGTGGGTTTGTTGGGCTTTATGTATGGGAAGCAAGTCAGTCAGCACTGGCATTACGTGAAGGAAAATGGTATGCCACGTCATGAGCCATGTAAGAGTGGGACCTAGTGGTGCAAAAGAGAGCTTGGAAGGAAGCTGACGGGTCTGTGTGGGACGGGAAATTTGGACACAAACAAACACTTGTGCCTTGACAAAATGTAGGGGTAATAGGAGACAAAGCGGGTCCTACAACTCGTAGACATGGCTAGAAATAAGGCAGGCATGTGGGGTTAGGTGACCGCCATGTCAGCGAAGAGTTGTGGGGCAAAATGGTATACGCGTCACCTACCACGCGGCTGCTTTGGGGGCATGGATGTGGGTCATTGATGGTGACGCAGTGCCGGCGTGAGAGACAGTTTTCACCGTTATATTGGCCTTGCCACATGAGACATGCTTATAATTTTCTTCAGTCCGCGGTCTTCTAACCACGTACCGTACATGTTACTATAAGTTTTGTTTAAGGTTATTCTCTAATTATTTTTTATTTATTATTAAATTCCGAGTTGTTAATCTATTCACAAGACTTTTATGTTAATATATATATATAGATTTAGATTTTAGCTAGGCAAGTAATTCATTGACCTTCAAATTATAACATTTCATGTCAGAATTTTTTAACATGTCAAAACATTATAATATTGAAATTGAAACGATCAACGTTAATTGCAAACTCCAATTTCTAAAACTTGAAACAATAAAATTAATTACTAGAGATATTTGTGTGCACTTATTGTATTTATTGTATTTGAGGTTGAAAAGTTTGTAAATAAATTTAAATTTATATATATATATATATATATATATTTTAGATTAGTGAGCAATGATATTTAATTTTTTATAATAAAACATGTTAAATATAAAAAAGCTTTTAAAAAAAGTCTACAGCTCATATAATTTTAAATCTATAAGCATATAAAATAATAACTCATGATGAGAAACATGTTTTCAATATAAATATAATACTAGTATATATACGAGACATATATTCAAACTTATAATTTATATTAATTTAAAGTTCTAGCATATATTCCAATAATAAAAATGTATATGCTAAAATTAAAATACAGAAGAGTATTTACCTCGTTGAAACACTTTAAAGCAATAAGACTTTTATTGTTGGTAAGGATGAATTTTTTATTTTTAAAATTTTAATATTCTTTACTTATACACCTAATATGTTTGTAATGTATCTCTCAAGATTTCAATAACATCAATTATATTGGTTTAGATACACTTCTAAATAATATTTTTCTGAATCAAATATTATATAACTCAAAAAATTTTAACAAGATAATTTTAAGTTCTAAATTAAAAAAATGATTGTTACATTAGTTGTTCAATTAAAAAAACAGTAAGCGGCATATACCTGTGGCCCTGCTGCTTATTTGGTAGACAAGACATCCTATTTTTAATTTTGTGTGACTAAGAACATGCTCTTTTTATTAATCCAGCTTGAACGGAAGAGTAACAAAAAAAAAAAAAAATCCTCAATTACGGTACCGTGTTGAGCAATACACAAGTTCTTAGTGTTTGAAGCATATTTATCAATCCAGGTACGGCAGACAAAGAGCTCATTGAGACATGGCAGAGATTTAATTAGGAATAGAACACCGACTCCACGAGACTCCCATGATTCCCATATTGTAATACAACAGGGGCAGCCACGTGTGTCTTATTTCCTCTTAACTTCCCTGGCTTCTTGTTTGAATTTTTTGTTTCTAACACGGCGACGAGGAATTGTTTTTTTTTAAAAAGCTACACACATGTTGTTTAATTTGATAAATTTTAAATTATTATGCAATTATAATTAATAAATCTTACATGTTATAGGATGAAGTTGAAGAACATTGCAGCACTGGGATAATATTCATTGAGGGTTTTATTTTCCCAATATTAGAAAATGAATTCAATTATAACTTGGACGTCCATATCAAAGTCTACATATCAGTTGGTCATCACATGCGTGCTTTTAATTTTATTATTTTAGTGTTTTTAAATTTTTTATATGCTAATATCAAAATTAAAGTTTTAAAAATAAAAAATATATATTATTTTAATATATTTTTAAACAAAAAATACTTTAAAAAACAATAACCACCATAATACCAAACACTATAATTGTCAAAGAACTATCTCAACCCAATAGTTTAAGTTTGTTAGGTAAGGTTTTAAGATATGATTTATATTATTCTCTAACACATCCTCTCAAGTGAAAGTCCTTTGAGCTTAAAACTTGTATAAGCCTACATTATCTTGTGCTTAATTTTTATCAAATAAATAAAGATAGTGAGATTCAAACTTGTGACCGCTTGATTATCAAGACTCTGATATCACATCAAAAAAATTATTTCAACCTAATATTTTAAATTCATTAGATAATATTTTAAAATATAATTTATATTATTCTTTATCAATAACTAATATTCCTAGCTCGCCAAGCAAAACTTGCGTTGCATATGGCATATCCATCTATATACGGTGACCAGTTGCCTAAATTAAAATTGATAGGTGTAAATATTGCCGTGTATCATTAAGCAAAGGATAAGTAAAGGATAGAGTGTGTTTCTTTTGGAACCACAGGAAGGATTGGAATTATTATTATTATTATTTTTTTTGTCCTTCTAATATGGATAGATTTAACTTATATTCGATCCCTTCGGTCAGCTAAATAACTTATAAATGTTGAGATAATATTTAATGATTCTTCTCTCTCTCTCTCTCTCTACACACACAAACACACATTTATCCATTAGTTTAAAAATATTCATCCTGTCTCTTATCCATTCTACCTGATAAAACATACCCTTTCACAGTTTTTATGATTTTGAAGTGGGTAATTGAAAAACTCAACTTCCCACCCAGCTCGTACTGGACAGGCAAGAACACAGCTTGCATAATTGTCATTTAATATATGTAATTAAAAAGAGTTGTATCAATTTATAAGGACAACTGCTACGACTGTACGTAGCATCTGACAACCATCCCAGGATGTGAAACATTAAGAAATATGATGAATCTGATATATAATAACACCGCCAAATTAAGCTGCATCATACCGATAGTTAATTTCCTATATATAATGCATGATTCCTCTTTGGCGAGGTCACCGTATGCCAATTAATTCTTAATTCATATGAATTGTATTTATTTATTTTTCAACTTTGAAATATGCTTATGCTGGAATGACTTGTATTGCGCGTAAGAAACTCTCCTTTTCTTAGATAATCCTACTTAAATCTTCCACTTGGTGTAACACGACACGACATTATGGAATAATGCTCCACAAAAGCTATACAATGTTAAAATATACAAATCTAAGAAAGGGGTGTTCGATTTTTAGATGCAACTGGATGAGAATGGACTAGAAAGATTAGCTAGGATTGGACGAATAATTAAGTTGTTCCATGAGAATAGTCGGAGCAACAATTTAAACATGGAATTAATTAATAATAAAAAAAGGGAAATTAATTCCCAGTTGTTTTATTCTTAATTTCTTGTGTCAACATCAAATATTGGTACAAATAAACTTGTTATATATCATGCGTATGCAATCAATTATCTAAAAATAGTAGAGTTAGTTTCTTGTCAAGTCATCTCCAAAACGAATTCTCCCACACCATCAACCAACGTATTTATCTGTAATTAATTGTTTGTGAAATTCATGGTAACGTGTGCCGCCTGCTACGACATAATTTCTTTTGTTATTATGACTACGACCCGAGTTCTTGTTGGTTTTGAAGAGTTCATTGTCAATGGTCAAATGGAGACCGAAGAGTTTGGATAGGAAGGGGGAGCATAGTAGGTATCGCTCCTTGTTCTCTGCTTAGGTTTTTGTGGAAAATTTCGCTTTAGAGACCTTGACTTCTAACAATAATCCAAAGCAATGAGTGGTATGTAAATGTTTTTTTTTTAATTATTTTTTTTATTTTTTTTGCCTCCCTTCCCTCCGTCTTCAACATTACACTGGTCTACTGGTAAATTTATAGGGGCTTGCATGCGTAAAGCTCGCGTCATTTTCCTAAACTATTGATTAGTACTGTTGCCAACATATAAATTTTATATCACTGTAAAATAAAATACTTGTAATTATTTGATTAGAGAGACGTCGGATGCAAGCAGAGAGTGGATTAAAAAAAAAAGTTAAAGTGAAAACATTCCATTCATTTTAAATGTGGTCAAACATCATGCTTTATTCATCTTTATATTTATATATTTATTCAAAGTAAATCTATAAAATAAACACTAATGATTACACCTCAAACAATATAAAATTTCTCAAATAAAGATACAACTAAATACATAACTGATTGATTAAAATGCCATATAATAATAATAATAACAATATATGTTTGCTGATGAGGAGCTTGATTGAATTTACATTAATTTAATGACTCGTATATATAATTATATAATACAATTATAAATAAAAAATTTTATTTTAGTGGACGATCATCTTCATCAGCATAAATAAATGGAAATCATTACCTGGTTTCGTCTGTAATTAAGAAAATAAACAATTTTTGTGTAAAAAAAATAATAAATACCTCCAAGATTCAATATGATACTTATATATTTGCACAAGTCTTTAATATATTTCTACATTTTTAATTATATCTACTACATCTTTATATAGTTCTGATTCTTTAATATATTTTTTTGTCAATTTTTTTTAACCAAAATTGATATAACTATTTTTAATTTCTTTTAAAAATATTCTTGAGTTAATATAAGAACATGATAAATTAAAATTTTGTAAAATAACTGAGTTTTTTTAAGAAATAAAAAGTTTAAGAACTACTCAACCATTAAAATTTAAAAAAAAATAAGTTTTGAATTTTTAAAAAATAAAATTATATTATTGTATAGCTAAGGATAATTTAAAAAAAACATAACTATATCAATTTGAATGGAAGAATTTAAAAGAGGGATATATTAAAGAATCTAATATTGTGCAAGAACATAATAGACACAATTAAAAGTATAAGAGAATATTAAGGATTCGATCAAATCATATAAAAATAAATTGAGTTATTTAATCTCTCTTTCAATAAACTCACTAAAACGTGGAGCTAATTCGGAAGGCTGGCGGAAAGGGAAAACCGACCTTCAATTTGCCTCACGTTTTTTAAGTCAAAAACACATGCATGCCTTGCTAATATACATGATAGATACAAGGTGCTGCGGTCTCGTCTAAGATTTTGCACGTGAAGGTGGATCAGAGGGGACATCTTGCACCCCATGGGAATCAAGATTCAAGGATGGTTCCTGACTCCCTGTTTGCTAATTCACGTTATACAAAACTGGCAAGACCTGTTACGTGCACGCATGGTGTTTTATATAGCTTATGAGTTCTTAAAAAATTCAACTAGTTTTTTTTAAGATGTCCAATTAGACCTTATAGCCCATCATTATTACTCTTTGATGGAGGGGAGAACTAAAAAGTCATCTTTTTCTCATAACCTTAAAACCACTTATGTGTAAAAAAGAGAGAATATTTTTGACTCATTAAAAAAAAAATATCTCGTGGTTTAAAATGGAGCCTAACAAGATTGCTAGAGCCTCATGTATTTGGGCTTGGCATTTAGCTGAGCCCGAGGTAATGGGTCCGACAGCTCTCCAAATCCATTTGTGTGTGGGCTTGACACTTGGCTGATCCCAAGGATGCTAGGTCTGACAGCTCTCCAAATCCATTTATATGTCGGCTCAATACTTGGTTGAGTTCAAAGATATTAAGTCTGACAGCTTGTTAGACCCATATATATTTGGACTCAATGTTCACCAAACCTGTATATGTTTGGTCCCGGTGCTTGACTAAGCTCAAGGATGTTGGGTTATTACTCTGCCTTTGATTCCTTTAAACAAGGACACAAGTAAAAATAAAACACATTGATTCATCAGTAGCCCCTAAAGTCTTTGTGTATTTTTTACACAAAGATTTTGAAAGGTTATCAGTAGTAAATGAGGGTTTTTTTACCTTCCCCATTGATTTTATATATGAATCAAGTCGAAAGACTTTGTTTTGGGGTTCCCCGAAGCCCCTGAATTGTTTTTGCCAACGAAATGAATGCTTCGGACCTGGAAAATGTGTAACGTTGGGTCGAGGTTTAAGATTTGGTTGTCCTATAAAGAACTATTAGGATTCTTGTGGCTAGGTAGGTGTCTCTTAGGAAACAAAACAACGACTTACATTTAATGCAGTAATTGAGTAGATCTCTGGAAATCTAAGATAACATGAAAAGTTATTCATCCAATAGTGAGGATGGAAAAAAGTTTCCTCTATAACCCTAGTCGTTCTTACCTCTACCTTTTCTTATACTTTCTGTAATTTCTAAAAAAACTACTCTATTGAAAACCCTAGACTATTTTTGTTCTAATCCAAGAAGAAAAACTCTTTTTAGGTTCTTTTCACTTTAAGCTTTTTTTCCTTTTCTACTTTAAATAGAAATATAGACGCAAAAAGAGTCAAATCTATTTCTAAAAAGTGGGATGTCACTACCTCTAAAAAGGAGTTCAATTTCTAACCTGAGACTGGAAGAAGCATCAAAGGGTAGGGTTCCATTAGACTGGGCTATAGAACTAAAGGGGGTGACATCCTGATGTCCAGTTTTAGCAGAGGGAAAGTAGTTCTTCTCACAAGATTCCTTCTCTTGCCATTACTAGGGAATCCCAGGAAAGAGGAAGCTTACCTCAAACCCTTTAGGATGATGTTCTTAGCAGTTTAGGTATAGAGGACATAAAGTTTGTTTCCATTACTGAAGGATTCCTCCCCTTGATATAAACAACAAAGCTCGTCTAAACTCGAATGAAGAGAACACATGTGTTGTATTAGCCTCAACTTTGACTGAGTATAAAGTCAATAGGATGACGAAAGGATATTATCAAGTTATATTACAAAGTATACCGCTTTTTTAATCTTTGTTTTCTTTTTAGGTAAGTTTATTGCTTACTTCTATTTTTTTGACAAGACTAACAACTGAAGGAGAATAAGAAACTTCAGCAAGGTCTATAAAGGAGAGTTCATAAATGAAGTCCTTTTCTCATATCGTGGGCGGAGGTAAGGCTGAAGAAGTGATGAAAGGCTACCCTATCATTATTGTAAACTCTTTATTCCTAAGAAAACAGTGAAGGGAGTCAGAACTCTCGTAGAAAAAAAAGTTAAGGGCGGTTGTACTCTCTCAGCCAGGGGTCAAAAAGCTTTGAGTCCTCCTAAATTGATTATAGGCATTATTATTCATTTTAAGAAGAAAAGGGTCTTTACCTCTATGTAGTTCGATGTTCTAGTCTCAACTATAAAGGCTTTTTTATGGCATTTTGTCTACCTCAACTTTCAGCTTTGCTAGTAGTAGTTGCAACAATTGGGCCCTCTACTTGGGCTATTCCCAAGAAGGCTAAGTTCGAGGATGCTTTCACTAACCTAACTCTAGGTTAAACTCTTTTTATTTTTTTTACCCTAACCAAGGATAAGAGTTAACCTATAGAGGATGTTGTTAGTGTAAGGTTTAGCGTTAGGAGGCTGACCTTAAGGTGATGAGACTGCTAGAGAAGATCCTCACCATCCTATCAATCATCACAATGTTTTCTGATGAGAGCTACAACTATTTTTTGGCTTTAACTAGTCAAATGACATTTAATGTAAGGAACTTTCTCGTTTTACCTTTTTATTTGGTTTTATGATTGTTATTTTTAACACCTGTTTTTCGTATACTTTCATGATATGTGCCTATCCGAAGAGACGCTAGATAGCCAAAATGAACCATGTAAGGGAGGTCATTGCAAAAAATACAACAAACCAAGCTGGCTTTAAGCAGCTAAAGGAGAAAAAAGTTATTGTAAAGGCCAAACTGAAGAGCTTTAAAGTGACTTACTCATCACTGAAGGAATAAATACAAGGCATTCTTCTTTAGTTGGGCTTCACTGACAAACTACTTCAGACAATCTATAACCAAGTGGATACCCTGAAGCAAGATATCCTTGAGGTGAAGACCACCCAAGATGGTTTAAGGGTTAAGCTTCTCGCGGCCATGGATGAAGCTCAAAGTTCTCAAGCTCAGTTGGAGGCTTTGATGAACTCTGTTAAAGAGTTCCAAGAATGTTTTAAGGGGTTCGTAGTTTTAACCAAAACAGTTAGGGACAAGTTCTTTCTTTCCATGTCCAACCTGTATTCTTTAAATTAATTAAAGGAAATGCAAGTAGACTTTAGTGTTGCCTTCTATTAAATCATGGTGCTTGATTTTACATATGTCTAACTTGTATTTTTTTGTCATGTTCAACCTGTATTTTTTCAATCAATAAAGGTGGAATGTAGGTACACTTTAGTGTTGCCTTTCATCAATCCCAATGCCTGATTTTGTGGACATGTTTCCCGTTAAGGTTTCTATTGCCCAACATGATGAATAACTAGCTGAAGAGTCTAAGCTAGATATCTAAGCTTTTTTCCCTTTATCCCCTTATTCATGTACACAACCTATGTCTTGTGGGGTTTATTCATGTAACATATATCTTTTATTTAAAAAAAAATTGATTTTTTTTACTCATGTGTATGGATCCGGTGCCTATAGTAAATGTTTCATGCATGGTTTAAGACGTTTAGAAAAAAAAAATTTGAAGTTTTATATAAGTCCAATGCCCATACTTGGAAAAACATTATAGGAATTTCCTAAACAATCAGTATAGGTGTGACACCCATATTAAAAATTTCCATGCAGGGTCCAAAAACCTTTAGAAAATTATTGAAAATTTATGTATGGGTTTGACGCCTATACTTAGATTTTTTTTTATATCAATTTTGGACTTTGAACTTTGTCTAACCTTAATCAATATTTAAGAAGTATCTGCCCCCTACAAGGAACTAAAAAGAAATATTAGTTTCGAGTATATTCATGTCAGTCAAGATGAATTTGCAGTGGATTGTTAAAAAGCCTCTAAGCAGGTATCAGGTTAATTTATTAGTTTTGAGAATTTGATCCATTCTTCTTAGTCAAATTGGCTGGTGGTTGGTATCTGATATCAATAAAAGGTCTTCTTTGGTGAATTTAGGGATTCTCTGATGTTTAAGTAAGTATCTTTTTTAAAGAGAAAACAATGATATTTTAGAGAGAGATTCTGAAAATAAATATGTAATTGAGAAAAGAGATTGAAAGCCTTTTTTTTATGGATCTTATTGGTCTTTATAGCCCATCATTCTTACCTTTTGATGAAGGGCAGAACTAAAAGTCATCTTCTTCCATAGCTTTAAAACACCTTATGTGTAAAAAAGAGAAAATATCTCTGACTCATCAGAGGGAAAATATCTCACGGTTTATAATGGAACCTGACAAGATTTTTAAAGTCACATGTATTTGGGCTCAACGCTTAGTTGAGCTCGAGTGTAATGCGTTTGGCGGCTTACCATACCTATTTATGTGGGGTGTTATCGTTTGGCTAAGCCCAATGATATTGATTTTGGCATCTTGTCAGACTTATTTGGGTGTGGGCTCAATATTTGGTTGATTTGAAGGATGTTGAGTCTGGCAGGTCATTGGACCTATATATATATGGGTTAGGTTAATCTATTGGTTCTGGAAAGCAGATCCATTCTTCCTAGTCAAATTGGCTAGTGGTTGGTACCTGATACCTGCAAAAAGTCTTCTTTAGTGAATTTAGGGACTCTCTGATGTTTAAATAAGTATCTTTTTTAGAGAAAAAAACAATAATATTTTAGAGAGAGATTCTAAAAATAAATATGTAATTGAGAAAAGAGATTGGGAACCTCTTTTATTTTTTTTTTTATCTTATGGGTCTTTATAGCCCATCATTTTTACCTTTTGATAGAGGGCAGAACTAAAAAGTCATCTTCTTCCACAGCCTTAAAACACCTTATGTGTAAAAGATAGAAGATATCTCTGACTCATTAGAGGGAAAATATCTCGTGGTTTACAAAGAAACTTGACAAAATTGTTAAAGTCACATGTACTTGAACTCAACGTTTAGCTGAGCCCGAGGGTAATGCGTTTGGCGGCTCACTATACCTATTTGTGTGGGGTCTCAACGCTTGGATAAGTCCAAGGATGTTGGTTATAGTAGCTTGTCAGACTTATTTGGGGCTTAACGCTTGGTTGATCCGAAGAATGTTGAGTTTGGCACGTTGTCAGACCTATATATACTTGGGCTAAACGTTTAGCTAAGACTAAGAATGTTGGATTTGGCAGTTCACCAAACCCATATATGTTTGGACTCAATGTTTAGCTGAGCCCAATGATTTAAGGTCTGACAGTTCGTTAGACCCATATATGCTTGGAATCAATGTTTGACTAAGCCTAAGGATATTGGGTTATTACCCTTCCTCTGGTTCCTTTAAATGAGAACCCAGTAAAAATAAATCATGATGATACATACAATAATCTTTGTATCATTTAGCATTTTGATTACTCATCTATTTTTTCAGTCAACTAAGCATTAATGTTTTGGTAGTTTTAACCAAATCTATTTTTGACAAAGTCTTTTAGTGTGTAACATCAGAAGAGTGAGATTTTAGTTTTTAGCTTCTTGCTCTGAAGTTTCCCTCCTTCACTCTAGTTAAATATTAGATAACAAAGAAGTTGTTGATGGGATATCATCACTATCATTGTTTTTCTTTCCTTTTGTTTTGTTACAAAGTAATCAACATTTGGTATGGGAATTTAAAATTATACTTAGCATTTTTTATAGAGTAATTAGAATCTTGAATTTGAGATCTTTTTAGCAAAAATAAAGCATTTGGTTATTATCCTAGGATAGAAAAGATGAAGACAATAAAGATAGAGAAGACAAGATAAAAAAGGAGACGAAGATAGAATTGTATTTGGTAGTGATATATAAGAAAAAATGATTGTCTGAGTATCTTGTTTGATTATGGTGGACAAGAAAAAATAAATATAAAAATTTTATTTTACCCTTAATATGTATTGTTATCAAACTTAAATATTTTTAAAAAATAAATAGATATTATTTTTATCACTTTAGTTTATATTAAGTGTTGAAATTAATAACATTATAATAATCCTAGTTATAAAACTAGAACTAGCCTGACGGGTTGACCTAACACTTGAATTGGTCTAAGTTGAAGAAAAATAGAGTAAGAATCGACTTGACCTGACCTAGTCAAAAACCTAGGTTAACTCAGGATAAAACTTATGTAAAAAACCCATAGACTTTTATGAGGAAAAAAAGGGTCAAAACAAGCTTGTTTTGATTATTTTTTTAAATTTTTTTGGATCAATCGGTTTGACCTTCCTAATCCGTGACTTGAACCTTATCTGAGGCTGAACTCTGAGTTAGTTTTTAATTATAATAATAATTATTTTTATACATACGTTGACTCAGGTCAACCCGTGTTGACCCTCCTGACCTATGATATGGACCTTGCCCCGGTCGACTCCCGAGACGAGTTTTAAAATTATAATAATAAATTTTTTTATTTTTATATTAACCTGGGTCAACCTGGGTTGACCCTTCCAATCCGTGACTCGGTTCTTGTCTAGATCGACCCTCAAATCAAGTTTTAAGACTATGATAAAAATATTATATATAAAGACACGTCCCATTTATACCATTTATTTTGGAAATACAAAAACTCATTTTAAAATAATTCCATATATATATAGTCAACAAAATACATTTCAGTCTCCATTATCTTTGTATTTTTATCACAGAACATAAACAAAACTTTAAGAAAGGGAGATGAATGATAATTAAGTTTATTTGCAACTCTAAACTCTGTTAACAGAGGACGTAAGACAGTACAAGAATAGATAACGGGAGTTACAGGCTGGTAAAAGCTAAATGGTATGCTGCTAAGAAGGTGGCGTTACTTTAAGGTTTTCCGGAATAAGTTTAACGTGGAATATGGTAATCGAGCATGTGAATTTGCTATGATAATATTTTTTTTGTTCAACTAAAATATTAGTTTCACTATATGGTCAATTGGCTCATGAGATATAATATATTAAAGAGCATGCTCCAGTGAAGCAGAGTCAAGTTTGGGTAGACACAAGGGTGGGTGGCTGATGGTAACTCACCATACAGCCCAATAACCTTTACAAAAAGATAGAACCTTTTCACTTTTGTTTGTCGCCATTTTCTACACGCGTTTTTCCTCTCATCTTTTCGGTATACTTTTCTTATTGAAATATCGGTGCTAAACTGAAACTTCTGGAGAAGGGACGAGTCGAGTATATGAATATAAGCTAAGCTGTAATTTATTTGCGTTTCAGTATACCTTAGCTTAAAACTAAGTTTAAACAAGCATTATTAGATGATTATCTAATTATATGATAGTGTAAGAGAATTTTAAGAAAAGAAACTGGGTTTCAATGAGCTTGGAGGAAGGAGAGCGGAAAGAACAAGAAGAGCAATGTGTGATAGAGGGGCAAAGGGCATGTTACTACTATACAGGTATAGTGGCAAATGGCAGTGCGTCGGACCTTAACTTCGGCGGAAAATTCTCCTAAAGCAGAAACAAGCTTGCTGGGGCGACTTCAGCGCAGCACTTTGGCAATGTCTGTGCTTTTGTTGATGCATTGAACCTTTCCCCCGTATTTCTTTGACTGCTTTTTAATTTTCATCCAGATATGGTTATAAGAACTTGTATGATCGCCGCTATCTTTCATCTTCTTTGGCTTCAGGAAAGAATATCATAAATTCTCACTAGCAACAGCAGTAATTCATCATTAGCTACAGCAGTTCATTATTAGTCTTTGTGGTAAATTATTGGATATCTAATAGCTTAATTTTCCTGGTTCGGAACCAGTCAAACTCGGTGAATCAGCAGGATTAGGGAGGAGGGAGAGGAAAAATTTGCACCCTACTAGATTCAAACATTATCGTCTAGGTCAAGTTTTTCTGCTACCATACCCTTGTTGCACTTGTGATTGAAATCCACATACAATTTATTTATACTATATTAATTATTATTTTTATACCCTGCTGATTTGATGTCTTGCCTCACGGTTAAATTGGTAATTTAACGATCCAAAGTCTTGGTCAGATCAAACTCGAATTGGATTTGTTGGCTTCTGATCGCTTTTCTTTAGTCAGCTTTGAATCGATTGCAATAATGTTAAAAATAATTTCTTTTTATAACTAATTCAAAACATGGAGTGATGGATGATCTTCCTAAACCTTTCGAAGTTTGAATTCGATTATGTTTGATGAAATTTTAAGACTTGGTTTAAGTTGGTTTTTAATTATTAACTTTAATAAAAGTAATAAATATATTTGGTTAAAAATAACTTTTGATCTAAATAAAAAATTCATAAAATTTACTATAAAAAATTTCTGAATTTTAAATCAAATAGTGCATCTTTTTCTACAAAAAAAAAGTTATTATTAATATATTTTTAATTTTTATCACAATTTATTTATTTATAAAAAATAAATTTTAATTTTGAAATGTGATTCAAAATGAAAAATTATTTTTCATCTAAAAGTATAATTAATTATGGTTCAAAAATAAAAATAAAAAAACAAAAACACATCATACGACAACCACGTATCTTGTTGTGGGCCTTGGAAAGAAATAGGCATTCACTCGCAATATTTTTTTTTAATCCAAAGGATGGAAATAAAGTATGTGAAAGAATACAAAGTAGGTGTTAATTTGGAACAACGCATAAATTATCTTTTAAAATATTTTTTATTTAAAAATATATTAAAATATTTTGTTAAAAACATCTTTATACACACACACACACACACACACACACACACACACACACACAATAATCCAAAAATACTAAAAACATTAATTTAAAATAAAAGAATAATTGTTTTAAAAAATACAGTGTAACCGTAACATCAAATATCTCCAAATATGATTCAAAATAAAGAATTATTTTTCATTCAAGAATATAATTATTGTTAAAAAATAAAAACAAAAACATATTACACAACAACCAAGTATCCCTTTATGGGCCTCGACTCGAAATAAACATTAACAAACAATAGATTATTTTTTTAATTGAAAGGAAGAAAATGAAGCAATTGAAAAAAATATAAAGGGGGTGTTTGGAATAATAGTAAAAATTATTTTTTAAAGTATTTTTACTTAGAAATACATAAAAATAATATTTATTTTAATTTTAAAAATTTATTTTTTGATATCAGTATATCAAAATGATTGAAAAACATAAAAATAAATTTATTTTTTAAAAAACAATACAATCCTACCACAACACCAAACACCTCTAAAAATATGGAATGAAACACACACAAAAAAAAAACTACTAAAACGGCTAAATTCTCCATCTCCAATGATGTACTGAGCTCTCTCCAAAACATGCTTTCAATGAACACAAATACCTTTCCAAATAACTAAACATAATCGAATCAGCATTATTTTTTTTTATTAATATGGATGTTCAAGTCAGTTTATGCGCATCTTGACTAATCTCATGAATCTTGAAGTTAATAACCATTTAAATCTCTAGTGACTCTAAGAATTATAGGACTCGAACCGGTGATCTTTAAAAAGCATTATTATATTTACATATAGATGTTGGAACCATTACATTCCCTACTTTATATTTTATCTGTAGAACCTGAACCATAGAGAATTCAACTTTCAGATAATATATGAGTGTTCGTGGATATTGTACCAATTTTAATTAATTCATAATTATATTCAACTATGCTTTTAATACTTTACAAAATATAAATATGACTAATTTAATTTTTTTTTAGATTCGGATAGATTGGATATATCAAATTTAATTAATTTTTTTAATATTATATATATTCATAGGTTAAACATATTAATTCTCTTCGACAATTCTAAAAATATGTCCGGTTGCAACCTTCTTTAGAACAATTTAGATACTGATGAATACCCGCAATGTCAACTATCAATCTTCTTTTACGCCCAAAGTTATTCCCAAAAACATGTCTATTCCATTCTTTAACCTTTTCTGCAAATCTTTGAAGTCGAAAAAGTTTTTGGATTCTATTCTGGAATAAAGAAGCCCTAGAACAGAACAAAAGAGGACGGTGATAAGAATTCAGATAAGGAAGGTGAAAAACTTCGGTGCAAGGGAAAGAATTATTCCAAGCAACATTACTCGAGACTCTGTCTAGCCTCCCATGCACACACCTCCACGAACCCTAAATCTAACAAGTTGCAGTGATGAACGCATTCGACAAACTCCTGAGTTGTTAGGTGCACCACGCTTTCTTTTCATCAGCTACAAGTAAGGCATTAAAATCACCAGCAACAACCCATGCTTCTTTTGTCTGATAAGCAATCTTCCTTCAAAGTTTCAATGAAAACCGACGCAATTTCATTTGTGGACTACCATACACGGCTGTAGTCTAAAAATTTAAACAATTAATCAAGATTGTTTAGTTTATCGAAAGAAAGAGATGATTAACATAGAAATATTTCAAGAAAAGTTTTAGCATGCAATAAACTTGTTAATTTATATAACATGACAATCATCATGCTATCAAAGATTAAATTATATAGAAGTTCTAACAAATATTTTAGCATATATTCAAAGAAGTATAAGAGACTGAAAAACAATTCTAACATACATACTAAAAAAAATTTAAGGATTAAATAAAATAATAGGGGTGAGCAAAAAAACCGAAAAACCGATTAAACCGAGAAAACCGGAAAAAAAAAACCGAAAAAACCGAACCGAAAAAAAAAACCGATTAAACCGATTAGAATTTTTAAAAAACAGGCCGGTTCGGTTCGGTTTCGGTTTGATAAGCCTGAAACCGAAAAAACCGAACCGAACCGAACCGGTTCAGTAAAAAAAAAACTATAAAAGCCATTTCTAAACTTTTAACCCTAGCATTCCCTTGCATCCATCCAGCCCCCCCCCCCCCCCCAAGCCCTCAAATCTAAACCTCTCTCTCAAATCTCTCAAATCTTCTCACATCTAAACCTCTCTTCTCAAATCTTCTCAAATCTAAACTTTTAACCCTAGCATTCCCTTGCATCCAGCCGCCCCCCCAGCCCTCAAATCTAAACCTCTCTCTCAAATCTCTCAAATCTTCTCAAATCTAAACCTCTCTCACTCTCGACCTGATAAAAAATTAATTCTCCATCACTTTACAAAACTTCATGGCCAGATCTAGACTTCTAGTCATCTAACAAAACTTCAACAAGGCTTCAATCTTCATCTTCAAATCTAACGACCCAGGGACTGGTTTAGTGTATGCTTCAAATCTTCATCTTCACGGCTTCAATGTTCGTTTCCTCTCATCGCGGTTTTGGGTCCTTTTTTTTTCTTTTTTAAGGTTGACGCAGCTCCTGATGTAATTCCTGCTAAGGTCGTTTAGTTTCTTTCATAACCATTTTGTAATGCGTGGAGACGATTTTATGGTTACTGAAGATGGATTTAGAATAATGGAATGGTTCTTTGTTGTATTTTATCTGCTTGCAGTTATTACATGTTTGAGATTTGTTGTTTGTTGAGTAATTGGACTTCTGAAATTGTAGGGTTTGTACTTTGTAGGGAAGAACAAGAGGGAAGCTGGAGAAGCTATAGAGAAGATTGTTAAAAAAAACCCGGTCGGTTTGAATATAGGTTTTTCCGGTTTTTATGTTAAAAAAACCGAACCGAACCGAACCGAAATTAATCGGTTTGAACCGGTTTTCGGTTCGGTTCGGTTCAAAAAATTAAAAAAAAATAAAATCGGTTTGGTTGTTTATTTTGGTTCAAAACCGGACCGAACCGGAAATGCTCAGCCCTATAAAATAAAAAAATTATTTACTTGTTGATGCACTTTAAAATTAATAAAGTTTTATTGTTGTCAAAGATGAATTTTTTATCTTTATAACTATATTGCTTATTTTTTAGAGCACACAATATTTGCAATAAGCCTCACAAGATTTCAACAACACTATTTTAGTTTATATACACTTCTAAACAATTGATATGAACTAAAAATTAACTCAAATATCTCTTAACAAGATGAATCTAAACTTTAAATCTGAGAGGAAACCAAAGCATAAAAAGAGAAGGAAAGTACTAAAAACATTGTGTCAAACTCTTCTTCCATCCTTTTTATTTATTTATAGTGAATTTTGAAAGTTAAAAGATTAAAAATTAATTTTGATAATAATCAGAATTAATTCTCATCATTATTAACCTTTGATTAACCATTATAAATCAAGAATTAAATATGAAGTTTAGAGTTGGAAAAACTATTTAGATTTGTAGAAAAAGCTTTTGGAAGAGATTGTTAATATTTATGGGCCGGATTGGACAAATCAATGGGCTTAAAGATGGAATAGGACCAAATTCAAATTTTCATTGGTAAAAAAATAATTTTTATGGCCTAAAATAATATTGTATAATAAACTCAAATCAGGGCTTAGACCCAACTTGTGTTGTCGTCTCAAGTTTAAGCCAAAAATCACTTTGTTTGGGATTTCTCCCCTCTAAAAGCTTAGATATTCTTTGAGTTCAATTTTAACTTTTAAACTTTACACTTTATCAACACCTAGAAAATTTTGTATCTTTCATATACGGGATATAGTTTTTTTAGAGGGTTTTAAGTTTCACCAAAATATGACAATCAAGAGTTCTTTGAGATCAATTTCCCATTCACCCATAATCTATTTAAATCATATTAATATCTCTTGTTAAAAAGATTATGTTAAAAGTTAAATTCCAACAAAGTTTTAATCCAAAAAAGTAAATGGATTCTATTTTTAATATGACATCAAATGTACAAATTAATCGTGTTTTAATAAAAAAAAATTCAAGCAGTTGTTGTGACAATAAAAGAGATGTCATTCCAGGAAACTCTAAAGTATAAAAGTTGTTTCTGGTCCACCAAAATTATCACGTCTACAAAATCATACCAAAACACCCCATATCCAACCAAAGATTCTAGTCATTTCTACACGGTATGAATGTGGGAAACCTAGGTTCTTAACTATATAATCAGCCATTCTTCTACTAATTTTAATTTCCAATAAAATAACCATGAAATGCTTATACATCTACATAATTCATTCAGAGAAAATTAATATTCTTGAGTTTCAACACCTTGGCAATTCCATACTAAAATAGATATAAAAATTGAGGCTAATAAAAGAAAAGCATACCATATTAAGAAATGTTATACTTGTCTGTAGTATTGTTGTCACTTTTAAATATGATGTTCAACACCATATTTACCTCATCATGAGATATTATCCAAGCTAATGGCCTTTTGATGTGGATAAAAGAGATTTGAAGATTAAGTAATAAGCTAATAATAAGAAGCCAAAGAAAGAAGAAGAAAGCTGAATAAGAGAAAGAATGAGGGTTGGAAAAGTCTGCAACTTTATAATTTTTATTCAATTCATCAATAATTGTCTAACATTTAGCAAAAAAAAAAAGAAGGTATAAATACTAAAATTCTAAATAAAACAAACAATTAGGCTTATAGCCTACTAAATAAAATACACAACAATAATTAAATCAAGTCCAACAAATAAAATCTAATTAATAAATCTCAACTAAAAGTTTAAATAAGTTAAACCAAAATATAAGCTAAAGCACAATCTCTTAATAGTTTGGGCTACCTTCAATTGCTTATGATCATACGAGTGTGTAAACAATATCTTAGGTTCGGTGTCTCCATCAACTCTCCCAGGGTTGGAGAAACTCAACCCCATCGAGTGTAATTCATGGAGAATCTAATAAAGATTTCAAAGATTATGATCAAGTTGTTATGATGTTTCTCCAATAATTCAAGTATAGTCTGAATCTAGTCATCTATCTTATATACTGGGATTTTCTAAGGTTCTTCATCCCTAGTAAAAATAACTTGTGTATCCAAAGTAATAATAATATGTTCCTTTTGTGCAAAATATAAGGATAATATGGTAGAGGTTTCAAAAGGATTGTCAGGTGTAGAATGTTATGTTTTATATATAATGAGGTCCTAATATCAAAGTTTAGTGATAGTTTAATGACATAATTTTTTGTTCAATCATTTCCAACACTTTCAATAGTCTAACACTACTCACTTGCAATTTATGATTGGTTTTTAAAGGACAACATTCAGGTTTAATCTATATCATGAAATGATTTTCAACATTAAATGCATCTTGATACTTAGATAAATCATCTTAAAATTTATTTTGTTTATTTCTTTCTTGAATATATTTTATGATCTTGACATGCAAATTATGAACTCTACTTACAAAAGACACAGTCGAATTAAACATTTTAGAGTGAGGAGACAAAGAAAAAAGATTTATAGGTTTTCTAGGTTCATAACTATGAACACTATATGAATAAAGGTTGTCGATACACGATGTCGGGCGACGGCTCCCGCTTTTTTTGTTTATTTAACAAAAAGGGTTTTTTTTCTCAATTGGGGGAATAAAGATTTTATTGGAGTCGCCATCTAGTAATTTGAGGGAACTAGAAATCCCAAATTAGACACTGGTCCTAGAGATTCGGGTACGGGGTTAATTATGATTAAGGAAAGGTAGACACCACCCTTAAAACATCCTTTCAATAGAAAGGTTACCCTTACTTGTGTGTTTTCTATTTGATTCAAATGCGATTATATTTTGGGCTTATTTGTAAATTTTTTAATGATTAATGTCGGTCCCTAAAAATAGGAGACACATTAAAAATGACATCAGTCCCTAAAAATTAGGAGACTCGTCTAAAATATTGACGTTTGTCCCTAAAAAGGAGAATTACGTCTGGATTACCAAAAGAAATAATGGATATAATCCATTATATTTTGGGTTTATTGGTAACTTGTTTTTTTTTTAAAATGGTTAACGTCGGTCCCTAAAAATAGGAGACGCGTTAAAAATGACATCAGTCCCTAAAAATTAGGAGACTTGTCGACTTTGGTTTTTGTATTTTTTTTTACAACATGCAAGAAAATTTACAAGCATTTATATATAAAAAATATCAAAAATACCAGTTGAAACCCAAAAAATTACCTGAGTGTCAATGTATAGGTAAAAGACTGAAATACCCTCGGATTTCTCGAAAAATTACGAAAATGCCACTGGCGGCGCGTGTGGCACACGCGCGGTTACTGTGGGCGGCGGCGAGATTTCCCGGCGAGATTTCTGTCCAACCGACGGTCGATCCTGGTAGATCTGAGGACGAGGATTCTGATGGCGGTGGTATCGTCGGTCGTTGATGGCTGACGAAGGAGAATCGACGACTTGAAGCTTCGGTGGTCGCCGACAATCGCGGCCCTTTTCCGGCCAAATGAGGCGGCGAAAACAATGAAAACCACCGGGGTTTTTCTTTACATCAGGGGAGAAACCTTTCTGTGGTGGTGCGGAGGCTGGAGACGGCCGGAGATGGGAGATCGGGGGAGAGAGAGAGAGTCGCCGGCGAGAGGAGAGAGAGGCTCTGAGATGTGCTATGGTGTAAACGCGCACACGGTTCACCGGTGCAGCTGAAGGCTGTGAACCGTTGGATCTTCGTTGAACTGATCCTGCGGCTGCGATTGGATAGATCTGCAAGTTGATCGGACGGTCCGGATGGGCTAAGGTATGATCAGATGTGTCGCGGTGTACCGAAAGCTCGGTACACCATGTGACGTGGCGCCACCGGATCTAAGGGAGAATTGTTTTAAGGGCTGAGATTGATTTGGGTTTTAATTGGGTGTGGTAAGCCCTATTGTACCCTATTAAATCAACGGTTCAGATCCGAATACTATAGATCTAACGGTTATGATATATTTGGTATTTTTCAAATTGTTTTTTTTTTTTAAATCAATATCCTACTCGCATGAAGAAATAGTAAAAAAAAAAGTGAATAGTAAAGATTTCTTTTTTTTTTCTTTCTTTCTTTTTTTTCCTCCCCTTTCTCCTGGCGAACTATCACTGGCTATTTATAGCCAATGACAGGAGACATGCAAATCTTCAAATCTTATTTTTTAAATCACCGTTTGCTTTCGGCATTTGTTTAATCGCCGTTTGCTTTCGGCGCGTTGCGCCGTTTGACAATTTATTTTATTATTTTTTTTATTATGTATAATAATATATATTTCTATAGGTAAAATTAAAAACTCTATTTAGTATTAGAAAAAACCTGATTCAACCACTAAAAATCCATTTTAATGACCGAAAATTATGTTGAAACACTGGGAAAAAAATTTTTGATGGGTATCAACCCAGTGAACCGGGTTTTGGTCGAAAATGATGGTTTTTGACCCGAAACAGCTCGAAACTCATTTTTTTACCCTGGTCGACATGGTTTGACCCGTATTGACCCAGTGGACTCAGTTTTGGTTGGAAATGATGGTTTTGACCCGAAACAACCTGAAATTCATTTTTTACCCTAGTCGACACGGTTTGACCCGTATTGACCCGGTGGACTCGGTTTTGGTCAAAAATGACGGTTTTGACCCGAAACGGCCCGAAACTCATTTTTTACCCTGGTCGACATGGTTTGACCCGTATTGACCCGGTGGACTCGGTTTTGACCAAAAATGACGGTTTTGACCCGAAACGGTCCGAAACTCATTTTTACCCTGGTCGACATGGTTTGACCCGTATTGACCTGGTGGACTCGGTTTTGACCAAAAATGACGGTTTTGACCCGAAACGGTCCGAAACTCATTTTTCCCTGGTCGACATGGTTTGACCTGTATTGACCCGGTGGACTCGGTTTTGATGGAAAGATGCGGTTGACTCGAAAAAAGTATATTTTTGAATTTTTAAACTTTTTTTCTTATTTTTTTTTATTTTTATAAATAATAATAGAAATAAAATAACATTCGAGAAAATCTTGGTGGATCCAAAATTGTGTTACAACAGTTGCCCCCTCTTTACAATGCTTACGGTGCCAAGGCATTGGAAAATTCATTTTCTTTTGACTTTGCATAGTAAGTTTTGTAAAGAAAAACGATGGAAGTGTTGAAAAATGCACAGATTTTCAGTTGGTCTAATTCTTATGGGCGACCTGCCCAAGTGAAAAACATGAAAGTGTTTTCAATATTGATCTTGTGAAATACATGAAAGTGATTTCAGATTAGCATTGTGAAATACATGAAAGTGATTTCAACAATGGTTTTGTGAAATACATGAAAGTGATTTCAAAATTGATTTTTTTTTTTGTGAAATACATAAAAGTGATTTCAACCTTAGTCTTGTGAAATACATGAAAGTGATTTCAAAAATTGATTTTTTTATGAAATACATGAAAGTGATTTCAACATTGGTCCTATTTTCCAAGTGACCACCCTGATGATAAAATGCAAGGAAACTCGCAAGTGGTCTAATTGTTCCAGGCGACCTGCCCGATAGCGAAGATGAAAGCAAAAGAATTTTGAGTGGTCTAATTGTTCCAGGCGACCTGCCCGATGATAAAATGCGAAGAAACTCGCAAGTGGTCTAATTGTTCCAGGCGACCTGCCTGATGGTGAAAATGTGAGGAAACTCGCAAGTGGTCTAATTGTTCCAGGCGACCTGCCCAATGATAAAATACGAAGAAACTCGCGAGTGGTCTAATTGTTCCAGGCGACCTGCCCGATGGTGAAAATACGAGGAAACTCGCAAGTGGTCTAATTGTTCCAGGCGACCTGCCCGATAGTAAAATACGAGGAAACTCGCAAGTGGTCTAATTGTTCCAGGCGACCTGCCCGATGATAAAATGCGAGGAAACTCGCAAGTGGTCTAATTGTTCCAGGCGACATGCCCGATAGTGAAATGCGAGGAAACTCGCAAGTGAAAATACGAGGAAACTCGCAAGTGGTCTAATTGAAAATACTTGAAAGTGATTTCAATATAATTTTGTGAAATACATGAAAGTGATTTCAGCAATGAGCTTCAGTGTTGATGAAAAATTCTAAAGGAAGTCATACCTGTATGGTTGAAATCTGATTTGTAAATCGATCTCAGAGATGATGAAATCTTCTCAAGAAAGTCTTGTATGTACGGTTGAGATCTGATTTGTAGATCCCAAAAATGAGGAAAGCTTCTCAAGAAAGTCTTGTATGTACGGTTGAGATCTGATTAGTAAATCCCAAAAATGAGGAAAGCTTCTCAAGGAAGTCATGTATGTATGGTTGGGATTCGATTTGTGGATCCCAAAAATGAGGAAAGCTTCTCAAGGAAGTCATGTATGTATGGTTGGGATTCGATTTGTAAATCCCAAAAATGAGGAAAGCTTCTCAAGGAAGTCATGTATGTATGGTTAGGATTCGATTTGTGGATCCCAAAAATGAGGAAAGCTTCCCAAGGAAGTACTGTATGTACAGTTGAGATTTGAGCTGCCGTTCAAAACGATGGTAGGAGTAAATTCCTTATAAATCACGCAGTATTTGGCAAAAGACATCATCAACTTCTTGCATTTTCAATACTCTCAAAGTTCTTAACTTTTGAAGCTTTAACCATGTCTTCCTCTTCTTCCAATGCTAACCCAAACCCTGTTCCTGCAGTAGAGCCTGCAGTTTGGCGTACTAGCTTTGAAGTGAATGGTCGTCCAGTTATAATAGAGGATACTGTAATGGACAACGAAGATATTGCTGTAACCGTGGCTAGAGATATGATCCTTCCTCGTGATGAAATAATGCTGGCAGCCAGGACCGATATCGAAGCAGTGAATCAGTCACTTGCTCTTAGTATCAGAGCTACTTCGTCTTTGGTTAACGTTGCAGAGCGTCTTCATGCCAGAAGACTTGAGTTGAATACTCAGGTTCCTGATCTCCAACATCAGATCGAGAATTTAAGGAATAGACTCCGTGATGAGAGACGTCACAGAAACAGCTTGGAGAGGAGAAACCAAGAGTTAAATACACGTGTTGACTTTTGGAGGGACTATGTTAACACACGACACCTCGAGTTCGAGGAAGAGATGGAGCGCATGCATAAACAATTTGAGGAATTCCGAGGCATGATTAACCATCAAGATGAAAATATCCCTGATCGTCCTCGCACTGTTTAGCATTTGTACTTGTAAACCCCTTTTCCATGAATAAAAATCCATCTTTCTTGTCTTCATTTATGAAATTTGCTTTTGTGGAATTGCCATTATTTGATGTGATTTACAAGAACTTCAATTCATGTGAGTCTCGTTGGATCCCAGTGGGAATTTTGTTTCGTGAAATATCTGCAAAACAAATATGCAATGCTCGTGAAGTTAGATGATATGCAATGCATCTTACCTGTTTTTGAAATATAGGTTCCCCCTCTTTGATGCTTCATCGTCATAGGGTGGCTTTGTTTGCATTCCAAAACCTTATTTGTTTTTCGATGCATTGGCTCATTCATGTGCTAGCCATCCGCTCAATTGTAAATGCAGTGCCCATCTTGGGTTGTCCGTGATGATTACTGCTCTCGCTGTTTATCAAGCTTGACAATGCCCCCAAGTGTGGTGTTGCTTGATTTATCATTAAGAAGCTTAACAAATCGTTCATCTCTTGGATTCTTTCAAGAATTGTTCTCTGATTGATTGTGCGCATCGTGCCAACACCCATCAAGATTGTCAATCAGCTATGAACTCACCTCCAGTTGAAACATACCCTTCAAGGATATGCGGTCATCCACTTTCATGGAACTGTCATGTTATTCAGACCTGCATTTCATACTTTTCAGTACAAAGCTCATCATTGTATGCTCAGCTTCTTTCTCAATAAGTTTTTCTCAACTCATCTAACCAGATTGTGAAAAGAAGTGTCTCAGCCTCATCAATGATGTTGCTTTTATCTTTATCACCCATACTCATGTGGTGCAATGCGCATTTGAGCTTTAAATCAGATGGTCCCACGGTCAGTCTAGGTGGGTGCGGTGCATCCTTCCAACATTCATTCAAAAAGCAATCGTGTGATAACATCTTTCAATAGTCATAGCCATATTGGAGACGATAAACCAAGATGAAGATATGAAGATGTCCTTCAGGTACATCTTTGCTCTCAATTGTTGTCGGGGTTTACTGGATCATAAATTGTTCTTGAACATCATTGGCCTTAATTGATCTGAATGTGCTCATTCACTGATTATCTTTCTTTGAACCAATGTCCTCAGTTCATTGATTCATCATTTGATCATCTCTACCCCCCAGCTGATTTAAAAACTATTTGTTTTCCTTCTCAGAGGTCCATTGTATTGCCCCCAGCAGTGTCGAGGAGAATTGATGTCATTTCTGTCAGGAATTTGCAAACTTGGTCGGTGTTTTTCTTGTTTGAAAATCTTTCTTATTTTGGAATCAAATCTCACATTTCAAAGGTCATGTCTATTCAAGTCTGATGGTTGAAATGAAATCAGAGAGATGTCAATTTTTGAAAGTATTTTTGGAAATCAAGCTTTGTTGGTCAAAGATCCAACACACGCTATTCAATGTAGTCCTTTGATTGTCTTGTATTTTTTAGAGAAAAGAAATTGACTCGTTGTAAGATTAAAATGGCTTTTTCCATGGTTCTTTGTATCCATTTTGAACTCTAATTTTGGGTATATCTTTTGATTGTTTGTGATGAGGTGACCTTTTATGAATTTCAAGAAAAACAAGGTACCCGAGTCAAAACTTGAGGCTTAATCAAGAAAGATTGTTTCTTTTTCTTAGCACCAATTTTATCAGCATGCATAATAATCAGTAGCTTGATTCATGAAGTCACGACCTGTATGAAACAACTCTTCAAGTTTTGAGATCGCCATTTATCGGTTCAGATTGCTTACTTGATTAAAAAGGACTTTCTAGAGCACGTAATGTAGGCTATGGTTCCTGGCTATGAAAGAAAGGAATTTCACAATCTCAAAAGGTGTTTGAGGGTTTCAAGAACCTAGGATCACCATTAATTACTCATTAATCTCTTTTCCTCACGTTGTCTTTGTAGAGATAGTGACATATAACCTTGTTAATCTCAAAAATCAACATTTGTTTAACATAGGTCATAACGCAAATCCAACTTTTCTTTGATGAATAACCAATCTAAACTTTTGAGGATTATAGAGGCTTTACCATAGACACACCGAAAGACATAACGCTTGATTTTTCGTGTTGACTTTTGGTATTTGTTGTGTTTTTATCAATCTTGGGCTTTCTTCTTCTAGCCCTTTCTCAATTATTGGACTTTTGTTCTAAGCCTCCCCTTTATCCATCGACTCTAACATTGTCTTCGTCTTTTCTAGGAAAAGACTCTCATTGCCCCTAGTGTGGGGTGTGATCCTAGTCAGGGTTTTTTATGAAAAAAATATTCTATCAGCTCAAAATGGGACTGCAAGGGATATATATTTCAAGCATTGTGAAAGGATGAAACAAAAATAGCCTTTTCTCATTTCAAGCAAGGTCGGTTAGAACCGATAAATTTTGACCTCATCCAATGTAATGGTTTAGACTTGTACGAATCATAATTCATGAGTCCATAACTACTGAATCCACTATATGTCATTATGCATACTGCTAAAACTTAGCTACATGGTGTATGGTTCAATTCATGTGTGAGCTCAAAAGTTTCTTGGTCACCTCATGTCATTTCAACAAGCATCGAGTCATTCAAGCAAAATAATTTTAATCTTCAGGATTGACTAATCTTAAACGCATGTTGGAGCTTGATCAAAATATTTTGTAAATAACCTTTGAAAGAAACATCTCATGCGTTCAGAACAACAAAGGGACAAAGAAAAGACATGTTTCGTTAAAAGATGAGATGTGATCCCAAAATAAAATGCAGAATGACAAAACTCATAACAAAAAGGATCGACAGTTTAACACTATTCTTGGACCAACTTTTCTGGCGATATCTGTGTTTTGCCAAGCATTTCGATCACTTGTCATTCTGAGGATGTTGAGGTGACAATATGGCCGATGATGTCATTTTTCACAAACTCAACTCGATTCTTGAAATTCTTGCAACTGTTCAACTGAATGGCACAAAATCCCCCAATGATATTCATGTATCTTTTACTAAGGGATGAGGGCTCAAAGGCGCACTCAAAAAGAGTTGAGGGCTAAAAGGCGCACTCAAAATGGAGGTAGGGTTAGAAAACGTACTACTTAAGGGATGAGGGCTCAAAGGCGTACTCAAAATGAGGTGAGGGCTCAAAGGCGCACTCAAAAGGAGGTAGGGTTAGAAAACGCACTACCAAAGGGATGAGGGCTTAAAGGCGCACCCAAAATGGAGGTGAGGGCTCAGAGATGCACTCAAAAGGAGTTGAGGGCTCAAAGGCGCACTCAAAGGGAGGTGAGGGCTCAGAGACGCACTCAAAAGGAGTTGAGGGCTCAAAGGCGCACTCAAAAGAAGGTTAGGGCTCAAAGGCGCACTCAAAATGAGGTAAATTGGCGGAGTCAAGGCAATAAGTCCAGAGTCTAACGGATGCTGGTAGACAAACTCGAGTGGTCGAGGTATGTCAATCTTAGCAAAGACATTTGAGCAATTGATGCTACAGTGAGACCTGGTTGGACCATATAATTAAGGCTTCCTATCGTCAGGGTCATCCTTTGATTCATCTCTCAGTATTGTTCTAAAATTCTTGGTAGAATCTTCAATCATTCCCCTCTTCATAGCTTGTTCAATTCTTTCGACAATCCTCACAACATCATGTCAATCTTCCCATGTTGTTGTGGTTATTTGTGGATTGGTAGAAACTTTCCAACAACCAGTGATCTTAGTAACGCATAGAAACATGCAGCACCACCACTGCTGACGTGTGGAATCACGTGTTGTCTCAACTGGAAGAGAAACTGATGAATCTGAAAACCCTTTTGTCTCCTCTTTGATTCCTTACTGACAGTGCAACAAACAAACACCTATAGTGGGAATTCTGCTCTGTTAAAGTTTCAATGTCTGCTCTTGTTTTTCTTAGAGCAGCATTCGATGCTGCTGGACCGGAATGGTGTTTACAATAGAGATGTCTGGAAAGAAGGCTAATGCACCAGGAACAGAAAGCTAGCAGCTATTATGTGCTATTGGAATATGTGAAGGCTTTGAACGACTATCAGTGCAGTTGAACGAGAACAAGGGTTGTCGTCATTAATTGATGACTGAAGGCATTGCTGTCATTGTTCATGACGAAAAAGGAGAGGTGCAACTTCAATGGAACGTGGGCAAGTAGTGTTCCCAGCAAGAGACTGTGCAAACGTTCCCTTTCCATTCTTGAAACTCAACACTTATTCAAACAGATTTGTGAGTTGAGCTACTTCACCTTTACTGCTCTCAACTTCCTTTTGATAACGAGCCTCTAGCTAACCCTTAACTTGATTTTCCATCTTCATCAGTCCATTAGACCTCAGGTAGGGGAACGTATGTTTCAACCGTGTGCATGCTTGATAAATGAATGAAATGCACAAATGGATGTAAAATGTCATATGTTTTATGCATGTTTGTTATTTGTTTCAAGGTTTCCTTATGACGAGGAATAGACCAGATCAGATTCTCTTAAGAAAATTCTCACTGAGGACTCCAAACCTACAGGAACTTGAACCGATTTGGGGGAGAAATTTGATGCCATAAATCAGAATCAAAATAAACATTTCTCATAACAAAAAGATGATGAAATTGCCTTTTATTAATTGATAATATTAAAAGTACAATAAGTCAATCTTTCCAAAGCCTTGGACCGTCATATGCTGAGATCTCATTAATTCCATCTCTGATCAACCCAAAAAACTGATGGAATTCATTTCTGGTCATTGGCTCACCATCTGCTACTTGTTGGGCTAGGCCTCGTAATCCTAAAGCATAATTCTTGGCATCATCTGCTTGTACATGATAGCGCATAGCTTCAGAAGCCCAACGTTCTGCTTCTCTTTCTGCATTTTCTTTTTCTGATGATAAGGTTTGCTCAACAGAAAGCAAATGGTCGACATGCTCATCTAAATTGGCAATGACTAAATCTTGATTTTGATGTTGCTCTTGAAGTGATTCATTTTTCTCTTCCAATTTTAATACCATTTTCTCAGCTTTTGATGCTCTTCTCACCCATCTCTTAATGTTGACATCTTGCTTCCTCTTATCTTCTGACAAAAGTACATATTTTTCTTGTAATTGCTGGAACTGAAGTTGTTGATGTTGTAGCTGAGCTGACAAGTCATCCTTTTCTTGTTTTATGATAGCCAAAGTTGTCTCTCGAGTGGCTAGATTAGATTCTAACTTTCTTTTTTAGCCCATAACTCTTCTACTTCAGCATTCAAACTTAGTTTATAAGATTCTTGTTAGGCGCGGACTTCTTCGTGTATGTCTTCCGCATACTGAATCAAAGACCTAAGTGGCCCTTCAAAAGGAGGAACTTTGTACCCTTTCCCTCTCTTCTTTTGCCATATTGGATATCCTTCAGTTGTTTCTCCTTCTACTCTCTTAGCAGAAGTAACCCTACCAGGATGTTTCCATGCCTTTTTCACTGATTCCAATAATTTCTTCGAGGTCTTGAAATCTTCATAAAATGTTCCCAGTTTGGTAGTCTTTGGAATAAACTGCTCAAATCCAAACTGTCGTAAGACCATGTTGGGACAGTAACTAATACAGCAACGGGCTCCTATCAACGGGACCCATAGGTACTCACCACAGTATGCCAGATAAGATTTGAAATAAGAGTATCGACTTCTCCAATGAAATGGAGATTTACTTAGACTCAAGAACATTGCTTCCCATGTGGTTCTTCCTACTTCATGCAAGTGTTTTTCAGCAAAATTCTCCAGCTGAGAATAAAGATGTCATGGGGTACCAACCAAACCTGAAATCTTCCCCTCAATCATATGACTCACAGTCCAAACAAACAATAACTGCAAGCAACATCTTAAACGACCCTTTCCGGCTTTTCTACAATAATTCAAGGATGAGAAAGTTTCTGCCAATATTGTTGTAGCCGGGTTAATTTTAAGGGTCACCATATTTTTAAATACATTGACAGCCTCAAAATCGATCATTCCTTCGGCAGATGGGAAAAGAACCAAACCATATATCCCTAAGGCCAAAATTCTCAATCGAATTTCATTGCTTTCATCATGTAATCTCCTCTTGAATATGGCCTCTAGTTCATTCCAAAACCAACCCTGGCTATTTCCTCGTTTAATTGCATGTGATTTTGCTAGTTGACAGTCTGTCTGGGTAATCCAAGCAAAGTTAGAAAGTGCATGCTCTATAGGTGTGTAAAAGTACACCTTTTCTGACTTGGGACAATAAAGCAGGGACTCATACTCCTCAATAGTAGGAGTCATATCCACAGTATCAAATGTGAAGCACCGATATTCTGGATCCCAAAACCCTATCATGGCCTGAAAACAAGCATGTTGGACCCTAATCTTTAGTAAAGATGATAGATCCCCATATTGTTTCTGAAAAGTGATTCGATCATGAGAGGATAACTTTTCCCAGCAGTCTAGCAGTTGTCCTGTACCAAGTGGTCTGTCATCCAATTTAACATGCTCTGGCAACTGAGACTCAAATTCTGATGGCAAACAATCCCCTTCATCATGTTGGCTCAATTCTGATCTGGTCAAAAATTCCTCAATAGTAATGGGTTTTTCCATCTCACACTTCCTGTAAGGATCGGTGGAGATTTAATGAGCACATGAAATGTATATGAACATGTATGTTCATGCATTGACATTTGTTCGTGTCCTAATGGGTATATCCTACTTGATAGGATCTAGCTCATAAGGTTTGGCTCAGTTTAGTCTATCCTTAAAGATATTCTTTGGTTCTTAGATTGCCCGAATTACTCGTGAAGTAATCGGCCTCTTAACCTTATACAACATGAGTAGGGGAGAAAAACTCCACAATACTAGTTGCATAGGGTGAGTTACAATCCAAGCGAAAGTCCAAATGAGCATCAGTGGACATAAGTCACACTTGCCACTTGAATCTCTCTTTTCTAACCTTAAACAGGACGAGCTCGGGTCCAGAGCTTTTATGGGTTCACAGTGAAGTGTGTGAAGACACAAATAAATAAACATGCATGCATGTGGCAATATGAAAAATGGAAAAGAATCACAGTAGATATTGCATAAAATAAATAATGCAAATAAAATAAATGCCCAAAAATAAATAGCGATAAGAAAGAGCAAATGAAAAGCAAACACAAGCAGTTGGCTCAACCCTAAGTCCCCAGTGGAGTCGCTATTCTGTCGATACACGACGTCGGGCAACGGCTCCCGCTTTTTTTGTTTATTTAACAAAAAGGGTTTTTTTTCTCAATTGGGGGAATAAAGATTTTATTGGAGTCGCCATCTAGTAATTTGAGGAAACTAGAAATCCCAAATTAGACACTGGTCCTAGAGATTCGGGTACGGGGTTAGTTATGATTAAGGGAAGGTAGACACCACCCTTAAAACATCCTTTCAATAGAAAGGTTACCCTTACTTGTGTGTTTTCTATTTGATTCAAATGCGATTATATTTTGGGCTTATTTGTAAATTTTTTAATGATTAATGTCGGTCTATAAAAATAGGAGACACATTAAAAATGACATCAGTCCCTAAAAATTAGGAGACTCGTCTAAAATATTGACGTTTGTCCCAAAAAAGGAGAATTACGTCTGGATTACCAAAAGAAATAATGGATATAATCCATTATATTTTGGGTTTATTGGTAACTTGTTTTTTTTTTAAATGGTTAACGTCGGTCCCTAAAAATAGGAGACGTGTTAAAAATGACATCAGTCCCTAAAAATTAGGAGACTTGTCGACTTTGGTTTTTGTATTTTTTTTTACAACATGCAAGAAAATTTACAAGCATTTATATATAAAAAATATCAAAAATACCAGTTGAAACCCAAAAAATTACCTGAGTGTCAATGTATAGGTAAAAGACTGAAATACCCTCGGATTTCTCGAAAAATTACGAAAATGCCACTGGCGGCGCGTGTGGCACACGCGCGGTTACTGTGGGCGGCGGCGAGATTTCCCGGCGAGATTTCTGTCCAACCGACGGTCGATCCTGGTAGATCTGAGGACGAGGATTCTGATGGCGGTGGTATCGTCGGTCGTTGATGGCTGACGAAGGAGAATCGACGACTTGAAGCTTCGGTGGTCGCCGACAATCGCGGCCCTTTTCCGGCCAAATGAGGCGGCGAAAACAATGAAAACCACCGGGGTTTTTCTTTACATCAGGGGAGAAACCTTTCTGTGGTGGTGCGGAGGCTGGAGACGGCCGGAGATGGGAGATCGGGGGAGAGAGAGAGAGTCGCCGGCGAGAGGAGAGAGAGGCTCTGAGATGTGCTATGGTGTAAACGCGCACACGGTTCACCGGTGCAGCTGAAGGCTGTGAACCGTTGGATCTTCGTTGAACTGATCCTGCGGCTGCGATTGGATAGATCTGCAAGTTGATCGGACGGTCCGGATGGGCTAAGGTATGATCAGATGTGTCGCGGTGTACCGAAAGCTCGGTACACCATGTGACGTGGCGCCACCGGATCTAAGGGAGAATTGTTTTAAGGGCTGAGATTGATTTGGGTTTTAATTGGGTGTGGTAAGCCCTATTGTACCCTATTAAATCAACGGTTCAGATCTGAATACTATAGATCTAACGGTTATGATATATTTGGTATTTTTCAAATTGTTTTTTTTTTTTAAATCAATATCCTACTCGCATGAAGAAATAGTAAAAAAAAAAGTGAATAGTAAAGATTTCTTTTTTTTTTCTTTCTTTCTTTTTTTTCCTCCCCTTTCTCCTGGCGAACTATCACTGGCTATTTATAGCCAATGACAGGAGACATGCAAATCTTCAAATCTTATTTTTTAAATCACCGTTTGCTTTCGGCATTTGTTTAATCGCCGTTTGCTTTCGGCGCGTTGCGCCGTTTGACAATTTATTTTATTATTTTTTTTATTATGTATAATAATATATATTTCTATAGGTAAAATTAAAAACTCTATTTAGTATTAGAAAAAACCTGATTCAACCACTAAAAATCCATTTTAATGACCGAAAATTATGTTGAAACACTGGGAAAAAAATTTTTGATGGGTATCAACCCAGTGAACCGGGTTTTGGTCGAAAATGATGGTTTTTGACCCGAAACAGCTCGAAACTCATTTTTTTACCCTGGTCGACATGGTTTGACCCGTATTGACCCAGTGGACTCAGTTTTGGTTGGAAATGATGGTTTTGACCCGAAACAACCTGAAATTCATTTTTTACCCTAGTCGACACGGTTTGACCCGTATTGACCCGGTGGACTCGGTTTTGGTCAAAAATGACGGTTTTGACCCGAAACGGCCCGAAACTCATTTTTTACCCTGGTCGACATGGTTTGACCCGTATTGACCCGGTGGACTCGGTTTTGACCAAAAATGACGGTTTTGACCCGAAACGGTCCGAAACTCATTTTTACCCTGGTCGACATGGTTTGACCCGTATTGACCTGGTGGACTCGGTTTTGACCAAAAATGACGGTTTTGACCCGAAACGGTCCGAAACTCATTTTTCCCTGGTCGACATGGTTTGACCTGTATTGACCCGGTGGACTCGGTTTTGATGGAAAGATGCGGTTGACTCGAAAAAAGTATATTTTTGAATTTTTAAACTTTTTTTCTTATTTTTTTTTATTTTTATAAATAATAATAGAAATAAAATAACATTCGAGAAAATCTTGGTGGATCCAAAATTGTGTTACAACAGTTGCCCCCTCTTTACAATGCTTACGGTGCCAAGGCATTGGAAAATTCATTTTCTTTTGACTTTGCATAGTAAGTTTTGTAAAGAAAAACGATGGAAGTGTTGAAAAATGCACAGATTTTCAGTTGGTCTAATTCTTATGGGCGACCTGCCCAAGTGAAAAACATGAAAGTGTTTTCAATATTGATCTTGTGAAATACATGAAAGTGATTTCAGATTAGCATTGTGAAATACATGAAAGTGATTTCAACAATGGTTTTGTGAAATACATGAAAGTGATTTCAAAATTGATTTTTTTTTTTGTGAAATACATAAAAGTGATTTCAACCTTAGTCTTGTGAAATACATGAAAGTGATTTCAAAAATTGATTTTTTTATGAAATACATGAAAGTGATTTCAACATTGGTCCTATTTTCCAAGTGACCACCCTGATGATAAAATGCAAGGAAACTCGCAAGTGGTCTAATTGTTCCAGGCGACCTGCCCGATAGCGAAGATGAAAGCAAAAGAATTTTGAGTGGTCTAATTGTTCCAGGCGACCTGCCCGATGATAAAATGCGAAGAAACTCGCAAGTGGTCTAATTGTTCCAGGCGACCTGCCTGATGGTGAAAATGTGAGGAAACTCGCAAGTGGTCTAATTGTTCCAGGCGACCTGCCCAATGATAAAATACGAAGAAACTCGCGAGTGGTCTAATTGTTCCAGGCGACCTGCCCGATGGTGAAAATACGAGGAAACTCGCAAGTGGTCTAATTGTTCCAGGCGACCTGCCCGATGATAAAATGCGAGGAAACTCGCAAGTGGTCTAATTGTTCCAGGCGACATGCCCGATAGTGAAATGCGAGGAAACTCGCAAGTGAAAATACGAGGAAACTCGCAAGTGGTCTAATTGAAAATACTTGAAAGTGATTTCAATATAATTTTGTGAAATACATGAAAGTGATTTCAGCAATGAGCTTCAGTGTTGATGAAAAATTCTAAAGGAAGTCATACCTGTATGGTTGAAATCTGATTTGTAAATCGATCTCAGAGATGATGAAATCTTCTCAAGAAAGTCTTGTATGTACGGTTGAGATCTGATTTGTAGATCCCAAAAATGAGGAAAGCTTCTCAAGAAAGTCTTGTATGTACGGTTGAGATCTGATTAGTAAATCCCAAAAATGAGGAAAGCTTCTCAAGGAAGTCATGTATGTATGGTTGGGATTCGATTTGTGGATCCCAAAAATGAGGAAAGCTTCTCAAGGAAGTCATGTATGTATGGTTGGGATTCGATTTGTAAATCCCAAAAATGAGGAAAGCTTCTCAAGGAAGTCATGTATGTATGGTTAGGATTCGATTTGTGGATCCCAAAAATGAGGAAAGCTTCCCAAGGAAGTACTGTATGTACAGTTGAGATTTGAGCTGCCGTTCAAAACGATGGTAGGAGTAAATTCCTTATAAATCACGCAGTATTTGGCAAAAGACATCATCAACTTCTTGCATTTTCAATACTCTCAAAGTTCTTAACTTTTGAAGCTTTAACCATGTCTTCCTCTTCTTCCAATGCTAACCCAAACCCTGTTCCTGCAGTAGAGCCTGCAGTTTGGCGTACTAGCTTTGAAGTGAATGGTCGTCCAGTTATAATAGAGGATACTGTAATGGACAACGAAGATATTGCTGTAACCGTGGCTAGAGATATGATCCTTCCTCGTGATGAAATAATGCTGGCAGCCAGGACCGATATCGAAGCAGTGAATCAGTCACTTGCTCTTAGTATCAGAGCTACTTCGTCTTTGGTTAACGTTGCAGAGCGTCTTCATGCCAGAAGACTTGAGTTGAATACTCAGGTTCCTGATCTCCAACATCAGATCGAGAATTTAAGGAATAGACTCCGTGATGAGAGACGTCACAGAAACAGCTTGGAGAGGAGAAACCAAGAGTTAAATACACGTGTTGACTTTTGGAGGGACTATGTTAACACACGACACCTCGAGTTCGAGGAAGAGATGGAGCGCATGCATAAACAATTTGAGGAATTCCGAGGCATGATTAACCATCAAGATGAAAATATCCCTGATCGTCCTCGCACTGTTTAGCATTTGTACTTGTAAACCCCTTTTCCATGAATAAAAATCCATCTTTCTTGTCTTCATTTATGAAATTTGCTTTTGTGGAATTGCCATTATTTGATGTGATTTACAAGAACTTCAATTCATGTGAGTCTCGTTGGATCCCAGTGGGAATTTTGTTTCGTGAAATATCTGCAAAACAAATATGCAATGCTCGTGAAGTTAGATGATATGCAATGCATCTTACCTGTTTTTGAAATATAGGTTCCCCCTCTTTGATGCTTCATCGTCATAGGGTGGCTTTGTTTGCATTCCAAAACCTTATTTGTTTTTCGATGCATTGGCTCATTCATGTGCTAGCCATCCGCTCAATTGTAAATGCAGTGCCCATCTTGGGTTGTCCGTGATGATTACTGCTCTCGCTGTTTATCAAGCTTGACAATGCCCCCAAGTGTGGTGTTGCTTGATTTATCATTAAGAAGCTTAACAAATCGTTCATCTCTTGGATTCTTTCAAGAATTGTTCTCTGATTGATTGTGCGCATCGTGCCAACACCCATCAAGATTGTCAATCAGCTATGAACTCACCTCCAGTTGAAACATACCCTTCAAGGATATGCGGTCATCCACTTTCATGGAACTGTCATGTTATTCAGACCTGCATTTCATACTTTTCAGTACAAAGCTCATCATTGTATGCTCAGCTTCTTTCTCAATAAGTTTTTCTCAACTCATCTAACCAGATTGTGAAAAGAAGTGTCTCAGCCTCATCAATGATGTTGCTTTTATCTTTATCACCCATACTCATGTGGTGCAATGCGCATTTGAGCTTTAAATCAGATGGTCCCACGGTCAGTCTAGGTGGGTGCGGTGCATCCTTCCAACATTCATTCAAAAAGCAATCGTGTGATAACATCTTTCAATAGTCATAGCCATATTGGAGACGATAAACCAAGATGAAGATATGAAGATGTCCTTCAGGTACATCTTTGCTCTCAATTGTTGTCGGGGTTTACTGGATCATAAATTGTTCTTGAACATCATTGGCCTTAATTGATCTGAATGTGCTCATTCAC
Source organism: Populus nigra (assembly GCF_951802175.1). NCBI lineage: Eukaryota > Viridiplantae > Streptophyta > Magnoliopsida > Malpighiales > Salicaceae > Populus > Populus nigra. Next base: position 19,584,835 of record NC_084852.1, read on the forward strand.
TGATTATCTTTCTTTGAACCAATGTCCTCAGTTCATTGATTCATCATTTGATCATCTCTACCCCCCAGCTGATTTAAAAACTATTTGTTTTCCTTCTCAGAGGTCCATTGTATTGCCCCCAGCAGTGTCGAGGAGAATTGATGTCATTTCTGTCAGGAATTTGCAAACTTGGTCGGTGTTTTTCTTGTTTGAAAATCTTTCTTATTTTGGAATCAAATCTCACATTTCAAAGGTCATGTCTATTCAAGTCTGATGGTTGAAATGAAATCAGAGAGATGTCAATTTTTGAAAGTATTTTTGGAAATCAAGCTTTGTTGGTCAAAGATCCAACACACGCTATTCAATGTAGTCCTTTGATTGTCTTGTATTTTTTAGAGAAAAGAAATTGACTCGTTGTAAGATTAAAATGGCTTTTTCCATGGTTCTTTGTATCCATTTTGAACTCTAATTTTGGGTATATCTTTTGATTGTTTGTGATGAGGTGACCTTTTATGAATTTCAAGAAAAACAAGGTACCCGAGTCAAAACTTGAGGCTTAATCAAGAAAGATTGTTTCTTTTTCTTAGCACCAATTTTATCAGCATGCATAATAATCAGTAGCTTGATTCATGAAGTCACGACCTGTATGAAACAACTCTTCAAGTTTTGAGATCGCCATTTATCGGTTCAGATTGCTTACTTGATTAAAAAGGACTTTCTAGAGCACGTAATGTAGGCTATGGTTCCTGGCTATGAAAGAAAGGAATTTCACAATCTCAAAAGGTGTTTGAGGGTTTCAAGAACCTAGGATCACCATTAATTACTCATTAATCTCTTTTCCTCACGTTGTCTTTGTAGAGATAGTGACATATAACCTTGTTAATCTCAAAAATCAACATTTGTTTAACATAGGTCATAACGCAAATCCAACTTTTCTTTGATGAATAACCAATCTAAACTTTTGAGGATTATAGAGGCTTTACCATAGACACACCGAAAGACATAACGCTTGATTTTTCGTGTTGACTTTTGGTATTTGTTGTGTTTTTATCAATCTTGGGCTTTCTTCTTCTAGCCCTTTCTCAATTATTGGACTTTTGTTCTAAGCCTCCCCTTTATCCATCGACTCTAACATTGTCTTCGTCTTTTCTAGGAAAAGACTCTCATTGCCCCTAGTGTGGGGTGTGATCCTAGTCAGGGTTTTTTATGAAAAAAATATTCTATCAGCTCAAAATGGGACTGCAAGGGATATATATTTCAAGCATTGTGAAAGGATGAAACAAAAATAGCCTTTTCTCATTTCAAGCAAGGTCGGTTAGAACCGATAAATTTTGACCTCATCCAATGTAATGGTTTAGACTTGTACGAATCATAATTCATGAGTCCATAACTACTGAATCCACTATATGTCATTATGCATACTGCTAAAACTTAGCTACATGGTGTATGGTTCAATTCATGTGTGAGCTCAAAAGTTTCTTGGTCACCTCATGTCATTTCAACAAGCATCGAGTCATTCAAGCAAAATAATTTTAATCTTCAGGATTGACTAATCTTAAACGCATGTTGGAGCTTGATCAAAATATTTTGTAAATAACCTTTGAAAGAAACATCTCATGCGTTCAGAACAACAAAGGGACAAAGAAAAGACATGTTTCGTTAAAAGATGAGATGTGATCCCAAAATAAAATGCAGAATGACAAAACTCATAACAAAAAGGATCGACAGTTTAACACTATTCTTGGACCAACTTTTCTGGCGATATCTGTGTTTTGCCAAGCATTTCGATCACTTGTCATTCTGAGGATGTTGAGGTGACAATATGGCCGATGATGTCATTTTTCACAAACTCAACTCGATTCTTGAAATTCTTGCAACTGTTCAACTGAATGGCACAAAATCCCCCAATGATATTCATGTATCTTTTACTAAGGGATGAGGGCTCAAAGGCGCACTCAAAAAGAGTTGAGGGCTAAAAGGCGCACTCAAAATGGAGGTAGGGTTAGAAAACGTACTACTTAAGGGATGAGGGCTCAAAGGCGTACTCAAAATGAGGTGAGGGCTCAAAGGCGCACTCAAAAGGAGGTAGGGTTAGAAAACGCACTACCAAAGGGATGAGGGCTTAAAGGCGCACCCAAAATGGAGGTGAGGGCTCAGAGATGCACTCAAAAGGAGTTGAGGGCTCAAAGGCGCACTCAAAGGGAGGTGAGGGCTCAGAGACGCACTCAAAAGGAGTTGAGGGCTCAAAGGCGCACTCAAAAGAAGGTTAGGGCTCAAAGGCGCACTCAAAATGAGGTAAATTGGCGGAGTCAAGGCAATAAGTCCAGAGTCTAACGGATGCTGGTAGACAAACTCGAGTGGTCGAGGTATGTCAATCTTAGCAAAGACATTTGAGCAATTGATGCTACAGTGAGACCTGGTTGGACCATATAATTAAGGCTTCCTATCGTCAGGGTCATCCTTTGATTCATCTCTCAGTATTGTTCTAAAATTCTTGGTAGAATCTTCAATCATTCCCCTCTTCATAGCTTGTTCAATTCTTTCGACAATCCTCACAACATCATGTCAATCTTCCCATGTTGTTGTGGTTATTTGTGGATTGGTAGAAACTTTCCAACAACCAGTGATCTTAGTAACGCATAGAAACATGCAGCACCACCACTGCTGACGTGTGGAATCACGTGTTGTCTCAACTGGAAGAGAAACTGATGAATCTGAAAACCCTTTTGTCTCCTCTTTGATTCCTTACTGACAGTGCAACAAACAAACACCTATAGTGGGAATTCTGCTCTGTTAAAGTTTCAATGTCTGCTCTTGTTTTTCTTAGAGCAGCATTCGATGCTGCTGGACCGGAATGGTGTTTACAATAGAGATGTCTGGAAAGAAGGCTAATGCACCAGGAACAGAAAGCTAGCAGCTATTATGTGCTATTGGAATATGTGAAGGCTTTGAACGACTATCAGTGCAGTTGAACGAGAACAAGGGTTGTCGTCATTAATTGATGACTGAAGGCATTGCTGTCATTGTTCATGACGAAAAAGGAGAGGTGCAACTTCAATGGAACGTGGGCAAGTAGTGTTCCCAGCAAGAGACTGTGCAAACGTTCCCTTTCCATTCTTGAAACTCAACACTTATTCAAACAGATTTGTGAGTTGAGCTACTTCACCTTTACTGCTCTCAACTTCCTTTTGATAACGAGCCTCTAGCTAACCCTTAACTTGATTTTCCATCTTCATCAGTCCATTAGACCTCAGGTAGGGGAACGTATGTTTCAACCGTGTGCATGCTTGATAAATGAATGAAATGCACAAATGGATGTAAAATGTCATATGTTTTATGCATGTTTGTTATTTGTTTCAAGGTTTCCTTATGACGAGGAATAGACCAGATCAGATTCTCTTAAGAAAATTCTCACTGAGGACTCCAAACCTACAGGAACTTGAACCGATTTGGGGGAGAAATTTGATGCCATAAATCAGAATCAAAATAAACATTTCTCATAACAAAAAGATGATGAAATTGCCTTTTATTAATTGATAATATTAAAAGTACAATAAGTCAATCTTTCCAAAGCCTTGGACCGTCATATGCTGAGATCTCATTAATTCCATCTCTGATCAACCCAAAAAACTGATGGAATTCATTTCTGGTCATTGGCTCACCATCTGCTACTTGTTGGGCTAGGCCTCGTAATCCTAAAGCATAATTCTTGGCATCATCTGCTTGTACATGATAGCGCATAGCTTCAGAAGCCCAACGTTCTGCTTCTCTTTCTGCATTTTCTTTTTCTGATGATAAGGTTTGCTCAACAGAAAGCAAATGGTCGACATGCTCATCTAAATTGGCAATGACTAAATCTTGATTTTGATGTTGCTCTTGAAGTGATTCATTTTTCTCTTCCAATTTTAATACCATTTTCTCAGCTTTTGATGCTCTTCTCACCCATCTCTTAATGTTGACATCTTGCTTCCTCTTATCTTCTGACAAAAGTACATATTTTTCTTGTAATTGCTGGAACTGAAGTTGTTGATGTTGTAGCTGAGCTGACAAGTCATCCTTTTCTTGTTTTATGATAGCCAAAGTTGTCTCTCGAGTGGCTAGATTAGATTCTAACTTTCTTTTTTAGCCCATAACTCTTCTACTTCAGCATTCAAACTTAGTTTATAAGATTCTTGTTAGGCGCGGACTTCTTCGTGTATGTCTTCCGCATACTGAATCAAAGACCTAAGTGGCCCTTCAAAAGGAGGAACTTTGTACCCTTTCCCTCTCTTCTTTTGCCATATTGGATATCCTTCAGTTGTTTCTCCTTCTACTCTCTTAGCAGAAGTAACCCTACCAGGATGTTTCCATGCCTTTTTCACTGATTCCAATAATTTCTTCGAGGTCTTGAAATCTTCATAAAATGTTCCCAGTTTGGTAGTCTTTGGAATAAACTGCTCAAATCCAAACTGTCGTAAGACCATGTTGGGACAGTAACTAATACAGCAACGGGCTCCTATCAACGGGACCCATAGGTACTCACCACAGTATGCCAGATAAGATTTGAAATAAGAGTATCGACTTCTCCAATGAAATGGAGATTTACTTAGACTCAAGAACATTGCTTCCCATGTGGTTCTTCCTACTTCATGCAAGTGTTTTTCAGCAAAATTCTCCAGCTGAGAATAAAGATGTCATGGGGTACCAACCAAACCTGAAATCTTCCCCTCAATCATATGACTCACAGTCCAAACAAACAATAACTGCAAGCAACATCTTAAACGACCCTTTCCGGCTTTTCTACAATAATTCAAGGATGAGAAAGTTTCTGCCAATATTGTTGTAGCCGGGTTAATTTTAAGGGTCACCATATTTTTAAATACATTGACAGCCTCAAAATCGATCATTCCTTCGGCAGATGGGAAAAGAACCAAACCATATATCCCTAAGGCCAAAATTCTCAATCGAATTTCATTGCTTTCATCATGTAATCTCCTCTTGAATATGGCCTCTAGTTCATTCCAAAACCAACCCTGGCTATTTCCTCGTTTAATTGCATGTGATTTTGCTAGTTGACAGTCTGTCTGGGTAATCCAAGCAAAGTTAGAAAGTGCATGCTCTATAGGTGTGTAAAAGTACACCTTTTCTGACTTGGGACAATAAAGCAGGGACTCATACTCCTCAATAGTAGGAGTCATATCCACAGTATCAAATGTGAAGCACCGATATTCTGGATCCCAAAACCCTATCATGGCCTGAAAACAAGCATGTTGGACCCTAATCTTTAGTAAAGATGATAGATCCCCATATTGTTTCTGAAAAGTGATTCGATCATGAGAGGATAACTTTTCCCAGCAGTCTAGCAGTTGTCCTGTACCAAGTGGTCTGTCATCCAATTTAACATGCTCTGGCAACTGAGACTCAAATTCTGATGGCAAACAATCCCCTTCATCATGTTGGCTCAATTCTGATCTGGTCAAAAATTCCTCAATAGTAATGGGTTTTTCCATCTCACACTTCCTGTAAGGATCGGTGGAGATTTAATGAGCACATGAAATGTATATGAACATGTATGTTCATGCATTGACATTTGTTCGTGTCCTAATGGGTATATCCTACTTGATAGGATCTAGCTCATAAGGTTTGGCTCAGTTTAGTCTATCCTTAAAGATATTCTTTGGTTCTTAGATTGCCCGAATTACTCGTGAAGTAATCGGCCTCTTAACCTTATACAACATGAGTAGGGGAGAAAAACTCCACAATACTAGTTGCATAGGGTGAGTTACAATCCAAGCGAAAGTCCAAATGAGCATCAGTGGACATAAGTCACACTTGCCACTTGAATCTCTCTTTTCTAACCTTAAACAGGACGAGCTCGGGTCCAGAGCTTTTATGGGTTCACAGTGAAGTGTGTGAAGACACAAATAAATAAACATGCATGCATGTGGCAATATGAAAAATGGAAAAGAATCACAGTAGATATTGCATAAAATAAATAATGCAAATAAAATAAATGCCCAAAAATAAATAGCGATAAGAAAGAGCAAATGAAAAGCAAACACAAGCAGTTGGCTCAACCCTAAGTCCCCAGTGGAGTCGCTATTCTGTCGATACACGACGTCGGGCAACGGCTCCCGCTTTTTTTGTTTATTTAACAAAAAGGGTTTTTTTTCTCAATTGGGGGAATAAAGATTTTATTGGAGTCGCCATCTAGTAATTTGAGGAAACTAGAAATCCCAAATTAGACACTGGTCCTAGAGATTCGGGTACGGGGTTAGTTATGATTAAGGGAAGGTAGACACCACCCTTAAAACATCCTTTCAATAGAAAGGTTACCCTTACTTGTGTGTTTTCTATTTGATTCAAATGCGATTATATTTTGGGCTTATTTGTAAATTTTTTAATGATTAATGTCGGTCCATAAAAATAGGAGACACATTAAAAATGACATCAGTCCCTAAAAATTAGGAGACTCGTCTAAAATATTGACGTTTGTCCCAAAAAAGGAGAATTACGTCTGGATTACCAAAAGAAATAATGGATATAATCCATTATATTTTGGGTTTATTGGTAACTTGTTTTTTTTTTAAATGGTTAACGTCGGTCCCTAAAAATAGGAGACGTGTTAAAAATGACATCAGTCCCTAAAAATTAGGAGACTTGTCGACTTTGGTTTTTGTATTTTTTTTTACAACATGCAAGAAAATTTACAAGCATTTATATATAAAAAATATCAAAAATACCAGTTGAAACCCAAAAAATTACCTGAGTGTCAATGTATAGGTAAAAGACTGAAATACCCTCGGATTTCTCGAAAAATTACGAAAATGCCACTGGCGGCGCGTGTGGCACACGCGCGGTTACTGTGGGCGGCGGCGAGATTTCCCGGCGAGATTTCTGTCCAACCGACGGTCGATCCTGGTAGATCTGAGGACGAGGATTCTGATGGCGGTGGTATCGTCGGTCGTTGATGGCTGACGAAGGAGAATCGACGACTTGAAGCTTCGGTGGTCGCCGACAATCGCGGCCCTTTTCCGGCCAAATGAGGCGGCGAAAACAATGAAAACCACCGGGGTTTTTCTTTACATCAGGGGAGAAACCTTTCTGTGGTGGTGCGGAGGCTGGAGACGGCCGGAGATGGGAGATCGGGGGAGAGAGAGAGAGTCGCCGGCGAGAGGAGAGAGAGGCTCTGAGATGTGCTATGGTGTAAACGCGCACACGGTTCACCGGTGCAGCTGAAGGCTGTGAACCGTTGGATCTTCGTTGAACTGATCCTGCGGCTGCGATTGGATAGATCTGCAAGTTGATCGGACGGTCCGGATGGGCTAAGGTATGATCAGATGTGTCGCGGTGTACCGAAAGCTCGGTACACCATGTGACGTGGCGCCACCGGATCTAAGGGAGAATTGTTTTAAGGGCTGAGATTGATTTGGGTTTTAATTGGGTGTGGTAAGCCCTATTGTACCCTATTAAATCAACGGTTCAGATCTGAATACTATAGATCTAACGGTTATGATATATTTGGTATTTTTCAAATTGTTTTTTTTTTTTAAATCAATATCCTACTCGCATGAAGAAATAGTAAAAAAAAAAGTGAATAGTAAAGATTTCTTTTTTTTTTCTTTCTTTCTTTTTTTTCCTCCCCTTTCTCCTGGCGAACTATCACTGGCTATTTATAGCCAATGACAGGAGACATGCAAATCTTCAAATCTTATTTTTTAAATCACCGTTTGCTTTCGGCATTTGTTTAATCGCCGTTTGCTTTCGGCGCGTTGCGCCGTTTGACAATTTATTTTATTATTTTTTTTATTATGTATAATAATATATATTTCTATAGGTAAAATTAAAAACTCTATTTAGTATTAGAAAAAACCTGATTCAACCACTAAAAATCCATTTTAATGACCGAAAATTATGTTGAAACACTGGGAAAAAAATTTTTGATGGGTATCAACCCAGTGAACCGGGTTTTGGTCGAAAATGATGGTTTTTGACCCGAAACAGCTCGAAACTCATTTTTTTACCCTGGTCGACATGGTTTGACCCGTATTGACCCAGTGGACTCAGTTTTGGTTGGAAATGATGGTTTTGACCCGAAACAACCTGAAATTCATTTTTTACCCTAGTCGACACGGTTTGACCCGTATTGACCCGGTGGACTCGGTTTTGGTCAAAAATGACGGTTTTGACCCGAAACGGCCCGAAACTCATTTTTTACCCTGGTCGACATGGTTTGACCCGTATTGACCCGGTGGACTCGGTTTTGACCAAAAATGACGGTTTTGACCCGAAACGGTCCGAAACTCATTTTTACCCTGGTCGACATGGTTTGACCCGTATTGACCTGGTGGACTCGGTTTTGACCAAAAATGACGGTTTTGACCCGAAACGGTCCGAAACTCATTTTTCCCTGGTCGACATGGTTTGACCTGTATTGACCCGGTGGACTCGGTTTTGATGGAAAGATGCGGTTGACTCGAAAAAAGTATATTTTTGAATTTTTAAACTTTTTTTCTTATTTTTTTTTATTTTTATAAATAATAATAGAAATAAAATAACATTCGAGAAAATCTTGGTGGATCCAAAATTGTGTTACAACAGTTGCCCCCTCTTTACAATGCTTACGGTGCCAAGGCATTGGAAAATTCATTTTCTTTTGACTTTGCATAGTAAGTTTTGTAAAGAAAAACGATGGAAGTGTTGAAAAATGCACAGATTTTCAGTTGGTCTAATTCTTATGGGCGACCTGCCCAAGTGAAAAACATGAAAGTGTTTTCAATATTGATCTTGTGAAATACATGAAAGTGATTTCAGATTAGCATTGTGAAATACATGAAAGTGATTTCAACAATGGTTTTGTGAAATACATGAAAGTGATTTCAAAATTGATTTTTTTTTTTGTGAAATACATAAAAGTGATTTCAACCTTAGTCTTGTGAAATACATGAAAGTGATTTCAAAAATTGATTTTTTTATGAAATACATGAAAGTGATTTCAACATTGGTCCTATTTTCCAAGTGACCACCCTGATGATAAAATGCAAGGAAACTCGCAAGTGGTCTAATTGTTCCAGGCGACCTGCCCGATAGCGAAGATGAAAGCAAAAGAATTTTGAGTGGTCTAATTGTTCCAGGCGACCTGCCCGATGATAAAATGCGAAGAAACTCGCAAGTGGTCTAATTGTTCCAGGCGACCTGCCTGATGGTGAAAATGTGAGGAAACTCGCAAGTGGTCTAATTGTTCCAGGCGACCTGCCCAATGATAAAATACGAAGAAACTCGCGAGTGGTCTAATTGTTCCAGGCGACCTGCCCGATGGTGAAAATACGAGGAAACTCGCAAGTGGTCTAATTGTTCCAGGCGACCTGCCCGATGATAAAATGCGAGGAAACTCGCAAGTGGTCTAATTGTTCCAGGCGACATGCCCGATAGTGAAATGCGAGGAAACTCGCAAGTGAAAATACGAGGAAACTCGCAAGTGGTCTAATTGAAAATACTTGAAAGTGATTTCAATATAATTTTGTGAAATACATGAAAGTGATTTCAGCAATGAGCTTCAGTGTTGATGAAAAATTCTAAAGGAAGTCATACCTGTATGGTTGAAATCTGATTTGTAAATCGATCTCAGAGATGATGAAATCTTCTCAAGAAAGTCTTGTATGTACGGTTGAGATCTGATTTGTAGATCCCAAAAATGAGGAAAGCTTCTCAAGAAAGTCTTGTATGTACGGTTGAGATCTGATTAGTAAATCCCAAAAATGAGGAAAGCTTCTCAAGGAAGTCATGTATGTATGGTTGGGATTCGATTTGTGGATCCCAAAAATGAGGAAAGCTTCTCAAGGAAGTCATGTATGTATGGTTGGGATTCGATTTGTAAATCCCAAAAATGAGGAAAGCTTCTCAAGGAAGTCATGTATGTATGGTTAGGATTCGATTTGTGGATCCCAAAAATGAGGAAAGCTTCCCAAGGAAGTACTGTATGTACAGTTGAGATTTGAGCTGCCGTTCAAAACGATGGTAGGAGTAAATTCCTTATAAATCACGCAGTATTTGGCAAAAGACATCATCAACTTCTTGCATTTTCAATACTCTCAAAGTTCTTAACTTTTGAAGCTTTAACCATGTCTTCCTCTTCTTCCAATGCTAACCCAAACCCTGTTCCTGCAGTAGAGCCTGCAGTTTGGCGTACTAGCTTTGAAGTGAATGGTCGTCCAGTTATAATAGAGGATACTGTAATGGACAACGAAGATATTGCTGTAACCGTGGCTAGAGATATGATCCTTCCTCGTGATGAAATAATGCTGGCAGCCAGGACCGATATCGAAGCAGTGAATCAGTCACTTGCTCTTAGTATCAGAGCTACTTCGTCTTTGGTTAACGTTGCAGAGCGTCTTCATGCCAGAAGACTTGAGTTGAATACTCAGGTTCCTGATCTCCAACATCAGATCGAGAATTTAAGGAATAGACTCCGTGATGAGAGACGTCACAGAAACAGCTTGGAGAGGAGAAACCAAGAGTTAAATACACGTGTTGACTTTTGGAGGGACTATGTTAACACACGACACCTCGAGTTCGAGGAAGAGATGGAGCGCATGCATAAACAATTTGAGGAATTCCGAGGCATGATTAACCATCAAGATGAAAATATCCCTGATCGTCCTCGCACTGTTTAGCATTTGTACTTGTAAACCCCTTTTCCATGAATAAAAATCCATCTTTCTTGTCTTCATTTATGAAATTTGCTTTTGTGGAATTGCCATTATTTGATGTGATTTACAAGAACTTCAATTCATGTGAGTCTCGTTGGATCCCAGTGGGAATTTTGTTTCGTGAAATATCTGCAAAACAAATATGCAATGCTCGTGAAGTTAGATGATATGCAATGCATCTTACCTGTTTTTGAAATATAGGTTCCCCCTCTTTGATGCTTCATCGTCATAGGGTGGCTTTGTTTGCATTCCAAAACCTTATTTGTTTTTCGATGCATTGGCTCATTCATGTGCTAGCCATCCGCTCAATTGTAAATGCAGTGCCCATCTTGGGTTGTCCGTGATGATTACTGCTCTCGCTGTTTATCAAGCTTGACAATGCCCCCAAGTGTGGTGTTGCTTGATTTATCATTAAGAAGCTTAACAAATCGTTCATCTCTTGGATTCTTTCAAGAATTGTTCTCTGATTGATTGTGCGCATCGTGCCAACACCCATCAAGATTGTCAATCAGCTATGAACTCACCTCCAGTTGAAACATACCCTTCAAGGATATGCGGTCATCCACTTTCATGGAACTGTCATGTTATTCAGACCTGCATTTCATACTTTTCAGTACAAAGCTCATCATTGTATGCTCAGCTTCTTTCTCAATAAGTTTTTCTCAACTCATCTAACCAGATTGTGAAAAGAAGTGTCTCAGCCTCATCAATGATGTTGCTTTTATCTTTATCACCCATACTCATGTGGTGCAATGCGCATTTGAGCTTTAAATCAGATGGTCCCACGGTCAGTCTAGGTGGGTGCGGTGCATCCTTCCAACATTCATTCAAAAAGCAATCGTGTGATAACATCTTTCAATAGTCATAGCCATATTGGAGACGATAAACCAAGATGAAGATATGAAGATGTCCTTCAGGTACATCTTTGCTCTCAATTGTTGTCGGGGTTTACTGGATCATAAATTGTTCTTGAACATCATTGGCCTTAATTGATCTGAATGTGCTCATTCACTGATTATCTTTCTTTGAACCAATGTCCTCAGTTCATTGATTCATCATTTGATCATCTCTACCCCCCAGCTGATTTAAAAACTATTTGTTTTCCTTCTCAGAGGTCCATTGTATTGCCCCCAGCAGTGTCGAGGAGAATTGATGTCATTTCTGTCAGGAATTTGCAAACTTGGTCGGTGTTTTTCTTGTTTGAAAATCTTTCTTATTTTGGAATCAAATCTCACATTTCAAAGGTCATGTCTATTCAAGTCTGATGGTTGAAATGAAATCAGAGAGATGTCAATTTTTGAAAGTATTTTTGGAAATCAAGCTTTGTTGGTCAAAGATCCAACACACGCTATTCAATGTAGTCCTTTGATTGTCTTGTATTTTTTAGAGAAAAGAAATTGACTCGTTGTAAGATTAAAATGGCTTTTTCCATGGTTCTTTGTATCCATTTTGAACTCTAATTTTGGGTATATCTTTTGATTGTTTGTGATGAGGTGACCTTTTATGAATTTCAAGAAAAACAAGGTACCCGAGTCAAAACTTGAGGCTTAATCAAGAAAGATTGTTTCTTTTTCTTAGCACCAATTTTATCAGCATGCATAATAATCAGTAGCTTGATTCATGAAGTCACGACCTGTATGAAACAACTCTTCAAGTTTTGAGATCGCCATTTATCGGTTCAGATTGCTTACTTGATTAAAAAGGACTTTCTAGAGCACGTAATGTAGGCTATGGTTCCTGGCTATGAAAGAAAGGAATTTCACAATCTCAAAAGGTGTTTGAGGGTTTCAAGAACCTAGGATCACCATTAATTACTCATTAATCTCTTTTCCTCACGTTGTCTTTGTAGAGATAGTGACATATAACCTTGTTAATCTCAAAAATCAACATTTGTTTAACATAGGTCATAACGCAAATCCAACTTTTCTTTGATGAATAACCAATCTAAACTTTTGAGGATTATAGAGGCTTTACCATAGACACACCGAAAGACATAACGCTTGATTTTTCGTGTTGACTTTTGGTATTTGTTGTGTTTTTATCAATCTTGGGCTTTCTTCTTCTAGCCCTTTCTCAATTATTGGACTTTTGTTCTAAGCCTCCCCTTTATCCATCGACTCTAACATTGTCTTCGTCTTTTCTAGGAAAAGACTCTCATTGCCCCTAGTGTGGGGTGTGATCCTAGTCAGGGTTTTTTATGAAAAAAATATTCTATCAGCTCAAAATGGGACTGCAAGGGATATATATTTCAAGCATTGTGAAAGGATGAAACAAAAATAGCCTTTTCTCATTTCAAGCAAGGTCGGTTAGAACCGATAAATTTTGACCTCATCCAATGTAATGGTTTAGACTTGTACGAATCATAATTCATGAGTCCATAACTACTGAATCCACTATATGTCATTATGCATACTGCTAAAACTTAGCTACATGGTGTATGGTTCAATTCATGTGTGAGCTCAAAAGTTTCTTGGTCACCTCATGTCATTTCAACAAGCATCGAGTCATTCAAGCAAAATAATTTTAATCTTCAGGATTGACTAATCTTAAACGCATGTTGGAGCTTGATCAAAATATTTTGTAAATAACCTTTGAAAGAAACATCTCATGCGTTCAGAACAACAAAGGGACAAAGAAAAGACATGTTTCGTTAAAAGATGAGATGTGATCCCAAAATAAAATGCAGAATGACAAAACTCATAACAAAAAGGATCGACAGTTTAACACTATTCTTGGACCAACTTTTCTGGCGATATCTGTGTTTTGCCAAGCATTTCGATCACTTGTCATTCTGAGGATGTTGAGGTGACAATATGGCCGATGATGTCATTTTTCACAAACTCAACTCGATTCTTGAAATTCTTGCAACTGTTCAACTGAATGGCACAAAATCCCCCAATGATATTCATGTATCTTTTACTAAGGGATGAGGGCTCAAAGGCGCACTCAAAAAGAGTTGAGGGCTAAAAGGCGCACTCAAAATGGAGGTAGGGTTAGAAAACGTACTACTTAAGGGATGAGGGCTCAAAGGCGTACTCAAAATGAGGTGAGGGCTCAAAGGCGCACTCAAAAGGAGGTAGGGTTAGAAAACGCACTACCAAAGGGATGAGGGCTTAAAGGCGCACCCAAAATGGAGGTGAGGGCTCAGAGATGCACTCAAAAGGAGTTGAGGGCTCAAAGGCGCACTCAAAGGGAGGTGAGGGCTCAGAGACGCACTCAAAAGGAGTTGAGGGCTCAAAGGCGCACTCAAAAGAAGGTTAGGGCTCAAAGGCGCACTCAAAATGAGGTAAATTGGCGGAGTCAAGGCAATAAGTCCAGAGTCTAACGGATGCTGGTAGACAAACTCGAGTGGTCGAGGTATGTCAATCTTAGCAAAGACATTTGAGCAATTGATGCTACAGTGAGACCTGGTTGGACCATATAATTAAGGCTTCCTATCGTCAGGGTCATCCTTTGATTCATCTCTCAGTATTGTTCTAAAATTCTTGGTAGAATCTTCAATCATTCCCCTCTTCATAGCTTGTTCAATTCTTTCGACAATCCTCACAACATCATGTCAATCTTCCCATGTTGTTGTGGTTATTTGTGGATTGGTAGAAACTTTCCAACAACCAGTGATCTTAGTAACGCATAGAAACATGCAGCACCACCACTGCTGACGTGTGGAATCACGTGTTGTCTCAACTGGAAGAGAAACTGATGAATCTGAAAACCCTTTTGTCTCCTCTTTGATTCCTTACTGACAGTGCAACAAACAAACACCTATAGTGGGAATTCTGCTCTGTTAAAGTTTCAATGTCTGCTCTTGTTTTTCTTAGAGCAGCATTCGATGCTGCTGGACCGGAATGGTGTTTACAATAGAGATGTCTGGAAAGAAGGCTAATGCACCAGGAACAGAAAGCTAGCAGCTATTATGTGCTATTGGAATATGTGAAGGCTTTGAACGACTATCAGTGCAGTTGAACGAGAACAAGGGTTGTCGTCATTAATTGATGACTGAAGGCATTGCTGTCATTGTTCATGACGAAAAAGGAGAGGTGCAACTTCAATGGAACGTGGGCAAGTAGTGTTCCCAGCAAGAGACTGTGCAAACGTTCCCTTTCCATTCTTGAAACTCAACACTTATTCAAACAGATTTGTGAGTTGAGCTACTTCACCTTTACTGCTCTCAACTTCCTTTTGATAACGAGCCTCTAGCTAACCCTTAACTTGATTTTCCATCTTCATCAGTCCATTAGACCTCAGGTAGGGGAACGTATGTTTCAACCGTGTGCATGCTTGATAAATGAATGAAATGCACAAATGGATGTAAAATGTCATATGTTTTATGCATGTTTGTTATTTGTTTCAAGGTTTCCTTATGACGAGGAATAGACCAGATCAGATTCTCTTAAGAAAATTCTCACTGAGGACTCCAAACCTACAGGAACTTGAACCGATTTGGGGGAGAAATTTGATGCCATAAATCAGAATCAAAATAAACATTTCTCATAACAAAAAGATGATGAAATTGCCTTTTATTAATTGATAATATTAAAAGTACAATAAGTCAATCTTTCCAAAGCCTTGGACCGTCATATGCTGAGATCTCATTAATTCCATCTCTGATCAACCCAAAAAACTGATGGAATTCATTTCTGGTCATTGGCTCACCATCTGCTACTTGTTGGGCTAGGCCTCGTAATCCTAAAGCATAATTCTTGGCATCATCTGCTTGTACATGATAGCGCATAGCTTCAGAAGCCCAACGTTCTGCTTCTCTTTCTGCATTTTCTTTTTCTGATGATAAGGTTTGCTCAACAGAAAGCAAATGGTCGACATGCTCATCTAAATTGGCAATGACTAAATCTTGATTTTGATGTTGCTCTTGAAGTGATTCATTTTTCTCTTCCAATTTTAATACCATTTTCTCAGCTTTTGATGCTCTTCTCACCCATCTCTTAATGTTGACATCTTGCTTCCTCTTATCTTCTGACAAAAGTACATATTTTTCTTGTAATTGCTGGAACTGAAGTTGTTGATGTTGTAGCTGAGCTGACAAGTCATCCTTTTCTTGTTTTATGATAGCCAAAGTTGTCTCTCGAGTGGCTAGATTAGATTCTAACTTTCTTTTTTAGCCCATAACTCTTCTACTTCAGCATTCAAACTTAGTTTATAAGATTCTTGTTAGGCGCGGACTTCTTCGTGTATGTCTTCCGCATACTGAATCAAAGACCTAAGTGGCCCTTCAAAAGGAGGAACTTTGTACCCTTTCCCTCTCTTCTTTTGCCATATTGGATATCCTTCAGTTGTTTCTCCTTCTACTCTCTTAGCAGAAGTAACCCTACCAGGATGTTTCCATGCCTTTTTCACTGATTCCAATAATTTCTTCGAGGTCTTGAAATCTTCATAAAATGTTCCCAGTTTGGTAGTCTTTGGAATAAACTGCTCAAATCCAAACTGTCGTAAGACCATGTTGGGACAGTAACTAATACAGCAACGGGCTCCTATCAACGGGACCCATAGGTACTCACCACAGTATGCCAGATAAGATTTGAAATAAGAGTATCGACTTCTCCAATGAAATGGAGATTTACTTAGACTCAAGAACATTGCTTCCCATGTGGTTCTTCCTACTTCATGCAAGTGTTTTTCAGCAAAATTCTCCAGCTGAGAATAAAGATGTCATGGGGTACCAACCAAACCTGAAATCTTCCCCTCAATCATATGACTCACAGTCCAAACAAACAATAACTGCAAGCAACATCTTAAACGACCCTTTCCGGCTTTTCTACAATAATTCAAGGATGAGAAAGTTTCTGCCAATATTGTTGTAGCCGGGTTAATTTTAAGGGTCACCATATTTTTAAATACATTGACAGCCTCAAAATCGATCATTCCTTCGGCAGATGGGAAAAGAACCAAACCATATATCCCTAAGGCCAAAATTCTCAATCGAATTTCATTGCTTTCATCATGTAATCTCCTCTTGAATATGGCCTCTAGTTCATTCCAAAACCAACCCTGGCTATTTCCTCGTTTAATTGCATGTGATTTTGCTAGTTGACAGTCTGTCTGGGTAATCCAAGCAAAGTTAGAAAGTGCATGCTCTATAGGTGTGTAAAAGTACACCTTTTCTGACTTGGGACAATAAAGCAGGGACTCATACTCCTCAATAGTAGGAGTCATATCCACAGTATCAAATGTGAAGCACCGATATTCTGGATCCCAAAACCCTATCATGGCCTGAAAACAAGCATGTTGGACCCTAATCTTTAGTAAAGATGATAGATCCCCATATTGTTTCTGAAAAGTGATTCGATCATGAGAGGATAACTTTTCCCAGCAGTCTAGCAGTTGTCCTGTACCAAGTGGTCTGTCATCCAATTTAACATGCTCTGGCAACTGAGACTCAAATTCTGATGGCAAACAATCCCCTTCATCATGTTGGCTCAATTCTGATCTGGTCAAAAATTCCTCAATAGTAATGGGTTTTTCCATCTCACACTTCCTGTAAGGATCGGTGGAGATTTAATGAGCACATGAAATGTATATGAACATGTATGTTCATGCATTGACATTTGTTCGTGTCCTAATGGGTATATCCTACTTGATAGGATCTAGCTCATAAGGTTTGGCTCAGTTTAGTCTATCCTTAAAGATATTCTTTGGTTCTTAGATTGCCCGAATTACTCGTGAAGTAATCGGCCTCTTAACCTTATACAACATGAGTAGGGGAGAAAAACTCCACAATACTAGTTGCATAGGGTGAGTTACAATCCAAGCGAAAGTCCAAATGAGCATCAGTGGACATAAGTCACACTTGCCACTTGAATCTCTCTTTTCTAACCTTAAACAGGACGAGCTCGGGTCCAGAGCTTTTATGGGTTCACAGTGAAGTGTGTGAAGACACAAATAAATAAACATGCATGCATGTGGCAATATGAAAAATGGAAAAGAATCACAGTAGATATTGCATAAAATAAATAATGCAAATAAAATAAATGCCCAAAAATAAATAGCGATAAGAAAGAGCAAATGAAAAGCAAACACAAGCAGTTGGCTCAACCCTAAGTCCCCAGTGGAGTCGCTATTCTGTCGATACACGACGTCGGGCAACGGCTCCCGCTTTTTTTGTTTATTTAACAAAAAGGGTTTTTTTTCTCAATTGGGGGAATAAAGATTTTATTGGAGTCGCCATCTAGTAATTTGAGGAAACTAGAAATCCCAAATTAGACACTGGTCCTAGAGATTCGGGTACGGGGTTAGTTATGATTAAGGGAAGGTAGACACCACCCTTAAAACATCCTTTCAATAGAAAGGTTACCCTTACTTGTGTGTTTTCTATTTGATTCAAATGCGATTATATTTTGGGCTTATTTGTAAATTTTTTAATGATTAATGTCGGTCCATAAAAATAGGAGACACATTAAAAATGACATCAGTCCCTAAAAATTAGGAGACTCGTCTAAAATATTGACGTTTGTCCCAAAAAAGGAGAATTACGTCTGGATTACCAAAAGAAATAATGGATATAATCCATTATATTTTGGGTTTATTGGTAACTTGTTTTTTTTTTAAATGGTTAACGTCGGTCCCTAAAAATAGGAGACGTGTTAAAAATGACATCAGTCCCTAAAAATTAGGAGACTTGTCGACTTTGGTTTTTGTATTTTTTTTTACAACATGCAAGAAAATTTACAAGCATTTATATATAAAAAATATCAAAAATACCAGTTGAAACCCAAAAAATTACCTGAGTGTCAATGTATAGGTAAAAGACTGAAATACCCTCGGATTTCTCGAAAAATTACGAAAATGCCACTGGCGGCGCGTGTGGCACACGCGCGGTTACTGTGGGCGGCGGCGAGATTTCCCGGCGAGATTTCTGTCCAACCGACGGTCGATCCTGGTAGATCTGAGGACGAGGATTCTGATGGCGGTGGTATCGTCGGTCGTTGATGGCTGACGAAGGAGAATCGACGACTTGAAGCTTCGGTGGTCGCCGACAATCGCGGCCCTTTTCCGGCCAAATGAGGCGGCGAAAACAATGAAAACCACCGGGGTTTTTCTTTACATCAGGGGAGAAACCTTTCTGTGGTGGTGCGGAGGCTGGAGACGGCCGGAGATGGGAGATCGGGGGAGAGAGAGAGAGTCGCCGGCGAGAGGAGAGAGAGGCTCTGAGATGTGCTATGGTGTAAACGCGCACACGGTTCACCGGTGCAGCTGAAGGCTGTGAACCGTTGGATCTTCGTTGAACTGATCCTGCGGCTGCGATTGGATAGATCTGCAAGTTGATCGGACGGTCCGGATGGGCTAAGGTATGATCAGATGTGTCGCGGTGTACCGAAAGCTCGGTACACCATGTGACGTGGCGCCACCGGATCTAAGGGAGAATTGTTTTAAGGGCTGAGATTGATTTGGGTTTTAATTGGGTGTGGTAAGCCCTATTGTACCCTATTAAATCAACGGTTCAGATCTGAATACTATAGATCTAACGGTTATGATATATTTGGTATTTTTCAAATTGTTTTTTTTTTTTAAATCAATATCCTACTCGCATGAAGAAATAGTAAAAAAAAAAGTGAATAGTAAAGATTTCTTTTTTTTTTCTTTCTTTCTTTTTTTTCCTCCCCTTTCTCCTGGCGAACTATCACTGGCTATTTATAGCCAATGACAGGAGACATGCAAATCTTCAAATCTTATTTTTTAAATCACCGTTTGCTTTCGGCATTTGTTTAATCGCCGTTTGCTTTCGGCGCGTTGCGCCGTTTGACAATTTATTTTATTATTTTTTTTATTATGTATAATAATATATATTTCTATAGGTAAAATTAAAAACTCTATTTAGTATTAGAAAAAACCTGATTCAACCACTAAAAATCCATTTTAATGACCGAAAATTATGTTGAAACACTGGGAAAAAAATTTTTGATGGGTATCAACCCAGTGAACCGGGTTTTGGTCGAAAATGATGGTTTTTGACCCGAAACAGCTCGAAACTCATTTTTTTACCCTGGTCGACATGGTTTGACCCGTATTGACCCGGTGGACTCAGTTTTGGTTGGAAATGACGGTTTTGACCCGAAACAACCCGAAATTCATTTTTTACCCTAGTCGACACGGTTTGACCCGTATTGACCCGGTGGACTTGGTTTTGGTCAAAAATGACGGTTTTGACCCGAAACGGCCCAAAACTCATTTTTTACCCTGGTCGACATGGTTTGACCCGTATTGACCCGGTGGACTCGATTTTGACAAAAAATGACGGTTTTGACCCGAAACGGTCCGAAACTCATTTTTACCCTGGTCGACATGGTTTGACCCGTATTGACCTGGTGGACTCGGTTTTGACCAAAAATGACGGTTTTGACCCGAAACGGTCCGAAACTCATTTTTACCCTGGTCGACATGGTTTGACCCGTATTGACCCGGTGGACTCGGTTTTGATGGAAAGATGCGGTTGACTCGAAAAAAGTAAATTTTTGAATTTTTAAACTTTTTTTCTTAATTTTTTTGGATTTTTATAAATAATAATAGAAATAAAATAACATTCGAGAAAATCTTGGTGGATCCAAAATTGGGTTACAACAAAGGTTTAGAGTAGAACAAACACTATTTGAAATCTTAATAGATATAGTTTGAACATAACCTACTAAATTAGGGTTATCTTCATTTTCTTTATCATGTGTCAGGGTAAGAGATCAGGGAACTCAACACGTTGTTCTAAACTTATGATGTGCTAGACGTCGAACATGAAGAAGTGAGGAGCATGTTGCTCTAAACCTTTGATGTGCTAGATGTCAAGCATGATGGATGGAGAACTAGGTAATTTAAGATAACTAATATCATGAGACCCCTCTAAAATCATATTTACCTCTTCAAGCAATTTCACTAAAGAGTTTCCTAAACTTTTTTTCTCTACCACTAAAACCGAATTATTATTTTATTTATTAACCTTATTTTCAGACTTATTTAGATTTATAGTGTTATGTCTCTCTTCTTACACATATTCTTTATTTATATCACTAAAATTCCTGGGATTAAGTTCATACACTTGAATACAATAGTCTTTCCTAAGACCTATATCTTTATGTTCTTGGATAACTAAGGATTTAGAGATGCATTTAAAGAAGATATGATCAAAACATTGATATTTAAAGAAGATATGATCAAAAGAAAGAATGGGGTTGGAAAAGTTTGTAATTTTACAATTTTTATTCAATTCAACAACAATTATCTAATATTTAGAAAAATAGGATATAAATACTAAAACTCTAACTAGAACAAACTATTGAGTTTATAATTTATTAAATAAAATACTCAACAATAATTAAATTAAAACCAACAAATAAAATCTAATTAATAAATTTCAACTAACTAAATTAAACCAAAACTATCTTGCCCATCAGATAACAGTTATTTTTTTCCCTACTAGGGCTGAATTGCTTGTTTCTCCATCCCAGTAGATGGGACCGAGAACGAAGCCTTACCTGAAAAGGCCTTATTTTGAATTTCTGTAGGGGTAGACTTTAGCCCATTTGTGGGATATGGGCTTGGGCCTGCACTCTTAGATTTCGAAGTGGCCGCTTTAAAATAAAAACAGAAGCATCGGATTAAAATCTCGACATTATTCTCCCGCGCTAAATCCGCCTTCCCAACCAATCTTTCCAAATCAGAATTTGCCAAGATATCAAATCTCGATCCCGAAGTTCTGGTCATATTTTTCTGCTACTGATCTCGTGCTTGAGTGATTCCCTACCTTAGCAGCACTCCTTCTTCTTCAAGGTTGAGCATGGATCCATTCCCGTATGCCTCCTCTATAGGCGGCGGGATCAGGTATCACCGGCACTTCCCTACCCCCATCACACTCCATGGAAGGAGCTTGCTTTGGTTGATACTGAGGACAAGCAGTACTACCATACCCAACAATGCCACAAGTAAAACAGACTTTTGGAAGACCTTCGCAAGCAATTCTGTTCTCCTCTCCATCAAGAAAAAACAAGTGATTTCAAAGGGTTGCGTAAATCAAGATCCACTGGAACCCTAGCAAATTTTCCTCTTTGAGCAAACC
Organism: Populus nigra; assembly: GCF_951802175.1. NCBI lineage: Eukaryota > Viridiplantae > Streptophyta > Magnoliopsida > Malpighiales > Salicaceae > Populus > Populus nigra. Next base: position 19,606,555 of record NC_084852.1, read on the forward strand.
GAGTACTATCGTCTATCTAAACGGTTCTACCCTCCAAATTACAAAGTGCCCTCAACACACTTTAACGGTACTATTAAATCGGCATATGGAAACGAATCCAAACAATCCCCGAACAAGGAACGTGACAGTCATCTCCTCGACACTTGTAATCAATACCTTATTACCTGTTTGTGTGACATCCATGCATCCAACTGGGCTAAATACTAAATTGCTTTTAGTTTAGTGTTAGAAGCCTACCAAAGTCCACAAAGAACTTCAATTGTCCCTACTCTAACTAATATATGTCCATTACTATTGCAAAGTTCAATACTTTTTAGGATGTTGCGTTGGCCATGGAGACCTATTCCAGTTGGTCCCATCATGGATAATCTATTATTGTCCCCTGAAAAATATAAAACTGGTTGGCGATTCTTGATCGCGCTCTTTCACCAGATATCTAAGAAAAGCTAGTGAGAAACAGTCCATAGAAAGAGTCTTTAAGATTATAAAAAAAATGGTATTTTTTGAATAATAATTTTGATTTGTAATTACTATAGCAAATCCCTGATTTGGAAGAATTTACTCGATTTGTCAGAATAATAAAAATAAGAAGGTCGTGATTAAGAATTAAACTTGTTTGAAAATCTATTTTAACTTGCTTTGTTTTTGAGGCAGGCTGAAATTGGATTGTGTATTCGTTCTTGTCTATTGTCATAACTCTTACTATATCCACGCCCCGTTTATTATATGGGCACTTCCCTGAGCAGTAACCCTTAAAAAATCCAATGTGTTGCTGACCTGACCCTCCTTTGTCTTTTTCAAGGACAAGGTCGGTACAGAGTAGATCCCCTGTTGTGTGGGCATCGAATGTTTAAAAAAGAAGTGCAAGGATGAACTTCATCAATCGGCTTCTTGCAAAGGGGACAAGGTTTCGCTCAATGTTTTTTTTTAATATTATTATACAATACTCTAAATAGAATGAAAAAATCAATGTTTCTTCACACATATTTCATGATGGATTACAACAGTAATTTACAGTAATTTTTCTTTTTGATTTTTTTTTTGCTAACTTTTCCCCTTTTTTTTTTCAACTTTTCTATATTTTTTTCATTTATTTTTTTTCCAAAATATTTTTTGTTGATTTTACCTTTTAAATATTAACCTGGTTAAAATTTTTGCTTTATAATTTTTTTTCTTTAAAATACTGTAAATTACTGCGATGTTTTTCCACATAGTTTTTCTATTTTATTTTTTTATTTTTCAAAATTATATTTGTCGATTTTTTTTCATATTGAGCTAATTGAGAATTTGGTTTTGTAATTTTTTTCTTTAAAACATTGTTGATTGCTACAGTGTTTCTCTGCATGGTTTTTTTTTCCAAAATTATCTTTTTTATTTTATTTTTTAATATTGAGCTGGTTAAAAATTACAGTTACAATATGTTAGGAAAGCACTGTAACTTTTTTTGAAAATTACTATTGATTGCTACAGTGTTTTTTCCCACATGGTTTTTTCTATTTTTATAATGTTTTTTCCTAAAATTATCTTTGTCAATTTTATTTTTTAAATATTAAGCTGGTTAAGAATTGCAATTACAAGTAAATACAAGTTTTTTCTCACAAAACACTATAGATTGATACAGTTTTTCCTCACATGGTTTTCTTCCAGTTTCTTTTGTGTTTTGTTTTTTTGTGATATATTTTTTCCAAAATTATAATACATTGTAGCTTTGCTTATAAAACATTGTGGATTGCTACAATGTCTCTCAGCATGGTTTTTTTATTATTTTTTTTCAAATTATCTTTTTTCATTTTATTTTTTTAATATTGAGTTGTTTGTAAATTATAATTACAAGTCATTACAAATAAGGCTAAATCATGTAGGGAAGTATTGTAGCTTTCATCACAAAACACTGTGAATTGTTACAGTGTTTCCAACATGATTTTTTTTTCTTTTTTTGGTGTTTGTTTTTTTTTTCTAAAATTGTCTCTGTCGATTTTTTTTTAATATTGAGCTGATTAAGAATTTAGTTTTATAATTTTTTTTCTTTAAAACACTGTGAATTGTTGCAGTGTTTTCCCATGTAATTTTTTTATGATTTTTTCCAAAATTATCTTTGTCGATTTTTTTTTGAATATTGAGTTGGTTAAGAATTATAATTACAATAAAACTAAATAATATGAGGAAAGTATTGTAGTTTTTCTCACAAAATACTGTGGATTGCTACAATATTTCTCTAAATGGTTTTTTATTTTATTTTATTGGAAAAGGCGCTATAGTTTTCCTCACAAAACATTATCAATTGCTACAACATTTTTTCTCATGGGTTTTTTTCCTTCCAAAATTATCTTTGTTTTTTTTTAATATTAAGTTGGTAGAGAATTTAGCTTTGTAATTTTTTTTTCTTTTTATTAACTAAAAAGTTAAATCATGTGGCGAAAGCACTGTATTTTTCCTCACAAAACACGGTAAATTGCTACAAATCATTTTGTTCAGTTTCTAAGTTTTTGATCACCAACACAACTTTTTTTTCGTCATGAAATATTTGCTCCATCATACCTTTAATTTCTATTACTTATCTAGCGTTGGTTCACAATTATAGCGCTATCAAGTGCATTTGTTTTCTAAGGCCGCGGCAGCGCGTGGGCATGTCATCTCGTACAATACTCTAAATGGTGTGGGGGAATCACTGTTCCCCCCCACACATTTCACTGTGGATTACAACAGTAATCCACAGTGATTCTTCTCCTGTTTTTTATTTTTTTGCTAAACTTTTCCCTTTTTTTCAACTTTCCTATTTTTTTTCATTTATTTTTTTTCCAAAATAATTTTTGTTAATTTTACCTTTTAAATATTGACCTGGTTAAAATTTTTGCTTTATAATTTTTTTTCTTTAAAATACTGTGAGTTGCTACAATGTTTTTCCACATAGTTTTTCTATTTTATTTTTTTATTTTTCAAAATTATATTTGTCGATTTTTTTTCATATTGAGCTGATTGAGAATTTGGTTTTGTAATTTTTTTTCTTTAAAACATTGTTGATTGCTACAGTGTTTCTCTGCATGTTTTTTTTTCCAAAATTATCTTTTTTATTTTATTTTTTAATATTGAGCTGGTTAAAAATTACAGTTACAATATATTAGGAAAGCACTGTAACTTTTTTTGAAAATTACTATTGATTGCTACAATGTTTTTTCCCACATGGTTTTTTCTGTTTTTATAATGTTTTTTCCTAAAATTAACTTTTTCAATTTTATTTTTTAAATATTAAGCTGGTTAAGAATTGCAATTACAAGTAAATACAAGTTTTTTCTCACAAAACACTATAGATTGATACAGTTTTTCCTCACATGGTTTTCTTTCAGTTTCTTTTGTGTTTTCTTTTTTTGTGATATTTTTTTCCAAAATTATCTTCATCGATTTTTTTTTAATATTGAGTTGGTTAGAATTTAACTTTGTAATAAAGCTTAATCATGTGGGGAAAACATTGTAGCTTTGCTTATAAAATATTGTGGATTGCTACAATGTCTCTCCGCATGGTTTTTTTTTTTTCAAATTATCTTTTTTCATTTTATTTTTTTAATATTGAGTTGTTTGTAAATTATAATTACAAGTCATTACAAATAAGGCTAAATCATGTAGGGAAGCACTGTAGCGTTCATCACAAAACACTGTGAATTGCTACAGTGTTTCCAACATGATTTTTTTCCCTTTTCTTGGTGTTTTTTTTTCTAAAATTGTCTTTGTCGATGTTTTTTTTTAATATTGAGTTGATTAAGAATTTAGCTTTATAATTTTTTTCTTTAAAACACTGTGAATTGTTGCAGTGTTTTCCCATGTGATTTTTTTATGATTTTTTCCAAAACTATCTTTGTCGATTTTTTTTGAATATTGAGTTGGTTAAGAATTATAATTACAATAAAACTAAATCATATGAGAAAAGCGTTGTAGTTTTTCTCACAAAACACTGTGAATTGCTACAATATTTCTCTAAATGGTTTTTTATTTTATTTTATAGGGAAAAGCGCTATAGTTTTCCTCACAAAACACTGTCAATTGCTACAACATTTTTTTCTTATGGGTTTTTTTCCTTCCAAAATTATCTTTGTTTTTTTTTTAATATTAAGTTGGTAGAGAATTTAGCTTTGTAATTTTTTTTCTTTTTATTAACTAAAAAGTTAAATCATGTGGCAAAAGCATTGTATTTTTCCTCACAAAACACGGTAAATTGCTACAAATCATTTTGTTTAGTCTCTAAGTTTTTGATCACCAACACAACTTTTTTTTTGTCATGAAATATTTGCTCCATCATACCTTTAATTTCTATTACTTATCTACTGCTGGTTCACAATTATAACGCTATCAAGTACATTTATTTTATAAGCTCACGGCAGCGCGCGGGCATGTCATCTCATATATATATGTTTTCTGTTAGTGTGAACATGATGGAACATATGAAAAAACAGAGCAATCATGTCCCTTTGGATTGCAGGGCATGCCACATTCCAAATAATGGTAGGTGGTCCATTTAATAAAACTTCCTTGATCCCTAATTAAAAGAACCTAAGACCCCATGCCCATGATACTATTCACTAGAACATTATAATAATGTTTTTGCCTCTTCACCAAGAAAAATTCCCACTGATTTCTAAGGATATTAAAATCTTTTTACATGATATATTTATTATTTTCAAATTAATTAAGATAAATAAATATTTTTTCATTGATCACATGGTGAAGCGACCAAAACATCTTTAGAAGCAACAAAAAATTAAACCTAGCATCAAGAGGTATTTTCACAAATGTTTTTTATTATTATTACAATTTAAGCTGAGGTAATTTGGTATTTGATAAAATTAAAAAAATAATAAATAATTAAAATGCTTAATAAAACAATGAATACACCTTAAAAAAAAATTATGCATGAGGTTAATAGATGTTTTTGTTTTCTCACAATATTTTTTTCTTTTTGTAATTAGAAAGTTAAATTAAAGGCACTTTAGTATTCATTTAAAAAAAAAAAAGAATGCACATGTATGGCATACTCGATGACGCGTGAGAGGTGCCCACACTATTTGGGTGACATATACGGAGTCTTCCGGTATCAAAAAATGTTTTTTTGTTGTGTCGTTAGAAGCACCGCCATGTTTTTTTCTTGTTGTTGCAGCACATGTCGCCGGTTGTTTTCTCTCTCTCTCTCTCTCTCTCTCTCTCTCTCTCTCTCTCTCTCTCTCTCTCTCTTCTCCCCTAAGAATTACATCATTGCCTTCTTAGTTGTTGGTATTTCAGCTTCAGTCCTTATTCTTTTGATTTCTTATTTTTTGTCTTAATTCTTTTGTAGAAGTTTTATTTATTTTCAATTTCACCTTAAATCTTAATTTTCCAAATACTATATTCTCCAATATAGTCTTTATTCTTTGGATTTCTAATTTTTTACATAGTCTCTTTTGTAAAACAATTATTGATTTTCAATTTCAACCTTCCATTCAAATTGATTATATTATGTTTTCTAATTTGATCCTTATTGTTTTGATTTTTATTTTTTTTCCTGATCTTTTTGTAAAAATTATTATTCTTTTCAATTTCATCATTCAATTACAATTTTATTTTTAATTTTTTATGTCAATTTCCATTCTCATTCTTTTTAATTTTTTATTCCTTTTACTAAATTGATTTTTTTTTCAATTTCACCATTCAATTAAATATAAAGTTTATTTTTTATTTTAATTTTGATCCTCATTCTTTTAATTGCAGTTTTTTAAAACCTTTTTTATAATTGAAATTATTTTTCAGTTTTATCCTTCAATATATGATTGAATAATAATTGAACTTCATGATTTTTCCAGATTAAGTGCTTCGAGTCTAATAATTTAGGTTACAGATTTGAAAAGTTAACATATTTTTTTTTAATTTTTTTTTATAGTTTTTTATAGTTTTTTAGAAGGTTATTTCAATCACATGATCTGAGTCATAGATTTGATGAGACATCCTAAATTAGCTTAGCCTACGGTTACCAATTTATTACAACCAATTTTTATGTTTTTTTAATCTCATTTTAGAACCTAAGTATTATATTTTACAAATAAAATAGCCCGCTCACGGAGAATTGCGAACATCAAAACTAGTTTCATTTTGATAAGAACTTAAATCAACAGTTAGATAAAGCAATGTTTGGTTGTTTGTAATATCATTAAATGAACTGGAAAACTTTGTTGCAGTAGAACAATGATGATATATTATGAATTATAATGATTAAGTGATAACTGTGAGGTGGGGTGGGGGGTAGTGGTTATGATGACAGAGTAATGGTGGTGATTATAAAAAATGACGGTGGAGTGAGAAGGTGAGGGAGCCAACAATGAAAACAACATTAATGAAGGTGACAATTGAGTGAGAAGGTAGTGGTGGTACTAACAAAAATAATATAAATGGAGACGATGGTATAAGATTATTTAATGATATTACAAAAGAATTATTTTTAGTAAAATATTTTATCATCACAAGTTTTAAAATATAAAATATTTTATAAAAACCAAATCTAAAAAAATAAAAAGAATTTTATTATAAAATATTCTACACAACAAAGTTTTCCAGTTCATTTTATGATATTACAAACAACCAAACATTGCTTTATCTGATTGTTGATTTAAGTTCTTATCAAAATGAAACTAGTTTTGATGTTCGCAATTCTCCGTGAGTGGGCTATTTTATTTGTAAAATATAATATTTAAGTTCTAAAATGAGATAAAAAAACATAATGTTGTTTTCATTGTTGACTCCCTCACCTTCTCACTTCACCGTCACTTTTCGTAATCACTCTACTTCGCCACCATTTCTCCGTCATCATCACCACTACCCCCCACCCCACCTCACAGTTATCACTTCATCATTATAATTCATAACACATCATCATTGTTCTACTATAACCTTATTTTCAAATAATTATTTACAAAACATAGTAAAATATTTCTCAAGTAAATGTTTTTACAAAAGAATCATAAACATGGAAAACAAATTTTCCTAGGATTGCAAATTCGTTATTACTCAAATTATTGTGTAATATATAGCAACCACAGTTTGCGTGTAAACATAATTTAGTCTGTTTGAAAGTGTGGTTGCGGTTGCTTTTCAAAGTAATTTTCGTGCTAAAATGTATTAAAATGATTTTTTTTATTTTTAAAAATTATTTTGAAATTAGCGCATCAAAATGATCTAAAATATAAAAAAAATTATTTTTGAACAAATTATTTTTTTAAAAAATATGGATATAACCATATTTCCAAATGCTAACTTCAAATTTAGAAATGGAATTCGATAAAAAAAAAAACTGCACGTTAATAAGATTTTTCCTTAAAACAACCGTTCCTGTCCCATCTGATGTGCATGAGGAACAGTCAAGAAAATGTTTGATTAATGCCACAATTTGATGAAACCATGTTGCATGCTTGCATCTTTTCAATCCTTTTTTTTTTCCACAGTGGAAATGTTTGAATTAAATGTGGGGATGGATTAATTAGCAAGGTAATAGAGTGCTAGCATCGAACCTCTTTGAGACTAAGATCATGGTAAAATTACCAGCAGATTAACGTCTGCAACTGGTTAGAACTTGGAAATAAATCGGACCCAAAAAAGAATGGCTAGCCCCTGTACTCGATGACTATTTTTTTCTTTTTCCTTTTCATATTTCATGGTTATTTCCATAATCATAGCATCCTCACTTTAGTTTGGTTTGGTATACCATACCTAAATTTTTTTTTTAATTAAATATGTGTTTAATATTGAATGCAAGGTATTTTTTAAAAGTATTTTTTTACTTGAAAATATATTAAAGTGATTTTTTTTAATGTCATCATATTACAACCATTAAAAAACACTAAAAACATTAATATGATATTTTTTTAAATGAAATATATTGTTAAAATATATCTAAAATAAAAAAAAATAAACAGGGCTTAAATGTTAGATAAATATGAATCACATGATTCAAACTTTCCAAGAATGATTATTTATTTTCAAATTTTAAATAAGATTCTAGTGGTGTTTAATATCACATTCAATCATGTTTTTTAAAAGTTTTGAATTATTTTAGTTTTAAATTAATTTTTTATGTATTTGAGATAATTTTAATATGTTAAAATCAAAAATAATTTTTATACATTTTTAAATAAAAAATATTTTAAAAAAGAATTTCTAATACACTTTCATTTACAGGAACTTCAATTCTCTTACTTGGAAAAGGATTCTGTTTTCCAATTGAATTATATTTTTTTATTAGTAAGAGCTTATTTGTTTTTGCGTTTAAAAAATATTTTTGAAAAAAATTAAAATATTTTTATTTTAAATTAATTTTTTGATATTTTCAGTTTATTTTGATATTTAAATTAATTTTTTAAAAATAAATAAATATTTTTTTAAATAAAAAATATTTTAAAAAATATCCCTATTACATGTAAAACACAGCTACGTAGAGCCAAGAGGGAAAGTATCAATCCATTTATTTGTGTAGATAAATTCCAGAATACTTTTAATTACCAATAATTAATCTGCGGATCGACTCTAAGTATCAATCACTTCGATAGTATCGACTTTGAGTGGAGAGAGTTTTATAAAATAAAAAAAATAAAAAGATTGAGTGTTTATCGTTGTGAATTAAGCAAAAAAACAAGAACAGTCCTGATTGGATTTACGAGCTGACCTTTCTGACGAATTTGCTGACGTGTAACGTCACCAACCATTTCTCTAGCTCTAATACTTTTCGTCAGAATATCTCGTGGCTCCAGATTTTCACAGCTTAGAGAGAGAGAGGAGAGAAAAGAAGAAAAAAGACACAGAAATCTAAAAAGGTTGCGTTTTTAATGGCAACCTTTCTCTCCTCATCTTCTCGTCCTCTCCCTCTGCTCCTCTCCTCTAATCACTGTCGCCTTCAAACGCCGCCGTCTCTTTCTCTCTCATTCCCATTTTCTTATCCTCTTCGCGCCACTATTACCGCAAATTCTAGACAAATCAAAACCCTAATTCTTGCTTCGTCGAATTCAGATTCTTCCTTCGATGGATTCGGTTTTAATCGAGAGCCTTGTTCTACCGATAAGGTTAGTTCACATCTCTAATCCTCAGTCTTCTGTTTTTCTCCCTCTCTCTTAACTGAACTGAATTGGTTTGGATTAGATTTTGTTTTATCTTATTGGGTGTAAAATTTATGGAATTAGAATTTTACGGACTTGATGATTGTTGATGGCATTTTTGGAGTTTAGGCTTACCCGAGCATCTTGAATTTGTTGAATTGCTGGTGAGCAGAGAAAAATAGGTTCAATACTCTACTAAATTTGATACCACTGACTTTGTTGATGATGAATGAAATTATGAAACAAAAGGATCGTGGTATGATCCGGGAGGTAAATTTGGCGTATGCTTGAATTTAGATAGTATGTTAGGTATCGAATTTTGGCAAAATGTGTAATTTGAAGTGAACTGAATTTTGTAATATTTACTTTTTTACATTTTTACAGGGAGAGGAGAGCAAATAAGAACCACTATAGATAATTCATTAGATGGAAACTGTTTTTGTAGAATGAGATTGTACATCGTGAATTTTCAATGATAAACTCCTTGCGTCTCATTTTGCAATTTAAAATGGTTCTTTAAGTTATTTGGTTTGTGATTTCGTTTTCGTTTTACTAGTAAGTCATGTTAGTTTTGTAGCTAGACGATAACCAGCGGGCAGGAAAACCAATTGGCATGTTGTATTCAAGATTATTTGCAGTTGGTCTTTGGTTAATTTCTATCTTTTTCTTGAAGAATTCATATGATATTCGTAATGATTGAGAGCGTATGTTCTTTCAGAAATCACTTCTTTCAGAATTGATACAAGAGATAGAGCCATTAGATGTGAGCCTTATCCAAAAAGATGTTCCACCTGCTACTTTGGATGCTATGAAGAGGACCATCTCGGGCATGTTGGGCTTACTTCCATCAGACCGATTTCAAGTTTTTATTGAGGCTTGGTGGGAATCTCTCTCAAAGTTATTGGTCTCTTCAATGATGACAGGGTACAATAATTCATTGCTTTTGTCGTCTAGCTTATATGGAACATGATGTGATCTGTCTAGGCCCATTTAGATATCTGATGATCAAAAGACAAAAGGAAATTATTAATTTTTATTCTGGTCGATTCTTGCATGGATTGTAGTAGTTTTTGAACACTTGATGCATCACATGACAATTTGTTCAGCTGCCTTTTGGTTGTTGTTGTTATTATTATTATTATTAGATATCCATGAATTATATTTCTCCTTGAATTGCAGGTATACACTACGAAATGCTGAGTATAGGCTTTGCCTTGAAAGAAACCTTGATATACACGAAGAAGATTCTGAAAAGCAAGCGCAGGGAAATTCAAAAAACAATCTTCAAGGGTTAGTGCTAGAGAGTGAAGAAACAAATCAAAGTCTTGGAAAAGATACTGAATTTGAAAAAATTGCAGAAGACCTATCTGATGACATCAATATCCAAGGCCTTGGTGAAATATCCCTTGAAGCTCAGCAATATATTCTTCATTTACAATCTCATTTATCTTCTGTGAAAAAGGTATGCAATAGCAATTTAGAAACTCCCTTGGAACACAGACAATATATTCTTATATTCTTCATTTACAATCTCATTTTGTTAACTTTTTGACTGTGTGCTTGCCTTTTTAATTCTTATGAGGCTGTATGTAATCTATCTAGTTGATTATGTACATATCACACATGTTTGAAGCTTTGCGTTTCCCTTTTCTCTGAAGGCCTATGTTTCTCTCCTGGTATCATATCCTTCTCAAGAAAGAAGAGATGTGCTGTTATTTAGGAGAGGAGAAGTTCCATTTCTAATGATATTAATTGTTTTAGTCTTGTCATTCTTTGATAATGATATAACCTATCTTTTTTGCCACCATGCCCACATAGTTGTGAGTGTGTGTGTGTGAGAGAGAGAGAGAGTTATTTTCTGACTCTGAAGTTAATTTTCTTTGGTGGCAAGACTCCATGATTATTTTGAGAGTGATCAATGTGACTGAATGCTGTTAGAAACAATTGGTTGTTGCATCTAGGACTTTTATTTTTTCCCCATTTAAGTACTTATTTTTCTCTTCTCAACCTCCTGTTGGAAGTTCTCCCTTTAAATTTTCAATTTTTAGAGACATTCACAGTGTGTTTAAATTATTTTCATGTCTTTTACTTGGAATTAGAATATCCATTCCAGAGAGGTGGAGGTCTTGGTGTGGGAAAACTGGTGTAAGGATATCACCTGGCTGTAGAACCAAAAAAAAAAAGTCTCTTTGCTGTTCAATTCGTATGGTGTCAACAGACACATTTATTTTGTTCAGGACGTGTTCTTATATGTCTTTTATTTTCCTTTTATTTCTGTTAAAGGAACTACATGAAGTTAGGATGAAAAGTGCTGCTCTTCAAATGCATCAATTTGTCGGCGAAGAAAAGAATGATTTACTGGACTACTTAAGGTCACTACAACCAGAGAAGGTGATTATTATTCCCAAGCTCATTTTCCTACAGAATCTCTTCTTTTGAAATTTGTCTGATGTTTTCAAATCGCTGAATGCTTTGCATAATATGATAAGCCACTATCAGATGTGGTTGTTGCATGCTTCATATCAAACTGGTTGATTACAGGGTGTAATGCCTGTATTATTGGCTCAACACATGAGAGTGGTGATTTTGTGTGATAATACTTTCTGATCTGCAAAATTTCTTGATGTTCCTGTTTCTTCATCAGAATAAGCTAAGAAAGGATTCTTTGATTCAATTCCAATAGTATGAAGTTCTAACATTCAAACTCATTTTTTTCTTGTTTTCTTTTGCAGTAGTACTGAGTGAAAAGCTATTTTGTTTTTCAAGTATTCGGTTTTAGTTTCTTAATTAGATGCTGTTTCCAGAGCTTTTGATGTGCAATGATTTTTTTATTTTCCTTTTCTTTTTCCCAGCATTTGGTAAGGCATGCCAACTGTGTTTTCTCAATACACGGGGAGTTGCCTGTAAATTCTAAAGTCATGAATATCCATCTGATCCTGAGTTCCTTCCAATAATTTCAATGTTTATATGATCTCCTTTTCTAATTATGTTGATAGCAGTGATGGTTTTTGGCTTTTGGTTTAACTGTTGGCCCTGCTTAGTGCAATCTTAAATGTAGCTACATGTTCCTACACAAGTATTAATGTTTTTTAAGTGTTTAATTATGAATCCGCCACAACCCCAATAGTACTATGATTTATTTTTGTACTTGGATAAAGCCTGGAGGCAAGGTGCTCTGTCAGTAATTTGTAGATCCTATTCCTACTTGCGTTTGGCCAAGTTCTTTATTTCTATGCACAACAAAACCTCAAGCAATGAACTGCTTGGTTTATTTTAGATATGCTGGTAATATATATGGTTGTGACATGAACAGGTTGCTGAGTTATCCGAACCAACATTCCCTGAATTAAAAGAAACGATCCATTCTGTAGTCCACGGTCTCCTTGCAACCCTTTCTCCTAAGATGCATTCTAAGACTCCTCCACAATCAGAGAACACATCACCTGGATCGCTAAATACTGGAGTTGATTGTGCTGAACTTGTTGAGAACACTTCGCTTCATTTCCAGCCCCTCATTTCATTGACAAGGGACTATCTGGCACGACTACTTTTCTGGTTAGGCCTTTTCATCTAACTCTTTTCTCACGATGTTCTTCCCTCGGGCAACAGATTTTAATACTATTACATCCGTTTTCTTTTTTCTTTTTTTCTTCAAGGTGTATGCTTCTGGGGCACTACCTGCGAGGCCTTGAGTACCGAATGGAGCTGATGGAACTTCTATCCTTGACAAGCCATGAAGAAAATGATTCCTGTGAAGACAGGCAAGTTGCTTGAAGGCGTTTCTTTCAGATGCTTCGGATTGTAAATATTCAAGGTTTGTTTTTCAAGATTCAAGATGAAGAGGCTGGAAGTGAGATATAAGCATGGGCCAATTGAGCTCTTGCGGATAGATAGTTTCCTTAGTGTAATAGAATTCCTTCATATTTTTTACAAGTATATTATCATCTCTTTGTTTGACCGTTAGATTATCACCACACCCACACGCACATGTACAAAGTAGAGAAACCTCTGCGTTCTTGCTTTCTCCTACGTTTCTAGCAAGTTTTTAGTTTTTTGTTCCAAATGTTTGTAGCAGGTGTAATCACTTGAGAATATATATCCGTGGAATGAGCATAAGTAGATCATTTGCCAGTAAATGTGAAGGGGAGAAATCAAAACCTCTCTCACTTGTCATCACAAGTTGTGTGATCAAAAGGTAGATCACGGAATGCGTTTCTTATTTATTTCCATTGGTTGACATCAATGACATGCCTGAGTTAAATCATGTTCCAACTTGTGGTATATCCATTGCTTGACACGTGACGTTCTCAAAGAAATCTACAAGTGGTATTATATCAAAGAGTCTAATAATTGATTTAAAAAATTGAGCTGATACACTCGCGCACATAAGCGGATAGCTATTGCGTCCCATCCGTAAATTAAGAACTCTCACTGATAAATAGATAATATTTAAATAAGTTGACAGACATGTTTTTAAAAAAATCAAAGTGATCGATATCAATTTAAATTGATATTGATTTTTTATATATATCCATTATAAAACCTTATATATGAACAGAAAGCTTTTAATCCAGTGTAAATATGTTTTCGGGCGAATGATTTATTTTTTGTCAATTAAAAATTGCTCGGGATTCAATTAATACTGCTCTTGTCTATTTGTACGGGAAATTGGGAAATGTCGAACAGATCAGGTGAGTGTATGGGATTGTTGTCTAGCCGTGTTTTTTTTTTTTAAATATATTTTTTAAATTAATTTTTTTATATTTTTAAATTATTTTGATATATTAATATTAAAAATAAAAAATATAAATATTTTAATATGTTAAATTTTTTTATAAAAAAACAATAATTACTCCAGTATAAACAATTGGAAAAATATGTCTTTTCTTGCAATTGCATGACAAATGCATGTGTCCAAAATGGTATCCCTTTAGAGGCATAGTTATCAAACCCGGTTCAGAGATTAACCCGGTCAAAGAACCGGGTTTCAGGTTTTATGGGTCAACCCGGATCAACTTGGGTTAACCTAGATCAACCTGAAAAATTAAAAGAAAATATTTAAAATTAATACGTCAAGATTACACCTGCAAAAAATAAACACATCAAGCAATACAAGTGTTCAAGTTACAATGGCAAGAGAGTTGGGGTTTAAAGTTAGATGGTGAATGTCAAAGATAAACATCATTTAGACTGTTTTTTTCTACAGTCTCCTTTCAAATGACTCCCTTCACTGTATAGAAAGATTCCAATCAGAACACCACCACAAACCAAAGAAACAATAGCTCACACCTTTTGTTCCCACCGACTATCAGATGACAATTCCTCGAATAATCAATAAGTCCTTTCCTTTTTCTGTCTACGAGGACTGCCACACCCTACTGCTCTGCTAATACCAGAACCATTGCAATACATAATCCATGTTCACAGAAAACAAAAAAAAAACTAGCCTCCGGCTCCTAAAACAACCTGCCTCCACACAGGCTGCACAACCAGAGCTTCCTTTTGTGTTTCTTGATTCCCAATAAGAGGGGATTTGATTTGAGGAAAACCCCAGAGTGTGGGAACATAGTGTAATTCAACCCGTGTTTCATGAAGATCCAGAACCAGCCAAAGCTTCCCTTTTCACTAGGCCAAAGCAGCTGCCACATAGGCATGGCCACAACTTCCCTCATCCCTCTCTCAGTCAACTAGAGAGCCCCTCCTTCTTCTTCACCAGCCGCCTCCATCTCTTGGCCAAACCAGAGCCATCAACCACTAACATAGGAGACCAGCCTCATAGACGTCGTCTCCAGCTTCCCCCATCTCTGTTAAACCGAGACTCGACTCTCTCTCCTTCGACCAGCCTCCAGCTGCCCTCTCCCTTCTTCCTCTTCGCTGCTAACAGTAGTTCATTGTAGAGAAGATGAAGAAATAAGAAGGGAGTCCGAAGGACAGAAACCAGATTTGAAAAGGAAAAAAAAAGGGCACCGGGTCTCGTCAGGTTCGCCCGGGTTATGGGTCAACCTGCCAGGTCAACCGGGTTTTACTGGGTTATTGTATTGACTGGTCTTTTAACAAACCCAAACCGGTCCAATCATCAAGTTAACTGGATCCCGGGTTAACCTGCCGGGCTGATCCGAGTTTAATAACTATATTTGGAGGCACTGACCCTTTTTCGCCTGTTCACGTTACAATGGGAAGTGTGCTTTCAGCTTGTGCTTAGATTGGTGATCTTGAGCTTGAGATGTGGGTTCATGAATACATGAAATGTAATGGACGAAAAGGTGTTCTAGAATCCAACACATTTTTAGCCACTCATGTACATAAACAAAAACTAAAGCATCTATGGAAAATACTTTAATATTTTTACTGTTCATCAATTCTTTGATAATTGTAACAGTATATGATTGGATCATATGATGATGGGTGTTAGGATTAAGTGTTTTTTTTTTATCTTGAAAACAATTAAGAAAACAAATTTGAGTTCAAAAAGATTTTTTATTTTAATTTAATTTCGGGTTTTAGGTTTTTTTTTATGTTTTTGAAGGCTATGAATTGTTTAATAAGATTCCTAGAAAGTGTCTTAAATGTTTTGGATAAAAAATCGATTCAATATGGGGTATTGAGTGAAAAAACCATGAACCTTGGTTTTTTGATTGTATCAGTAGCTAGATTTTGAGAGTTTCAAATGACGTGCCATCTATTTTTTATATATGTATATGGAGCGGACAACATGCTTACTAGGCTTAATAGCGCCTAATCTCATTTTTTATTTTTTAAAACTTTGATTTTTTTAATTAATACTTTTTTTATATTTTAAAAAATTATTTTTTGACTTATGTTTTAGTCACTACCTATCCTTTGTGATTTATTTTGGATTTATTTATTCTTTTTTAAATAGAGATTATTATTTTTTAATTATATTGGGTATGTTTAATTTTTTATGATGTTAGTGTGATTCATTTTCTATAATATTTTTATATAGATTGAATATTTATTTTTTAAAATATTTTTTATATGCAGCCTTGAATAATATTTTTTTTCTTTTTCTGTTATTTTATTAAATAAGTTTTATATGTGTATCGATTTCTATTATAAATTGATTTTAATAAATAAATTCATTGAACGCAATTAAGTAAATAACTCATGTTGTGATATTAAATATTTTGATTTATATTTGTCTCTCAAATTTTTCAATATGTTTTTATTTATCTTTAATGAATTTTTTTTCATTCACTTACACAATGGTTTGTAATTAATTTAATTAATTTATGATTTTTATGTGAAAAAACATGTTGAAAAATTTTACATGTTTAATTTTTTTTATCATGTATTGGTGTTTTCAATTTGATCTTTATTCTTATACTTTTTTGTTTTTAATTTCACCATTCAATCCAAGTTGATGGTGTATTGTTTGTTTTTTCTTTTTCTCATTTTTTTTATTAATGCCTTTTTTATGTCTTTTTTAAAATAATTTTAAATTTTATACTTTAATTAATATCTCTTTTCTATTATTTTTTCTTTTTTTAGCATTTTCTAAACAGTAATTATTTTTTAATTATACTAGGCATGTTTAATTTTTTAAGAGGTTAGTATGATTTATCTATAAATTTCTTTTATATATTATATATATATTAAATATTTTATTTTTATTATATTTTAAATATATACAACCTTACATAGTATTTTTTTTCTTTTATTTTATTTAATAAATTTTATGTGTGTCATCAATTTCTTTTACAAATTAATTTTCATAAAAAAAATTCATTTAACACAATCAGATAAATAACTTATTATTTTTGCTTTTGAATAAAGGTGTGTGTGTGTGTGTGTGTGTATATATTTCATATTTGCTATAGTTGTCTGTTTTTTTTTAATATGATTTTATTATTTAGTTGATTGAAATATATCTCAAATTATTAAATTTATTTTTATCAAAATATATTCATGACACCTAAATATTTTACTGAAAAATAATGCATAATTACAGCGGACACCAGTCTAATATATGCTAAATTTAGGAGTTTTAGCGAAGCGAAAGACCTTTTTTGACCGGATGGTTTATGCTAAATGTGGGAATTTTGGCAAAGCGAAAGACGTTTTTTGACCAGATGGTTTCCAAAGATGCCATCTCATTCAGAGTGCGAACGTTCCTTGGTCTTCTATGGGCCTGCAGCCACTCGTGGTTATCGGATAAAGGACGGCAGACATTCCTAGAAATGAGCTCACGGTTCTTAATCCTAAATTGGAACGTTATGCTGGCTTATATCAATCTTCTTGCGAGAGAGAGAGGGCCATGTGGATGAAGCTATCAATGTTGCTGCCTCCATGCCTTGTCAACCAAATAATTTTGTTTGGGGGCATTGCTTGGTGGTTGCCTGCTCCATTATGGAGTAGATTTGGCTCGAAATTTATAAGATTCTTGTTGAGGTGGACCCGGGTAATTCTGCAGGACATGTAATGCTAGATAATGTCTTCGCAGTTGATCATCGATGGGACACTGTCTTAGCACTTAAGTGGTTTATGAGGGAGAATGGAGTCAAGAATCAGCCCAGATGCAGTTGGATCAGCATTGATGGGATTGTACATCAATTTCATGTGGGCTCTCATACTCAAATTGAGAGGATATATTAAACATTACTTGGATCGATGAAGGAAATGAAGCTAGCTAGCAACTTCTTTGCAAATATGGAAGTCGTGTATCAGTTGGAAGCCGGGGTTGCTTAAGCATTACATTGGAGCTACTTTAGATAGCAGCTCTTCCTCCGCTTCAACCAGATGATTTCTGTCAGAAACTTTGGGTCCATTAGCACTACAGGCAGAGAATTACTGTGGCGCCTTGTGCTGGACTGGATTGAGAGCGTAAAGCCTTTAATCATTAACTGGAATAGACAACAACTGTCTTGGTCTTGGTTATCTATCCAATTTTAAAAGCTTTGGTGTACAGGAATTGCGGATAGAATCGAAATCTTACTAAAATGGGGAAACAGCAACGTGCAAAGAAGACCAGTTTTCAGTCTTGAATACGCGAAGCCTCGTATATATATATATAAATGATCCATTTCACTTTAAAGTTAAACCTGATTCGGAAGCACAAGATATGTTTTCTACATGGATCTTAAGAAGGCCACGTAGAAGCAGCTATCAATTTAGCTGTCTCCATGCCTTGCACACAACAACTTAATGAGGGCATTGCTTAGGGGTTGCCTTCTCTGCTCGAGATATTTAAGAGTTAGATTGAAGTGGATCGTGGAATCTGCAGTCCATATGGAGGTAGCCAATGTGAGGGCTTGCAGGAAGCAGAAGGACTTCAATTGTGTAGACTTAGAAGACAGCAAGGGTACGTAGCATCCCAGCAAGGACGACTGGTATTTCAGAGTCTTTTCACTTCTTCTAATGGGCAATAATTCATTGTAAATGTGTTGCACTGCGTGTGCTTCCTCTAGCTAGTTGAACATGAGCTTCCTTTGAACATCTCGGCTAGGCTTGAATGTTTAAGCCAGACAGCGGGTTTATTTGTGAAGATTGAATTAGCCTAGACTTCTTCAGCCATGTAACTTTAGCTGACTCCATCGATCTTGGTGTCGCTTTAACGGCGAAAGCCTCCATGCAAAAGCTTGAAGATGATTTCTACGAAAAACTAAGGCTACTTTTCCACCATCTTCAAAGATAGCTCAAGGTCCTGGCAAGACAAAGAATGAAGTGTTTTTTCTTCTTTTTTTCCCTAGTAATTTTCAGTAATTGTACTTATCTTAATTTAAGCGAGTTACAAAATCTTCTGCTTGTTATTCTCCGTAATTGAGATTTCATTCCATCTCTTGTTTTAGCGTTTGATCATCAAGCTATCATGAAATTATCGCTGTCGTGTTTATCTTAATAATCGACCTTAAAGATTTCAGCGAAATTCTTCTTATTTAATAAAAAAACTACAAGTATAAAATAAAATTATTTAATATCCTATTTATCAAACATATATAAAAATTAAAAATAAATATTTCTTAAATATTTTTAAATACTTTATTTTACTCAAAGATGGATTCACCTTAAGCCGGCTCGGTCTATAATTGCATTTGTTTTTTAAAAAAAATTACTACTTTAATAATTAATTAGCCTTCTTGGTGTAAATCCAAACCCACAAACTCGTCCGATCGATAACATGTTTCATAGGATACCTTGTACCATTTAATATTATTAATATATTATTGGAAGGAAAAAAAAGTATAATTAGTTTTTTTTTCTTAATTTTTAAAGAGTTTATTAATTGTAGTTTTTCTTTATTCTTTGTCTTTCTTCTTCTTTTATTATTTTTATTTTTGAAGAATTTAGTTTTTCCTTTTCAATGGAATACGAGAATTGCAGTACTGTAGAAGGAGAAACAAACGTTTCCATATGACGTACGTATTTTTATTTGATTACAGTTCTACCTCCAAATAATATCTTATCCTCGAAGACTCTACCTTTTCTCCTCAGCCAGAATTTTTCTTTTAATCGAAATCCAATACAAGGAGCCCGTATAAATATTAGGTGGTTTTCAAAACCATCAAACCCTAAACTGACTTTAGACTCGCTGGGAAATACATAAGCACTCCCTGAAAGCGCCTGAGCAAAGATTGTTGCTTATCCCTTTGAAAAAAAGAAAAAAAAATCTTTTCGCTGTATACGATCCTACCAGCTCACAACAAAACCTAGAAATTTCTTCCCCTGGATTCGTGTTTGAATCTCCTCGCTTTTACAATATGAAACTTGATTATTCTTATCCCTTTGAAGATCCAATTCTAGAAAGTTACTTTGCTAGAATGAATCTTTCTACAACTGGTAGATTTTCTCATTCTTCTAATGAACAACAACGATCTTTGAACACGATGAGGAGTGATGATCAGTACTCACTTGCTGCTGGTCACCCATCATACCAGAATAGCTCCCAAAATGGGACCACATATATGGAGCAATATCCTTATTTTTCCAACATTAGAAACAATAATGGAGGCTGCGGCTATGATCAGAATGTCCGAGATCAAGACTACCATGATAGATTTGCGCTGCATTCTTTCCCCAGCACCTCCCAAAATAGTACCGGACATACGGTGCATCCTTCTTCTTCCAACATCGGAAACAATAATGGCGGCCTCGGCTATAATCAAAATATCCAAGACCAAGACTGCCGAGATAGGTTTGCACTGCATTCTTTTTCGAACATCGGATACAATAATGGCGGCCTCGGCTATAATCAAAGTATCCAAGACCAAGACTGCCGAGATAGGTTTGCACTGCATTCTTTTTCCAACTTCGGAAACAATAATGGCGGCCTCGTCTGTAATCAAAATATCCAAGACCAAGACTGCCGAGATAGGTTTGCACTGCATTCTTTTTCCAACTTCGGAAATAAGCATGCGAGCACTTCGCGCGCGCGTATACGTAGTCAGTCTTATGATGCGCTTGATCAATATGGATTATGTCTTGGTAGAATACTCGATGCTGATAGCACAATACTTGATACTGGCTCTCAATTTAGAAGGGTAAGATCGTTAGAATCTGCAACGCCAGATACTCTGAGGGTTTCTTCTTTGCCTAATTCCCCAGTTTTTCAATCAGATCACGTATCACTATATAAACTGAAAGGCAGAGTGGCTGTGGCAGCAAGAAGTCAAAGTCTGTATCGGGTCTTGCAGGGCTTCCTTGATGAGAGGAAGCCAGATCTAATTGAGATGGTTTTCTTGGAAGTGAAAGATTATGTACATGACTTAATGGAAGATCAGTTTGGTAATCATGTTATTCAGAAGCTTTTTGAAGTATGCAGTGAAGCCCAAATGACTCAACTTATTCTCTCTTTGATCCATAACCAAAGGAGGCTGCTTGGGTTATTCTTTCATCCAGTGGGGTATGTACATGGTGTTTTCGTTTTAATTCAAACTCCAAATCAATGATTTGGACTAATTTCATTTAATTATTCTTTTCATAGAACCCGTGCGATGCAAAAGATGATAGAGCACATCAAAACGCCTAAGCAAAGATTGTTGCTTACACAAGTTTTGATTCGGAGGACAGTCATCTTATCCCAGAACCAAAATGGTTATCACGTAATTCAAAAATGCTTGGAACATTTCCCATTTGATGATATAAAGGTAACACACACACACACACATTATTTATATATATATATGCTTTGTCCTTGATACACAAAAGTGATTGCAAATTAAGCATATTTCTACATAATATTGAATTTATTTGAACTTGAAGTTATGCAAGATTCCATAGTTTGAAGTATAAATTAATCTTTAGCGTTTTAATAATGAGATACGGCAAGAAGACACCAATGGATAGAGTTATATTTTAATTACTGTAAATGCACACTCTCATATAGTGAAGGTGAATGATTAGTCAATCTACGAGTCATGTTTGCAG
The DNA here is from genome assembly GCF_951802175.1 of Populus nigra. Taxonomy (NCBI): domain Eukaryota; kingdom Viridiplantae; phylum Streptophyta; class Magnoliopsida; order Malpighiales; family Salicaceae; genus Populus; species Populus nigra. The sequence continues at coordinate 19,628,037 of NC_084852.1, forward strand.
TTGATTTTCTTTTCATAATCATGATAAAAGCTTTTTATATATTTGCAGCCCCTCATCAAAGAAATAGCAGAAAGTTTTCTTGACATTGCAATGGATAAAAGCGGATGTTGTGTATTGAACCGAGCTTTGGATTGTGCGCAAGGGGAGCTTAAGCATCTTCTTTTGCTTGAAACAATAGCAAATGCAATGTTACTATCGGAAAGTCCTTATGGGTGTGTCCTTTATCTCCTCTTTTATGTTTACTAATTAGTTCCCTTGACATGATTTATGAAAAGTGATTTTTTACTTTGAATCATAATTTAAAATTTACTTTTCATAAATACTTTATCATAAAAATAAGCTATAATAGTTTCCAATGTTAGATATTTCAAGAATTATTCTATGATTTTCAACAATAAATCTATATGCAAAAACTTTTGAATTAAAACCAATGAAGATAAGATTCCTCCTTTGGCATTTTGAATATAACCTTTGTACTGGAAGCCAAAAGTTTATAGACACAAAGAAGAGTTTGTTTCATCTATACATTTCCTTACAGATGCCTTCAACTTTCTTATTTCCTTTTGCATGTTAGGAATTATGTCGTGCAACATGTACTCGACGAACGCATACAGCATGCAACAATCGGGATACTAGAGAAGCTAAAAGGATATTTTGTGTCTCTCTCCATGAACAAATTTGGAAGTAATGTCGTGGAAAAATGTTTGATATGGAGCGGGGAGGAGAATGCTTCAATGATTATCGAGGAGTTTATGCACAGCCCTTACTTTGTGAACATCTGCCGTAATAACTTCGGGAACTATGTTGTTCAAAAGGCACTGGAAGTATCAAAGGTTAGAACATTCAGGCTATGCCTTTTAATTTATTGGCTCCTTTGTGTGTGGCACTACACTTGCTAACCATCAATCAATGTTAATCCATATTTGCACAATATGCTTACGAAAAAACTCGAGTCATTAGATATCATTACATATGCTCATGTTTTTCCTGCTTCAACGAGCGTAAATTTTGCTTGCCACATTCTTTTGATGCAATAATAAACTACCTTTCCCCTTTTCTGCCAACGCAGGGAGGCATTCGCAATGCTCTTGTCAGTCGCATAAATGATTCCTATCCTGATCTGTACAGTGATATTAATGCAAAAAGGGTGGTCAGGAAAGCTCGAGATATCAGGTTCCGGATATAATCGCTAGGCCATGACACCAAGTTCCGAACTTGCTAGTTGTGCTTTCAGCTGTCGAAAGTTCCGTGTTGCATATCCCTGAAATATTAGTTAATTTGTTGTTGATGTTAGACTTGATAAGAGGACAGTTATATTGCCTTTTGCTATAGATAGCTATTAGTAGTAGCGTTTCAACTGCAGAAGAAATAATGATGAGTTTGTAATTTGAAGCTGTTGTTACATTAAACAAACCATTTGGATGCTATGTTGATGAAAGGTAAATATGCTTCATCAACAGAGATGCTGTTGTTGATTATTATATATTAGATTCAATTTCTTAGTTTTAGTATTTATTTCTTGACCGAGTTCTTAGAAACACCTTCTTTTCATTGATTGATTATATTTTGATATTTGAAATTTGACATAGTTCTTGAGCGTATGGCAAACAATGATTTATGTAGGAGCACAGAACAAATGCTAGTGTTCAGCATGGAAAACGCTTGCCATCCATCTCATAGTGTTACCCAAATTGTAAATCATCTGAACACTTTCTTTTTGTTGGAAATAAATTGCGGAAACAGAGAAGAAATTAAAAGGATTGGAAGTGATAATTGGTATAGCTGCAGCTCATTACTTACGTTTTTTTATTATACTTTTGTTCTGTTTTCTTGCTTACATAAACTGAAGAGAAAATGCCTATATAACAAGAGCTGAATTAATGAAATCTAGGAACACATAGACCTCCATAATCTAGAAAAAACCAAAAGAAGAAGAGCCATAAAAGTTAATAATAAAAGACATTGAGAATTACAAATTACATATAACACTCCATTTTAATTTGTAATCTTCAAGAACCCCTTGAATTGTTGAAACTTCTCAACTGGTATAGCTTTAGTGAGGATGTCTGCAGGTTATCATTTGTGTTGATAAACTCCAGCTGAATCTCCTTTTTGGTTACCATGTCTCTAATGAAATGATATCTCAATTCTATGTGTTTTGATATTACATGAAAAACTGGATTCTTGGTCATTGCAATTACAGACATATTATCACAGAAAATAATGGTAAGATCAAGAGCTTTTTACTGCAAATCACTAAGAACTCTCCTCAACCATACTAACTGACAAACAACTTCATTTGCAACAATATATTCTGTCTAAGCAAAAAATAAAGCTATAGAATTATGTTTCTTTAAACACCAAGAGATTATATTTTATTACAAGATAGAACACATACCTAGAAGTATTCTTCCTATCATCATAGCTACCCGCCTAATCACTGTCAGAATAACCAATCAATTTTTTTCATTTTGTTCTTTATATAGGATTCCATGATCTTTGGTTCCTTGAAGATATCGCAAGATTCTTTTTGCTGCTGCAAGATGAAGTATGCTAGAATTCTCTATAAATCTGGAGATAATACTAATAGAAAAAAGAATATTAAGTCTTGAATTTGTAAGGCTGATTAAGAATCCAACGAGACTCTTGAAATACTTTGAATCAATCTTAGTCGCACCATCATCCTGATGTAATTTCTCATTTGCTGTCATTGGAAATGCTCTTGGTTTAGTTCTACTTTCATCAAAATGGTTTCAGCAGAAATCAATTTGAACCATTACTCTATATATTAAATGTCTACATTAAAATTCTACATTCAAACACTCCCTCTTAATTTTAAAATCATGATGATTCAATTCTCTTGTTAGGAGTGTTGGAATTAATTTTAAAGTCTACATTCAAAGTGTCTTTTATTCTCATAGGTGTCTCCTAGGTATATGCATGTATCTATCAAATACGTGTTTATATTTTAAGTCTCTTGAATTATCCTATATTAGTATAAATATATGTTTGAAGTATTGTCAATCTAAGTCCAAGTCTATAGGGACTTCCTCTCTCAGGAGAGTAATATTTATATGAATGAGATTTGTTTTTCATCATGCTTCCCATGTTCCTTGTTTCCCTTATCTCCTTCATATATTTCTAACACTTTTAACCTTTATCTTCATTTCAGGGTTAGTACTCCTATCGATTTTGATCGATGTTTGGATATGCTGGAAAAAGTTGTCGGTTTTATAAAGAAACTAAGAATGCTTTAATGGTATTTTAAACTATAAATACACAAACCAATAAGATATAAGAATTAGATTAAGTACTTGAAAAGAGTTGAACAAACCCCGAAAAAGATCAAAATGACAATTACTGTAGAGAGAAACCCCAGGTCAATCATGCAATAAAATAGGGTATTTAAAAGTTGCAAAAAGATCTAGCTCCATGGAATTTGTAGGCATATCATATTCATTAAAGAGCTCTGGATGGCTGATTCTTTAGATAATTGCAGCCCTTTTCTTAGTGCATTACCTTCACCACTACTACTTGCTTTATTTTTCTCTTGCATCAAATGCATCCTCATACTCAATATCCATGTCTCTATTTTCTCCAACCACAGAAAGAGCTTTAGACCCCCTTGCAATTCAACTCTAAACACTGGCATCATGGTAAAAACTTGTCACAAACATTGTCACAAAAATGGAGTCTATATTATGGGGTTTCTAACAAACCATTCTTTAATCCCAACTTTGTCACAACCTGAATTCCAGAATTTTTTCACAACCTAAATTCTAGGTTCATGGCTGGCATTACAAGAGCGGTGCTATAAAAACACCTCACCTATGCTAAGCCTCAAACATACTTCTCATAAAACAAATTGTATAAGATTTCACATCATTTCATAAACTTTCCATAAATATTTTTCAAAACCAATATAATCAAATAATAATTGATAATACTTATTAAAATATAAGAATCCAAACTTTAAATAAAATAGCGTAATAGTGGATCACTTTAAGACATCAAATCAAGACTAAAAGAAAAGTCTCGTGGATATATGCAAAGTGTTCCAACCAAAAATAAAGAAGCAGAAACTCTCAACAAAGTCAGTTTGCTAACAGAAGGTAAGAACCTAAAAATAATATTAAAAATAAGGGGTGAGTTCAACCAACTCGGTGAGGAATTAATATTTAATACACATTGTATATATTATAAATTATAATCCACACACACACACACACAAACACACACACATTAAGCATATTAGTATATGGTAGTGGGTACATGTCAGATAACATATTACTTATGAAACCACAGAGTTCTAATAACAGACGAGGTTTGCGGTCCCAATAACTATGGAAAAATTAGTCACTATAGGTTAGTGCCTCTTCCACTAGCTAGGTATACGGGCTACTATGTGCATATAAACTAATTACTCTCTATTAGTATGGAGTTTCTGACAAGTATCCTAATATCAAGAAATAATAAATATTCATATAATTTTGCAAGTAAATGAATGTCATATCAAATATAATTTAATTCAAAAGAATACAAGTGCAAATTCAATAATAAATGAGTACTTGAAAAATAAAGCAACATGTATAAATATTCAAGAAATAACTAGGTGTACTCATCATATAATAAATATATTTATATTACATGCATATTAAAGATTATCTCACTCATAAAAAAATAAAAGCAAAAAAAAACAAACATAGAACGGAGACCAGCTACCAAGGATTGACCGAACATTAGCAGAATCTCTACTGAATACAAAAAATACTAAAAAAAAAACTTGAAACATATAATATAAAATATCACAATTCTAAGACTAAAGACCAAATCGTAATTATAAAACCAAAATAAATTCTCCTAATCGATCTCGAACATTATTCAAATTGACCGAACCTAAAAGAATTGATCAACCTTCACTGTTTGGGCAACCAGTCGATCAAAATTGACCACTTGGTTGATCAAAATTGACCAATCGGTCAACCAAAACAATCAGTCCAACTGGTCGATCAATTCAGAAAAACCAGACGACCATTTGATTGGGATTTCAGAATCCCAATTTCCTAGTCTTAAAAATTACAAATCCTTAAAACAATTCAACTTATTTCTCAAAAACTCATAACTTTAGTCCTTATATCAATTGTTTTAATCTAGACTAGCACCCTAAAACATCAATTAAATATCTTTAATCATCCAAATTCTAAAATCAAACTCAACTAATAGACTCAAGCATAAAACATCAAGATTTACCTTAGAAATTCTTATCTCTAACTTTCACTTCTTCTCCCTCATCTCTCATCTTTTTCTTCTTCCCATCTTTTTTTTCTTATGGTTCTCTCTCTCAAGGAAACCAATCTTCTTCTTCTTCTTTTTTACTTCATATTTATATTTATGAAAATATATGAAAAAACCAAAACGTCCCAAAATTATTTATACCCTTAACTACTCATCAAAGGGTGTAAATGTCTTTGCCAATCCAGTATTTTTCGCATATTACAGTAGTAGCAGCAATGACAACGTCAATATCCCGTCTTCCTCCTGTTGTGCTTTTGATTTGTCAACTTGTAGATACTAAAGAATGGGATATCCAATGGAAAAGAAATTCTGGAAGGATACAAATGAAGACTGTGCATTATACACTACCAGAAAATTGATAAATACAAACGGAAATACCGAGGAAATATTTTCATTGGTACATTGCTGACGGATTTTACCGACGAGAATATTCCCTCGGTATTTACCAAGGAAATTACAGTGGGAAAAAATAATTAAAACAAAGCAAAAAAAATGATGATGTGTCAGTTTTACCAACGAAATTACCGACGAAATAAATTTTATCGATAATTCCATCAGTAAAATCGTTGGTAAATTGTCAACACTATTCATCATGTTAATTACAAAGGGAATCACTGACGGAACATTTCATCTGTATTTTACAGAGAGCTCTGAAGCTATTCACTTCCCAATTGCACTGTTAATTATTGTTCTTTATAAACAAAATCACTGACGAATTGAAAAGTCGTTAGTGTTATTTGGTGGTTTTCTGAAAAATTTAAATTAAATATTACAGACGGAATCACCTACGGATTGAAAAGTCGTTAGTGATATTTGATGGTTTTTGAAAATGTTTTATTAAATTCAAAATTTAAGTTAAATATTACAGATACAATCACCGGCAAAATAATGAAAAATATTAATATTTAATTAGTCATTGGTAAAACCGTCAGTAAAACGCCTCAATAAAAAATCTAGAATCCCTAATTTCACAACAGGCCCATCTCCTTTCTTCTTCTTCTTCTTCTCTTCTCTCCTCAACTCCTTCTCTTCTCCTCTAGGCTCCAGTATATCTTCTTCTCCTTTCTTATTTTTTCTTCTAAGTTTTTTTTTAAAATTAGTATACTTTATTAATTTGTTTTTTTTCTCTTCTTAGTTTCACTTGTAACTACATTAAGATAAAAAAAAATTCTTCTTTTTTCATGTTTTTTTCACTATATTTGTTTTTTATTTTATTTTTAATTGTTTTTGTTCTTAATAATTGTATGAATTTTGTTATAGGATTTTTTTTTTCATATGAGATCAATTTTTAATTGATTTATTTATAGGATTTTTTAAAAAAATTTCATATGAATTTTTTTAGTTGAATTTATTTTTTTGTGTTATTGATTTGTTGCAAATTTTTTTGAGTTGATTTTCTTCTTCTTTTTTCCAAGCATTTTGAGTATTATAGAGTGTTGATTAATATTAATTTAATTATTTCATAGTTTTGTAAAATATATTTTTAAATAATTACCGACAGAATTACATACGGTTTGTTTCCGAGGGAATTACCGACGGAATGAAATATTTTTTTTCTGCTCACCTTTTTCGTAAGTAAATCCATCAGTAATAATAATTTTTTTATTACCAATGGACTTATCGATGGACAAAAAATTACCGATGAAAGATTCACCAACAAAGACTTTCTGTCGGTGATTTCATCAGTAATTGTTTTACCAATAAAATAGTAGTGCAAATACTAACAGAAAATTTCATCAGTAAATCTAAAGATTGTGGTAGTGATATTCATCACATTTATCTTAGTTTAAGTTTTGCAATTGTTTAAGTAGTGCTAATTTTCATCCTAATTAGCTAAAGGGATGAATTTCCCTTAATCACTGAAATCCCCTAAAGATACAACTGAAAATAAATTATTATAACTTTAAAGATGGACTTTCCACCACTGTGGTTTTAAAAAATGAGTTCTTTTCTCCTTCATTGTTTGGATTGTTTTTGCATGTACAAACAAATGGGTATCCATGGGAAAAATTGAATTCGGTTTACAGATACTTAGAAACCTAATTAGGTCAAGTTTGAATATTCAAAATCAATACCTGATCGGGTTTGAGTTGGGTTTGAATATTAATTTTAGATTTGGATTTGGGCATGGATAATAGAAATTGACCCATGGGCACTCATTGTCATCTCTATATAAATTCAATATTGAAAGATAAAAAAAAAACAAATCACTATTCATATGAATAATGGTTTGTGAGAAGGGGTATTGAAAAAAAATCAATTAAAGAAATGATAAAAAAAAATTGAATTAACCTATCAAATATGCAATTCAAACATGAGAATAAGATAACAAGCAAATCAAAATAAATTATAAAATCTAATACCTAGTAAATCCAATGTTGAAGAATGAAATTAAAAAGAAACAAATAAACCACTATTCTAATGAATAGTGGTTTGTCAGGAGAGGTATAGTTAAAATAAATTATGAATTTTAATATATGATAGATCTAATGTTGGAGGACAAAATTAAACAGTAAATAATTGTTACGAGAAATGATACAATAAAAGCTATATTTTTAAAGCCCAATCAATATATATATATATATATATATATATATATATATATATATATATATATATATATATATATATATATAGACTCACACTTTTATAGGCTACTAAATTCAATGACAAACTCCAAGCCCAAGTATAAATCTATTTTTTTTACATCCTACTTATCATCTTTTTATAGGCCTAATTAATTAAAAGAAAAACTACAGCCCACGTTAAGGATTTATCTTTGCAACAGCTCTTCTTTTCCTTGAGTTCCAAATTCCTTTTAGCCGTCGGGGACACTATTATTCTTTTTATTCTCACTTTCCTTCCACCAATTCTCAACCTTCTTACATAATAATTGGATGCTTTGCTGTTTATGAAGTTTTGACATTACGGTTCCTTTCTATTTGTTTTGAATTTTTTTTTAGCATTTTAATATTTGTTTTTTATAACAATGACTGCATGTTTGGTAGTTAAGAAAGTTGATGATAAGAAATTCTGAAGAAGTCCTCTCTTTTCTAAAAAAATTCAATAAAAAATTCAGTTTGATTCAATCCAAGTTAGGTCAATATCTTTAGGTTTTTCCACGCCAAGTTAGATCAGTATCTTCTTTTAGTTTTTCATTCAGTCCAACCTGGCTCAGGCCACAAGTTTTCAGCTTAGCTCAAGTCTCAGGTTGACTGGTAGGTTCGATTGTAAAACTATGGTGAAAACACCTCATCATTTAATTTTTGTTAATAATATTTAATAATTAATATTGCAGCTTGCAAAATAGAGCACCAGATCAACATATCAAAATCCGTGGAAACATAGTATTAATGCTTTGGGGAATTTCATTTCCTATTGAAAAAGGAAGCTGCTTCAAAAAATAAGTCGACAAGACAGTACAAGACTTAAAAAAAGCACCATAATTCCATCCACGGGATGATGTCAATGACATGGGTTTCAAAATATGGAATAATCGATTTAAGCTTTATATCAAACACGAGAATAGGATGAGCTGAAACTCAAGGACTTGTACAACATAAAGCCCCAGTCTGCTTTCTACAAAACCAAACAATACAGCGATTGTAGCGTAGCCTATGAGATGTAGCTCAATTGGCAGATTGTGACAGGCATACTCTACTAGACAAGGACTGGAGTCACCTTGTAACCCAAAAGGAGATTACTATGATTTAATCTGAATCTGAAGAGTCATGGCTCTCACTTTGTCGCACACTCCTGGTTTGTGCACTGGATTTCGATGAATTTAGAGACGATTCACCCTCAAAAAAGATCACTTGAGCTTTAGCCAATCTCTCCTCCAAATCCTCTGTGTTAAACTCATCTGTCCCTCCCAGCTCATCAAATCCCACCTGAAAACCATAAAAACATGGCAGTCTAATTTTCAGAACAGTGGAAAAAAGGAGTGAATTCAGTCAACAACATGGAGCCATAAATATACAAAACACACCACATAATCATCCACTTTGGTATTCTTTATAAGTGCAAGAGTTGGAAGAACAACAATCTTGAGTTTTTCAGCCAAAAATGGACTTTTCTCAGCATGGATCTTCACAAAACGTGTCTCTATATGTTGCTTCGCCAGTATGCTCATGTGCTTGTCCATCACCTGCAAATGAACAGTAAGCATGAAATTTTCTCCTAAACCATCCATTTTCCCAGTTAACGTAAAGGCAATATTAATATCACTTTCTCACGCACAACATATTTCATCACAAATTGAATAGCTCGAACGTAGTAGTTATTTCGCATAGCATTCTTTCCAGTGTCGGCAACATCAAGCAACTAAGCAATGCCATTGTATTGCTATTAAAGCTTCCAGGTGCCTTATAACCCTCGGAAATTAAAGAAAATTTAAACGAGAAGAAGCTGCATAAGCATTTGAGTTAAGCACAGTAGATAATAGTTTAGGTAGTTTAGGGCCTTTAGGCATCTAGCAACCTCTAACTTCAATTGAGGACAATCTTGTTTCCAAAATTGCCCTTCAATTGATACGAAGGGCAAATCACAGCCCATGTCAAGAAACAAAGACTCCAAATTCAATATAGCAAAACCCTAAAAATCCACCCCATAAAAAAAAAGAGCAACAATTGTGAAATAGAACCTACAAAACTCAAAATTCCAAGCTTTTAATTTCTACAAGCACAACAAAATTCCTTAAAACAATGAAACATCAATAAAAAAAGAACTTTCTTCAATCAAATAAATTAAATTGTAGAAAAAAAGTGATGGTGATTTCTAATACTACCTTGCAAGGCCAATTATCGCGATAGAAATGGCAAACGACACGATCACTAGCTTTAACAACAGAGAAGAAATCCTTCTCTGATGGAATCTCCGTGTACTCACCATGACCTAAAGAGATCCAACGACTCCGCTTCTCTGCCATTTTCTTCATCTGTTGTAACCGTCTCTCTCTCAATGCTTCTATATCGTCGAGATCGAGACGGTCTAAGGCTGCGATCTCTTCATCGATCTTGTCTTCCACTGCCTTGGCTACAGTAAGCACTTGCTTCTCTATAATATCTTGAAGGTTAGGGTTTGCCATTGTTGGATATCGGAAGCTCTCACTCGCGCTTGGACAAATTTAAAAAATGGAAAACTTGAAATTGATAAGCGGAGAGAGGAGATTTTAAATCCCAAGGTGATGGAGAAAGGCTAAATGCGTGCAAGCGATGCCGTTTTGATTTTGTGAGGCTTGGGTCGAATTCTTGTAGGTGAAGTCCATTTAAGAAGTCGAGAGCCCATACAAATAAAATAGCGCAGCTTTTAGGATATTGGGCATGGGCTGAAAGTTACTTATTTCTCTCATTGGTCATCACTACCGATCTGTCGGGCCCAGTGTTTTAGCCAATTGGCAATCAACAAATCAACCTAGTAATCTGCCACGTAGCCACAATCCACTCACATGGTTTTAGTATATTTGTGGATCTGGCTGACTTGAAACTAGAACAAGACTGGATGGAAGAAAAAATAAGGTAAAAAAAACTTGTTGTGATTTGGTTGGTTGATTCGGTGATCTGGTAAGATTTGATTAAAAATTTGTTTGTAATTCATTGATTTTTGTTTTTTTTAAAACGACACCATTTTGATTTTAAAAAAATAAAATTGACCCGGCCGACCCAGTAACCCGGTCAAAACTTGAAATTGAAGCTTTAGACCGGACTAACCACGAGGCCAGGTCCGAAAACTATTGCTGCGTGAGTTAGCAAGCCATAAATATTACAAACTCATTCTTAATCTTGTTGACCATGTAAGCGATTAATGAACAAAAAATATTACCGGATCCCATCTTTTGCGAACACATCTCGGAGGTGGTGGTAAGTTCTAGTTAAAAAAGAAATATACAGATTAGAGTTAAGTACTCAAACTGGTGAAGATTAGAAAGGAGAGATAGTTTAATTAATTTAATTAATCATAACCATTTGAAATTAATCAAATATCAATAGCAAGTTGAACGAAGAAAACAACACACTTAACCATCTAGGTGGTGGCCCAATGGTAAGAGCTTGGGACTAAGAGGTTTGCTCCCTCTGTGGTCTCAGGTTCGAGCCCTGTGGTTGCTCATATGATGGCCACTGGAGGCTTACATGGTCGTTAACTTCAGGGCCCGTGGGATTAGTCGAGGTGCGCGCAAGCTGGCTCGGACACCCATGTTAATCAAAAAAAAAAAAAAAAAAAGAACACACTTTAACATAATATGACGTACGACACGAACAGCAGCATTAATTCACTGGTCTTCATTACACGATCATGCACGACCAAGCTAATCAAAGCCCGCAACTAATGCCAGAAGAAAAAAAACAAACACGAAGAGAAATAAAAAGGGGAACAGGATTGACAAGCTCTTATTATATCTAGCAGCTACCCCCACGCACGCTAGCTAATCACTCAAGTACACTCCCAAGAACTAATTATACACAGCTAGCTCGTACATATACATGAGACCTTACTTTCTCAACACAGGCACATCCTGACTGTGTAAGAGATTATCATTTAAGGACACTTGGGCTTGCCCTTGGAGTTCCTTTTGTCCCTGTAACATGGGCACTCGTGCTTGTTCCCATAAGTTCCAGAAGGCACACACTTGCACTGTTCACAGCATATTCCACAGTACTTCAAGCACCTGTCTTGTATGCCAGCGTTGGCGCACCTCGTATTGCACTTCTTGGTACAGAAAGCTACACCACAAGAAATCACCAACATGATGAGTATTTCGAGAACTAAATAAATAAACACAAACAGGGATGGAGCCTGCATTTGCTAATTTTAGAGGCCTAACAAAGAAAGTAGTAATTAAATATATATCTCAGCTTTTAAATTAATTAGTAAACGAAGCCCTTGATTAGTTACATGACTTGGCCATGACAGGTTCCAAGAAAGATGAGCTGAAGAGGAGGGAGCACAGCAACAAAGCAGCAAAGAAGAGCTTCATCTCTAGTTTTGCTTCAATCAAAGCATGCAGCAGCAGAGATATAACTAGAGTCTAAGAGGGAGTGGAGTGAAGAGAGGAGTGGGAGAGTACGTGGGAATATATAACACCAAAGCCATTAATTAAGTTTAAAGTGGTACGGGTGGGGGCAATAAATTGAACAGCTGGAGCTTCGCTTGGCAGTTTACGAATGAGCGGTGGAATCAGCCATATCCAGACGCGGTTTCAGCTTGCGAGCAAGAGATACTGTGGATTTGTTTGTTTTCCTGTTGCGTTCTGTGTATTATTTTAATTATATACTAGTTATCTAATAGAATCAAGGACTCGTTTATTTACACAAAAGTTTTTTTTTTTAATAGTTTTTTCATAAACTGATTTTTTTGAAAAGTAAATTTAAAGTAAAATATTTGTTGATATTTGATAGTGTCATGAAAAATAAGTTGAAAAACATTTTCTAGTGCTTGATTATGTTATTAAAAATGAGTTGGAAAATAACTTATTAATGTTTTATTTTATTTTTCAAGTTTATTAAAATAATAAGAAACAAATCTTACAAATTAAAAAATTGAATGAGAATGAAATTGAAAAAAATCTAATTTAATAAATTATCTCAAATAAAATAAATAATAATCAAAATAATAAAGATCAAATCTAACAGATAAAAAAAATTAAAAGATGATGAAATTAAAATAATAATAATAACAATTTCTTAAATTATTTAAATAAAATAAGTAACAATCAAAAGAATGAGGACCAATTTGATAGATAAAAAATTTCAATTTAAAAAATAATAAGAGAAAAGTAAATAACAATCATAAAAATAAGAACCAAAGTTAATATAAAAATCAAATTAAATCAAATTTTAAGGGATGAATTTGATAAATTATCATTAGTTTAAAGTTTCCCTGTTTTAAGCCTATTTCTGTTATGTTGAATAATTCCTCCATGTCTTGAGGAACAAGATTGTTTTTCTGTTACAGTAGCACGATTATAGGACTTTAAATCGTGGGCAGTTATTCTTTTCTTCTTCCAGTGTAAGGCTATTTAATGGCCATATCAGTTGCTTAATAAAAACTAACTTAATTCTTCCATCTCTCGTGTAATCAAACCTGTCAAAGCTCTTTGTTTTTTCTTTTATTCTACAATTGGTATCAGAGCCTCCTCACGAGGTTTGATCAAATTCTTTTCAGGTATTAAAGTAAAGAGTCAGAGACATGGCATCCGAAAATAGTTTCGTGCAACCTGCCATTCCAAGGTTTGATGGTCACTATGACCATTGGAGTATGCTGATGGAGAATTTTTTGCGTTCCAAAGAATATTGGAACTTGATAGAAACAGGAATCACTACTGCAATAGAGGGATCAAGTCTCAGTGAGATACAACAGAAGACGTATGAAGATCAAAAGCTGAAAGATCTCAAGGCCAAGAACTATTTGTTCCAAGCCATTGATCGATCGATACTGGAAACAATCTTGAAGAAAGATACAGCTAAAGAAATATGGGATTCATTGAAGCAAAAATATCAAGGGACAGCACGTGTCAAGCGCACTCAATTGCAAGCTCTTCCCAAAGAGTTTGAGGTGTTGCATATGAAGAATGCAGAAAATCTGCTAATGATTATTTTGGCAGAACACTCACCATTGCAAACAAAATGCGAATTCATGGAGAACAAATGAATGATGTGGTTATCATTGAAAAGATTTTGAGGTCAATGACTTCAAAATATGATTATGTTGTTTGCTCCATTGAGGAATCAAATGATCTGGACACCATGTCTATAGACGAGCTTCAAAGCAGCCTCTTGGTGTATGAACAACGGATCAGCAGACATGTGAACGATGAACAAGCACTTCAGATCACTCATGGATTCCAGCAAGGAGGAAAAGGTGGAGGTAGAGGCACTTATCAAGGACGAGGAAGAGGAAGGGGTAGGTTTGGATTCAATAAATCCATCCTAGAGTGTTATTATTGTCATGAATTAGGGCATTTTCAATGGGAATGTCCTAAACGAGACAAGGAACAGAGGGTGAATTATGCTGAAACAAAGGATGAGATGTTGCTAATGGCGTTTGTAGATTCCAACGAGACTGACATTGAGCACATTTGGTTTCTTGATTCTGGGTGCAGTAATCACATGTGTGGGAAACAGAACATGTTTTTTGATCTTGACATAAGCTTTCGAGAAACCGTGAAGCTTGGCAATGACTCTAGTCTTACTGTACAAGGAAAAGGAAACATTCGAATGGAAGTAAATGGGTGTGTGCATGTAATCACGGAAGTTTTCTACGTGCCAGACCTAAAGAATAATCTGTTGAGTATTGGCCAATTGCAAGAGAAGGGGCTGACAGTTCTCATTCAACGTGGAATTTACAAAATATTTCACAAAGAGAAAGGCTTGATCATGGAAACAGAAATGACACACAACAGAATGTTCACTGTGCATGCTCGTTATCCACCTAAGGAATCAAAATGTTTCTCCACACTGATCACAGATCAAGCAGACCTTTGGCACTGTCGGTATGGACATCTCAGCTGGAATGGGCTCAAAGTGCTACAACAAAAGAAAATGGTGAAAGGGTTGCCTCTGTTTAAAGCCTCCCAAAAGATTTGTGAGGATTGCCTGGTGGGAAGACAACATCGTGATCCATTTTCTAGAGCAAGCATGTGGAGAGCCAACAACATTCTTCAGTTGGTACATGCTGACATATGTGGACCAACTAATCCAGTTTCAAATGGCAATAAAAGGTATCTTATTACATTCATCGATGATTACAGCAGGAAAACTTGGGTGTACTTCTTGATGGCAAAATCAGATGCTTATTCCACATTCAAATCTTTTAAAGCCAGAGTTGAGAAGGAAACAGGTTCTTACATACAGAGTCTTAGAACAGACCGTGGAGGAGAATTTACATCACAGGATTTCACTGACTTCTACAATGAGCATGGCATTCAAAGGCAGCTGACGACCGCTTATACACCTCAGCAGAACGGTGTAGCAGAAAGGAAAAACCGCACCATTATGAATATGGTGCGCAGCATGTTGACAGCAAAGCAAATTCCCAAGACATTCTGGCCTGAAGCAGTAAACTGGACGGTGCATATTCTAAATCGATGTCCAACTCTAGCTGTGAAGAACAAAACACCAGCAGAAATGTGAAATGGGCACAAGCCATCAGTGGACTACTTTCGAGTTTTTGGTTGCATTTCTCACGTGCATGTACCTGACAGCAAAAGAATAAAGCTTGATGCCAGAAGTGTAAAATGCATTTTACTGGGGGTAAGTGATGAATCTAAGGCTTATAAATTGTTTGATCCAATTTCAAATAAAATCATTATAAGCCGAGATGTAGTATTTGAAGAAAATCAGCAATGGACCTGGGATGATGATCACAAACAGGCCATATATGCTGAGCTTGAGTGGGAAAACGACACAGAAGGAGCTGTTAAAATAGAAGGAGCAGTTGAAAATACGGGAGGTGACTCTGAAGAATCTATTTTCAACGAAGAAACTGGAGACAGTGAACCCGATGGAGGTAATATTGAAACAGATGGAGGAAATATTGAAGCTGATGGAGATAACATTAATATCTCACATGAAGAACAGCCATCATCTCATGTGACACGAACACGAAGACCACCAGTGTGGATACGAGACTATGAGACCGGACAAGGGCTCTCAGATGAAGAAACTGTCAACCTAACACATTTAGCTTTGTTCACTGATGGAGATCCTATTACATTTGCTGAAGCTGTGAAGTCTAAGAAATGGAGAAAAGCCATGGATCAAGCGATGCAAGCTATAGAAAAGAATGACACATGGGATTTAACAGTGCTGCCATCGGGAGGAAAAACAATAGGAGTAAAATGGGTGTTCAAAACAAAATTCAATGAACATGGAGAAGTGGACAAGCACAAGGCTCGGCTGGTTGTTAAGGGGTACTGTCAACAGCATGGAATTGATTACGCTGAGGTCTTCGCACCAGTAGCTCGCCTGGACACTATACGCATTGTTATATCCATTGCTGCACAGAAATCTTGGGTAATCTACCAGCTTGATGTCAAGTCGGCTTTCCTGCATGGAGAAATTACTGAAGAAGTTTTCGTTGAGCAGCCACCATGATATGAACAGAAAGGGCATGAAGCTGAGGTTTATCGACTGAAGAAGGCATTATATGGCCTTAAACAGGCTCCTCGCGCCTGGTATAGTCGCATTGAAACATATTTCAGCAATGAAGGCTTCACCAAATGTCCTTATAAGCATACATTATTTATTAAGACTGCAGGTGGAGGTAAAATTCTGATTTTGTGTCTTTATGTTGATGATCTTATCTTTACTGGCAATGATAATGCCATGTTCGAAGAATTTAAACAGTCTATGAAAACTGAGTTTGACATGACTGATCTTGGGCAAATGAAGTACTTCCTTGGCATTGAAGTATTACAAAAGGCAGATGGTATCTTCATTACTCAACGAAAGTATGCTCAAGAGATTTTAGAAAGGTTTAACATGGCTCAGTGTAACTCAGTACATAACCCCGTGGTTCCTGGTTTTAAACTCACGAAAGATGAAGAAGGAGTAGCAGCTGATAGCACCGTTTACAAACAAATGGTGGGAAGCCTAATGTATTTGACTGCAACACGTCCTGATTTAATGTTTAGTGTCAGCTTGATCAGCAGGTATATGGAGCGTCCTACTGATTCTCACTTCCAGACAGCTAAAAGGATTTTGAGGTATATAAAGGGCACAATTGTTTTCGGGATATTCTACAAGAAGGGAGGCAGAGCAGAACTTGTAGGATATTCGAATAGTGACTATGCTGGCGATCAAAATGACAGGAAAAGCACGCCAGGATATGCTTTTCTCATGAATTCAGGAGCTGTTTCTTGGTCTTCAAAGAAGCAACCGGTGGTTACTCTCTCTACCACTGAAGCTGAATTTGTTGCTGCAGCATCAAGCGCATGCCAGGTCGTGTGGTTGAGAAGAATTCTGACAGTCTTAAATCAAGAGCAAAGTAATCCAACTGTGGTGTTTTGTGATAATATTTCAGCAATTAAAATTTCAAAGAATCCTGTGATGCATGGTCGTACTAAACACATAGATGTAAGATTCCATTTTTTCCGTGATCTTGTTAAAGATGGGATTCTGGAGCTAATTCACTGTTCTACACAGCAACAAGTTACAGACATCCTAACCAAACCGTTGAAGCTTGATACCTTTCTGAAAATGCAAAATCTGCTGGGAGTGCATGAATATCCAGGTATAAACTCAATGATAATGGCATTCAGTTTAAGGGAGGATGATAAATTATCATTAGTTTAAAGTTTCCCTGTTTTAAGCCTATTTCTGTTATGTTGAATAATTCCTCCATGTCTTGAGGAACAATATTGTTTTTCTGTTACAGTAGCACGATTATAGGACTTTAAATCGTAGGCAGTTATTCTTTTCTTCTTCCAGTGTAAGGCTATTTAATGGCCATATCAGTTGCTTAATAAAAACTAACTTAATTCTTCCATCTCTCGTGTAATCAAACCTGTCAAAGCTCTTTGTTTTTTCTTTTATTCTACAGAATTTTAAAAAAAATATTCAAATAAAATATATAGCAATCAAAAGTTTGAGGATTAAATTTGAAATAATCAACAAATAATATGATATTTTTAAAATTTTCACAACTTCTGGAAAGTGTTTTCCGTCCAAAATAAAAGAAAAACATTTTTCTGAAAATCAAGTCAATTTTTTCTTTGATAAGAAAGTGTTTATCGTTAACCAACTTTCCTAATAATAAACAAACACATGAAAGTTTGGAAAATGGTTTCCCGGAAACCACTTTCCGAGAAACAAGCGCACCACAAGAATTATTTATATCAATAAATATATATAAAAAAAAATGTTAAAGAGTTTACAGATTAAATATTTTTTTTTAACATATATATATATATATATATATGTTTTAATTATCGCAAGTAAAAAATATAAATATAAATATAAATAAAATATAGTGAAAATCATATATATTAATAAAAATATAAAAAATTCCAAACTTATTTTTAATATAATAAAAAAATAGAACAAAATTATAATTGATATATTAAAACATCATTTTTTAGTTTTTGTATAATAATTTTTCATATAAAAATATAAAATCATAAATTACAAAAATACTATGATAAGAACAAAAAAATAATATAAAAATGTGAAATATAGAGGGATAGATATTGCAAGTGTAAAGAATAAAAAATAATATTTTTTCAAAAAATTATAATGATAAAAAAAATATTAAAAAAAAATAATGATAAATAGATACTGTGTAGTTAAAAAATTGAAAAAAAAATTGTGCCATTTCTACTATAAAAATCTATTTTCTTTTAGTGTATATATATAAAATATAGTTTAAAGTGTTTAATTAATTAACCTAATTTCATAGAAATCTTTTGTTTTTTTTTTAATTTTAATTAAAAAAACTATAATTAAAAAGGACCCCACTCCCAGGAACGTGCTCATATATATATATATATATATATATATATATATATAGACAGACACAGACACCGCTGGCGCCAGCAGGTGCGTTCTCGGTGGCATAACTAGGAGTTTTATCTACTACAACGGAAGCAATGAGGACAGATACAATTAAGATGAGTACTCGTAGGTGGTTGAGCCTTTACTCCCGCGTTTTATGACCCTCGAGTACAGAAATGAAAAGTCCAACGCCTGTTTTTGTTCCTCTCGTTTCACGATTTACATCCATCCATGGATGATATTGTTCGTAAAAATAACTGGGAATGATGAATAGCATTACTCTATTTCGACGGTCCATGATCAACGATGTCATCCTTTCATCTAAATCTCAATATTAATTGCCAAGTTGTTTGTTTTGGGGGATTCCTTCCAATAAAATGAATGATTTTGTGCCACTTTTGGAAACTTCAAATACCCTCCTCCACCTTGTATAGTTTTGTTAGAAAAAATTAAGTTGCTGAGATCCCAGATGCCCAGATCAAATTACAAACGCTTTAACGCCATGGGTTCTTCAACTAATCACCATGACGTTGATTGCTTATGCTAGAATTGTTTGCACTGCGAAATGCATGTTCATTACATTTACAAAGATAAAGATCTTATAAGCCATGATTAATATACATTTTTTTTACCATTGGGTGTTTAGCCCAGAAGTGGCTGAGATTTCAAGCTCAAATCCTCCTCTTATCATTGAAAGAATATATACCTCAACCTCCCTTGCTAATGGATGGGCAGGAATCCCGGCTTTTAGAGTATCCCTTGGCATTGCCGCAGGAAGCTAGCAAATTGACCTGCAAATTGTACCTTAAAATCTAAGAATCTTAAAAGGAAAATGGAACCGAGCAACAAGCTTCAAAATACAAAGTCAGAAAAGCAGGGCAAGAATTTATACCTTCACAATTTCATACCTCGAGTTGGGACGCATATAGGCTGCCAATATACTCATGTTGAAATCCTTTGTACAGGGACATAAAAACACAAATGTGATTCATTTAATAATTCAATAATGCACAAACCTCAGCTTGGTAGTTTAACAATATACCAAACAGAAGCTACTCAAATGGGATTAAATGAAAGAGCTAAATGACTATTTCCAAAACCCATGGGAGGTTGACAAAGGTGGCTGGAGGGCAAGTGGAGAGAGAGAGAAGATGGCAGACTAAAAAACAAAGTAGCTTTCACCAACAAGTTACATAATACTAATATGGAAGAGAAGAGAGATTTCACGAGGTAAATTAACAAATGACAATATTTTGCTCAAAATCCAAACACTGAAAGAATTAAGAAGTTTCTCAAATCTACTCTCGAATTGACATAAGAAGGTTAAGAATCAATAGCAAGTGTAAACTCACCCTAAAAGGATCTCCCCTCAAAGATTGCACATACATTGAATTCACTAGGCCTTTCCCCTGCAAAAGAACAGCATATGCTCAGTTTACAGGTTCCAAGAAAATGCAATCCTAGAACCCTCCCTGGGCAAATATGGTTCCAATATCAACATCTCTCTAACTTTTATGTCATTAATTGAAATCTATGCTTCCACGTCCCAATTAAAAGATGAAGGTACCTCCAAGGATATGTCTCTGAAACGCCTTCCAGTTTGAGCACAGCAAACACGGACCACATGTTCATCACTACTCCCACTTATAATATAATCCCTTCCATTCATATAGTAGGAACGGGTGTAATTCTGTGAACTTCCCGTAGGTGCTATGTCAAAACTCAAGTGAAGCCTCCCATCAACAGCCAAAAGTTGTCGAACCTGATACATTTCTACATTTTAATCTCAAGACTCCACTAATTTCCTTAAAACAAGTGAAATAATTGTAATAAATATCAGAAGAAAAAAAAATCAGTGTACAAGGTATAATTGAAGGAGAGGAAATGAACATTCAGCAAGCTGTCAAGGCCAAATTGCAAAAGGAGCATAAATTGAGGACTGAGAAGCTAACTGCTAGGGTTGCTTGAAATAAAGGAAATACGTCCATGAGTTTGAAACCCTGATGAATCACATCTTGCACCCTAACAAATAAACATTTCTACTCCTCCTATCTCGAACATAGTATGTGGTATTATAAGTCATCATAGACAGTAAACACAGCTTAGATGGCCAGGTAATTAGGGCTCAATCCAGATGAAGATCACTAGGATGAAGTACTAAAATAGTAAGGGGTGGCATTACAAACAAGAAAGGGTTTAGAACATTGCATCGTGGGGAAAAATTCTTATCTGTATGCACATCATGACTCAGTTTCGTTAAGGATGGATTCTGTATGAGGGAAAACAATTGATGGGGCCCTAATTTAACATTCAAATTGATGGAACTGCATGCCCCTAAAAATGCAGTAAATTAATTCAAAGAATACCTCATTATCAACAGCAGATGCAAGAAGATAGTGATCATCTGGAGAAAAGCACACCATCACATTTCCTCTAGAGACTGAAGTAGTATAGCAAGGCTGTATTGGTTTCTGTCTCAAGTCCCATAGTTTGACATCCTGATCAAATGAAGAAGTTGCAAAAACTGACGGGGAATGGTTTGAGAACTTGACAACATTGATGTGCTCTCTGTGCACATCAGTGAACACCTGTATGCGCCTTCCACTGTTGATGTCATACAAAGCAACATTTTTGGAGTATCCGCTTGCCAGAAATAGTTCGTCGGTGGAGTTAACATGAACAGATGTCAATTGGTCAAAGTCATCAAAGGTGACTGAACTGGCAGCTGAATACATGCCCGTAACTGTTGGGGGCATGTGCTCTATGTCATACAATTTTAGCAAACCACTATCTGAACCTGCTATGAACTGAAAGCAAATCAGAATCAGAAGTAGCCATGTGATCAGGGACTTGATATGCACATAATCAAATGCTCTAACAAAAGCTTGACAGGAAATGTCTAATGATCTTATTGCATCTCAGAAGTTGTTCGGTCTTGTGGAGGCCAGAGCAACATGCACACTGTTTTAGAATATGCTGTTCCTCACTTGAGGCGCATGAACATCATGTTGTTTTAATCACCTCACCAAATTCAAGTAAATCCTGTAGAAGTACAGATCAAACTAACTCTGTTTTTAAGTGGATAACACTTAAAATTAGCTATTGACCATTTCTAAAATCAGTTAGTCGTATAGAATTACCTTAACTTACATACAAAGCATAATTTCTTGTACACTAGTGAGAAAAACAAAAGTAATTACGAAAGGTGAACATCATGCAAAGACACATATCCACCGCACTTAATGCAGAATGACATACCTTAGATGGATATTTCTTGAGCCAGCAGAGTCCCAACACACTATTCATGGCACCAAGTGATGAAACATACCTAACTACTTTCTCATTCTCATGGTTGACCACAACAACTTCACCATCCAAGGTTCCAAACACCATTATGCTAGAAAGAGATGGATGGTACTCAAACTGTCTGGGCCGGAAACTCCTACTTCCATCACCTAAATCACAGCCCGATACAGAAAGTGAATGCAACAACGGCCACGCAGAAGATCCCAACTTTGCAGCACAAAGAGACCGGGTATAAGAGTATTGGGAGTTTCCATGATAATAAGAAGGCTTTTGATCTTTTGACAGCATATGAGAACGGGTATCTTTTATTTCACGCTTGTGCAAGATGGTGACAACACTCTCTTTATGCTTCCGATTGTATGGTAAGTACTCGAAGTATTGTGAAAATGTAACAGCAGCCCTTTCGCTGTCAATCTTTCTGACAGGTAAGTTATCCAAAACTTTCAAATTGGGTAATGAAGCTATCATGTACTCTCTATAATGTTTCTCGAAGCATATTGGTGAAGCGTGATGAGAGATATACTTCGAAGGAACATCTGCAATATGTCTCCCAAAGTAACCATGCAGGGACTCTTCTTTTTTATTCCACGATGTACCAGAAGAAAGCTGTCAAGCAAATAACAAATTTGATTATTGAGTATTTAGAAAGAAAGGGGGTTGGATGGACACAAGAAAATACCATAAATTCAATCTATATTACATATTTAGCAATCCAGCATTATAAAGGAAGCTGGGATCGTGCACTATAGGAAGTCTACATTTATAACCACAACTGACCAGACACTTGCCACTTTAAAATGAAAAGGACAAGAAAAACAAGATCCACAGTCCACCAATCCTTTCAAGTCTAATGTGACCAGGAGAAATACAAAAATTCAAAAGAATTGCAGGTGAAAAGATACAATAATCATACTTTGCTAGACTTACAATAATCATACTTTGCTAGACTTCTTCACATGAATTAAAAAGATTCGTTCTGAATGCTACCAATTGAAAACAAACAAAATGATGTCACTTTCTTCAGTGATAAGATGCACCCGCTTCCTTAGACTGAGATCACTAGCAACCAGGACATAAGGAAAGAGCACATGTGCATTACCTCACTTTGAAGGTTGACCTGCCTGTTCCAGCCAGAAGAAAAATTGGTCAACAGATCCATATAATCAAATTCTTGCCAATAACTTGAAAAATCAACTTCATTGTCATCTGATGAATCCTCCATCATACTTTGAACTTGCTGACCTGTAGCTATATTATTGAATGAAAACACATTCCCGGTTGCCTCATCTGTGCCTTGGTTAAGAAATGATTCTTCATCAATATCAGTCAAAAGTTCTCTAACATCAGGTTGATCCTCCAAATTTCCACCTGAAGATGCTGAAGGAGAGGCAGAATCATTGCAGCATATCCACTTCTGAAACCGAAGTTCTACCAAAGAAGAAAGTTTCGAAAGTGCAGCAATAGTTGTCCAGAGATTGGCAACTCTTGTCTCGCACATTGAGAGGCAAGTTAGAATGGGCATGCAAGTAAAACAATCCTCCTGGAAGCTTGTCAGTGAAGTACTAAAATCAAGGTTGAGGGTATGTATTTGCATGAATTTCCCTGCCATGTTCAGATTCCGGAAATGAGAAGACCTCAAATTCAAAATTTGGCAAGCTAAACCTTTCTGAGAAAGCTCCCTGAGTATGAAACTGAAGTTAGTAATAAAAAAATATATCATATTCCAGAAAACTACAACGTATTCCATGCTCGTTTAAGAGAAAGAATTCGGGATTCTAGAAAATTCTAACAAAAGAATGCATAGTCAGATTCTGAAATGATGTTGAGGTTTAAGGAAGTCTCTTCTTGTCTAGGCCTTCCTCACAATTTCTGGCTTCTTTGGAAGTGGAAGAACCTTCAGTGGCTACCGACTTTGCATTTCTGGTATGCAGAGATTTCTTTTTTGGGTAAATGAGGGCAATTTAGAATTTTTTATTCATTATTTCTGGAGTGGCTTTTCCGATCACTACAAACAGATGGTGTCCCTTTGGTGCCTTATCATAGAACTGCTTTTACTCAAAGCATTATACAAGTAACAACAATAAGAACAGCTATATACCGCAAGAAGTCCTTTCCAAATGGCAAATCCTGAAGATCAACTACTTGAAGCTTTTGATTGAAAGCACGCATCAAAGATAAAGCATATTCTCCATGCAAAGCACAATTTGGTCCATTACGTATGTCAACCACTTCAATCTCAGAAGTTTCAATGGTTGCACACACATCAAGAAGCGGAGGAACATCAATATCTTCAAGATGGTCCAAGATGATCTCCAAGCTACATATCTCATTGCAGGACTTTTTAACCTCAGCCTGGACAGCAAAGCAGTCATCAGGCAGGTTCAACTTCTTGTTTCCATCAATAACTAATTTAAACCCTAGCCTAAATCAAACATTACAAATTTAAACACATACAAGTTACTGTTATTTTAATCAGGTTTTGTTGAACACACAGGTAAACTGTAACTCTAACCTACACTGACCTTAAGGAAACCAGATAAAATTTCTGTATTAGGTAGGACACCATGCCTCTTGCAAGAATCAATGTACCTAAAACCAGAATCAAAGTGAAAAAATAAAAAATCAAAGTAAATCAAGTGTTTTCATTAGCTATAGACAGGAAAATAACAACTGCTTCAACAAGCCATAAGGTGATATCAATGACTATGCTCTCTCCGTCCTTTTCCTCTTTCAATGCAACCTTTCTCCAAATTTCGAAATAACACCACATGAAAATGTTACCAAGGTTCTTTGATCACCAATTCTCAACTCTCGCTCTAAAATTCACAGAATTAAAAGAAGAAACAAAAGGGCATAAGAACGTTTAATGGGTTAAAATCAATTTCTCCATTTCAGCTAAAAACAGGGCCCTCGTTTATAATCTCCCTCAGTTCATCTTTACAAGTAAAACTCCTTTATATAACCAAATGGGGTTCAAGGAATTTTTATGTTATCATAGAATCCAAAATCTAAAAAGTAAAAAGTGATCAAATTGAAAAGAAAAGTGAGCAACTTACATTTGTTCCAGGGTTGAGATATTAAAGGATGGGATATCAGTGGCCATAATTTAGATTTGGAGTCTCCGACTATCAGCGAAAAATAAGAAGTAACTCTATGACAGCAGAGGGGGCGATGTTTCTTTATAGCTTTACAACAGTTATGCAATTATGGACAAGCACGAAGACATATACGTGTGTGTGCGTGTGTGGAGGTTGAAGAGATGAGTTGTGTTATGTTCGACCAGAAACTGTAAAGGAGAAGTCGGTATTTTTCGGACACACACATACAACCCAGCTTCTGATTTTACTTTGCCCGGCTGCAGGCTGCTTATTCGCAAGCCAAGAGAAGCGGGGAAAGGAGAGGTTCGAATGAATATTTATTTTGGTGTTTTCAGGGAAGTTGAGAGTGATGCATGGAAGCATCTGTGCGGTGTGTGATATGATAGTAACAAGTCGGGTTGGATTGGGATTTTTTATATTTATTTCGGATTGATTTAGAGATGGTAGTTAATTAGGTGAAACATGTGTTGAATAAATCAAAGTCTAGGAGGGGGTTGGTGGGTTTATCAAACTCTCAGGGAGAGGAAACTTGGTGGTGGTTATCGAGCAATAAACAATGCTTAAGACGTATCATAAAGGGCTGACCAAAACCAAATAATGCGCTCTCTTCTCGACACTCTAGTCAATCTATCCTTTTGTTGGAACCCCGATGTCGAAGTTTATTGAAATACAAGCACCGTAATCTCCAGCCCAGTAATGAGTCCGATGCAGGGCTCAGTTCGTCCAACCGATCAGCGTTCACTCGACAACAAGAGAGAATTATAAGACCATCATCTTCAATTTTCGGGGTTCAATCTGAGGCAATGCAATGGTCAAAAGGTAGAATTGAAATGCATTCAGCAGCTTCCCACGAAACGGCAACAGAACTGCAAGGACATGGATTACCTTATTGGGATTGTGATAATGGTTGGATTTAAAATGTTTTTTTATATATAAAAATTTATTAAAATTATAATTTTTAAAATTATTTTTAAGATTAGTATATTAAAATGATATGAAAACATTAAAAAATAATAATTTTTATCCAAAATAAATAATTGAATTTTGAGGGAATGCGGTTTCAACCGCGTTCCCAAACGGGGACGAAATCAAATCACATTTAATTTTTCTAATATTTAACATATTATGACAAGTTGTTATATATTATATTTTAAATATAAATATAAATCAATTAATTATTGAATTAATAATAAATTAATTTATTTAATCTTATTTTATTTAAAATTATGACTTATATTTGAGTCAACATATTAAAGAACCTAATGAATTACTCACATAAGAATCATTAGTCAGAAATTAAAATAAAACAATTAATCAAGTATGACTTGATTGTAAATAAATTTTATAAATTGAGAACTATAATATAATTTATACAGGGAATTACAATTCTAGACCTAAAAAATCAAATAGGAACTTGATTATATAAATTTCTAAAATTATCCTGAAATAATATATGTGATATAATTCAAGAGTTAATATTTTGTTATTTATAGTGTTTTCAGGTTTTCCTATAAATAGAATGTTATTCCTCTTAATTTTTGTATAGTACAACACATAACACCTGAAAAATACAAAAGAAAAGAGTAAGCACTTAAAGATATAGCAATCCCTCTTTTGTAAAAGGGCATAGGAGACTTCTCAGTAATGGTTTGTGTGGACTATTGTTAGAGGCTAGAAATTTAAACAACTTATGGTTTGCGACAACTTTAAACAACCCTCAATTGTCTAATGAGATCTATGGACTCCTGAAAAAAGTTTAAAATTTATATTTTCATTGTGTATATGTGTTCTGGAAAACTAAACAGTGATATCAAAGTCATCATTAGATAATTAGAGTCATTGATTTCATGTTTTAATAATTATTGGTATTAATTTTAATTTAATTTTATGTACAAAAATATTTTTTTCTAAAATAATTTCTCTCTTATGATTTTTTTTTAAAAAAGTCTTGTTTACTATTTTGGTCAAATTTAACTAAAATCCTCATAAATTAAAATAAAATATTAGCATTTAGCGTAGAGAAAACTACTACCAACAGCAGCACCATGTATAGGTTGCTGCCTTGCCATAACAAAGCCAAACACTATTGTGCAGCCATGCACAAGGCTAATGTCTCCTGCATGGTGGGCGATGTAGGAGGTGGCAACATTACTGATTTTTAGGGGTGAGAAAAAAAAATTAAAAAACTGATTAAATCGAGAAAATTAAAAAAAAATAACCGAAAAAATCGAACCATGAAAAAAAAATAATTAAAATTTTTTAAAAATCGATTAGTTCGGTTCATTTTGGTTTTATAAGCCTGAAACCGAAAAAATTAAACCGAGCAGAACCCAAATAGAAAAAACAGAAAAAAAAACCAAGCCAAACTAGGAAAAAACTAAGTCAAATCGAGCCAAAACCGAGCCAAACCAGTTTTTGTTCTAAAAATCAGACTGAACCGAACCAAAATCAATCGGTTTAATCCGATTTTGGTTAGGTTTTGATTTAAAAAAATTAATTTAATTATTTTTTTATAAAAATCAAACTAAATAAAAAATAATTACAGTTTCTATCGAGGTCTGCTGCTACTGCTGCTATTAGGCCAGCAGCTAGCAATGGGCAATAAGCCCGCTATTGGCTGCAACTGCTGATAAAGAAGAATACGAGGGGTAGAATTACAATTTGCCTTTGAGCTTTTGTTATATTACAATACGGTTTTTTTAAGGTAGAATTAAATATGATTCTCCCATTGTGGCTAAATATACTATTATAATAGGCTATTTTTTTTTGGTAAAAATTATAATTTTATAAATGTACATATAAAGTATTATTTTTACATTTTAAAATTGAAATTGAAATTAAATTAATTATAAAAATAATTTTCCTAATTGGATTGAGATTGAATTAAAGTATTTAATTCATGATTCTGATTTTTGTGTAATCCTATTTGGATTATGATTTAATTAAATTATTTAATTAAAATATTTTTAAAAAATAAAAGAGATTTTTTAAGCTGGAAAGTTTTATTTAATTGATCCTAAAATATTTTAGGATGTTAATAAGAATTTTAATATGATTAATTTTCTTATTAAATTTTGAAAAATAGCTTTTCAAGAAAATTGTATTAAATAAAATTTATAGAGTTTAGGAAATTATCAAATTGGATTTGATTTAATATTTCTAAATGTTAGAAATATTATTTTAAAATTATACATAAATTCAATAATTAGAATTGAAGCATGTAATGTATTAATTTATGCATCTTCATGTGTTATTATTATGCATGGTGGATGATTATAGACATTAAACCACCAATGTGATTACGTTTTTATAACTGAATGGCTGTAATATTAAATAGGGTTTGTGTGTCTTGTATTTTCTTTATTTTTCTTTTTTGTTGTACAAAAAGATTTCTCATCTATCCTTGAATGTAACTTGATTTTCTTATACAATTATGTAAATGTTATGTAATTTAGA
The DNA here is from genome assembly GCF_951802175.1 of Populus nigra. NCBI lineage: Eukaryota > Viridiplantae > Streptophyta > Magnoliopsida > Malpighiales > Salicaceae > Populus > Populus nigra. The sequence continues at coordinate 19,656,679 of NC_084852.1, forward strand.
AAGGTAAGAATTTAGACAGTAAAATATATTTTTTAATCCAAGATATAGAAACAACAATGAAAAAGGCTACGACTATGATGCTCGTAAAGGACGTATGAAGATTTGCAATATCTATCTAGGTTTTAACCACCTAGTTCCCTTTGATGGCTTGAATGAATTGGTTTAGATATGTTCATAATCATCCAATTAGAATGACATACTAGCCATATTGAAGAAATATTTTAAATTGAATAAATAAAATAAAATGAATGATGTACAAATTTTGATATAGAGGACACGAATATATATATATATATATATATATATATATATATATATATATATATATATATATATATATATATATACACACACGAAAATTGATCCGAAATATTCCCTTGTAATTTTGGTTAAGAAATGTAAACTTGATACAACTCAGGAGTTCCATAAAAATTCTAAATGAAGTGTATAAGGAAATTAAGCAAATAAATTATAAAAATTAGGGATTTAATACTTGCAGCAAGGGAAGGAATACCTTTGAAATTTAGAAAAAAGGTTAACATATATATTTTTAAAATAGAATGTTGTTACTCATTTTTGGGTTCCCACAAAAAAAAATTGAAAATGAGAAAATACAAAAAATAAATCAAAAAAAATATTCGAAAGAAATCCAAAAAAATAATAGGAGCGAGAAAAGGACTGGAATGCTGAAAAAAGGACAAAATTGGTTGAGAAGGTTAAAAATGCAAAATGTTGAAATTTAACAGTATATTTTTTACTGATGAGAACCCTGTTGACAAAGAAAATTCAAGTTGAGAAAAAAAGTCTAAAATTAGATGTTTATGGACTTAATTAAATTTTATCTAAGGTTTAATTGAATTTATGGAGGGTCTGATTGCAAGAAAAATAGATTTTTAAGTCAATTTAGGCTTTTATTGGATGAAATTAAAGTTCTGGGGTCCAATTATAATTTTGAAGAGTTGATTTGGTCAAATCATGGGCTTAATTGCATAATTATTGAAGTTTGGTGGTCAATTAGGGACTTAATTGAAACAATCCAAAACCAAGGACTAAATCAGAAAAGGTGCTAAAATCAAGGGGTCTAATTACAATTTTTCCGAGGGGCTTGATTACAAAATTACAAAAACATCCAAGGACCAAATCAGAAATATGCATTTTGAATTAGCAAACGGCGTCGTTTCCTTGACAACTGTTGATCACCTTCTTCATCCGCAACGGTTTCGACAGTGAATGAGCGCTATCAATGGAGCCATTTCAGCAACAAAAACAGCAGATTGCTTCAGTTATGGGGAATGTTTCACGGCTACTATTCCTCTACATGCCGTTACCAAGTTGGACGTTGCACCGCAGGCCATTCTTTGGCTTATAAAAGCCAGAGAAAGACGGTGACAGAGGAAAAAAAAGAAAAAAAAGAACCAGGGGGGAAAAAGAACGACAGAAAGAAAAAAGAGAACAAAAGGAGAGGGAGAAGGACCGTGGTGGAAAACCAGGAGGAGAAAAGAGGGGAAAAAACAGAAAGGAGAGGGAACGAAAGAGACAGAAAACAGAGGAAGAGAAGGAGGGAAAAAAAAATAACGAGACAGTGAGGAGACCGAGAGAGGATAAAGAAGAAGAGTAAGGGAGAGCATGGGCAGAAAGAACACGCGGAGAACAGAGGAGGAGAGAACGTGAAAAAAAGAAAAAAAACAGAGAGTAGCCGGGAGGACGAAGGAAAAAGAACAGAGGGGGAGGGAGAGGACAGAGACGAAAGGGAAGGGACCGCAAGAAGAACTGCAAACAGAAACAGAAAAAAGGAAGAACTAGAGGAACCAGAAGAAAAACAAACGAAAGGAGAGGAGAGAAGTCCAAAGCATGCTGTTGCTTTCGTCTTGCTTCCAGGTAAACGCCTCCAACTTTGCAGATAATGCACAAACACTGTGCACTTGAAGATTAATTACATCGTCACTGTAGCAGGCGTGCGTGAATTGTTCACGCACGTTTGCGGGTCTAACCAGCTGGGCCCAGCCCAGCCACGCGGGCCGGGTTGGGCCCAGCCCAAAAAATAAAAAAATTTCAAAAAAATTCTTTTCAAAAAATTTGTGATTTTCCGCAAATATTTTACTGCATTTTGATCAATATTAGTTTGTATTTTTATACTGTAAAGATACAAATCCGGTATTAAATACATGGTTTTTATCAAAAAATAAAATAAAAATAATAAAATAAAATGTTTTGTTTTCATGCATACGGCTAAGTCTCTCTAAAAAAATATATAATAAAAAAATCATATTGTATCTTCATATATATATAAAAAGTTTTAGCATGTATTTTGACTTTAATAACCAGTTTATTAAAGTCACGAGAACTGGCCAATATTTCAAAAATTCCAAAAAAAAATTATTTTGTTTTCTTTTAATATCTGGGGTTATGAACTTATACGTAAGACGTATTCCGGATATTAAATTTTTTTTTGTTAACGTCAGAATTACCCAATAAGATAAGGATCTCCTTACCGAAAAGGACTTTTCTTAAACCATAGACGGACCAACAACTAGAAAACATGACAAGACTTTAGATTTTATCAGACAATAAAATAATACAGTTTACCTTAGGTAGGGCGTATTTGGGGTGCTAATACCTTCCCTTTACGCAACCAGTCCCCGTACCCGATCTCTGAGACCAGTTAGGGTTTCTAGTGACCAAAATACTAGGTGGCGACTCCCATTCTATTTTTCCACTAATAAAAGACAAGAATTCCTTGTCTCCCCACATTGTTAGATAAATAAAATTTTAAGGGTGGATGTTTTCGCCGCGACGCCGCACACGTGCGACAATTGAGATTAGGGTTCATGATGAATTGTGAGGGAAATGAGAAATTGAATTGAATTGATGTTTATGACATAGAATAGGGTTTAAATGAGTTGAAATAATAAATAATTTTGAAAGAAAATTTATAGCTCCTTACTAAGTGTGTGGGCGACCATTGATGTAGGAAGAAGAATGGTGTTTTATTTGAATATTTGAATTGATGATGTGCATTTATATGAATTAAAATTATGAGAAATGCATGAAAGAATAACAATGAAGGTGTTACAGAGGGTTGAGAAGAGTGTTGATTGATTAGTTAATAAAAATGGACAAACAAATTATTAGAAAGGTGTTTTTAGCATCATTATAGTGTATATAACATAGAAAGGAATTGGTTTGAATGAGTTAAGTTAAATTTGATGATGTGTGAATGTTTATGGAATTGTCAACGAAATTGAATAGTTTGGAAGTTGGTCTTTCAGAGGGAACTCGAGTCTCAAAATGAGGGCATTTGGACTAAGTCTCTTCATAGAAATTATAGTATTTGATGTTAACTATCCAAAGGAGTTTACCTTGCTTAATTTGAAGTTTTAGAACCCTATTTATGGGTTAACAACCTAGAGGGGGTCAAGACAGACCCTATTGGACAGTTGGTTATCTTCTCGATAACGGGTAGTTTTGAGGGTTTTAGGAGAAGAACTAGGTTCTTCTCCTTTCAGTGGACTTATAGCCTTGTGTCTTAGTGTTTCAAGGGATTAAGTCACTTCTTAAACTAAACTATATAATGTTAGTTATGGATGAAACACAAAACAATATTCGAATAAGGAAATACACCTATTGTAATGTTGATTTGCATTTTTGTTAAAGAACTTAAAGAAAAAAAATTCAACGGGAACATAAGACGTAAATTTTAAAAAATAGGGATAAAAATGAATGAAATGATTAAAAAATAATTGTATAGATTATTGATTTAGAAGTAATAAATGTTCATGAGTAATGATATGGTATGCCTATTAATGCAGGGGGAGCCACAAGATCCAAACAGCAGTCGGGGACTACCAGTTAAGCTTTTACTGCAAGTAGGTGCCCAACACCAAAGGATTTTTATTTCCTACCATTTTAAATTTGCTAGGTATATAAGTGATTTGAAATTGGTGATCTATATATATAATTTAAATTTGGTAGTCTATATCTATGTGATCAGTATGAATAGAATGTTGTGATGACATTAATTAGCTATCCTGAAAATTAGGGTAACTAATGGTATCAATGTGGTTTCATTGGTACTGACATTCCTTAAATTGAGTGGTTGATACCGGGTAATTGGATAACTAATGATGTTAATAAAGATTATTAATATCGGCATGGTTACTCTCGGTTAAAGGAGAAAGATAAATTGATTAACTATTTTATATCAGAAATAATTAATGATATCAATGGGTCGTATTGGTATCGACAACCATTTATGGTGTGATTAGCTACTCCGGGTAAAGAGGCTAATGATGTTAAGGGTTCTTGACATCGATAACTTAGATGGTAAACTAGATGTGGATAAGAATTGATTAACTATTCCAGGTTAGGAATAGTTTATGATATCAATTGATTGTATTGATATCGGCACTTGAATGAAATTGATTAGTCTAACCCGATAATGAAAGACTAATGATACTAATGAGATTCATTAGTATTGGCAATTAACTTTCGGAGAATGGGAGGAGAAGTGTTAATTAGTTATTCCGAAAGAATGAGATAAGTTAATGATATCAAGAGAAGAATATATTGGTATCAAATGAGGATTGATTCATAAAGAGATGACATTCAAAACTATTTTTGTCGTGTTGTGATTTTCAAGATGAAATTATTCTCAGTAATTGATTAGGATATTAGATGGAAAATGTATATTGTAAAGAAGTCTATGTCTAAATTTTATGTGTCAAAAGAAATGTCATGAAAATTATTACCTATTGTTGTTATTATTATTGTTATTATCTTTTTATATTTATATGTAAATGTTATTTATTATTTTTAGGCCCATTGGAGTCACGTTATGAGTGATCTTAGTTTAGCAATCTTTTGCTATATAATTATGTTATAATTCAACACACTTATCCCCTAAACTTAAAATGTAGAATTGACCCGTAAATTCAGATGTATAACTTTAATATAATGATATAATTCTAAGTACCTACTTTAACCATGCATGTTTATAGTTGAAATTTGATCCTTCACTTGAATTTCATTATATGATATTATTATGCATGATATAGTTAATGTAGTGATAATATGTAGTAATTGAATTATGCATTGTATTTTTTTTTGTGAACTTGAATTTTGTAATATTATTGAATAAGATGTGTTTGTAATGATGATAATGAGTTTGGTTAAGATCTATGATGATTGAATCGGGTTGTGAAATGACATAGGAAGTGTAAATCTAGTATTGTCGATAACTTGGGACCTCCCGGTATAGGGGAGACTCCATCAAAATTTCAATAATTATTTTTTAAGAAAGATTTCTAAAATTTATAGTTAACTGTTGTGTGTTGTCCAGAAATTGGGACTGTTACAATATATAATTGTTATGTATGGTATATCATTAATGCCAAGAAATGGAACTTAATTAAAATAATAAATCAGTCATTAATATATTAAGTAAACGTTAAAAACATGATTTGTTGCTTTCTGATTTTATATGCATAAAATCATATCTTTATTTATGGATAACTTGTTGAGTTACTAAAGGTTACCATTAATAAAATATATTTAATGCTATAAAATTAGATTCTACTTAACTAACTTATATGATTTAAATAAGTTACTTATGATCATATAAGATTAGAGACAATAGTTAGGTGAAACATATATGATATATTTAGATAAAAAGTTGATACTTAACTAAGCTAGGAGTCGCATAAATATGTGATTGATAAGTTATGTTATCTACCTAATTTAATTTATTTTAATTTATTGAGTTACTTAAGGTTGTGTAAATCAAATAGGATCCTAACCCACTAAAAGATCTAAGTGAGATTTTTTAAATCAATAGTGATGGCTATTAATGTTTTAAAAACTAATGGGAGACCAAATTATAATTAAAGACCTTAACTAAAGTTGGTTGTAAATATTTATGAATACTCATTATCTTTATATATATATAGATTGATATACCATGAATAAAAATAAATATATCCCTATGTAACATATTTGATACTAATAAATTGATTGAACCAAACTTCTTGAATTGGTATCGAAATATGAGAATTGTTATCAAATAAGAAAGAAAGTTATATGCTTTTGAAAATCTAATTCCTCATGTTCTTGATAAGGACGATGATAATAAAGTTATGACTGGATATCAACGTCATATTGATGATAATGAGCAGGCTACATGTGTGATGTCAGCCAACATGTCACTTGAACATCAAACATAACATGAGAATATGAATGTCCATATAATAATTATACATCCCAAAGAGTTGTTTGATGTAGTTAGTAGAACAAAAAGGTATGAGACCTCTAAGAAATTGTTCAACTGTAACATGATAGAGGGTTCCTCAGTGAACACCTATGTGTTGGGGGTGATTAACTATTTTAAGAAATTACATTAATTAAGCTTTGTCATTAACCATGAGTTAAGTATTAACTTAGTCTTACAATCCAAACATAGAAGCCTACTTGAGGTGTCAAGAATGATAAGGGTACTTGTCATCATTATAGAAAGGAAAGCCACTATATGAGGAACTACAAATATTATCTTGCAACTGTTAAGGCTAAGAAACTTATTGAAGGTTCCACTTTAGGTATGTTTATTTATTGAATAAAAGTAAATTAGACCTATATATAGGAAATAGAGTAAGGATAGCTACATTAACTTTACTAAATGAGTTGTTATTAGAACTTGATAATTGTTATTTTATTCTAATACTTTTTAGAAATATCGTATCCATTTATGGATGGATTTAAATTTATTATTAGAGGAAAATATTGTTCATTCTATAATAATTAGGTATATTATGGATTTGGTACTTATACACATGGTTTGTATATATCTAATCTTTAAATGCCTAAGTTCAGTATAAATAGCAAGGAAAACAGATTTAATAATCAATATTCATATTATTTATGACATTGTAGACTAGGTCATATCAATAAAATAAGAATCATTAAGTTTCATAAGAAAGGATATTTGATCATCTTGTTTATGAATTATATGAACCTTGTGAAGCTTGTTTATTAGATATAATACCCGAAACACCATTTACATAAAAAATAAAAGATCTAATGAATTGTTAGGTATATGAAATTTGATAGATAGATGTCAAGATTATATTTCTACATGAGAATCTTTAAGAAGATGTGTATGTGATACAACCTAAAAGTTTTAAATCTAAGGAATTTACCAATAAAGTATATATGCTATAAAAATTCATTTATGGAATTAAGCAAGCTTTAATAAGTTATAATATCTATTTTAATGAGATAATCAAATAGTTTGATTTTATTAAAAATATGAATGAGCCTTGTGTTTATAAAAAATATTAGTATGAGTGAAGTTGTTTTCCTAATATTATATGCAGACAACATATTATTAATAGAAAACATTGTATATCTACTCCAATTAATAGAGATTTGGTTGTCCAAGAACTTCTAAATGAAGAACTAATAATGTTTTCTTGGTTTATAGAGGAGATAAACTAGTAGTTCATGGTTATTTTGATACTAGTTTTCAATCATTTATTGAAAATAGAAAATTTAGTTTAGTTATATTTTACTCTTAATAATTGTGTTATAACTTGGAAGAGTTTCAAATAAAAGACCAAAATAGATTCTACAACTAAAGCCGAGTACACCTCTATGTTTGAGAGGACAAAAAAGGTTGTTTAAAACAAGAAGTTCATCACTGACTAGATTTGTCATAACTCAATTTTGGATTTTATAAAAAAACTTTATGTAAAAAATATTTCCCTTTTTAAAATATTTTAAAAATCCAATATATATATATATATATATATATATATATATATATATATATATATGGCCATTAATGGATAAGAAATTTGAAGGTAGCAAAAATAGGTTGAAGAGGGACTTAATCGCATAAATTAGAAGTCGAAGAACCAAATTAGACCAAATAGAAAAGGTTGAGAACTCAATTACAGCAATTGAAGGCCTAATTGAAGAAAAAAACAAGAATTTAGGACCAAATTGAAGAAAGATATTGAAGACCATAACATACTTGCAAAATAATTATGTTTAGGGATTTAATTGAACTTTGGATGGGCCTAATTGATAATTGAGGGATTAATTGAAAAAAATTAAGTTTTAAAGTTAATTTAGTCAAAATTAAAGGAATTAATTAAGCTAAAAGACTTAATTGGACTTTTAATAGGTTTAATTGACCTATTTAAGGACTTAATTGAAGGGTAAATAAGTTTGGAAGCCTAATTCAGGTCAAATTGCAAGAATTAAAAGTTCTAGGGATCAACTTTGAATTTTAATAAGTTAATTGGCTAATTTGAGGGCTTAATTACAAAAAAAGTTTGAAAGTCAATTAGGGGCTTAATTAAAAAAATTCAAAACCAAGGATCAAAGTAGAAAAGACATTGAACGAGTGAAGTCAATTTGACTAGGAATTTAATTGAAAGAAATTAAAAGTTTTAAAGTCAATAAATGACCCATTTAAAGGATTTTGAGAACTAGAATTATTTTGTAAAGGTGCCTAAATCCAAGGACTCTAATTGAAGTATTGGGGATGTAATTAAAAGGATCTTAGAATTTAAAAAGCAATTGAGGGTTTTCGATGAAAGATTTGATAATAACAAGGACTGGAATTGAATTGAAAAACATTAAAACCATGATTATTAAGGATTACTCAAATGGTGTCATTTTGAATTGAGTCTAAAAAAGATGAATAATTCATCGTTCAAGCATTGTAAATCATTTTTTATAAAAATATATACAAAAAAACCCTGAAAAGGTCTAGTTCACTAGATAACTTCCAGAACTTTCCATGTTCTTTATCTCACACAAATCAAACCAAAAATAACCCAAACCTTCAGTTTTGATTAGCCTCTATAAGATCATATGATTTACTCTTTTTTCATTGTTAAAAATCCACAAAAAAATCATCTCATTCATGTTTCTTTGAAACCATTTGAATAAAGTACCTTTCAAGTTCTTCCACGCCCTCAACACCTTATCAATCTATACCAAAGCTACCTAGATTGATAGTTAATATTACCTCCTACATGATCCAACAGCTCAACTTGATTTTTGTTGTCCCCAAGCCATTTTAAAAACTATTGAAACAACCAAACCAAACTGGTTTTAAAAACTACTATAAAAAACCAGCATGATTAGAACTTTTCCAGCTATCAAAACATCCAGATGCATTCCTCACCAAAATCAAAGGGTTGAAGATGACTCTCAAAGATCAAGAGAAGAAATTCCCCCAGCTCACACTCTCTATAACCATATTCTTCATCTATAAATAATCTCTTAAAAGGTCATCAAAACGGGGGAGAAAATGAGAAAGAGTGGAGGAGATGCATTTTCTAAGAAAAACATCTATCAAGCAAAAACATGTTTCTTTTTCTTTAATATCCTCTCGTTTAAAATAGTCAAGATTCAAGTAATTGTTGCATCAAAGTAGTTTCTTCCAACATTTTTAAGGTATGATCCTTTCAAAACCTCATTGTTATAGTAAATGGTGGTATACCTCTCCTATAAGCTTTTGCCCAAATAAAAATGGGATATTGATTTGACTTTGAGACTTGAAATCATCTTTATGCTTTAAATTACAAGTATTTAGTAGTTGATTGACAAATATTATGGAGAATTTTTTGTGTTTTAAAATTTCTAGATGTGAAAGCTAGATGTGTAAATAGGATGTTGATTAGACTTTGAGACTATAAAACCATCTTTATGTTTTAGTGTCCATTTGAAGTTGTATTTGTACTGGAATTTTAGTAAATTTTATTTTTTTAAAATTAATTTTTTATATTTTAAAATTATTTTGGTATACTGGTGTTAGAAATATATTTTTTTAAAATATTTTAATATATTTTCAAGCAAAAAAAATACATTAAAAAATAACATTCAACCATACTCTTAAACATGTACATATTAATCATTGATTTATTGCTTCGATGCATGAATAATTTACTTTCTCAAAATGTAAATGTCTTAGAAGAGCTTTGTCATCGGTAATGATTTGAAACCTAGATCTAGTTTGGTGTATTCATGTTTTGATAGCAAATAAAATCTAGAGCTTGTGTTGAAAATCATATTTTAATTTATATGACCAGACGAGTCTTTGTTTAAGTTTTTTTATAAACATTTTAAATTTATGGTGTTAGGGCCATGAATTTGCATTCATTATCTGACCTGATTCCTAGTTTTTAGGTTCTCTGGTCATGTTTATGCTAGTTTTTAGGTTCTCTCTTTTTCCAGAATATTTATCATAATGGATGTTATAATCTTCTCATAATACTTGAAGCAATTTGTTTTGATTTCCTTGTTTTCATTTGAATATGTTTTGAAACATGCCATACTTAATTCAAGATAGGTTCAAGCTTTCTGTTATGGATGGATTTGTTATAAATCAAGCTTCGAGGTCTCATTGTTTTCTATCTATTAAACATGACAACCTCTCTTGTTCTTTGTTATGGAAAGTTCAACAATATTTGGTTTAATCCTCACAATGTTAGATTTCAGTTTTCAATTTTTATTTAGGGAATAAACTTACAAATCCGTCGGAGGTGATAAAATGTCTGATGAACTTATTCCCATGAAGAATGTTTATATCGACTGCCTGGTTTACTTGGTGAAAGACATGTTTGAAATAATGCATGCAGCATGCTCTCCTTCATTTCATAGAGATTCCCAGCAAGATCAATGTTTTCAGACCTGCCATAGACGTTTTTTATTTAGGTTTCGATTTCATATGTTATTGGAATATAATCCTAATTTGGCACGGCGTGTGTCCGGTGTCTTGGAAAAAAGTGGATTCTGGGTTTTGTAGTGAAGAACGCTGGGCAAGTTCTTTAAGTCTGTCCTTTTGATATTCCAAAAACAAAGGGGGCTTTTAGTTTTTTGTTACGAATCGGGCCTATTTCGTTTTTAAATGGAAATCTGAGTGATATTAAAGCTTGGGTTTTTGAAAGATAATTATGGGCTCATGAATGCCTTACAAGAGCAGCTTGGGTTTTAGCTCGGATTCTGGGCCAGTCTAAGAATCTTAATCGCCTGAACCATTCCTAAGACTATATTTACCGTTAAAGAAAAAAAGTTTTTATTTTTATTTTAAAGCATGTCTGGCAAATAGATTTTTATAGTGATTTTTTAGCTATTTTTATACTATTTTTACCCTTTTGGTTTTTATACTATTTTTACCCTTTTGTATTTAATATTTGAGATTATAAATTTACATGTAAGGCACTTTTCTGGTATTAAATAAATTGGATTTAAAAAAAATAGAGAAAAAAACAAGAAAAACACTTCTTTCAATAATATATGTTTTATGTTTTAAATTGCATATGGCTAACTTTCTTCAAAGAAATCATGTTCTTATTAAAAAAATATAAAAAAATAACATGAAAGAAAAAAAGAAAAAAAACCAAAAATATATTGCATGATTTAACATTTCTTGAAAATACTAAAAACAATTTTAAAAAATAGTCTTTTTGCATACATCATGGACTTAATAATAAGTTTATTAAACTTATTGGGACTTGGTCTAAATTTAAAAAATACCAAAAACAAATTTTTTTATGTTTAATAATTTTGGATTTACAAACTTATATATAAGATGTATCTTCAATAGTAAAAAAAAAAGACAAATATAGCACATAATAAATTATTACCCCCCCTCTCTCTCTCTCTCACTTTTAATATTTAAAAAGTGATGTTTCACTTTTGTTGTGTTATTCAAAAAAAAGACAAATATAGCACATAATAAAACTTGTACATAAAATATATTCCTAGTATTATGAGAAATAAATATAAAATATATATAACATTTTATTTGAATTTAGAATGGCTAAACTTGACTCATAAAGTCATGGTTCACTTTACTGGGGTTAATCCACTTTAATCAATAGACAGATCAATGGTTTGAATAACACAACAAAGCCTTAATAATAATCAGACAAAATAAACAATACAACTTATCTTAGGTATAATGTATTAAGGGGTGATATTGTCTTCCATTATTTAGACTTTGTGGATTAATTAAGGTTTCTAGTGATCAAAACACTAGGTGACAGCTTCAAAATTCTAAACCATAAAAGGACAAGAATTTCTTATTCTTTCCACACCTCAAAACTCTATCCAAAAGTATGATCGTTATGACGCCGCATACATGTAACAATATTATTAATCTAGTAACCCTAAATTGTGATAACAATATAGCTATTGCACAAGCAAATAAAACAAGCTCTCGTTAATCATCCAAAAATACACTTAAATAATTTTATTTGATTAAAGAATCATAGAAATAAAAGATGTAAAGATAGAGCAAGTACCATTGAAGAAAAACTTATAGATCTTTATACTAAGCTATTGTCCCAATAAAATCATTATTGTCAAGTACTATGATATGATGTTTGATACATAAGTGATTGGTTTTAGTGCAAGACAGAGATTGTTAGTGTAAATGCATGCGCATGTGGTCAATCAATTGGTTACACATGATATTAACTTTGTTAATATAAATATTTTTTTAATAAAGGCTTTATTTATTTTTAATATTCATCAAATATTTAATTAATGAATTTAGAATGAAAACAAAGTCATTGAGATAAAAAAAATGCTTTGCAAAAAAATTATAAAGTTGTTATAATTACAAGATTTTTATTATATCAAATCATCATTCCTAAATGTTTATAATCAATGTTTTATTAAGACTATATATTAATTAGAGTATTTAAGAATGATACCTATATTTTTTTTAATTAAAGGAAATAGTTATTCTCATAAAATGGAGTATAAGTGATATTTAGAACTAATATGTAGGTGTTTGTCAAATAATATGTACACTAAACTGACCCACGTGAGAATTTTATTTGGAGAGATCACATGTGTCTATGAAAAGGCTTACATGATGGTTGTGCAAGTGATTTTTAGACTTGAGATAACTAAGTAATTTTATATAGAAAACATTATGCTTTGATTCTAGTAGATGTTTTCTTAATCAAGGATAATAAACAGGAAGATATTGGGCACAACATAAACTATATGAAAGTACTTGAGTAATCAAGAGAAGATTCATCACCTTATGTGAATTAGAGAAAATATTTTTATATTATCAAATAGTTTTGATTATATATTCTTGAATAAAGAGGAATGGGATTTGAAAGAAATTTCAAATCTTATTTAAAAAATTAATAATTATGATATTGAGAACAAACATGATTAAACTCGAAATAGACATACTTCATGTTATAATATCTAAATCGAAACATTATTGATGAAGAGATAATAATTACACTGAGAAATTAGTCACTGAAAGGTTAAATCAAACAACTTATTATTTTTCTAATATTTAAGCAATCATGACAATTTACTAGAAATTTTATTTGATCTTCAAATATAAATCAATCAAATATTAAATTGATAATAAATTAATTTGTTTAATTTGTTTAATTATATTTTATTTATGATTGTGATTTATATTTGAACCAACTTATTAAAGAACCTAATGGTTCACACATTTAGGAGTCATTAGTTAGAAATTAAAATGGAATGATTAATCAAGTATGACTTGATTGTAAATAAGTTTTAGAAATTGAGAACTAGGATGTAATTTACACTGGGAATTACAATTTTAGACCTTGAAATATCAAATATGGACTTGATTAAATAAATTTATAAAATTATCTTGAAATAATATATGTGATATTATTCAGACAACAAATTGATATTTTACTATTTATAGGGTTTTCAGGTTTTCCTATAAATAGAATGTTATACCTCTTATTTTTTATATTGTGCAACGGTACAAAATACCTGAAAAATATAAAACAAAAGAAAACTAGCATTCAAAAGTATATTAATCCCTCTTTTCTAAAAAGATTTAGAATATTTTTTTATTTATGGTTTGTATAGATTATCGTTAGAGATCGAACACTTGAATGACTTATTGTTTGTGATAACTCAGTATTGAAATAATTATTCGAAGTTGAAAGAACATCTAATTTAAAAAAAAAATTTATATAAACCCTAAAATATACTAGATTGTCTAACGAGATGTTAAGACTCTAAAATATAAAAAAAATATTATATTTCTATTGTGCGTATATATTCCGAGAAACTAAAAAATAGGATCCATTCATTACAGGTAAGCTTCCACATAGGTCAACACTTTGAGGGGTTTGACCTGCATAGCCCGTTTAGTTTCTGGGTTGCCATTGTGCCTCCCCTTTGGACAATATTTCTAACTCGGCTAGGTTCCAATCGGAACATTCAATGCATGCGTGTTCTTAAGACAAGTGACATGCATCAAATAATGTTGAAGGTTCCATATGAGAAGAAAGCTTAGTCATGGAGGTTTTGTGACCTCGTCACCTTGAAATCGCAGACCAAAAGATAAAGCATGTTTGGCAGAACTTACACCCCACTTTTAGAGTTCAGCTATAGTCGGACAAATTAACGATACTATTAGAGCTTGCTGTGCACTACATTCTAGTGTTGACGCACCTTTGTCACATACAGTCAATGATGCACGCTGAAAGATGCAGGGTTCATCATCGATCGATCAGATTAGGTTCGTGGAAGATGATGTCAATATTTCAAGGGATACCCACAAGAGGATCACGTTCTTAGGCGAGTTCGTCCATATATATCGAGAAGGAAAAGGAGCATTTCTAAGATAAGATGATATATTTTTAGGTAGAGGAAATTTCCCGAAACTTCAATTCAGGTTTGCTGAACAATCTTGTCTTTTTTTTTCCATGCTATAGATGCAATCGCCCCGCACTCCTGTTTTTTTTTTAAAAAAAAAAAATAGGTGCCTTTACCAATATTGTATCAATTTCAGTCCTTTACATTATTATTATTATTATTATTATTATTTGGGGGGTGGGGGGCGATCTCAAACTTAAGGACCACCCTTAAAAGGAGTGTGATCTTAATTAATCCTCCAGTGACAATTGCTAGCTCGTTTTTAAAAAAGAGAACTTAATTGCATGGTCCTCACTTTCATCGAACGATCCCTTTTCATGTTCACCTACTCAACTCAATCACCATAAATAGAATCTTCCGAGGTCACTCTACATCACATATTCACACCCTATAGAATGGACCTGGTTCAGTCTGGTCCGAGCAACGTCTCAATTGGGTTCCGATATTTTCATAAAGATACACTTCGAGGTAGGATCGAGTTAATGTGTTTGAACCGGTTTTGTATTTGATAAAGCTTTCAGCAATACTTTGACAATGTTTTTAAGAAGCTTTTTTTATCGTATCAAAAGGATTAAAGAAATACCCGGAAAAAAAAACAGCAGTTAACTTCAACAAAAAATACTTCAGTATAGCAACTGCATGAACAATCTAACTCTCTGTTACTGTCTGATCACATGATATTATTATTAACAAGCTAAAAATAAGAATATACATGAACTAATTGTATCCCTATAAGCTGATCAACTAGTTTAGATCGGGATGCATGTCCATATACACGTACATTCGTTTCAAAACATCACAGGATATGATTATACTTGGTCGACAGCGCCATAACTGGATAAAGATGGACACCTTCCTCCTTTTTTGAAGCAGTCTTCTTCAAGAGAAAAAGGTATAAGGGGTGAGGCTCGTTGTATCAGAGATTATGACCTCCCTTCTACCCATGAAGGTGCATGCCCACATCTCTTCTCACTTTTGGAATTTAACTGCATCAGTGGTGCACGTGCTTCGGAGCGTAAAGATGAAGGCTGTTGTCGATATGTCAAGAAGAGTATCATGGGTTTGGGACCCATACAAGACCATGCTTTATACCCTTTGATCTCTACATTATTACGCTAGAATAATAAGAAACACATTACAGCGAAACATTCAAACCTTGATCTCTCTTTATCGGTCGGGCCCAAAAAAGATACATATACTGTAGCAATAAATGGGATTAATTTTCCTTTTCATCTTTTGTATAGTTGAAGGACATTGTAACAGATGAAAATCCGATATTAATAGATGAAAAGAGTGATTATTGGCAACAATTTCTACATGTATTTTATTCAAGCCTCCAAAATTTCTACATATATACACCAGCTGATAGACAGATGTGCAAGTACGTGTGTGTCTGCGTATACACCTAGTTATTTCTGATTTATTTATTTTTTTTACGAAATTAAGATTGAATCAATGCAGTTACTGTAGCTATTTTTCTTTTTCAAATAACCACTCCAGCGGCACATTTAATAAAAGACGTCGGTCTGTCAATTAGGTCGTTTTCAGATTGACCCATACATGGAAATAGTTCCCTTACCTGCAGCTAAAAGGGCACGGACATATAATATAAATTAAGCTATTAGAATGTTTTAAATTCATGCCAGATTCACGTTATACATTTTTTTTATTATTATTATTGTGGATATCTAGACCAGTTTACAGAAATTTTAACTAATCTTTTGAGATCTTGAAATTAACAACTAGATAAATTTCTAGTACTTCTAAAATTTATAACACTTGAATTGATAATATTTTAAAACTAAATTTAAAATTTAACCAATTAAATTCTACCCTTCAAAATTACATTATACTTCCCAAGCTGCAAGCTGGGACTGGGTGGTCTATGCAAGACCATGCCTGTGATAAAGTATATATATTGAATTCTAAAATGTTGGCCGATCTTTTTTCAACATAAACCAAAGTCCTTGAATAAAGATTAACTACTTATATTATGCACTGAAAAGATGAAAAAAAAAAAACCCATAAAGCTCCAGGGATGCTTTGTCTATGAGCAACAACAGTTCTGGCTACTGCTCACTGCCCTTCTTTATAAATTGGAAATGGCCCACTGGACCAATGCAGTTCAGTAAGTAAATGCAATACCCCACTTGAAATAGATTGATCGAACAATGAAATAACGGTGGTAGTATTGAAAAGCGGGGACTATGCCTGGGTGAATTTTAACAACCTGGCTTAAGATATTCTTGCATGAATGATGGGACTCGTAGGGACAAGAATTCCAAGATGATCAAGAACATAAATACTTGAGAGCGTTTAGAATCCAACAATATATCTGAGGAATCAACCACATGAGATGCCAACACAGTTACAAAACACAATCCTATCATAGAGATTTTGTGATGGAAGATGTATCAATGTGGGTTTTGAAACAATATCATATAAAAACAAGCCAAGAGCACATGTCATTGCATGGTGTTTTTAGATCTAGCGAGGAAAAGTGAATGATGATCACATATTAAACATTGCATATATTTATTTATTACTCGACAAAATAATATTGTAACGACAGTATATAGAAGAGCTATCTCAAAAGTGTTGACTAAGAGCTGATTTTTAATGTAACAACACCAGACTTGCATATGCGTGGGACCATGACCAAGGCCTCGATCCCCCATTCTCAAACTTAATATTTCCTCGCCGTCTATACAAGATACTCAAATGGACATTCCTAATCAGAAGAGTCCTGGTAGCTATTATTTAAATTGTTTGTCCTCAATTCACGACTACGCCGTTAAGAGTTGGGATCTCGATTACTCAAATAGAGTGGGATGGGAATTTGAAGATTTGGAGAGGACAGGTTTGCTGATAACCTTCAGCTCATTTGCCCCTCGTTGAAAAAACAAAAGATTTTACTCTTTCTTTTTCCCTTAACAGCCTCACTAAACCGAGTACAAAGACTTGGCCCAATCTCCTCCCACTTAGCTTGCTAATTTAAAGCTCTGAGCTATTCTTGGACTGCACTGGTCATAACACTAGATCCCAACTTGCGGGAAAGCATCTTCTATACCATACTCTGATGATGGTTGAGTTTGAACAGAAAGGTAGACAAATGACACAAAAATCTTTCAATATTCAAGGAGCTTGAATGTGACATGGTGGCATTCCAGATTAAAAGCTTGTGACATGAGTTTATCTAGGGACAAGAGGTGCGGGCAAGGTTGATAAAATTACGAGTTAACTCATAAAATCATACATATTTATCATATAAAATAATGTAAAAATCAAAATGAAATTGTGTAAAACTATGCAAAATCAGGTAAAATCATGATTTTACTACTGATTTTATAATTTTATAATAATTTTAGATTTCTAATTTTTATTTTTTTCATTACATACCTTTGTGTTTACTCATTAACATATGAGCCCTCGCAGCACTTGTATCCATGGATTCTTTCTACAATCAATAGTGAAAGGATGAAGAAAACATAGTCTTGATTAAACCCTTTATATAACAAATAAAAAAGTATCTATTATAGGGCAAAGCTTTAAAGATACTTATTTAATATTTTTATGGACAAGAGTAACGGACCATACTCTAAAATCTGACTTACCATGTGTTTATGCCTATATACCATAGTACTTTAAATAAGTTTACAACATTATGATTTCTCTATAGAAAATCTCATAACTTGTCTAAGACAGATCTAAGAAGGAACTGGACTTCAAGATGATTATAAAAAAAACAAGGTCTTACTTTGAATTGTTTGATTCATTCATTTTGGTCCGTACAGAGCCTACAATTCCTTATTAATTCACTTGTTGGGATTTATGGTGTGTAACTAAAAATATCTGAAACTTATAAAAGTATAATAATATCTAAAAGTGATGCATTATTTATTAAGGCAAAGACATCAAATAAGCTAAAACACTATAGATAGTTATGCATTTGAAAGGAGTATTGGAACTAGTGTTAGTCAACAAGAGAGCATAGTTGTGAAGACATAGTTGTTTTCAATGTTTTTTCTTGGACGCAAAGTCTTACCAACCACTTCCAATTTCAACTCAAAGGAAAGAGGGAATAAAGAAGGAGAACTTCTAAATGAAAGGGGAAGCACTACAGTAATGCAGTTACGAGACAATTACCATAAAAGATCGCGAGGAAGTTTTTCTTGGTTCTTGTATGGTAGGATTTTATCATGAAAGAACAATTACACCACATCTTTATTGATGGAATTTCTTATTGCTTGTATTAACCATGTATGAAAATAAAATTAATTGTGAGTTTATAATCTATTTTTACAATCTAAGTTTATATTGTAATTTTCATGTCATGTTAAAAATTTGTTTTTGATAACCTTGGTTCATGGTTATGAGTTACAACATGAGAATTAATTTGTGTTGTTGTTGTTTAATTACTCACAATATATCTCTCTTTCTTTTTCATTATGAAAGTTGTTGCTATTGAAACAGAAAACAATTTACACACACGAAAACAATGCTTAAATGGATGCTTAACAAGGTATAATTTCAGTATTTATAGTTAAACTTAATTTGATATAGCAGGGAGAAAAGAGAACTAGGGAGTTAGAGGGACAAGGAAAGCTCATAGAAACTTCCTTGTATAAAGTAAATGTTTCCTACTATAATTAAACGTACGTGTAGATTTTAATTTTATTTTCTTTACATGGTATCAGAGCTAGGTTTAATACCCTAGTCTTTCTATTCATTTCTTCTTCTTCTTCTTCTTCTTCTTCTTTTGCTGCTTTTGCTGATCATCATAGAGGACCAACAGCCCTTAAACAATAATCCATATTTCTTGCACCATTTAGATCATCCAAGTATGGTGCTCATCTCAAATTCTCTTAACAATAATTAATTACTCGACATGGTGTAGGGCCATAATGATTTCTTTAAATGCCAAATCCAAGCTGGGTTTTATATATGGAACCATTTTCATGCCATCTTAAACAAACAAGCCAGATGAATATGCTTTGTGGAAAAAATGCAACGATATGATTCTTTCTTGGATCCTTAATTCACTCGCACAAGATATTATAAATAATGTCATTTTTCTAGCCATATTATAAGAAGTATGGCAAGACCTTAGGGATCATTTTTTTCACGGCGATGTTCCTCATATTTTTCAGATTGAACAAGATATTACTTGTTTTACTCAAGATCATATGATTGTTGCGGCTTACTACTTAAAATTTTATATATATATATATATATATATATATATATATGAGATAAATTGGGATCCTATAATAATACCATATGTTCTTGTAAAAAAGATCACAATAGACATCGGCTGATGCAGTTTCTAATGGGACTTAATGACTCATACAATCAGGGGTGGAGCAAGAACAAAAAATTAGAGGGGGCTAAATTTAAAAAATTATTTTAAAAAAGTTAAAATTATACAAAAATTTTAAATATTTACAAGGAAAGGGCTGGGAAATATGGAAAAACATTTCCTTGCAGGGGTCGGGGCCCCTGCCAACCCCCTGCCTCCGCCACTACATGCAATGCCATTCAAGGTCAAATTCTAATGATGAACCCACTATTTGATGTTGTTAAAGCCTATGCCTTTGTTGTACAAGTACAAAAGCAAAGTAGCCTAGGCAGCATTTGTAAAGTAGCAGATAATTTTGAAATGGTTGTTTACAAGAATCAGTGTCCCTGGTTGCTAGACGTGGACAAGATGCCTCTTCTTATTTCATCTCTGCTAACAGTAAACCATTACATTGTTCCCATTGTGATCATAATCATCATGTGCGAGAAACTTGTTGGAAACTAAATGGCTATGCTCTAGAATATCCTAAACATCTATCCAATAACAGGCATCACTCTTGGTCTTCCCCAAACAGTGCTCAATCCAAATACAATAATGGCCCTCAGGTTTCTACCAACAACGTTAAGAAGGGTCAGCTAATACATAAGGTATCTTCAGTTATAACTGGACTTTCAGACTTACAAATTCAGCAAATAATTTCCATCATATAGAGGAAAAGCACAGTACAACCAAACAATACTATAGTCAATCCAAAAGTTAACATTGTTGCCACCGCTGCAAGTTTGTAGCCAATAACATTTATGCTACGTTAGATGATTATTGATAGTGGTGCAACAGACCACATTATTTCCTCCCTAAATTTACTTGTTAAAAATAACAACGGTGGTGCTTTGTCATCAATCATTATACCAAGTGGAGAACAGGTTTCCATTGCTTTCATTGGCTCTTTGCCTTTAAGTTATACTATTGTTTTAACCAATATGCTTAGAATACCATCTTTTAAGGTGGACTTAATATCTGTAAGCAGACTTACCAAAGATCAATTGCTTAGTAACTTATTTTTTTATTGGTGTTTTTTACAAGACTTGGTGATGAAATGATGATTCGTTTGGATAAACAATGAGATGCTCTTTATTATTTGGTTGCTTTAACATCAAACCAACAACGACATTCATCAATAGCTGCAACCACTTCTTCATGTTCATCCAGCCCTCAGGTTTCCTATTTTATAGCTTTGTAGCATTTTCATCTTGGGCATTTGTCCTTCTCTAGATTAGGATTTATGGCAAAACATTTATTACATTTTTCTTTTCAATTTAATTATACTTATGTTGTTTTTTCATTTGCAAAGCAACATCAACTATCATTTTCTCTTAGTTTGATTTTGTCTATTAGACCTGTTGAATTAATTCAACATTTTGTCTATGGATAAAGGCTTAATTCCATGTTTCTACAGCCAATATTAGGGTCGATAACAGAGGAGAATTCTCTTTTATATATGATTTAAAAAAAAACACAAAAGGACCATTTATCAACATTTTTATGTTTATACTCCCCTAATAAAATAAGGTTATAGAGCGCAAACATCATCATATTCTTAAGTTTACACGAGCCCTTCATTTTCAAGCCTATCTTCTTTTACATTTCTGGACAGATTGTGTTTCTACAGTTGTTCACTTAATTAATCGTTTGCCCATGCCATGTTTTGGCAACAAAACTCCTTTCAAATGCTTTTATAACAAACCACCCCCATACCACCATCTTCAAGTTTTTAGGTGTCTTGCATATGCTACTGATGTGCATGCTACTCATAAATTTGTTCCTCATGCTGAACATTGTGTTTTTCTCAGTTATCCTACTAGTCAGATAGCTTACAAGCTTGATGACCTTCATTCTCATAAAATATTCACTAGTCGTGCTGTTGTTTTCCAAGAAAATAAATTTCCTTATAAATCCAGCCACTTTGCCTCCATAAACAATAATTATGTATTACCCTATATTGTCACTACTTTCTTGACCAAAAAATTTACATAACCTTTAAACCAATATTTTGAACATCCAAATTGAATTCTTGATGCTCCTTCACCATCACCTTCACGTCATTCATAATGCTACTATCAACTTCCAACTACCTCGCATGATTATGTTGCAACTAAATTACATCTCCCAACCATTTTTCATCTCTATCATCCAGATCTTACAAAGGTACATGTTTTCCCCTTGGAAATTTTGTTTCTTATCATTGTTACTCACCACAGCATTATTCATTCATCGTTGTTATCCATTAAGATGTTGAGCTAACATCTTATGCCGAAACAACTCGTCATTCCTATTGGCAAGAGGCAATACAATCTTAATTGGATACTTTGAAAGCCAACAACATTTGGTCCCTCGCCTCTCTTCCACATGGTAAGCAACCATTTAGTTGTCATTGGGTCTATAAGGTCAAACAACACTCCGATAGAACCATTGAGCGTTATAAAGCTCGTTTGGTAGCAAAAAGCTACACTTAATTAGATGGTATTGATTATCATGAAATTTTTTCTCCCACTACTAAAATGACTATTATTTGTTATTTACTAGCTTTAACAGCTGCTCAAGATTGGTCCCTTCATCTGCTTAGTGTTCACAATGCTTTTCTTCATGGTGATCTTCATGAGGAAATCTATATGTCCCCACCTTGTGGTTTTCGCCGACAAGGGGAGAACTTAGTGTGTCGTCTTCATAAATCATTATATGATTTGAAGCAAGCCTCACAATAATGGTTTGCCAAATTCTTTACAGCTATTCAAGCAACTGGTTTTGTTCAAGTTAATGTGGACTACTCATTATTCACATGTCGCAAGGCCAAAGCTTTTACAATATTAATGATATACGTTGGTGATATCCTTATTATCAGGAATGATTTTACTATCATACTAACTCTCAATCATATTTTTGAATACTCATTTTCGAATCAAAGACTTGGGCAATCTAAAGTACTTTTTAGGCATCGAAGTTTCTTGATCCAAAACAAGTATTGTCATTTCACAATAAAGGTATGCTTTAGAAATTTTGAAGGACTGTGGTTTTCTAGGTGTCAAGCTGGTAAATTTTCTAATAAAACAGAACTTGAAGCTCTCAGAATTAGGTGATCTGTTTAAAAATCCTTCCTGATATAGATGATTGGTTAGTCATCTAATTTACTTGACTATTACCCATCCAAACATTACCTATTCAGTTCATATATTAAGCAAATTCATGCAAGCACCACGTAAACCACATATGGAAGTTGTTTTGCGTGTGATGCATTACTCGAAAAGCAGACCAGGACAAGGTTTATTTTTTCCTAATCGGAATAATTTTTCTTTGAGAGTTTTTTCTAACTTAGATTCGGGTGGATGTCCAATATCATGAAGATCCACTACAGACTATTATTATATCTTCTTGGGTTTTGCCCTTATTTCTTAGCGGATAAAAAAGTAGAAAATTGTATCTCTCTCTTTAGCAAAAGCCGAATACAGAGTCATGACAGGTACATGCTATGAATTATCTTGGTTACGCCCGTTGCTATTGGACTTGCAAATATTGCATCTGAAACAAACATTGTTGTATTGTGATAACACAACAATTTTATATATAGCTGCCAATCCTGTTTTTCATAAAAGAACTAGATATATAGAAATGAATTATCATTTTATTCATGATAAGATACAAAATGATTCAGTTAAAACATAATATGTTTCTTCAACAAATGATCAATTCGTAGATATTTTTACAAAGCAAATAAGAAAGGAAGCATTCTCAGTCAACCATGACATGCAAGTTGGGCGATGTTGACATCCACTCTTCACGTTAAAGGGGAGTGTTAAGAAATATATAGTCATTCAAAAAAAAAATTATTTTATTTAATTTTCCTGTAATTGTTTTTAGTTTCCTTTTACACTTGGACTGCTTAGACTAAAATAGCATAACTAGAGCAACTCCCCCTCGTATAAGATAGATGTTTCCTAGTGCAATTAAACATATAAACAGATTTCAATTTTGTTTTCTTTACATGATGCACGCTTTTGTCTTTTCCTTCATACAACATCGTGCTTATAAAATTACTTTTCTATGAGTTTCTAATTGATAGAAAAATTAAATAATTCGAAGCAACGCGAGGGTTGCTACCTAATATCTTGTGAAAAATAAAGCATGAGTTTTCAGCTATTCTGTTGTCGTCATGGGCTCAGCATGCATCCTTCCCTTTTCATTGTTACCGGAGAATTCCATATATATATAGACCTTAATTGGACGAGTATACATGAATGATTTGGGGATGTACAGTAATGAATTCAAAGCTACATGTATTGCTGATACAGCACCTATTATTCTAAATACAAGCACATTTTCATCTATGCCATGTTTGTTCATGTATAGTCAATCAAAACCTAATAAGTTGGGCATCTCCCAGTCCGGAAGCTAGTCAAAAATCGAGCCCCACAAAACAAAAGCTAATTCAACGATGAATTACATTGCATTGTATATTTAATTAATTAATTAGAAAATGATACTAAATGCTGTCCTACTTTTCTGTGGTTAAATTTATATCTTCCCACCTCCATAGATGTTTTGGTGGGCACTAGAGACTAGCTACTGTCACCCTATCACCATGAACAAATGGAAGTGGAAAGCACCTTTTGGAGTCGTAAGTATCGAGTCAAATGGTTTCAAGCCAAAGAGAGGTGGGGCTGGAGAGCAAAAAGAGGGTGTAGTGGGATTTTTTTATGAAAAGATTAACATCTAGGTTTGACGTTTAGGATCGCATCCTATCGCAAAAGTGGGTTTGAATTTTGAAAAACATTACCCTAGTCCATTGACAAATGTAGATGGTGGCCTATCCTCGATCCCCATGAACAATAATTTAGCCGTTTTTTCTTTAAAACTACTTTGGTTCTTAACCTACTTTTTTGTTTTTCTATTCACATCAAGACCACAAAAGAACAGACAAGAGTAGACTAATAATAGAAATGAGGCGGAACATGCAACTATAACAATGGCCAATGTTCAAAGTATGGTCTAAGGAAACTATGAGCATGGTTACCATGATCTCCACCCTCGTAGGCGGACAAGTTCATGGTATTTCATATAGGAATTCCTACATCATGATAAGCTTTTTCTGTCTTGGCAAATTAGATTCTACATGTTCCTCTTACGTAAGATTGGACAGCCATTCTTATAGCTAGTGCAAAAACTGAGCAATGCATAGAAAAAAAGATGAGCCAAGCTTTGTATTTGCTACTCAGTTCCTCTTCAAGTGTTATAAATTTCAGGATCATTAAAAATTTATTTTGTTATTAACTTTGAAATCTTGAAAGATTAATTAAAATTCACGTAAAGTAACTTGAACAACCGACGCTAAAAGAAAAAAAAAAAAAAAGGAAGAAGAAGATGAGGCAAACCCTTCAGTCTTATCTTTTCTTTTCTTTTTGATCCTTGTAGATGAGCTACTGGACTAGTGGAGGATTTTCTGAACTGTAAGCAACCTCAAAGAAAGAAATAAAGGTGATAAACGCGTCTCCTTGGGCCCTCAAAAGCGGCAACCTTTAGCATGTTCACATGGCTAATTGTCTCATCCTGTGAATTAAGTGTTGAAATTTTCTAATTGAGCACAGCACCACTGTAACAATCCAACCTTCTTGATCCCAATGCGCGCGCGCGTGTATAAGAATAAGGTTAAAAACATAGTTTTTAAACTCGGTGAATTTATGATTCAGATTTTAAGTTTTAATTGATTATTGAAGTTTATTTTTTAAAAAATCAAAACGATTGTTTTAGTAAAAACAAAAAAAAAATAGATTCTAACCAAATTTTTAACCGGGTCAACTGGATTGCTGGGTCAGCCCACTAAGTCATACTAAATTTTTTTTTTTTTTATTTTTTTTTATCCGATCAGTTCCAGCTCTGGATCGGCCAAGTTCTGAATCTACCTTTCAAGTCGGGCTGGGTTTTAAAACTATGATTAAAAATATTTAAGCCCGGATGAATAATCTATACTGATTATATGTACCGGCAGTCATTCACTATACTTTTTTTTTATTCTAAGTTTTTTTATATGCAGTAAATAGCTTCATGTATTGGATACAAATATTACCAGGTTATTGCTAGCACTATCACTGTGATTGATAACAAAAAAATTTGGAATGTAAAAAATTAATATCTAGACTATGAAAGAATTTTTTATATTATTATTAAATTTGATATAATAGTTTAAACTTAAAAAATCTTGATAAAAATATTTATTTTACTGAATTTTAAATTAAATTATTTGAGAATTATCTCAACGTGACTTTCTCCATTGGATAGATCTAAGAAAATCAAAAAAAAATTAGTAAAATTAATTTTAATTAACCTATCAAACTAAAAGATTTGCGATAGTTGATTTTATCTTACACTTTTGAAAAAAATAAATATTTACGATAATTGATTCGAGAAATATCGTGTGAATTAGAAAAAAACTAAAAGAACGTAGCAAAATCAACTGAGTTTTTGATTTATTTAACCAAAACTTGGTAAGTGCTCAGCTTGAATGCTGCATTTATTCGGCGCCTATGTATTCTGGAGTGAAGATATTTACAAGGCAAAAAGGGATTTATAATGTCGCCACACGTGCAGATAATCTCACGCAAAGCCTGTCTTAATGAACTGTCAATGAGCATCCAATTAACGGTCAAAGGAAGTCTCGAATTATGTTTACGGATTGCTTTCCTCGTCCATCCTCCATGGCCTTCCACGTGTATAGCGGCCTCCCCCTGGCACGGTTCGTGTCTTCATGATTTCCTTCCTTGCTGGCGCGGCGCTCTGTGTTCATTAGACATCTAGGAATCAAATTCAATATCGAAAGTTCTTAATTTTGTTATTTTAACTCAACGTCCAAAAAGGTTTTTTAAAAAAATTTAACAGATGGAGTTTAAATATTATCTTATAACTTTGTATAATACTGAAACCGATACGATTCATATAGACTAGTTTCGATTATAAAAGAACTTAATTAAATTATTATTTTTTTATCCGGTATTCTAACACCCTTTTAAAGATGAGACTAATCTCGTTCGAGATTTGTGACTGTTCAATAAATATGTTTTCTGAAGATTGAACTTGTATTCTCACTATTGCATAAATATAACAGTGCCTTAACCGTCAGACAAATACTACATTAGTAACTAAATTGATTAAATACTTGTTTGATTTCACATCTATATGTATTTACCTATGCCAACTAACTATTAATTGTTTTTTATTTTCAACAAGTAAATTTTTCATTTTAATCCAATTAAATTTTAAGGATGATAGGTGTGAGTTTATATTTTTAAGTCAATTTTGTTACATGTGAATCATTTTTTTATGGAAGAGACTAGATTACTCTCCAATGAGATTTCAAGCTAAAGCAACCAATATGTTAGAAAAAATAAAACTATTTTCTTGCAACCTTTTTTAGGTGTTTTTTTTCAATTTTGAAATTAATATATCATTTATATAAAATCACTTGAAAATTGTTAATTTGATTCCTTTTTGACGGTCAATTTCAAATGAAGTGCAAATGCATTAACAAACTGGCCTTTATTGCGGGGAGACCCGGTTTTTTTAAAACAAAAAAAAAAGTCTCATAAAATTCTATCATTAGACCTAATATACAGTGGTTTTGATTTATTTTTTTTCATTAAAATAAATTTTCATGTAACATATTTTTTATCTGTCTTAGCTTACTCAATATTTTTAACTAAAATTATTATTTCTATGTAAAATATATATTTTATGATGTTAAAGCAAGTTAACAAAAAATATCAAAAATTAACATGATAAAATCATTTTTAAAATCTATTTAAATATTTAAATAATAAAAATCTAATTTCAATCAATTTTTTATGACAAATTTATTTTTATTTTTATTATTTTAAAATTAAATATATGATAATTAAGAAAATCATTAAAATCCAAAAAAATATAATAATATTTAAGAATGATATAAAAATAAAATAATAAGTGAATCGGTGAATTTTTATAAAAGTAGGGGGGGAATTTAGCAACAGGACAAGCCTCCACGCTGGCTTTGCTTTATTATTTTTTTAATTAAGAGGGCAGACAGTCTTATTTTTTAAGAAAAGCGCCCCAACTCTTAAGAACTCGTGATTTATGTCACAAGTGCTAACCGACCGAGTCATGATATGAATTTATTATAAAATGATTAAAAGCATATATTAAAATGTTGCAGGTAAAATATCATAAGAAAACTCCATTTTTTTTTAGTGTTTAGATAATAATTTGTCCAAACCAAACTTAGATTTGTCATTTCTTGAAAAAGAAAAGGTCGTCGTGTAAAAATTTGATTGCACGCTGAAAAAAAAAACAGACCTTTTATCGTGGGTGATGATAATTTACCCTACAAATAAAATAAAAATTATGGTGGAATGACAAAAATTGAGATAAGAAAACCACTGCTCTCATCTCTATTAGTTTTAGTTTGGTATTTGAGATTGAGATAAAGATGGAAATAAATTAAAAAATTTTTTTTATATTATTGTATTAAAAAAATTTAAAAACATTAAAAAATTAATTAAAAAAAAACTACCTTAATGTTCAGTTACTCGCCGCTAAAACTAACGATGATTTGCTTTCTGCTGAAAATTTCAACATCCAATCCAACCACTTGCCATAACAGAACAAAATATAAAATGCCGTCTCGAGTGTAAATATCTCTACTATGATACTATCTCTTGCTTTCATCCACGTGTCACCATGCATTCCTTCGTATTGGTTACCATTCCAATACCATTCACGAGAGGTAATTATTTTCGATTTAGTTCGATTTTTATAAAAATAAATAACTAAACTGAATTTAAAAAAAATCAAACCGAAACCAGTTCAAACCTATCGGTTTTGATTTGGTTTGGTTTTTCAAAACAAAACTGGTTCAAACCAGTTTGACTTAGTTTTTTCAGTTTAGCTCTGTTTTTTTTTTTAATTTAACTCTATTTTTTTAAATTTAAGTTTGGTTCGAAACTGGTGAGGTTTTTTAAAATTTTAATCAAATTTTTTTTATGATTTAGTTCTTTCCATTATTTATTTTTTAATTTTCTTTATTTTTTTGGTTTTTGATTTTTTTTTTCACCCCTGCAATTCACAGATCCTGTTCTAGACTCTGAATGACGGTGTCACGTGAATTCTTGACCACTCACTGAGCGAGTACATGGTTG
Organism: Populus nigra; assembly: GCF_951802175.1. Classification (NCBI taxonomy): domain Eukaryota; kingdom Viridiplantae; phylum Streptophyta; class Magnoliopsida; order Malpighiales; family Salicaceae; genus Populus; species Populus nigra. The sequence continues at coordinate 19,685,881 of NC_084852.1, forward strand.
TTAATTTAGAATATATGCAGCCAAAAATGATTCGATCCCTGCGAAGAGAATAACTTCCACGCGGTACATTAGGTCGTGATATGTACGTTCAAATCGCATGGATGAACAGCATTCTATTCGCGTCAGACCTTTCGCTATCCCGTATCTGCAATCCACTTGAATATATGTAATGCACGTTTTTTTTTATCCAACTCTCGCTCACGCTTCTCATGTACGCGTGCCATACAGCTGCGGCACCAGCTTTTCATCCCCCAATGGTGGTAACCAAGGGCCGTTTAGGCTCGAATTTGTTTTTTTTACGGTGACATTTGTTTTTTTATCCCCATAATAAATTTAGAAGTATTTAATTAATGAATATATATTATATTTTTGCTGGATTTCCGTGAAAGCTCTTTTTTAAAATTTTAGTTATAAAAATTATAATTTATAGTAAAATCCGATGGTTGATATTATTTTTTAAAGTATTTTCAGTTTTAAATTATATTAAAATAATATATTTTTATTTTTTAAAATTTATTTTTAACATCAGCACATCAAAATAATTTAAAAATATAAAAAATAAATAAATTAAATTGGCAAATGATATTTTAGCAGAATGCTAAACACTCTCTAAATACATAGATTATTAAATATTATATTGGAATATAATTGCTGAAAAATATGATTTCTGATAATGTGATTTTTATGATTAGTTAAAAATAATAATAAAATACTAAAATGTTTCTATTGTGTATACAAGAAACATATGAAGAATTTAAGTGAGTTTATTGTTTTACTTTAAAAACTTAAACCTTCTAAAGTCGTATAATATCAAATTTAACTTTATGAAATTATAAATAGTACATAAACTAATAAATGTACCAATAAATTAATAAATGTACCGTAAATTATATAATATACATATTATATTATATAATTATAGTTGTTCGAATAAATTATAATAATGGAGTAATTAAGATATATAATAGTTGTTCGAATGAATTATAAGTCTACAATGATTGTGTTGTTATTAGTCAAAACAATATTATGTAAAATATAAAGAGATTTTTCGGTGGTCCAGATCTTAGATTCCGTCATAGATCAATAAAGAAATCTTAGATTAAGTAATTCCAAAAAATACTAATCATTGGTGTATCTTATCACTGAATTTGAAAAAAAAAAAAAAACATTTCCTCGCGTAGCTGAAAAGAATCTTAGATTTTTTATAAATAAAAAAACGGATTTAGTTATTATCATAAAGAAATTTAGATTTAGTGATGGGTTAGAGCCAACAATGAGCATTTATTGTGATTTAAAGATGGCATTGGCAACCTTATATTCATCTTCTTTATTTTGAAAAATAAAGCGGTCATTTTAGTGCTTACCGTGCTTGAAAATACAAATTTCAAAGGTAATTGTTAGTTAATTGATGGATAGCATGTTTTAAATATGATATTTTTGTCTAAATTTATGTTAAAAGGAGTTAAAAGTAGGGTGATAATACAATATTTTGAGCTCAGTTATGCATTGAAGTCAAATACATCTATTAGATCTAACATCTTTGTGCTCAGTGCCAAATATATAAGGGTCAAACGAGCTGTTAGATCTAAAATTTATAGGCTTCGTATCATGTCAAGCTCAAATGGATAAAGAACTAACAATCTTTTTAGGTCCTCTATTGGACCACAAGACTTCATTTGTTTATTCTTGTGAACCTTAACATAAAATGTTGAAGTCAATGATACTCATCTCTCAACACTCCTATGTGTATAAAAGTCTTTCAATGACTTGTTATTTTTTCATCAATATTAATGATGTGTAACAGATATTTATCCCTCGTCAATGAAATGTAAAAGATTTTTATCCCTTGTTAATTATGTATAAGAGATATTTATCTCTAATAAATACTAACATGAGGAAATTGCTTTTCAGTTTCTTTTCTCCACAAAAGAACAAGATTCATGGGCTATATATACTCCATGAATCCTTCAAATGCCAAGGTTCACAATCTCTTTATTCTCAATATTTCTAGCGTATATTTTTTCAGAGTTTATCCTTCTAAAATATCATTGTACTTTCTCTCTCTAAAAAGATATTTACTTAAACATTCGAGAGTCCTAAAATCTACAAAATGAGACCTTTTACATGTGCTAGCCACATTGGCCTACCAGGTATAACCTACCTGCCACCTTAGCCTACGAGGCACAAGTTACCAGTCACCTTGATTAAGGAGCAGCTACTAGCCACCTTGGCTCACCAAACACCAAGTACAAGCTATCAGTCACTTTGATTAAGGAGAATGGATCATACTACTATAACAAATAGATTAACTGATTATCCAGCACATAAGTCTTGCTTCCAAGCTATTAAATTAGCATTACTAAACACTATAATTAAATTAGCATCTTGATTCTTATCGTATTATAATTTGTTTTTTTTTTTCATTGAGCTAAAAGTTAAAGAATTAGCTCTATGTGTTTGGAAAAAGTGCTTTTTCTGAAATAATAATTCTAAGATTCAAAATAAAAATGAAAAAATTAACTAAATCTTATTAACCACCAATAGAGATTGGGTTATAGGAGACATATCAGGTACTACATCAATAGAGACTTCCACTTCCCTTTTCAGAGGTAATCCATCACATACCAGGTACTACATCAATAGTTTCTTTCTCCATATCCATAACATATGTTAGATACTCTTTTTTCATCATTTTCCTAACAATCATAACTGATATAGCACAATTTAATACGACCTGCTTTTCCCCTCTAAATATTACTCTCTGATCATCTAGTTCTTAGAGAGTCATTGTTTTCGCAAAACAGTCCATCTGAGCTCTATTTGTACCCAACTAATCCATCACAAGGATGACATCAAAATCATGTAATTCCAAGGGTATCAAGTCTACTCTAATCTCACACACCTTTATATCAACCTTGATTCCATTAAACGCGTGATCAATATTAACATTTTTTCCTAAAAGAGTATTTATAGTAAACTTTTTTTCTTACCTATGTCGCACCCTCGCGAGAGCTCGACGTTACGGCGACCCTTCCCGGAGCGGGGAATCGATTGTCGGGGTCTTTGTTTTGTGAATAAAAGAGTCGCCACCTAGTTTTATGGTCACTAGGAAATCTAACTGGTCTTTCAGAGATTCTAAGGCAAAGGATTAGTTGCCTAAAGGGAAGGTTTTAGCACCCCTAGTTCGCCCTACCTAAGATAAGCTGCTTGGTATTTGGTTTGCCTTATAATTGTTATGGTGTTGGTGTTCTCTAATCAGTTTTCCTAGGATAGGTTTGCTATGATGAATGGACTTGGGTTCAAAGTCTAAAAGCAAGAACCCTTTGCCAAATAGATCATACATTTAAATATGTCTATAAAGTGCCAAGAAGAACCGATGCAGATCTCTTAAAATCTATGTTTGATTTGAACTAAATTTATAACCTATGAATTAAAAGATAGCTAAGATAGAAATCTAAGGAGATTCAATGTGCTTAAAAGCTCATTTTTCCCTTAGTATTTCAAGTTTTCATGACTTGTAAATCACAAGAAAGAGGAATAAAAAATTAGAAATCTAAGGAAATTCAGAGCGCTTTAAAAGCCTATTTTTATCTCAGTGTTTCATACTTTCACAGCTCGTAAATCGTGGAGTCAAAAATTGAAATGTCCTCAATTATAATCGAGGCTTCTTTCAAGGATGTGTGATGACTTATTATTTCTAGAAATACATTTTGAATATTAACCACTTGGTTTTTTTTATCCAAACATTAACAGTGAATAATAACAAGTTATTCCCAATAATATTTTGGATATTAATCCCTTTGGGATTTCTTTATCCAAATATAAATGGTGAATAAAGTAGAATTCCCCAAAAATAAGATTTTGTATTTTTTGAAATATTAGCCAACACCTTTTGGAGTCTTACAAACATGTTGTAAATTATTCAGAATGAAAGAAAATAATTTTTGTGTTTAAGAACTCCATGCTAAAACACATTTTTAAAACTTCAAATATTTGTTTTTTTTTATTAAAGAAATGTTCAAAATATGTTAGGGTATTGGCTGTATGCAACATACAAGAAAACATTTCTATATTTTTTGGAAAACCCAAGCATCACAGTTAATCACAATTAAAGACGACAAATTGTGCGCATATACATATATACATATACATATACATATATACATATATATATTCTTAAAATCTTGCAAGAGAAAAAAAAACTGAAAATTTTGAAAAGAAAAAAAACAAAGATGGCCCCTTGAAGCTACTCCCCTCAAATAAAATTCGGTCTATCAACTTAAACCCCAAAATCAAACTCAGTCATTATTCAAGGGAATTATAATTCACTTGAATAATAAAACACACAAATGTTGTCATTCAAAATTAAAGAGGAAAACACGTCCCCCCGGGCCTGCCCGAAAGATTACTTCAAATGCAATCCAAGATTATAAAGTAGGAAAAACACCCGAACAGAAGAGTGAGCTGATAATGAAGACTTAACAACCCCCCACAGTTCCTCATGAACCAGAGAAAAAGAAAAAAAACAATAGAAACCCCCAGACTCTAATAAAAATAATCGTCTAAGCTCAAAGCCATGGAAGGAAACAGAAGACAAGCATTCATTGTATTGTCAAAAATATAGAAAACGAAAGTGCAAAGCCAAAAGACAAAACAGGTTTTTAAAACATAAAAAACAATCAGATTTATATGCGGCAAATGAGGAGAAAGTTGAGACTTATACCTGCAGGTCTCACTAGTTTTGGCTGCACAAGATGAAATACAAACCCAAATGATCGTTTCTGTCAAAGTTCAGCGGCAAGGCTCCTTCTCTATGTGCTGCAGATCTCCCTCGTTTCTGCAGGTCTCACTAGTTTTGACAGGCAAAAGTTTCTGTCAATGTTTAGCAGAATAGTTTTCTTTTTATGTGCTGCAGATCTCAAACGTTTCTTCTCCTCCTCTCTTCTTTTTTCCTTTTTTCTTTCTTTCCTTTTCCCCTATGTTTACTCCTCTGCTCTGTTTTTCCTTTTTTTTCTCTCTTTCTTTTCCCGTTTAGTGAAGGCTTTCACAGTAATGAAAAGATGAAAGAAAAACTCCCCCCCTTTGCATATGGCTGACAGTTCACTTATATAGAAACCTTTACACGTGCTATTCAAGGAAATATTACAATAATTATGGCAAAGATTAACTTCTATAAACAGCCCTAACAATTCCTATATCTATGGTCTTTTATATTGCAGTAATTATTTTCCATAATTAGCACCAATCAATTTCTATATCTATGGTCTTTTATATTGTAGTAATTATTTTCCTAACATATATGATTCCTTGATATTTACTTTGATGATCTATGTTACCGCCACACATTCTTTCTTTTTTTTCTTGCCAAGCCAGCTCTTTATACAGTTGTTTAGACTTGGAGACCAATTCTAATGTTCCCTCATCTTGAGCGTATATGTTGGAAAAGGTGAATTGTAACTAATCATTTAGCGTGAAAAGAGGTGACAACTTGCACACCAAACCAGCTAGAGGACGCAAGGATGAGGGAAGAAAAGCTTATCAGCAGGAACGGTTGCAGGAGAAGGAAAGAAATCGCAGACGGGGGGTACTGTTCTCAAAACACAAATGAACAGTACCATGTCAATTAATTCCTATTATAGGGTTGTTTTATATGCGGAGTGGTTTGTTAAAAATGAAGGATTGCACGGTGTCATTTGAAGAAGCAGAAATGTTTCCCCAACATAGCAGCAAAATGAATGATGTCTCCAACATACTAATTAATATGCTAAGTTCCAAATGGTGGTGCCTTTATTATGACATTTTCTGATCCAATCCTTGTTCTCAATTCCTTCAACAAAACTAATTAACTTTCAAAAGTTTAAAATTGGTCTTTAATTAACTTGATAAATCCTTGAAACATTAAATCAGATTCCCCGAATCAAACCTGCAAACTCGGGTTAGAATCCTTCTCGCAACAAGATTCTCTGTTTTTTACTAGACATTCAAACGGGAATATATTGAGCTTCTGATATCGAAATCAGGCGATTCAAAAACTTAAATTCATCTACACGTCTAGGACTACAATTTTCATGAAGGGTTCAAAGTCAAATAAAATCATTTTGAAGAACAAAATTCGGCCGTAATCTAGTTGGTCAAAAAAGGTTTCCTGATCTAATTCGGAAACTGACAATGTCGAGCATCCCAATATGACTAAGAGTCTGACCTCAAAACAATGGGCCCTAGGACCCAATAAAGGTGCAAATCAATCTTTAACATGTCATGAATGACAGAATATAGATGAGAAGGTCGGATATTGCACGAAATCAAATCAGAATCAAAGTCTAAGTTAGAACAAAGTTGGTATTACAACAGAATTGCGACAACAGCAGAATTAAATTTTTTAGTGCAAATTCTGAGGAATTTATCCAACCTTAAAGACTAGATAAAGAATGAATAAATTTAGAATTATGAAGACTCCTAATTAGCCTAAGAATCCTGACGATTTCGGTAACAAAGAGGGAGGATAAAGAGAGCAGAAAACAGCTGAACTAGGGTTCAAAAAACATTTCTTTATTCTGTGCTTTTGTCAATCTTCCAGCAACCATGAGCTAAACTCCTGCATTTGGTTCAAGAGGGATACACACCATCTCCAGCACGTGGGGCCCAAAAATGGGCAACAACAACCTACATGGATTCTTCCCTAGTTTTCCTATAAGCTTATTTGCAACAAAAGGGTGTGTAGCCCTAAAAATAAACACATTCACAAGCAGAGAATTTCATTGTAATGTACCTGTCGCTACATCGAGGGTAGCCCTAATCTCCTTATGTGTTACGTAGAATACTTTGCCCTAAGTTCTGGTTCTCTAAGCCCTGTCAGTTTGAGCCTGAAGTCAACCCTACTGTTGTTGGCCCCTGATTGTGCTTGTTTGGCTAGTATGTCTATAGTGACTGATTACTGCCAACTCTAAACTTGTTGTTGCTAAATCTGAATAAACTAAGTCGACCAAGGAAAATTCCTTCAAAAGTGTCTCTGTCTCCCACAATAGTAGCATTATCGACCTAAATACAGGCAGTCCTATCATCTATGCTCTCCTATATAAATATAGCATTATCCTGGCGATGCAGAATAGTACACTAGATGTTTTTGCCCATACTAAACACACTGTGGATAGATAATTGTCTTTTGCTTTGAAGATTCTTTAATAGAACTACCCCTTGGGTTCAATTGCCCCCCAATTAACCCCATATCAGCACTTTAAATAGACCCAACCATTACTCTTCCCTATTTTCTAAACTGACTAAATTGTCTCTTGTTTTTGTTTTAAAAAAGAAGGGGTCTATTCGAAGTGTAATCCACATCCTTTTTTTTATCATACCTAAACTTGCCCTACTGGCCCTCTCTTATACATGCCTCTAAGGCCTCTGCTGCCTCAAAAAGTTCTCTAGCTACGTCGAACTTGAATGCAATCAGCCATTGCCTTAGTTCCCATCATAATCCATCTTGTAACCTTTCTATCTTGCGCTGCTTAGTAGGTACATAGTGCGAAGCAAACGTGAAGAGATTATGGAACCTTCTTTTATAATCAAGCACCAATAAGTCTCCTTGTACCAAAGTCAGGAACTTCTGCTCTTTCACTTTACGATGATATGACGAGTAAAACTAACTTTTCAACTTTATCCTAAATTTAGTCCATGCTCTTGCATGTCTTCTCAATTATATTGTATCTCATCAAGACCATGTCTTATCTGATAGTAGGTGCATGACACAATTCACTCATAAATCCTTTGATACATGTATTTGATCCATAATATTCTCAATTGTGCGAAGCTATCTACTTGCAATCTCAACATCTAGCTCCTTTAAATAAGGTTCACATCCTAACTCTCTTATGCTCTACACAATCTGCACTAATGTAACTACATTATCAGTAAAGGTCATAATTATTGGTGTTGTTTGTTTCGCTGGAGCTATTAGAACTATCGTAGCTGATGTACTGGGCATCGCCTCAATCACTACTCTCATTATTTAATCTATGAATGCAAGGTTAATGTGTAGTACGAGTGTTCTTATAAATGTTGTTGTTGTCGATAGGGGTACCTATTCTCTGTCTCTACTAGCTTAGCCCCTCATATGTGACATTTTCACTTCTCTTGAGACAACATTATCACGAAGTCTAAATGCCTCGTTCAATCTCGATCGATGAGATATCAGCGAAATATGAGAGACTGTATCCTCTAAGGGATCCTTCCCCTACCTCTCCACAATGTCAATATGTTGAATCCATCCCTGTCCTGACGGGGAATTTGTCATTGTACCTTTCCTCATAAGAACCATCCTAATACAATTCAACAATTGTCAAAGTTCCATTCTAATTCATAAACTTAAACTAGGGTTCTGATACCAATTGCAATAAATCTAAATTTTATTTTATCATATTTACAAAAACATATAGTATTACCATTTAAAGTATATGATTTTTTTTTATTCTACTAAAATTTCAGCAGAGTTTTCTTTATATTTTTATGCCAAGTTATCGACTCAATCAATTTTCACAACCTGTAAATAAAATTTCAACATATTCTCATCATCGGTACTTCCATATTTAGATATTACCATTAACTAAAAAACAACTTCTTGTTTTTTCTTCCATATTTTCTCAAGCAAATCAATTATCATATTATTCCAAAATACTTTAAGTAACAGTATGATTAACTTAGTTACGACATAAAACAAACATATATTCATATTAATGTTAATCAAACCTAAAACTTTATCTATATAATTACAATTATATGGTTTCAAAGAAACTAATTAAGATACATCTACCATACTTATTTTGGATTCATACACTACTTGGTTACAAAATTATATTATATAACAAAATATGCATTGATTTCACAAAATTACAAATGCAATATCCACTACCCGTCGGCCATCACAACACTATGAAGTACCTGAAATTTATATAATACTTAGCATAATTAGTTTAGACACGAAAAAATTTATTATTGTTACTTTTATATGTAATTATTCCCAATTCATACAATTCGTATGATTTAAGAATGTAGTATCTTCTCTTGTCAAACCGTCACTTATTTCATTTCTACATTACAAATCTCTCTAATTACTCATTAACCAGGGAACTAGTCTCAATAATCATAAGGACTAGTTCTCCAATTTCTCATTAATTAAGGAATTATCCTATTTACCATGAATCAAAATCTCCATCTACCTATTAACCAAGACACTAATCTCACTAGCCAAGAAATTGATATCTTCATCTACCCATTAACCAAGGCATTAATTCCATTAACCATGAAACCGATATCCTTATTTGCCCATTTACCAGGCACTAGTCTCATTAACTAGGGTAACTAGTTTCTCAATCACTCATTAATCAAGGCACTAGTCTTATTTACCAGGGTAATTAGTTTCTTCAACAATTTATCATCAATCAAATAAGATTGTTATACATTTAAAAAGGAATTACATGCATAATTAAATAATGTTCTAGTTTTAAGATGTGAAGCACCTGCTTGAAGTCTGGGCGCGTAAACTAATTCTCTACTGTTGGGTGAGTTCTGCAGTCTCTCTTGTACTAACAGGAATAATATCATTTACTATTGAAGTCCTCGGCTGCTTCATATTTTAACTTAATAGACCATAATTTTATTCTTTATTTAAAATGACTTGGTATAATTTCCTATCTTTAAGTGAATCCTTACTTGAAACATAACCAAACTAAAATTTTGGTTTCATGTATAGTTTGTTTCTTTTGTAAGCTAAATTACATGCTGCAACTTTACTAAAAGGAAAGAAACTCAATTTTTTCATCGACACATCTAAGACTATATTTTTATTGTAACATCAAAATTGTTTAGCCAAATTTAGTATGACCCTCCCTTGATTTTTAATTTGTATATGGATTTTTAGAACTCTAACTTAAATGAGGTCAATTTCATTGAAAAGATATCATCATTTACTTCAACTTTCATGGAGAACTTATTCCAATTTTTTTTTGTCATTTTCAAGTTATAAATCCGATTAGAAGTTGGATAATGAAGATATCTAGTTTTTCAATCTCTTTATTTTGACATATAACACAGTATTTGTATTTGTTTTTCTCACCATTCAACACCATTGTTTCTCCTCTATGTGATTTATAACGCCATTTATCCTACTAATCAACTAATTTTCTCACTTCCTTATATAAACAATCAAAATTATCTTGTTAAAATGCATTTACTTTTTCTACATTCCTTTATTTATTAAATATTCAATATAACACAAAAATCTCTATAATTCCAAAAAGCTTTGAAATGTTCTTAACATAGAGGATAACCAATTAAAATTCAAAACACAAAATTTCTTTTTCATTTTCATCCATTCTTTACATTTAACACATGTCAAGGTAGACATACCCAAACAACATTTATGCATTGTTTTTAATTTTTTTTCAATTTAATCCCTTTATGGCCGGCACTAACACCCTTCTAAACCCTAGGATTTTTTTCTTCAATAATTCATTATTTTGAGTGTTTTTCATCCATTTCCATGCCAATTACATTAAACAAAATCAATTTTTCATTTCCTAAATTTTATTCATGAACCCTAACATAAAATTTACAATTTACACATCAATTTATAATTGTAATCAATCTAACTTTTGTAGTCAAGTTTAAAACCTCTTATATGACGATAAAGTGAGTTTCAATCCTTAATAATTGAAAGTTTTCTGATAATCGCTACCCAACTTGCCCGACCCTTTTCCACATAATTTCCCAAATTTCTTTTAATTTTTTCTCCCTCTGTCTTTGTCTTTATCTAGTCTAGGAACTATTATCTCACTATTTAGGCTAAATCTTATCCAAATCCCTTCAATCCCTGTCTTTTTCAATTTTTAACATCCTTCAATGTTAAAAATTCAAATAATTTTTTTTTAAAAAAGCAAAATACTATTTGCCAGCGCTTTGCCTCACAAGCAACAAAGCTTTGCTAATGCTTTTTTTTTTTTAGTTTGCTGAGTTGGCCATGCTATATTGTTGAGATAAAAAAAAAATTCGACAAATGCTATCATATTATCACCATTTCCAGAAGACATGGAAAAATAGAAGAGCTAGTAAAATTAATATACATATTTTTATTTTTAAATAAACGACTCCTAATAAAACCTGTATTGAAATCAAGGATAAAAGAAATATGTCCTTTAATTTCATGGATGTTTATTGAACACAAAGAGAGCTCTTACCAAAACAGTAAAAGTCTTCGAGCCCACTAACCACGCAGTCCCCTCCCAAATATGGCCTCTGCCCAGTAACCACTCACCCCCCCCCCCCCCCCGACCTCTCTCTCTCTCTCTCTATATATATATATATATATCACAAGCTTTGTCACTCGCTCTGGTACAAACCCCAACACACACGCTCACTGTCCCTCCCTCTCCCCAAAACTGTTTTCCCACTATTCCCTCCCCACTTCTCCACCATTCCCACACCCTAAAACACTCCCATCTCCCATGAAAAATTCTCGTTTATTCGAACAAACTCCCCCACCTAGTCCCCCTCACCAATAAAAAAAAAGAAGAAAAACATCTCACTTTCTTTCCTTTTCCTCACCACCGGCGGCTACTCTCATCTCGTTTCTTCCCCCTACAAAAAATGGAAAAAAAACAAGGTTTCTTCTCGGCGCTCAAAGAAGAAGTTGTCCGTGGCCTCTCCCCTTCTCGTTCCCGCTCCAACAGCCCGGCTCGAACCGCGTCTCCAATGTCGGGCCTGCTTCGCCGCAAAAAACACAAGGAAACTTCCTTCTTCGCGTCGCAACCAGAACCAGTGATTGGGAGATCAGGGAGTTTGAGGCCAATGGTTGGGGAAGCGTTATCTCCACTAATGGAGGGTCCGGATCCGGATGGAGGGGAAGGTGAGCGTAAACGGGTCGGGTCGGGTTTGGGTCAGTGGATGAGAGGGCAGTTATCGAGGGCTCCATCGGTTACTAGTTTGGCTTACAAGAGGTCTGATCTGAGGTTGTTGCTTGGGGTTATGGGTGCACCATTGGCTCCAGTGCATGTTAGCACTTTGGACCCTTTGCCTCACCTTAGCATTAAAGACACTCCCATTGTAAACTCCCTCTGTCTCTTTTTCTTTAGCAATGCACAAACGGTTTTTGATTTATTTATTTTTTCGCAAGGTTTAACAAAGAAAAAACTGCATTTTTTGAAGTAATTAGTTTTGAGGACTGTTTGTTTTGTGGAGAAGGCTAAGTGGAAACAACTAAGCAGAGTTGGGATTGGACATTGGCTTACTGAGAGTAGTAGTTTTGTGGGTTTCCTTTTCTTTTCATTCTTTTTAAGTGAATTGAGAATTATTGTATCAGTGAATTGCTAGATCCATGGAATATTTTTTTTCTAGGTTAACTTTTTTAAATTGCTTTTTATTTTTATTTTTTTGGGGGGCGCCAATATGTTTTTTGGTTGGTGAGAAACAGAGGAAAAGGCAAAGAAATAAAAGTTCATGATGTTACATCTGATGTTGCTCTACAAAATTTCTGGTTGAATCTCCAAAGGTGCTCATAAGAGTACAATCTGTTCTTCTGCTGAAATTATTGAAAAAAATATGATATTGTAAGGACTTGTTTGTTTGTTTTAATCTTTTTTCATGAAAGTTGAAACTGATATTTGCACCATGGTGTGTAATGGGTTGCTGCTAACTGTGGACGCTCGACTCCATTTGTCTTTACTGTTACTTGGTGTGAATTGTTTTAATTTCTTTGAAAAACAAAAAAGAGTGTTGCTAATATTTTGTCTTTTATGGCATTGCATTACTGCAGGAAACTTCCTCTGCCCAGTACATATTGCAGCAGTACATGGCAGCGTCCGGTGGGCACCAGGTGCAGAACTCTATTCGAAATGCGTATGCCATGGGAAAGCTTAAGATGATAGCTTCGGAATTTGAAACACCCACGAGGGTGGTCAAGAACCGGAATGGTGCTAGAGGTGTGGAATCGGGTGGGTTTGTGCTTTGGCAGATGAATCCTGATATGTGGTATGTTGAGCTAGCGGTTGGGGGTAGCAAGGTTCATGCTGGCTGCAATGGCAAACTTGTTTGGAGGCACACACCTTGGCTTGGTGCACATACTGCTAAAGGCCCTGTTAGACCCTTGCGTCGAGCACTTCAGGTGACGTTCTTTATGCTAATTCCTCCTGCAAACTGTGCTGGGACATTTACCTTTGTGTTACTAATTTGCTCATCCGTGTACTTTTATATTCTATTTCAGGGTCTTGATCCAAGAACCACAGCCAGTATGTTTGCTGATGCAAAGTGCATAGGAGAGAAAAACATAAATGGTGAGGATTGCTTTATACTAAAGCTTTTTGCTGATCCACAGACTCTGAAGGCCCGGAGTGAAGGCCCTGCAGAGATCATAAGGCATGTTTTATTTGGCTACTTCAGTCAAAAGACTGGACTTCTTGTTCACATGGAGGATTCACATCTGACCCGTATCCAATCCAATGGTGGAGATGCAGTTTACTGGGAAACAACAATCAATTCGTTCCTTGATGATTACAGGCCAGTTGAAGGGATCATGATTGCCCACTCGGGTCGTACTGTGGTGACTCTTTACAGGTTTGGCGAGGTAGCAATGAGCCATACCAAGACAAAGATGGAGGAAGCTTGGACTATTGAAGAGGTTGCATTCAATGTGCCCGGCCTTTCAGTAGACTGTTTTATCCCTCCAGCAGATTTAAAATCAGGGTCCTTTAGTGAAGCTTGTGAGCTAGCTCAGGATGAAAGGGGAAAGAGTGCAATGGCATTAGCAGCATATCGGGCGAAAGTTGCAGCCCTAGACAAGTCAGATGATAGCTGTGCAGATAACATGATATGGAAGATGGAGGTGTCTGATTGAGGGGTAGGATTGCATTACTACAATTGTTTATACTGGTAGCTAGCTTTAATTGACTAACGGATTAGAAGTTACAAAGTAGGAGTTCAAGTCATTTTTTGGACTTCGGGATCTGCCTCTGTTAATCTGTAAATAGAGCATGATCATTCACCGGCTCAAACTAGGGCCTGGACGAATCTTTGTACTCTCAATGCAGGATCCAGCTAAGGTGTTGGAGCTCGGTTTTCCAATTAGGGATAGAGCAAATGGAGGTTTAGTTTTAGTTTACCTTCCATGTCTGGAGGAAGGTGGTGAAGCTTTAAAATAGCAGAACTGTTAACCTTCTATACATTTTTACTAATTCTATCTTGAATGCATACAGCGGTGGCAGTAGAAAGGAAAACTGCTTCTGGCTAACATGAGTTTTAACTCGAATGTCTAGTTTGTTCACTTCTGTTTGTGGGCTTGTTACTCTTATGTGGATGCTCAGTTTTTATTGAAGGGTCTTCTCGGTTTTGAAGGGAATGGAAGTTTCCGGTATCTGATGAATGCAGGCAGGGTAAAACGAGACCAGCTAGTTTCTTCACCGTTCTGCATCTGTTTTTTGCAGTGCTTTTCCATTGCTGTTGAAAGGGATGTAAACCATGATATTTATTGATCAAATATTGAATGATTAATGCTTATTATTGTTGAGATCAGCACATTTTCCTTCACCATCTCCCTCTTGGATCTGCGTGAAATTCAACATTTTAATTCACCCCCCAATCTTTAGATCCTTTTATCTTTACTAATCCAGCGCAACCATTGGATTTTTTTTCTTAATCGTCACGCGTGGTTCATTTCTGAATGCTGTGTGGTTAAGGATGTTGTTCTATCCCCCCCCCCCCCCCCCCCCCCATCTCCATGTATCTTTTCGCAGTGATTGACAACATCTAGTGGCGGTGCTGGACAACTCAGGAGCACAGCGACGCTGGCACCTTTCTGTACACTGCCCTCTTCTCGGTGGGGTCTATAAACTTTTTCATTAAAGTCTGTCTGTGTATTAAATTAGAGAACCCATTGACCCAAACGCATCGGCATGGAACTAAGATGGAGAGAGGTTGAATATGGGTTTGCATCGTTTGAGGCAAAACCTGTGCACGGAGCATCATTACAGCAAGGCACGGGGTAAAAGGACTCCAAACCCCATGTGATTTCTACCCCTTCTTTTGCTTTCTCGTCCTTAGCTGTGCTTTGTTTTATCATCCTGCCTTTTGCAGGCACTGTCTCTTCACTTCTTTACCCCACAGGGTTTTTTAATCCACTTGTGTTGCGTTTACTCCATGGTCTAGACTGTGCCGAAGGTTCCTTAATGTGTATGTCTGTTAATTTGGCGGTGTTTTTATAAGAATATTTCTTATTTTCAATTTTTTTTTATTTTTAATATTAGAACATTAAAATTATAAAATAATATTTATTTGGTGGTCAGGTTGACGGTTCCTAATTGATGATGGCTTTGCCTTGCACTAGTTTCGAGTTGATTTAATTTTATCCCTGAATTTTAATAAAATTAATTATCAGCCCTTGAAACCCTGTATGTTTAATTGAAATGTTTTTTTTTTACAATTTAGTCCATGCTATTTTTCAATTTATTGTTGTTTCTTAAATATGAAAGAAAGAATGTTAAATAGAGATTAAGTTATTATTTACTTAGTTTGTAGTCGTTTATAGGATGAAAAACGAAAGTACATACAAAGGGTTAGTTTTTTTAGTTGTAATTGTTTTTCAAATAATTTTTTTATTTGAAAAAATATTAAATTAATATTTTTTAAGTATTTTTTATAATTTTAATATGTCAATATTAAAAAGGAAAAAATATTTATTTTATTACATTTTTAATTAGATTTAAAAAAAAATTACTAGGCATCACAATTAAAAAACTCAAGCAGGGCATGTGATATTGTTACATGGAAGTCTCGAGATTGAATAAATGTAGAAACCAACCTACAGTAGAAAAGCGTGGTTTTATTTATTTATTTATTTATTATTTTCCCAGTTACATTTTTCAAGAGTTTTATTCTTGATTCGGCCATTATGCAATTTGGGTCTGCGCAGTGGATAGATAATGCAGATAGGCTGTGCTGGGCACCGGCCAGCGACTGTCAAACGAGAATTAATGATATCTTAGCTTCCATAACGTCCTCACATTTGGTATATATTCCTTCTGCAGCTAATTGATTCAACAACCACATATGTTTGCTGCGACCTCCTTTTGTTTTATTTAGTAATTGAATCTGGCAAATCCCTCTCCAGGAAAAAGAAAAGAAAAAAAGCTAACCAGAAAGCTTGGGGAAGCAATCTGTGGCACTTGACTGATAGTTTTAAAACCTCTTGTTCTTAAATCCCATTCGATTTTCTTCACCATTGTTCAACAAGGATATCTTTTTGGACTTGTTTTTACAGAGGGGAAGAAGGAAGAGCACGATAGTTCTCTTGCTTGCAATAGCCATTATGGGAGCTTCCTTAAAATACGAATGTAACCCTAAAATCAGTCACTCTCGGAGATGACAATTTCTTAGCTGTCTCCTGTCATAACCACTGTCAATCCATACCAACCCTACCTCTTATGCATGTCATAATTTTGATGCGTGCTTCCTGTTTAATTGGTTAACAGAACGATCGATTTAGACACTTTTTAAACGAGTTTGTTGGCATAGAAGCTGCTGGCCTACAACTTCAACCTCCCTTCTTGCCTGACGGAAGGAAAGTATGGCAGGTAGCTACAAATCTGCGTGGTTTAAGTTATCCGTGTGTCTATGTTCACACACACACACACACGTGTGCATTTGGGGAAATGAGCTTATTCAATATGGGAATGGGAGATCTGCTACCAGTGAGTCAAGATGGTACGAGTTGAAGGCTGGTCTTAATTAATTGTCTAGGAAGTAGGGATCTATCGAGATTGTTGAAGTTTAAGAGACTAGTCGTACACATAATTTGAGCAGACGCCTCCGTGTTTGTTTATGGGGGGAATGGTATCTAATTATTCTAGGTATCATTCAGCTAGCTCATGATCTTCCTAGCACTTTCCTAGATGGCTCTGTTGATTCTGAAGTTGACTTGAACTACGAATTCAAAAATCTTAACACCCTGTGCTTCCTAGCTAACACTTTCATGCAATTTGATTGCAAGAAAACCAGTCCTGAAGGAAAATAAAAGTAAAGAAACCCCACCATTTCATGTGCAAGGAAGGGTGAGGATCAAGTGCATAACTCAGATCAACTACAGGTTAAGCTTAATTAGCTGGCATATGCATGGAGGCCGTGAATCTTTCAATTAGAAGTCAAAGATGACAGTGTACATTTTTCATGGAACGATTATACAAGGATAAAATCTTTAATGAGGTACAGGGCTGGTTTGTTTTCTAAAATATACAGGAGCGGAATCTAGAGTGTATTTTTTTTAATTTTTTAATGCCATAGCATATGGGAAATGACCTTCAATATTCTTGAATAAAATTTATTTGACTTTGAGAATCCCACTGTATGTTTAGTTTAATAGCGGAAATCCCACATACGCACCAGGATTTTAGGAAACGTTCTTAGATTTCTTTACATTTTGAGCACATCAAGATAAAAATGCATAGATAGTAATGTCAAGAGCTGGAAACTTGTATTTGCTGAGGGGAAAAAAAAAATTCTACCAAGGCAGTGTCGGCAAAGGAAACATTGCACCAGATCATGAGCAGTACAAGGAATAGATTGTTCAGTATTAATGATAGAGTAGCTGTCCCCAAAAATAGATGAACATTTATTGAGCCTCTGACTTGGTACCCATGCTTCAAGTGAAGTTGCTGTTAAGAAAATACAGAGAGGTTAAATCTGCATCCAAGCTCGTAGTTGCATCTGTTTCTCTTTATATGTGGACGTACGTGGTTGCATTGCATATGCGAATGTCAGTGAGAGAAGGGAAACACATGAAAGAGAATGTACATGTGCTTCCACGCATTTGCCTGCACGTCAATAAAGAGTGTTGGGGTTAATTTTAACAGTCCGATAATCGAAACAGAGAGCATTAAAATCCTGATGCTGGGCTCGAGTTCTTGTTTGTTTTGGTTCTATGTCCACACTTTTGTAAGAATAGATCAACTCCATCTTTCTTGTCTGGTCTTGTTAAAAATAATGCATGAAAAATGTTGCTTATCGCAATGATATTTATTCCTCACAGTCCTGTTTCAAGTTCAGCACTGATCGCTAGAGAAATAACCATCGAATTAACCCTTCAGTTAAAGGGCTTAACATGTCACAGATCCGTTTCCTTCATGATGCTTGGGCTCGAACATCATCTGTAAATCCCACTGCTCAATTCTTGAGTGGTTATTCTAGGCAGGGCCGAGCTGTCTGGTTCGATATAGATATCATCCGCAAGTCACAGGCGGGTTTGTGATGCGATTAGGTCCCTCTTCAACTGTTTATATCGTCATGCAACGAAGAACATTGTCTACCAGCTTAGAATTCTGCAGTAAAATCTAAAAGGACTAAAATTTTTTAATTAAATGGTTTGGAGGAGGTGACATGGAGATCAAGAGGTATGCTCCTCTTTTTGACCACCAGAGTTTAAATCTCAAACCAGACCATGCAAGGTGAAATCGTGAGCATCTTGATGTGCGTGTCCTTCCTTTAATCGAGTCAAGGTTCTAGTTTCATCAAAAAATATGTTTTCATAGATATTCAACTCCATCTTTTCCTTCTCGATAATGTAAAGAGTTGAAGTAGGCTGAGACAAATCAATTGCATGTGTGATATATCAATGAAAAACTCTATTCAAATCATTTCTTATGAACGTTGAATACACTAATATATCCACGTTTAAAGTTGATCACAACTGCTGATGCCGAAGTAATATCAACATTTAGAGGGTACAGAGGCGACATGGCACTGCTAGGCCCATATTATCCGATCAAGAAGGGTTCCACGGACCAGGAAGGATGGAAACGCCCACTGAAGGATTGATCGTGTTTAACGGGCCAACGGTATTATCTCCGAAAGGCCGAAGCTTTACTTCTTTCCCCCTTTAGTTTGAGCTACAGAGGCCCAGTTTCCTTCAAGTTCGAAGACTGAAGTGTTAAATCCAACTCGGAAATTCTTTGTTTTTTTTTTCGAAAAAGAAGAACAAAAGAATGGAAAATCTGAAAACCCAAGGAAAATCTTGCGGTGACAGGGAGTAACCGGTTATGTTTTATTAGTTATTTCCTGTGATTATTTTGAAGAAGAAAAAGATAAATACAAAGAAGATAGAGAATGAAATTAATAACTCACTAAAAATAATAAAAATATCTACACGTAGTATTTATTTCGCTTATTTATATCTATTTTTTTAAAAAAATATATACTAGAAAAATAATTACAAAAATATCACCAGTCACCCTATAAACATTGTAAAATTACATGCAGTTTAAGAATAGTATAAAAATCAATCATGAAATGATTTATCCTATTACATTCCATTCAATGATGCACTGTGTTATCCAACGAACTACAAAACTTCTAGCACAGGGAGTTCATAATTGAAACCTCTAAGCAACTACAACTTACATACTCAAATTAGTTACATGATTCGTGTTTTATATCAAGTAAAAAAACATAAATTTAAATTTATTCTCTCTAAATTTTTTTTTCAACTTATTTTGACCTAAAACACTTTAGTAACTATGATAAACCTATACATGACCTAAAAAACCCAAAAAATCATCTCAAAAATCAAAATTAACCCAAAAGAAAAAACCAACCCGAGTCCATATATGTTTTTTCATGAACTTTAAAAGTTAAAAAAAAAACACTATATAAACTCCTCTTATCAAATGAAATCATTTGACACAAATATCGTCTATTTTGGTAGCCTAAATCGATGTCAATGACATATTTCTCTCTTTACAATCGAAATCTTGCCACTTTTCTTTCTTCTCTGTCAACCAAGAACTAGAAAATAAAAAAAATAAGCTTTTGTACTACAATTAAATTTAAAAAATATTGAGGTATTAAAATTATATAATCTGTGTTAATTTTTTTAGTTTAAGAACTAAAGTGTATTTTTTGTAAAATTTATGGTGGCACCTTTCTCATTTCCATCCCTTATTTTTCAATCCCACCCTTTCATAAAAATATTAAAATCAATTGGTTTTAATTAGTATTAAATTACACGGGGGGAGAAAATAAAAATTAAATTAAAAAACATTACAGAATCTATCCACAGTAATTCATAACAAAATAAACATTGCATTTCTAAACCATGAAAAACCCTCTCGGCTTTTAATTTGATAGCTAGTCTTGTACTTCCAAACCATGCTGAAGAAGTGAATTGAACGTAATAATGGATTGCCAACACACGGCATCTTCACCAAATTGACAAGACTGGAAATCAAATTTGTTTAGATCTGTATTTTTATATTTATAACAACGTAATAATGTAGTTAGCCTATCACCTTGTCGTTTAATGGGTGCTAGTGATTGATACTCTTAAAAGCACTGGCAGGATAGGGTAGGATCCTTCAGAGTCGAAGCAAATGCAATGATTCCACAACCTTGACAGAGGCTGGCAGTTGACAGCCCTGTTCGAAACGTTTTATTTCAAGGATGGTGCCGGAGAAGAACGGTTATCTTTAATTCAGAAATATATTAAAATAATATATTTTTTTATTTTTTTAAATTCATTTTTAATATCAATTCCAAACACTATTAAAATGAGAGTGTGCGTTCGTTTGAGAGCTTGGTATTGGTAATGAGACGGGCCTCGGAAGGACCCGTTTTAGGAGCCGGAAGCTAGTGCTTATATCGGAATCGCACGTGTAAAGAAGAAGGGAATGAAATATAAATGAATAGGCGAATACTAATCAGGGAAATTTAAATGAGTGAAGGAGGTGACTACCAACGATCCCAGATACAAATAACTCCCCTCCGATGCAAAAGCTTCCCCCAAAAAATCTACCCAAAGAATCCAACCGAATGTATAACATGTAGCTCAGCACAGGCGATTAAACGGCTCATCACCGTGCAGGGGCTAAAATGGCAGCAAAATAATATATGTAGACGACCGCTGGAAATAAAAATAATAATAATAGGAGGGAGACGAAGAACTGAGACAAAGAGATGACTTGTCTAGAGCAGCAACCAGAAAGCTGATCCGAGGGCCAAGCTCACGACCATCTTCTGCAATGACCACATCTTCTCCGCTCCGCTCTGCCACACCACAAGTTTTGCAACAAATCACATGTCAAATTAAAACATCAAAACGCAACATTTATGGGCTTGAAAGGCACCTCTAGCAATGCAATTAAGAAAGCGGGGGAACCAACACTCGCATATTCAAACCTAATTTAGCAGTTAACTTGGACCCACTAAACTTCAAGGCCCAAATATAAATCATTTGAGGCCCATTAAATGTAACCCAGATCAGGCCTTGGGGCAGTTATCTTGAGCCCAGAGATTTTACGAGACTCGAATTTCTAACCCCCTTAAATGAAGGCACTAAGATCAATTTAATTTATGTTTTAGGACGTATAACCCTGCAATAGAGCAGAGGAGGGGTGGTCCTCCCTCCAAGGACAGTGCAGGCAGTCCTTGGGATTCTGTGTCTCGTGCTCCCCGTCCACACAGAGACTTCAGTGACCCTTCAAAAAACTCCTCGTTTCCTTGGCTTAAATTATGGCTTTTATTTCATTTTGTCAGCAATCACGTGAAACCACCCGACTGAGTTATTGCAACGACACTTGCTCTTTTAAGTTTTCCCTAAAAAGGGAGAAGATTTACCTTTGATTAAATAGCGTTGATTCCTCCACGTTGTTACATCAAGGCCGATCAAATCAGGTCAAACACTGACTTTCAAATCAGGCCTGTAAACTACTGATTGGTTCACAACTCTTGAGCTTAATCTAGTTATATCCACACCAGATAACAGCCCTAGCTAACAGACGTAGAGAACCCAAGCCAGAGACCGTTGAGCCCGCTTTGGGACACCACAAAACACAAACGATACTCCAGCTTACAACAGCAAACAATACTATATTTTCTCTACATTACGCCGGTTCCTAACTAAATTAACTACTCCGTACTACAAGGACACCAACCAGGTTTTGAAAAAAAATAACAACGCGATATTCATTTAAATGCAAGAGATGAGCGAGGTAGATCTGATATTAAAATCATAGATAAATTAATATGACTGGTCTGTTTTCTTTTTCTTTTTCTTTTTAATAAATGAGTATTCATATTTGTTAAATCCAAACGGTAAAACAAATTTACAGATGAGTATTTCAAACAAAAAAAATGAGAACATAAAAGGGGATCAAAGGACTTACCAAATCGGTTCCTACGGGTCCAGGAGAAGCAGCACCCAAACTTGGAGCAGGAGCACCGGTTGGTGGAGCTGGAGGACTCGATGCCAAGGGAGATGGAGCTGGAGCCTTCAGCTTAGACTTGCTGGGAGCTGGAGCTGGAACAAGAGCTGGCGGAGCAGCCAAGGGAGCTGGTGGAGGAACAGCTGGAGGAGGGGTTGCTGGTGGTGGTGTGGCGGGAGGAGGTGTTGCTGGTGGTGGTGTGGCGGGAGGAGGTGTTGCTGGGGGTGGTGTGGCGGGAGGAGGGGAGGCTGGTGGTGGGGCTGAGACCGGAGGAGGTGTAGCTGGAGGTGGGGATTGGGTGACTGGAGGTGGGGCTGAGACTGGTGGAGGAGTGGAGGTTGCCGGTGGAGGAGAAGTAGTTGGTGTTGTTGCCGTAGGTGGTGCTGGTGTTGCTGTTGGTGATGTTGCTGGTGCTTGACCACTAACACCAGCAATAACAATGCAGATCAAAGAAAGAAAGATCACAGCGTTTCTACGCACCATTTTTGTCTAGTTCCGAGTCTCTCTCTCCCCGGGCTATTTTGTGTGTAGAGGCTTGGAATTCTGACCAGTGAGGAAGTTGAGAATGGAAGGGAGGATGATAAATAGAGAGTGCTAGGAAGGTTCGGAATTTTGAGAGGGATCAGTGGGCCCAATTGGGTACCAAACAGATCTGAGGCGTCGGATTACGGAGTTTGATGTGTGGGACCAACATGCATGTGATTTGGATATGAGATCTGGGTGACACGTTGATGGCCAGCTTGGTGGCTTTTTTTTTTGGGTTGTTGTTTAGCGCCTTGGTTTTGTGTTAGTGTTAATGATGATTTTGGGCTTTCATTAGCTTAGGGTGGGGTGCCCTCTTAGAGGGAGGGGTGAAAGACAGGATGGTAGAGTGGGCCTTTAATATATGATTAAAAAAATCTTGATCATCAATATGGTTGTTTGTTGGAATGATTTTATTTTGTCCTTAAAACGGTGATGTATTTGTCAATCACTGGTTTTAGAAGGGGAGGGGGCTGGGATGACTCGAATGTGACATAATATCCCTTTATTTTAGATTCTCACTGATTAATTAATCTCTGTCATTTCAAATCTGAGAATGATAGGATTAATATCGAAGTTTATCAAAGTTTCGGCAATTTAATTTCTTTCGTCCACCCAGCCAAATTTGTTTGTCAACCAACACAGACGAGACATTGCTTGCATCTCTAGTATTCGGCAATCTAAGGTTTGTTGAAAAAAAGGGTAGGGTTTTTTTCAATCCAAAAATGCATTTTTTATTTTACTGAAAAACAATCTAAACGTCTACATAAATCTCTTTATATCTTTAAATAATTATAAATTAATTCAAAAACAAAGAATCAACTCAAAATTCAGAAACTTCCAAGAATCAAATATACATTTTCATGCAATTATAAGGTGAAACAATGTGAAAGTTAACTTTTTTATTTATTTAATGAAAGTTATAGGCACCAAGAACAATATTTTTAATAGCTGGAATCATTATTAACCCAAACTTTTTTTTATTATCGAAATCCAGTGGTTTTTCTCCCTCATCTCTCTACTCAAAAATTAAAAAAAAAATTACACCAATACTGTGGTACAAAGTTTTTGAAAAAATTAATTTTTATTTAAAATACATTATTTTTTTATTTATTTTATAGCAGCACGTAAAAACATTAAAAAATACTAAAAAAAACTATTAATTTAATATATTTTCAAATAAAATATATTTTAAAAACACTAAAAAATTAAAAGTCACCGTCGTAAAAGACAAAATCTCTCAACTTTCTTTAGAAGAAAGGTCTGAACAATACCAGTCACATTGATTTTGGATCATGTTATTAAAGTAGATTATTTTTTAGCAAGCTTCTCTCTTTGTTAAAATAGAAATTTTGAAGACTTCTCTTTGATCCTTCAAGATTTAATCAGATCAAGATGCAACAAAACCTCCATCTTATTTTTTCTTGTGCCTTCTTACCCCATTGAGCCAAGCTAGCGAACACTTACCTTCTCCAGGCAAGAATAATGCACAGCATAATGACAGTCCTTCTTACTAAAGAAGCAACAGGGGAGGATTATGATTAGCGGACCCTGCCTTCCTTCATATGTGCTGGTCCTTAATCATAGCATCGCCACTGCACTGGCACTGGCAGTTGTATATTTTACGCTGAAGTTTTGTCTGTAGTCCACCGACTGTAGATGCTATGTAGGTGCGCCGCCTGTTTTGTGGTGGCCCATGCTGTGCTGTCTCGCCGTGATAGCTGCCCTCGAATCAACTTGAATGCAAAATAATCTTCGACAATCTGTAATGTTAAGAGTTTGGTGTGGTTCTTAAGGAGGCACGTTTTCTTTATTTGATTTCTCGATTCAAATCTAGTGAATGGTATTTTTAAAAAAGATTGATATTATTTTTTCTGAATTCATCAAGTCAGTATAAAAGATGTGCTGTCAGAGTTAATTAAAAAAAATTAATTTCGATCAGTATATAAACTTACATGATAATACTCTATAATGAAAAGAATAAAAATAAAATTATTCCACCTTGTCGAAGAATATGAACAATGAACACTTATAAGTGGACTTAGAGATGCAAATCATACAGATAAACTGATGATTACGAGAGCTGAACTTGTAATGATTTCCAGCAACGTCGCTGAAACCAGGCCTCGCAGAACAACGCCCTTTTTTGGGTTTGTCCTAAAAGCCTGTTGAGTGAGATGGATCATTAAACTTGGTTCACGTGTGTCGCCCAAATTGGTTAAGAGTTTGGAGGGAAAAAAAATTCTTTTTTAAATTAGCATAATAACAATAAAAATTTCATAAAATAACAACGTTTTAAAAAAAATTAATGATACAACACAATATGACCAAGCATGACATGTTAAACTTCAATCTCCTACCTTAACATGTTGACCGGTTAACATGTTGACCGGTTAGATGTAGTTGTATTAACTAGTAATCGATCGGCAATTTTATATAAAAACTATAATTTTATAAAATATTTTTTCTAAATATATTTTATGAGTTAAAATTATCTTTGTTCAACTTATAAACTCAAAAATAGATACCAATTAAAATCTCAAAACTTATTGTTCACACAGTAGTGAGTGATTCTGAACAGTCAGATGTGAGTCTACCATAACTAAATGTGGATTTGCTCCAAACAAATTACATAGATAGCGTAGCAGATGTATTTATAGACTAGTAGAATAGGTCTAGGCTAAAGAGGAGGTTTGATCACGTCAAACCAGAATAACAACTCAAAAAAACTATAACTTTTGATCTAGCAGTTGGATCGCACTCAAATGTTTATAGGAGCTTCTGGAGGTCGTTTCCGCTATATTAGCTATTGTGTCATTACAAAGACATTCAGATATTTAGATATAAAATATCTTGACGAAAACTCTCGATTTTAGCAGTTTTAAGATTTTTCTTGTTATTTTCAGAACCGGTCAACTCGTTGAGCCATAAATAATATAATTTAACCGTATCGTGTTTCAGAAGCGTGATATTTAATAAATATCAGTATTTCAAAACGCAACATGATAAACTATGTTACTTCGCTGAACTTTTTTTTGTCATATATCAATTTGTCAATTATTTTAAGTTTTGTGTGCTATACAAATTTATATAAAAATAAAATAAAATTGGAAGATGATCTTTGTTGGTATCCCAATCCTTTTGTTTGATTATCTTTTTTCTGTAACATGATCAAGGAAGAAGTTCATTTTCATAAGATCCCACAGAACTCGCCCACATTATGATTACTAATTAATGGCTTAATTATGGGCCCTATTTTCATTGACCAATCACCATCGCACAAGTCCTTGCAGGTTTGTAGTTTTTTCTTCATAACAAACGTTTAATCATAACAATCCATTTCCCTATTCTTTCTTTTTTGTTTGGAGATTGATGGTAGGAGAGCAGTGGCGTTCCGTAGCCACGGTAGCGCGTGGGCATGCACTGTTTTTTACCTGGAGATAAGAAAAAAAAAAAAAAAAAAAACTACTCTTGCTGCACATGTAGGTTTGGTGGAGCAATGAAATTTTTCTTCAACACATGATTCTTATTGTAATAATAATTGGTTTTTAAAGTAAAGTTTTAAAATATATTAAAATAATATTTTTTTATATTTTAAAATTTATTTTTGATATCAACATATTGAAACGATCCTAAAATATAAAGAAAACAAATTTAAAACTAAAAAAAATTCAAAAACTTTTAAAAGCGCGATTGGACTACAATGTTAAACTAGGCCGGATAAGATTGAAATCGATGTAGTGTTTGGCATTGTAATGACGGTTGATTTTTAAAGTGTTTTTCATTTGAAAATACATTAAAATAATATATTTTTAATTTTTAATTTTTTTTTTGACATTAACACATCAAAACAATTCATAAACAAAAAAAGAATTTGAAAAAAAATCAAATTTTTTTAATAAAAACATGTTGCAATCTTATTATCTCCCTCCCCTGCCTTCCTTCTTGACTGTAGTAAAATGGAAGAAAACCATCCCTATTAATTATATGTATTCCAACATATTTCAGGCCTCTATTTTTTTTTAAGTACAGGTGAATTGAGATGAAATTTTATTGATATGTATATTGGGTGAGAATGATTGAAAGATATAATTAAAAGGATAAGATATAATAGAAATCTTAATTACTATATCTAATATAAAGGAATCGGTTTAATATATAGTTAGGGTTTGCAATATTGTTTGTTTTCTTGGTGATATATTTATAAATTCAAAATTAAGTGACTGCGAGGGGTACGTTACGTAGAGTTTTAATGAATCTTTAAATTTAGATACGACTAGTTTACACGTCAAGAAGAAAAGAAGTCCTACGCAAAAGTGAAGATTAATTCTACAGTTGCGAGAGCAGTAATTTAGGTGGTTAATTATTTTCAAGGCAAAAAAAGCAGCGACTGACAGGGCATTCCATGAAAACTCTCATGAAGTTGATATTGCTAGCTCTTCCAAAAGTAATGGCTTCTTCTTCAACCCCTCGTCGAAACCTTGTCCGCATGCATCGAAATGCCATCACAAAGCCTGTCGAGGATTTGCCCTCTCAACCTCCTCGATAACTCCATTGACAGCAAATTAACCCCAGTTTTTCTTGCGAGTACGCTTCGGTTGAGTAACAACATAAAATTCTCCTCGCATTTTACACGGCGAGAATATCATATCTTGAATGTCTTGGTCTGGATTGAAACATTGCCATGCCAGGCACGGTTCCTGCTCGCACAAATGGTAGCTCCGAAGTCCATGTAGCCCAGAGTAGAGTAAAAGGGAGTGTGTGGAGGGGCCGGGTTTACTTTAACGAGAATTTCCTGCTAGATGAATGATGGTAACGTGCTATCCTCCTCTTGTTGGCCCATTTGTTTCCTTTCCTTGTGTTTAAATTGACCTCCTTCCTACCTCTTACTTAATTAATCGAAGGCTAGCTTTATAATAATGTGTTTCAACAGCAACTTAATCTGTACTGCGTGTTTTAATTATGATCAATTTGGCTAAAACGTGACTCGATACATGATCCCGGTTGGCTTTCACCGGTCAGAGAACATAATAGACCATCGGAGAACCCCAAGGCCACCTCATCCAGGGTATGGGCCCTAAGCCTGAATCATGAGCGCATGTCTTGGGGCTGTTGGGCCACCAAGAAGCCTCCAAGTCCAAGTCTTGGCTTGTAGTCATATTAGGTCAGTTAGGGTTATTTGTATTTGGGTAAGCTTATGGATATACAGTGATATTGGGTCCGAGGTGTCCATCAACATCTCTATCTTTGCCTTGAAAAATACCCCAAGAGAAAATAGAAAAAGTCCTCAGCTTCTTGTCAACTTGTCTGTTACGTAAGCCCAACTTGCATTTATGGGCTTTCTTCTTTTTCAAATTCTTATGAGCCGAACTGGATTTATATGCCCAGCCCAACTCCATCCTACGGCCCAGATTTCTTGAGGATGTCTGTCATGTCATCACACTTGGACACTCTTAACCCAACAAAAATCACATGAGATCCCCTACAGTACCTGCCTAATGGAGGGTATGTAAGTCATTTTAACAATCCTGAAAAAGTTAAAAAATAAAGTAATGAATATTTGAAATTATAATTATTTTTTTTTAATATTTCTTATTTTAATTGATTTTTTTATATTTTTTGAAATGTATTTTCGACCTTATTATTTTAAAATAATTTAAAGACAAAAACAATTAATTTAAAAAACAATTTAAATTTTTTCGACGTAAGAAATAAACACTGTCTACGTCATGAATAAGGCGGGATCAGCCAAATTCTGTCTCCCACTCACTCACTCACTCACTCACACACACACACAAACCCTTATCTCCCTTCATATTCTATCAAAACACCAAAATTAGAAGCTGAAAAAGAAGAAGAAAAAAAATCAAGATAACTCAAAGCCCTCTCCTCTCTCGGAAACCTAAGCATCTCCAATTTTTCTTTTTCAAATGGAAATTTCTTCAAGGACTTGCTTTCCTTTCCTATCCACCGAAACGGTGCCGCTTCTCAAGCCTCCATTTCATACGTCCTCTCCTCCTCTCAGGATTCTGGCTGCGCGTCCTGTTAACCTGCGCATGGGGCGTACTGTTGTTACCTGCGCTACGGCGTCGACTGGAAACCGCGCTCCCAGCGGCATAATGAAGCCGAGGCGAGTCTCACCTGAAATGGCAGACTTTGTTGGTGCTCCTGAGGTCTCTCGCACCCAGGTTCTCAAGCTTATCTGGGCCCATATAAAGGAGCGCAATCTTCAGGTATATTTTGATTAAAATTCGGCATTTTTATTTAAAATTTTCGGTTCGTATTATTTTTCGTGGTTAATTTTTAATTAAATGTTTGGATAAGGTTGTGTTGAGACTGTAAAATGTGGGCTGTGTTTGTTCATGGGTTTTATATTGTTTATTATTTAATTAATTAGCAGGAGATGTGTCATGTTTGTGGATAAGGTTGTGGCGGTGTCAGGGAAATGTTCCAGTTCCGTTATGGGTTGCTATGAACGAAGCGTGGGTTATGCGATTACCGTATTTCAGTTCTAAAATGTTTTGTGCTTTGTTTCGTTTGTGGTTTTGGATGATGCTATTGGGTATTGTTTGTTTGCTATCTTTTATGCCTCATCTATGATTTTCAGGATCCATGATGTTTTGTTGAGTGTGCTATATCCGAGTAGACTCGGATACATTGAATGTTTAGATTGGCCTTTTATTTTTTATAGGGTGTCTTGGTTTGAAAAAAGACGGGGACATAGCGTGATTGCTTGAGTGTTTTTGTTGATCTTACATGTCACGTGTTTTTGGATCTACTTGTTGTTGAAATCTCTTTCTATGCTGACTAGGCTTATCTGCTGTTATATCTCGAGTTGAGTATTATCTTAGTGAGGTTTTATCTCATGTTGAGTTGAGTTACTCACATGGCCTGATGATTATTGTTGAATACAATGATGTATGGACAGGGCATCTCTCATGTTAGGGACGGATTTTATTGCATGAATTTGGGTTGAGACATGATTTTGTAGATAGCGTCAAGTTTGAGAAATGACTCCGAATAATTTCAAGTCTATAGTACATGAATGTGGGATGTAGTACTTTGTTGATTCAGCCACACGCAGCATGTTATGTATGTGGCTGAATTAGAAGTCACTAGATTTTACTAATGTCAAAATGCCAGGCAGTGGTGATAAAATCATGATGCCAGCACGGGGAATGGTTGTTGGCATGTTATTTCCAAGCAGCTATTGCCCTTCACTATAATGGTTAACTTCCGGATGAATAATTTGGTTGAAAGAAAAACATGACTTGGTGTCTCTTCTTCTAGCTGCTTCTGAGCCATTGCATAGAATATCTATAATGCATGCATATACGACTATATCAAAAATTTGGAGCTGACTGGACTTGCTGCAACGTTTTTAGGACCCTAGTAACAAGAAGAACATAATTTGCGACGAGAAGTTGAAGAAGATATTTCCTGGTAGAGACCAGGTCGGATTTCTTGAGATTGCTGGGTTGATTAGTCCTCACTTCCTCAAATGAAGTTCAAGGGGATGAACTCCAGTCTTCGTGGGTCATCTTTCCTTCCTGTGGCAGGGCTATCTTTTTTGTTGATGATAATAGCCAAAATTACGCCTGCTGCTGTCGGCAATTTCTGTTTTTAGTTCAATTTAGTACTTGCTTACAGAACTAGCCTTGTTAAGGATTTTGCTTATGGATCCCCTAAATAGTAGGATTTTCAAGATGATATTGCTGTCTGCAGTTTGTGCTTCTGTTGATGAATCTTAATTTAGGTTGAATCATGGGTGCAGCAGCTGTGGTTGTGGCTATATATTTTCGTTGCATGCGTAAAACTGGCTCCTGTTATTCATTTAGGTAGTTCTTATCTACAAGCTGAAGAACTTACCTCGAATTATCAAGCGTCTCTTGCAAGTCCTCTGGACTCGGGATTTCCTCCTTAGAGCTCTTTATTTTTTATTAAAATAAATTATGCATGTACTACATTTGTCACCATGGTTAATGTGCTAGTATTTTTGAAATACAAAAAGATAAACAAGAAAATTCAATATAATTTTAAAAGAAAAAAAATTATCATCATCTAATTTTTGTACAATATAAAAAAGGTATTATCAATTTATTTTCTTTTTATCGTATGAAAAAAAAAATTACATAAGAGAAAAGAAAAAAATTTATAAGAAAAAAAAATTAATTTGAACTAAATAAAAAAATAAAAAAATAAAATTTTTTTAAAAAATATTTTTGAAATGTTAAAATAAACATGTTTTAAATTGGAAATTCAACCCAATAAATAAAAAAAATTATCATCACCTCATTTTTGTAAAATATATAGAAAATTTCATCAATTTATTTTCATTTTATCGTATGAAAAAAAAAATTAATAAAAGAAGAAATTAAAATTGATATTTTATATCATCACATCAAAATAATATAAAAATAATAAAAATATTAATTTGAATTAAAAAAATAAAATATTCTCAATTTTTTTAAAGCAAAAAGCAAAAAAAAAAACATGTTTTAATTAGAAAATTCAACCCAACCTCAAATGAAAATTTTTTTTTATCATCACTCAACTTTTGTACACTATAAAAAAAAAAACTCTCATCAATTTATTTTCTCTTTACTATATGAAAAAAAACATAATAGAAAAAAAATTTAAAGTGTCGGGTCATGTTGGTAGCACCCAATTGGGTCCAGCTGAGGTTGAACCCAACGCTATTGGGTCATAGTAGAGAGCTGGACCCAACACTATTGAGTTCTGCTAGGCAGCCGGACCCAAAGCTATTTTGGGTCTTGAAGGGGCAGAACCCTACTCTAATAGGTCCAAACTCAAAGCTATGGGGTCCTGCTGGAGGGAGGACCCTGCGCTGATTGGTAATGCTGGGCAAGACTCGACGCTGATGAGTCTTGCTCAGGCCAAACCCAAAGCTAATGGGTCTTGTTGTGCAGCTGAGCCCAAAGCTATTTTGGCTATTGGTAATGCTATGGCAAGATTCGACGATGATTGGTAATGCTAGGCAAGACTCGACGCTGATGGGTCCTGCTGGGGGCAGGATCTAACACTGATTGGTCCAGCTGAGGCCATACCTAAAGCTATTGGGTTCTGTTGTACAGCTAAACCCAAAACTATTTTGGATCCTGCTGAAGGAGGATCCAACTCTTATAAATTAGGATCTAACTCTATTAGGTCTGGACCCAAAGCTACGAGGTTTTATTGGGAGCAAGACCCAACACTGATTGGTAATGTTGAGGCAAGACCTGATATTAATGGGTTCAGCTGAGGTTAGACACAAAGCATTAATGGGTTCAGCTGAGGTTAGACACAAAGCTATTTTGGGTTCTGCTATTTGGATCCCGCTGGGGGTAGGAATCAAATTTCCTCTTTATCGTCAAACATAGTCTAATGCCTTTTCCCCCCCTACCTCTCCTCAATCAAGTGCTTAGATAAGTTTTTTAAGTGAATGGTAAGAAAAGGTTTGGTACGCGGCTCATCGTGGCTGGGTTACTTAGAAAGCTCCCTCCTCTCGTTGGCTAAGCCGCTTCTCCTTCATCTGTCTTTTTCTTTCCACCTAACAGAAAAGGGAAGATTAGCCCCCGCCCCTTCTCTAAAAGCTTCTTTGATTCGGTTGACATGAATGAAGTCGAAGGAGGTCAAGAATCGGTTTTTCTAATGAATGAACCGGCCTGAATTGAAAGGGAATAGTTTGATTTCCAGCCATAGTCATAGCAGGCACTCTTTCTTACTACTCCCATGCCTGCTTTCGGTAGGAAGAAAGAAAAAAAATCTGAAGAGAAAAAAAAATAAAATTAGAAATACCTGGATTAAACGCTATTGGGTTCTACTGGATAACAAGACCCAACGTTATTGAAATCTTTTGAAGCGATTTGGGTGTGGTTTTCAAGTCAGACCTAATAGTATTGAGTTTTATTGTCAGGCTAGCCCCGATAACTTTTGGTACAAAACAAAAAAGACAACACCTCTATAAAAATCTTTAACTAAATACAACAAAGACAACGCACTTTACAAGTGCTATAGTATCGTTTACAGTACAAATAGTCTATGACTATAATATTGTCCATAGTATAATAAGTAGCAATAATTTTTGACTAAACATAGCAAAGATAACATTACTCACATACGCTATATTATCGTCCACAATACAAACCGCAAACAGTCTATGGTTACTATGTTTTCTATAATGCAATAAGTCCATATTTACCGTAAATCTACCATGTTTTTTCCACACGTTTTAATGTTATATATATATATATATATATATATATATATATATATATATATATCGCACAAGATTGGAGGAGAGACTTGAACTCAAACTTCTGTTTGGTAGTCCATGCGTGAAATGCTTTCCTCTGAATCTCGAGTCCGAACAGCTTAGAGAAATTCCCATCGTGATGTTTAGGTTTAGAATCTTCAAAATTTCTGAAATTCGAGAACATGAGTGCCCGTGTTGAGATATGAATTGAAAATTTCTTTGTTCAAATTTATAAGATTAGGATAAGTGTTCTTAGAGTGATTCTGCTCTTTGCTAATTTTTTCTCTCCTCCAAATCAGATAGTCAACTCTTGCTGACATGGCAAGCTAGCTTTTTGGGAGATATTCTTGTCTGCTACCTTGCAAACCTCCACTACATTGAGAGAGGCAATCGCCTTGAGTATCTCAACATGCTCCTCCAGTCAAAACTCAAAAGACCGCACAAAAAAATCTTGCCATCAAGTCGAAACACCACACAAACTCAACGAAAAAAACCAACTTATAATCCTTGAAACTCACCCAACCCCCTCTCACTCTAAAAATGACAGAGAAACTATCTCTGCCTCTTCTCCTCTCAAACCCACCTCCAACAAAACCCTCACTCCCTATCCAAACTCACCTCCACCATCAACAGCTAAAACCAACAACGCCCACTTCACCACCATCTCAGCATGGCACACCGCTTATGCAGGGCTTCCTTTTTAAGCAAAGCTCTGATCCTTCCAAACCCATCACCTCACAAACCCAACCTGACCCATTTCCCATCCCAAGAGCCCGAACCCGAATTGGCAAGGCCCGTGACAGCAACCGTGGCAAACCCTGGACCCACCATCGCCTCTCCCTTCAAGGTCAGCGAGTTCTAGATTCCTTAAATGACCCATCTTTTGAAAGCAGTGAATTAGATAAGATCTTGAGTCTTTTACTTGATTACCATAAAGAAGAGTTGAGTTTAAGTAGCGGTGGCAAGGAGGGGTTAAGTAATGATGTTTTGGGTGTTATTAAGGGTTTAGGGTTTTATAAAAAACGTGACCTGGCTATGAGTGTGTTTGTGTGGTTTAAGAATAGGAATGATTGTGGATCTGTTTTGAGTAATTCAGCTGTGGCTGTGATTATTAGCATGCTTGGTAAAGAAGGAAAAGTTTCAGTGGCAGCGTCTTTGTTGAATGATTTGCATAAAGATGGGTTTGGACTTGATGTTTATGCTTATACATCTTTAATCACTGCTTGTGTTAGTAATGGAAGGTATAGGGAAGCTGTGATGGTGTTTAAGAAGATGGAGGAAGAAGGGTGCAAACCAACTTTGATTACTTATAATGTGATTTTGAATGTGTACGGGAAAATGGGCATGCCTTGGAATAAGATTAAAGGTCTGTTTGAGGGAATGAAGAATGCTGGAGTTTTGCCAGATGAGTATACATATAATACGCTTATAACTTGTTGTAGACGAGGATCTTTGCATGAAGAAGCTGCTGCGGTTTTCAAGGATATGAAATCGATGGGTTTTGTGCCTGACAAGGTCACTTATAATGCGTTATTGGATGTTTATGGGAAGTCAAGGCGGACTAAGGAGGCCATGGAGGTATTAAGAGAAATGGAGGTTAATGGATGTTCACCAAGCATTGTGACTTACAATTCCTTGATATCTGCCTATGCAAGAGATGGTCTGTTGAAAGAAGCAGTGGAGCTTAAAAACCAGATGGTTGACGGTGGGATTAACCTGGATGTTTTTACTTACACTACACTTTTGTCGGGATTTGTGAGGGCTGGTAAGGACGAGTCTGCAATGAGGGTTTTTGCTGAAATGAGAGCAGCAGGTTGCAAACCTAATATTTGTACTTTCAATGCCTTGATTAAGATGCATGGTAACAGGGGAAAGTTTGCAGAAATGATGAAGGTTTTTGAGGAGATCAAAAATTCCTGTTGCGTACCGGATATTGTTACTTGGAATACCCTTTTAGCAGTGTTTGGGCAAAATGGGATGGACTCAGAAGTGTCTGGAGTTTTCAAGGAGATGAAGAGGGCTGGCTTTGTACCTGAGAGGGACACTTACAACACCCTAATCAGCGCGTACAGCCGGTGTGGATCATTTGACCAAGCCATGGATATATACAAGAGAATGCTGGAAGCTGGGATTACACCTGATCTTTCCACCTATAATGCTGTTTTGGCAGCATTAGCTCGAGGAGGGCTCTGGGAACAGTCAGAGAAAATACTCGCTGAAATGAAAGATGGTCGGTGCAAGCCCAATGAGCTGACATACTGTTCTTTGCTTCATGCTTATGCCAATGGCAAGGAGATTGGGCGGATGCTTGCTCTTGCGGAGGAGATATGCTCTGGTGTAATTGAACCCAATGCCGTACTCTTGAAGACCCTTGTTTTAGTTAATAGTAAATGTGACCTACTGGTAGAAGCTGAGGTTGCATTCCTGGAGTTGAAGAGAAAAGGTTTTTCACCTGACTTGAGTACTCTGAATGCCATGATTTCTATATATGGCAGGAGGCAGATGTTTACCAAAACAAATGAGATCTTGAACTTCATGAATGAGAGTGGATTCACTCCTAGCTTGGCAACTTACAATAGTTTGATGTATATGCACAGCCGATCAGAGAATTTTGAGAGATCAGAAGAAGTTTTGAAAGAAATCCTAGCAAAGGGAATAAAACCAGATATAATTTCTTACAACACCGTAATTTTTGCATATTGTCGAAATGGGAGGATGAAAGAGGCTTCACGGATATTCTCAGAAATGAGGGAATCTGGGCTTGTTCCAGATGTAATCACTTATAATACTTTTGTTGCAAGTTATGCAGCTGATTCAATGTTTGAGGACGCTATTGATGTTGTGCGATACATGATCAAGCATGGCTGTAAACCGAACCAAAATACATATAACTCAGTTGTGGATGGATACTGTAAACATAACCATCGGGATGATGCAATCATGTTCATAAGCAGTCTTCACGAGCTTGATCCACATATTTCTAGGGAGGAAAAGTGCAGGTTATCAGAACGTTTAACTAAGTGGTCATAGGCAATCCTCTTCTTATTTGTCTCATGTTTTGGTTAGGCATGGAGATATGGTTGATATGGATGATCTTGTAAAAGCTTCCCAATGTCTCTTGGAGGTTGAAGATATGCAAGTACTCATGAACACATCCATTTGGAGGGCTGAGCATGGATCCGGACAAGACATGAAAAGAAGGGGAAGGCGGAGTTACTGACTTCAAGGTATGTATACATCTATCAAATATTAACCATTTTGTGTCATTAACATTTGGTGGTTGTGAAAACGAAAATTTTCTCCGCAACTTCTCATCATTGTGATTAATAATTTGATGCTCTTAATATACAGGAAGATGGCATTTTTTTTTATTATATTTACTCAAGAAGAAAATAGTCCCTCTGAAAATACGGAATTGGGATATCTGCCGTTGTTTTGTTCTTATGGGCCACATATACTATATGTATTCTTTTGTTAGTTGAACTTAGTTCTGAATCTCCTTGTCAAAGCATTTTTTGGCCTACACCTGTCTTACCCTTTCCCTGAGTTGGTGTTATTTATTTTGACAAAATTTTCATTGATAAGATGTGATTTTCCATGTAATGTTGTTAGGTTCTTGAGCATCGAACTATGTGGTAAAGAAAGAAGAGTGAACGGTCTGGCCAGGAGAGCTGCTAATTGGCCATTTATTAGCTGATGATGCGTGATTTCAGAAAGTTCTGGCTTCTGGGATATATACTGAAAGTAGCTAGATGTGTGTGCAGCGTGTATATAGCAGGTGTAACAAAAAGTATAACTATATATAAATGCTGAATTGATGAAAAGCTATGCCTACAGGTCACGATGATGTGGCGTTTAAATTCCATTTGTTGGTTTTGTGAAGCACAGTTATCCTAATTCAGAAACATGAATGCCAACAGTGTGTTTCAGTGGTCCTCTGTAGTTTGTACTGTTCTTTCCTCAAGAACGATCATGGAAACCTTGTTCACGACGAAAAACTTGCAAGTGCCTGTCATCACCCTTTTACTCCCAGTGGAACTCGTTCAACTGTGACCATCTTGGAAATTATGTGACGTGTCTTATCAATGAGAAGTGCTTACAGTCATCCCTACGAGGAGCAAGATCTTGGAGGATCCAATTCCACTTCAAACAACTTGCGTAATGGCTGGCTTAAACAATGGCCACAGTGCCAAAAACAGAGTGGTTGTCAAAACCATATTTCCTTTCCTACTGTGCTTGTCTATGCATAAAGCATAAAATATATATAAAAAAATGGATTTCGACTGGGCCGGGTTTTTTAATATATAGATATTGTATTTGCCATAGGCACACTAGAAAAAAAGTAACCAGCCCACAGAGAGAGAGAGAGAGAGAGCTTGTCTTTCTTGGTAACATGAATAACAATGAAGTAGATTGATGTTGGCTATGTCACCGGCCAAGTTAAATTCTAATCAATGTTCTAAAAAAATTGATGGTTAGGTGACAAGGATTTTTAAAGAAACAAGAAAAAATCAAGATTTATTCACTGATTCAATTGGGTTAGCTTGATTATTTTAATAAAATAATTAAAAAAAACAGTGACAATAAATAAATTGTAAACCAGGTTAAATAAAAAAAATAACAATGATTAACTAAAAAAATAAATACTTGTCAATATTATGAAAATATATTCTCTCAATATTCTTAAAAGATTTTCATGATTTTATCTAGTAACAAAGAAAAAAATAAAAGAGAACGTGATAATCCCATATAAAAAAATAAAAAAAAATCTGAAACTCAATTCTCAATAAATCAAATGTTAAAAGGTGAAATTAGAAAAAAATAATTTTTAAAAAGAACAAAAAATCCTGACCCGAGTCTATCCGAGTTAGCTTGCCAAATCTTTGATCTAATTGTGAGATCAGGATAACCCCGTAAAAAACCAAATTAAATAAAACTCTAAAACTCAATTTTCAAATCAACTCAATATTAAAAAAAAAAATTAAAAAAAAATCAATTAAAATAAAACAACGGAAAAATAACCTTGCATGAAACTGGGATAATCTCATAGAAAATATAAAAAAGATCACGAAGTCAAACCCCAATTAATAAAATGTTGAAATATAAAATTTTAAAAAAATCAATTTTAATAAAAGAACCTAAAAAAATACCAAAGTTTAACTTGGGCTAATCTTCCGAACTCTTGACCTCAGTTAAAAGGTTGGGATTATTTCATAAAAGACAGACTCAAAAAAATCACAAAGCTAAAATCTCAATCAACTAAATATTGAGTGATGAAATTAAAAAAAATATATTAAAAACAAAATAATTTAAAATAAAATAAATAACAATCATAAAAATAAATATCAAAATAAAAAAAATAAATTCAAATGAGAAATGAAATAAAAAAACAACTAAGAAAATGATATCAAACAAAAAAAACAATAAAAAAATAAATGAAATAAAAAAAATCAAGTAAGAAAATGATATGAAATAAAGAGCAATAACAAAAATAAGGATAAGATTTAATATAAAAGCTAAATCAAAACAAATGATTAAGGAAAAAATTAAAAAATAAAATCAATTCAAAAGCAAAAAGATAGAGATCTGATGATAAAATTTGAAACAAAATTAAAATGGGAAAAACACTTTCTATTAATGGCAGAATAGCGTGAATTTTACAGAGATGAGAGAGAAAAGAGGGAGGAGAAAAAGAAAGATGGGCTGCCAAATGCTTCCCAACGGCACACGCGCCCTCTCAACGAGAAGCTCTCGCCACAAGGAATCCAATTCAATGGCGAACTATAATGTCAGGCCACTGAAAGTCACCACACGAGTTGCTTGCTCATGGTGGATAGCTCTCACATGCTGGTACATGAAGTGCACATGCATGCCGATTAAGTTTCATTGCTCATTTTCAAGGACTTTAAAGAGAACATTAACTTTGACTGTTACTTTGCTTAGAGGAGTCTTCTGCTGATGAGATCTGTTCTTCTACATACATTTCTTTCTTTTTTTAAAAAAAGCTGTTAAGTGGTGCAAGTTACCACATAAAACTGTCAAAATACCTTGAACAAACTTCGTAATGGGACAAGGATCAATCAATCAAGACTTGTAATTTCTAAAATTTGGAACACAAAAAGGCACAAAATCAGTGCTACAATCTCTGAGAAGTTATCCAATCCGTAATAGAACGAAAGAAAGTATAGTTAGATCTTCACTTGCAAGAGTATATACCCAGAACCCGCTATCCATTGAAAACCTTATCCACATAAATGTATTTTCTACTTTGAATTCCTTATGTGCATCATCCATATGCATACTATACCCATCTCAATTTACCTTGAAGAAATCAAGACGTCAGTGTTGACCCTTCAGAGGGTTTTTTCTTTTTCTTTGTTCAAGAAATTGTTTGAAGCATGTCCGCCTCCGCTTGATCTGCATCACGGGAGAAAATGTCGACTGG
The DNA here is from genome assembly GCF_951802175.1 of Populus nigra. NCBI lineage: Eukaryota > Viridiplantae > Streptophyta > Magnoliopsida > Malpighiales > Salicaceae > Populus > Populus nigra. Next base: position 19,725,329 of record NC_084852.1, read on the forward strand.
AGCGCTGGTGCAGCCAATGGCATTGTTCTTTAATCTACCATTGGAAGAACCTTTTTGATGATCAAGGTAAATTACAATCACAGTGATGTCATCATGAAAATGCCTTCGTATTCCCTTTTCAATTTTCTTAATGTCATTATATCTCATCTCTCTTTTCTTTGCAGCTTCCTGAATAGCAGCTCTAACCAATCTCTTGGCAATCCCCTGCAGGTATCAAACAGCCCATAGGATCGTCAAGCAAACAGCAAAATCTGGACTGGCATAAATAACTCCATACAATTGAACATTGATGACATCTAGTTTGTTTGTCAATGCATTTGCTTAAAATTTCAGAAGTCTGGAATATCCTATTTCTAAAAGTATGTCCATGTTCAACAAAAATAGGGTACGTCTGGAAGCTAGGCATAGATTTAACAGCGCTACTGCATTTTCATGGGCTCAACCAGTCTTGTGGTGTGAAAAAGGAATTCAATTATTTCATTCCCAATGATCCCATTGTAGCTAAAACTTGCCTCTCAAGGTATAAATTAGGACTGAGATCGAAACTATCGATGAGAGTTGCAACAAAAAGTACGCAAAACATGCAAGTCAAAGACAGCACTCACAGCTCTAGGGTTCTTGAAAACAATCTCTACAGCTGCTTCGTCGGTCAATTGTTCCCAGAGACCATCTGAAGCAAATATCAGGAACAAGTCTTCTGACCTCAACTTTCTAAAAACAATGGAAGGTTCTGCTGTCATTACTGGCCGTTTCAAAGGAATAGGGTTACCAAACTGCTGATAAATTGGGTCCCTGTTAAACTCTGGTTTCTTCAGATACACATCACCAATGGATCTGGATACCTGAAAAGGAAAAAAAGAAACAGGAAAGGTTTAATCCACCCTCATCTACCACATGCGTTAAGTTAGTGATCAGCTCCACAACTTCAGGGAGTCGAGTAACAACAGAAGACAATGTTTCAGTTCATTAATCAGAAGATCACAGTATGATGTTCCTAGTGTCTAGAAAAGTTAAATGGAAAAAACAAAAAGGAAAAGGAAAAAAAAAACAGAGAGGGGATCGACTCCCTGTAATTACATAAGCATTCTTGTTAGGCCTCGGGGGTTTTCATGTACATCTCATGCATGGAAGACTATACTGTTTCACTTGATTGCATGAAATGGTAGACCAGGAGACATAGAATAAGATTCCTGGAAGAGCATGAACCTAACCCTCTGACCAACTTTAACCATAGTGTTTCCACCATAGACAGATGCCTATCATAAAGCAAAAGCAAAAGATAAAGATAAGATAACCAAACATAAAATTGGATACCTTTAGAATTGATCCATCCTCAGATCAATTACTTTATGTCAAACACTGCAAATGGTGTTTTTAAGATGAAGGTTATCCAACTAACTCAAAACAAACCAGGCAAGACATTCAAAGAAAAGGAGAGGAAGAAACATATTCGCCCCTCAATCAATGAATGTATTATTCCCCAACACAAACAATGCTCAATAAGCTGAATTCTCATAACTAACAAGCAAACACAAGAAGAAGAAAACAAGCCTAGCAACAAGAAGCCACTGTACCTGGATTATGCCCTTAATTCTCCAAACTCCACGAGTATAGACTACAATATGTGAATCATCAGGATGAAGTGCCTCAACCTCCTTTCTCACCTCTTCAACAGCAACGTTGTGATCAGTCGATAACCTTTCTGCCACTACTGTTTTTTTCTTATCCTCGTCAACTCTTCGGCCAAGAACTGCCCTAGAATCCCCGAGATTTGCAACATATAACACATCATTTGAAATTGCACCAACCAAACAACATGATCCAACTGAAGCAATCTGCGGCTTCAAAGGTAATGATCGCTTCACTAAATGGCAAAATTCCTCTTCAGTTGCATTAAAAGCCTTTTTTATGACATCAGCTGATAACCCCCCATGCTCTTTAGCAAATTCTGCAATCAAAGATAACATCTTAGACAGAAAATGATAGAGAGACAGAAGTCTGTTGCCTACAGGTCGTTTCAGTCCACACCATCGGCTGTCAAAATTGTTATTTTTATCACATAGTCTCTAGTTTCTATTTCAATTGGGGGAATATGAGAATAAGGAAGCTCCAATTCAATAAAACCAGATATCTGTAGCAGTTTAATGCAGGTTTTAAACTTCAGTTTTCTACATCTTATCATCCTACCACTAACACAGTTAATCCCACAAAAGCAAACCTAAACCTCCCACATCGAATTTCATTCTATTGAATAGAAAAGACATCAATACATCCTACCGCACTCGCACACACAAGGAAAGTTAGAACAAAATAAAGAACAAGCTAATACATGATTCATTAAATAAAAACTCTATTTTCTTTTCTATGGAACATGGACCTCAGCCTTGAGTCCTTAACCACTAGACTAAAAGTTAAAGAAAGCAAAAAGCCACAAACAAATTCATGGTTTAAGAGAGTCACCATGATCATGATCATTAAAATAAGAAAACACCTAACTAAAAGAAAACAACATAGCAGAACATCCTAATAAAAAAAAATTAAGAAAGAAAATTGAACAGGAAGACGGAGGGAGGGAGAGAATTCTCACTATGCATGAAAGGAAACATATGTTTATTAACAAACCGGGAAGCTTCGGGACCACCATGACCATCATAAACACCAACATAAGTAGCGGACGGAGACGTAAAAACCTGACTTTGATCTTCTAAATTAGAATTGGCTTGGACAACCGCTATTGAATAATCACCAGAAGCATGTTGTTTCAAATCCGCATGCCACATCAATCCATCACCACCACCACCTGCTACCCGACCAAAACACCTCTCCAACGGTCTGTAACACGATCTCAACATCATCTGCTTTAGCAACTTCGAATGTTCTTGGTTTCTTTGGTTCTGGAACTTTGTATCGACGTCTCTTTTGCTTTTCGTTTATCGGGCTTCTTGTTCCAATGTAAATAAATATTGGGAGGTAGGGTTTCTTTTTTCTTCGAGGAAAGAAGGGAGAGATATACCGCGTGAAGGAGGAGGAGGAGGAGAGCGACTGGGGGAAAGATTTTTGGGTTTTTGCTTTTGGTGTACACTCCGCGTTAACTCTCTCTCTCTCTCTCTCTCCATAAGCAACTTCCGGTTCCTTTCGTTTTTGTTTTTTACTTTCTTGTTGCTTTTCATTTTTTATTATTTTTTTTTCATTATTATTCACATTTTCTGCTGCCCTTTGATTTTGTTCTTGGAGTCTACAAGTCGTGATTGTTTAATTTATTGTTTAATTGCGATAGGAAATTAGACAGGGTCGTTCCATTGACTTTTGACATGATATTTTGGACTAGGACCAAGATATTATTATAAAAAACACCCTAGATTTTGGACCCTTGTGTATTTAAGGTATAGACATGACCAAGAAATGTTGGAAACTAGGGTTAGCATCAAATTTCTTGGAACGATCCTTCTTTTTATCCGTTTTCTAGTTAAACATAACTTGTGAGCACAAAGAGTTATGGTTAATTTCTTTATATATATATATATATATATATATATATATATATATATTTTCTGGTAAAAAAATTATAAAAAAACTTTTTTAAAAAATTGTGAGCTTATCATAATACGTGGGATACATACATTGTATATATTCATGGTGTGAGCTATCGTGTCATGATATTCTATAACAGCTTATCATAATACGTGGGATACATACATTGTATATATTCATGGTGTGAGCTATCGTGTCATGATATTCTATAACTATTAATTTACTAACTTGTATGTATTCTTGAAATTGTTTTTTTTCTCTCCCACCACACAAGGTAGATATGGGTTCTCTCTACTATAACTTGATGCTTGAGTAAAGAAGGTAATCCGATGTCATTGTGGACAGATGTGATTAATCACATATAATAAAGTCCTGATTTACCACTAACCAAATTGATATCTGGAACCTTAAGATGCGTTATTTTTTTACTGTAGCGAGGTAATGTTCATACACTCATAAAATACATGGGATACATACACTTATAAATTAATACGTGGGATACATACATGGTATATATTCATGGTGTGAGCTATCGTGTCATGATATTCTATAACAGCTTATCATAATACGTGGGATACATACATTGTATATATTCATGGTGTGAGCTATCGTGTCATTATATTCTATAACTATTAATTTACTAACTTGTATGTATTCTTGAAATTGTTTTTTTTCTCTCCCACCACACAAGGTAGATATGGGTTCTCTCTACTATAACTTGATGCTTGAGTAAAGAAGGTAATCCGATGTCATTGTGGACAGATGTGATTAATCACATATAATAAAGTCCTGATTTACCACTAACCAAATTGATTTCTGGAACCTTAAGACGCGTTATTTTTTTACTGTAGCGAGGTAATGTTCATACACTCATAAAATACATGGGATACATACACTTATAAATTAATACGTGGGATACATACATTGTATATATTCATGGTGTGAGCTATCGTGTCATGATATTCTATAACTATTAATTTACTAACTTGTATGTATTCTTGAAATTGTTTTTTTTTTCTCTCCCACCACACAAGGTAGATATGGGTTCTCTCTACTATAACTTGATGCTTGAGTAAAGAAGGTAATCCGATGTCATTGTGGAAAGATGTGATTAATCACATATAATAAAGTCCTGATTTACCACTAACCAAATTGATTTCTGGAACCCTAAGACGCGTTATTATTTTACTGTAGCGAGGTAATGTTCATACACTCATAAAATATTTTGGATTTACTGTTTATTTTCTACTAATTTATTTTGATCCTTGAAGTTTATCTTGTGTGATTTGATCCTTATTAAAAATTAATTACTTCTAGTTTTTTAGTTAATGAAGAAATTAAAATAATAGAAACTGAAATGAAAAAGGACGTCCAAATCCTCGATCCTTAAAAATAACATGATTCATACATTTTAGGCCCTTGAAATTTTAAAAAATCACTTTAGATACACAAGTTTATTTATGTTAATTTTCAATCTCTGGTTAGAGAGATGTGTTGCCGGATTTCGGTGATGAGAGAGAAAGTTACCATTCACTTTATTTTCGGCGGTCAAAATGGGTTTTATTGGTGTCAACGAACTCTTAGAGATGATAGGAGCTTTATAGTGGTTGTTTGGAGTCTCAATGTTGCATTAAAAACTAGATTTAAATTGAGAAATCCAAAACTTACCCTGTTTGATTTCGGGTTCTTGGACAATTGTTTTAGGTATTTGGAGTTGACATAATGGTTTTGAGTGTTATAAAAGTGTTGGTAAACTATTTTGAGGTTAGAATGACTTAAAAATTAAGTTTTTTTTCTTTTTATAAAAAGAGACATTATCCTGATTTTCCAATTACCATAGTGGTGACCAAAATATAAGCTCATAGACGACATGTCATTTGCCTTGGCAAGCGAGTGTTTTTTTCTCAAAAAGTAGGGGCGGAGGACCTGCATATCCCTTTAAAAAAATAAAAAACATATAACCAAGCCCAAGTGTGCAGGCCTGGGTTTAAAGGACCACCATATGCTTGGGCTTTTCCTTACAATAACCTAAGAGTTTGGACTGTTGCTTGGCCCTTTTTTAAAGGGTCGGATAGAAATTTAAGAGAAATAAAATTATTAAATCTGGTTGAGTTTATGGCTCGAAGCACATGTTTGGCAAATTAAGCCATAACATTCGGACTATTTTTTTTCTAATTTTTTTAATTGATATCTTCTTTCAATTTCTTTTTTCTTAAATAATTTTTAAATTTATGGTTCAATTAATATCAATTCTTTGAATTTTTTTTATTTATAATTTTTTATAGAGTTTTTTTTAATGGTGTTGTTTGTATTTAGTTTTTGAAAATATTATTCTTATTCATCTATAATTGTTTTTAATCTTTTATATAGATGAATTTTATTTTTTAAAATAAAAAAATATTTACTTTCAATATTTTTAATATATGTAACCTTGCATAATATTTTTTTTATTCGATCAATTTAATTTGTATGTCTATTTATATTATCGTTTGATTAAATAAAAATTGATTTTAATAAACAAATTCAGGAAGCACAATCAGGTAAATATCTTGATTTTTTAATTTTATTTTTAGTAATTATTATTGATTTTTTTTTCTGTTTATAAATATATATAATTCTCAATTTATCTAATTATATATACGCATTAGCTTTTCAATTTACATAATTTTTTTGAAAAATTATAAAAACACGTTGAAAAAAATCAGTATATATAATTTTTTTTATAGATAAGAAGTATCTCATTCATGTAGAATACGTGTCAAAAAGCTAGATTAAAACACTAATTAACGTGTTACGCAGGACATTCTTCCAGGATGCTAGTGACCATGTGATTAGTGCTGCAAATGCAAGCAACCAGTAATGGTCTCTTCTTTTTTCAGTGATAAAATTAAATTAAATAACAGACTTTATAACATTGACAAAAACCTTACACATCTCGAAGACTTGCCATTTACTGTGCAGGAAGAAAAGGGAGAGGGGGATTGGATGTAATTGAAAACCGGCTGAACCGGTTAAATGTTGAATATGAATCATTTGGCAGGTAGCCAGTGGATTTTGAGCTTGGACACAACTTTCCTGCTCACGGTTTCCCTGCACATAGTTTTGATCCTCATTTTTCACATAGTTTTCATCCTCGATATTCCTTGAAAATAAAGTGTATGATCAGAGATGCGTAACAGAAGAAAGAAAAACAGAGCATGCCTAACTTTCAGTATTGCTAAAAGAGAAGGGAAACCATTGACCATGCTAGGAGATAAATGAATAATGGAAAACTCAGTACTTGAACTTGAAAATGAAAAATCTTGAGCTGACACATAATGTTCAGTTTATCAGCTCATCAATCCATCACAGCTAGATTCTTCAATTCATCCCTGCTAATTGCAGAGCTTAAAATCTTTTCCATCTCTGGAGCCGAGCTCTTCTCTGTCAAAATCTACTCTTGCTGTGTGTAATCATTTGTAGAATGATAATCTCCCATCAAGAACATTGATCTTGCAGAGCTTAGGATGATCACTGAATGTGAAAATCTTTTCTCTCCACGGGTTATAGATAACCTCATAAATTAATAGCCCATAGAGACACCAAATTCGTCCACAATTGTGCCCCTCACGCCTTCAGAAATATCACATACAGCAATACAACTCTCCAACTTCTCGTTCTTTGAGAACAATTCTGTAAGTCTCTGCCAGTAGCGCTCTTCAATTTCAGATTTCTTGTTCGTCAGAATGAATACTTGGGTGAGGGAGCTGCATTCCATCATCATCTGTCCATGTTCCATACTTACTGTTGAAAGTGACACTCTTCCAGTAAGATTTTTGAAAAAACTACATTATATTTTCCGTATCTTCTAAGTAAGTGCATAGCATGAGATGCAAAGTCAAGATGTGGGGCTACATGCGATGCATGTTGAAGTTTCTCCGATAGCTCCTCTGTGTAAGACCAAAATATGTGGTCATGGGCTGCATATCTTAGTTTCTATATATATGTGATGTTGTCAGTTTCCTGTGATATGAAAAAAACGAAGTTTCAAACGAAGAAAATAGATTGTCCATTAACTCTCTCTCTCTCTCTCTCGGCTTCCATGCCTTTCCCTCACTCTCTTTAATTTCTTTTAGTATATAATATGCACTGAACTTCCATTACCTATCCACAATCTTCAAGTATTGTTTGGATTTCTTCCTCTCATCAGGCTCCATAACTAGCTTCTTGTATGCTTTCATGGCAATATAAGTAAGCCCTGCCTTTTGACAGGAGCTTGAATCTCTTTGGATTCCTTAAGGGCTTTAGCGCGATGGAGCAAGAACTTCCTTTTGCAATCGATTGCGAACTCTATATGCACAAGAACTTCCTTTTGCATTCCATAATCTCTGACTAGTTATTTCAGAATCAAGTTCTCCCTGCCCCTTCGTTCCATCAAGAAAATTAAAGAACCCTGTTCAATGAACCCCGCTGTATTTTCTTCTTCCAAAAAATCAAATCAAATTCCAGATTCTGCAGTTGAATCCATGGCCATGAAACATAAAATGATTCAATCTTGTCACTAAAATCCAAAACTATACGAGACAAAAACTAGCTTGCTTGGAAAAATGTTGAAGCATTCAGATTTCTACGTTCTTTTCCGTTTCTTGTTTTCTTAAGAGTTCACTCTGCTGGGTCCATCACTCTTAAACATGCTTCGGACCATGGCAGGACTAAGCATGAGACAAGGCACGAACTCTCGCTCTATGTTCATGTCTACTTTGTTTATTTTTGGATTGGAAGAATTTCTTTTAATCAAATCATTTGCTTGGATTATACCTGCTACAAAACAACATATGTCTGATGTAATATATAGAAACGCAAAAGAACCTATCCATTTGATCTAACAACCAAATCATGATCTGAGAAGGCCCCAATTCTGGAGAATAACAACGAACTCTGGCTTATACGAATCTTCCAGCCGATCATAAAGTTTCAGCTCATCTCTTCAATAAGCAAGAATTGTCATTTATTTCGAGAATGCAAGCTCAACACTCTTATCATCCAATTAAACAAGCGGTGGCCTCTAAATATTTCTTCAAAAATACGCAAGGACAAATAATCACAAAGCATCTGATGTCATATTCGATTTACTGGCTTGAACTGAGGATCAAAGCATCGGAAACATTGGCAATAAGTCCAAGGACCTTTTTATCTCTTTATATTCTTAACAAGAAGGATTTAATTGGAAACTCTAAGAAAACATGATTTCATTAATTTGTTCTCTCTAGTCGTGAACTCTAATGTGAGCAAATGCTACATCAAATTAGCCTTTTCTATTTGAGAAGAGGAATTTGATCAAGAGATTTGCACAAAATATCGTGGACGTACAACTGAAAGCCAAGTTGAGTGTTTGTTTATCCACCAATTATATACCATTCAACTCTCTAGAAATGGCTGATTTCATAACACGACCAGGACTGACTAATCTCACCAAATGTTCTAGCAATGGAACCACACCTCTCTCCAGCAATGCTGCCAGTGAATCATTTGAATACCCATTAACCATCGTCACTCCACTGAATTGCCTTGCTGGAAAACTCAAATCACCTCTCAGATATCAGTATCTGCAATGCTGATGTGCAAATACTGATATCTTTCAAATTCGAGGTGAAAAGGAGCTGCAATTCTAGCCCAAGACATATATTTCCCCTTCCTCAAAACCCTCCTCTTCTCCTTATCCATCTCAGTTTCACCACCCCGGTTCTCACTTTTCAAACCCGATTCTTGAAACAAAGGACCTTCTCTGCTGTAAGCTTTACGTTCCATCTCTAACTTCAAGATTCGATACAAGATCTCAGGAAGATCTTTCAGGTACCCATGTTGTGCAAGGGCTGCGAGAATACGCGACTCAAGAAAGTAAAGAATCTTTCTCATGAAGCCAAAGAACTGACGTAAGGAATGCATCGTTATTAAGTTTGCCATTGATGAAGGCTAACCCAAGATGGCAAATGAGCTTGAGAGTGGTACTTGGATCGTCATTCCAGGGGGTTAGGGAGGGGATGCCAATTTGAGGGTACCACACGGAAGACTCTGTTAGTGGTTTTGAAGAAAGTGTTGTTTCTTTGGAGGTTGCGATGGTGATGGTGGATGGGGGCAGTGGTGAATCTCTGGTGGGCCAAGGAGGAAGGAAGAGCAAGCCATTTCAATGCGAACGAGAACTATCAAAACTTGAGTGGTGCTGCCTGGTATTTTAAGTGGCAGTGGCAATTTGAAGATGACAGGCATTAAGGTGTCTTTATATGGAGTATTCGCCTGGTGACCAAGGACTTCGAAGCTGGAATTGCCCCCAAATGAAAACCCCTAAAAATTACCAAGGTGGGCATTAGCTTTGCGTAATTTAAAGCCTAAAAATTAGATTTAGCAAATCAGTACCATGTTCCGTATATTCCATATAGGATCAATCTTTTTTATTGGAATAAAAATATTCGGGTGGTCAACAATTATTTGGTAAACCCAGTTTAGTGGATAAATTTACTACCCTGTCTTCTTAATTAATCTAAGTTAAACAAAAGAGTTTAGGTATTCGTATGAACCTTCATAAGCTCTCATCTTTTTAGAAATAACGTGAAAAAAAATACATGCCGAGCTAAATCACTTACGAAAAACTGCAACTGCAGAATAAAAAATGCAGGGGGTGCTAGTAAAATCTTGGCCAATTAAATTCATGGGCATTATAAGCTCCATAGAAGGATGCTAGAGAGTTGAAAGAAGCGAACATCTTTATCGTTCAGACTACAATACGTTAAACCAAAACATCAATTATGTTCAATTCTTTTCCATTCAACTCCGATGCATTCTATTAACCAGGAATTATTCAGATCACTAAACAAAATTAATGCAGTTGAACTCGAATTCATGACAATGAAATAGACTGCTTCTTAATGACTTCATGTTTTTTTTTTTTTTTGTCAATCATTACAGACAACTATATCTCTTCTACAATATGGGCAGTCCCCACAAGTTCGGACCCAAGGATCCAAGCAAGCAGAGTGGAATCTGTGGTCACAGGGCAAACGAATAAGCTCGTCTCCTTCACTGAAACTCTCGAGACATATACTACAATCCCGCGACACCGGAGATGAACCCCCTTCAATACCCTTCCCTAAACAGCTAAATACCTCTGATTGCAAACACTGAAGGGCATCTTGAGTTAGACCAGGCGGTTTCTTCTTGCATGATTCCTGCACGGTGTGAGGTCTTTCGGTTTGAAAGGTTGAGTCATTGAAAGGAGAAACTCCAGCAAACAACCCCGTAGAAATGTCAGTTCCCCAGGCTCCTGCATCAACAACCCTCAATTCGTCACCAAGCGTATACTCCCTGTTATAGATGCCAAAGGAAGCTGGGCCACTTCGCCTGGATGAAACCAAAATAAACAGGTCAGAAACCACAAAAAACAGGTCAGTTCCTAAAGTTAAATCCATGATCTAACACGCTTGCATTAGCAAAGTTCAAATTATTAGGTAAGAATCGAGATATGATTTATATAATTTCTCCCAAATATAACCCAGATCCACGTTGTATGTGTCGTGTGACATAATTAGACAGGTGTCTCCGAGTTACAGCAAGACATCAAGTAGTGGTAGTAGTGGGTGGCATAAGAAATGGGACCAAAAGCAGCAGCCGCAATAATCGTGGTGGCAACAGCACATACATGATGGGATGGGATGGGATGGCATCAACATGTAACAAATGCCAGAGGTTACCATCATTAGCATCGATGGCTGCTAATTTGTGGTGGGTTCAAATACCACTATGTATGCAATGCTCAGTGCATTATACAGTGAATGCAGCAGGTAAATTGGATCACCTGTTTACCGAAAGTGACACTCCTCTTAACCTTTCAAGAAGCCTTGCCCTTGCTAGCAGCACAGCTCCAGGAAGCCTCCCATTTCCAGTCACTCTTGGCCGGCTTAAAGTTTCAGCGGTGAGATTGTTGCTTGGTACAAACTGGTCGGTACCTTGATCCAGTCGAGCTGAGGCACGTTCCTATGCAAGCCAGACACAATACAACAATAAGCTAAAGAGAATGTATCCTGGCATTGCCACACTGATTACAGCAATGAAAATGTCCTACGAACATAACTACTTAACCACCAGACCATGCACTTAAAGTTACAGTGATTTACAGATTTGAGACTTCAGAAAATACAAATAAAAGAAAAATCACTTAATACCCACTTAAATCACATCCCAAATTTAACAAAATTTGCAGTTTTTATGTTGGTGTATTTACTAGTGCTTGAGAAATATTAGAATTATAAGTTACCAGTCAAGTAATTAAATAACTTAAGCTACCGTTTCTTGAACTCTAAAATTCCAAAAAATATTCAGTTGCTTACAGATGGGGATGACAGCCGGTGGCAGGGGGTCCGCACGTGGGGGGGTCTGCGGAGAGGATCGCAGCCGTCCAAATCATGACGATGGTTATGATTATGATTATGGTGATGGCGGCGATTGTAATTTTGGTAAAAACTACGGTCAGAGAGAGAAGGCTCGAGCCCTAGATCGGAATTGGCTCGGCTCACACGGGACCTTCTTTGATAAAATAACTCCGATGCGCTCGTCATGCACCACGAAGCTCACGATCCGGTTTCTTAATTTATTTTGGCCACTAAAACGGCAGCATAAAAAAGAAAAAGAAAAATCGGAGATAAAAGGTAAGGTGAAGTGTCAGTGAGGTTTCTAAGAAGAAACGGGAGTTCAAAATAGGAGAGGGATTAAGAAGAGATGGGAAGGGTTCGTAGAAATGCAGAATTAATATTTGGTAGTGATTGAAAGGGATGGAAGAAGGGACCGTTGCTTGGTGCCGAGCAGGAGATAAAACGACGATGGAGTTTTATCACAAAAAAATTAAGAAAATGGTTTTGGAATAGAATTTTGGGACTGGATTAGAAACAATCCCTTGAGTATGGTAGAGATCTCAGTTCAGGTCCCAAACTGTAATTGTTTTGCAATTTAGCATCGAGCCATGGATGCTTCACAAACGCCAACTTGTCCTCGCGTTTGGTTTTATACAATTCTAATTTCTAGATCCCGTGTTAATTGTTTTTGTTTTTAAAAAAAGTTTTTTGTTTTTGAAATAATATTTTTTTTAGTTTTTAAATTTTATTTTTAATATCAATACATTAAAATGATTTGAAAATATAAAAAAAAATTAATTTAAAAATAAATAAAAAATTCAGATTTTTTTTAAAATACTTTTAAAACACAAAAACAAATAAAATTTTAAAATAATAATAATTCAAGCACATAGGATACCGCAAGCACAAAAAGACTTACTTGTGTGACATTGCGTCAATAATTGTTTTTTAAAGTATTTTTTATTTAAAAATATATTAAAATAATATATTTTTTAATTTATTTGATAATTAGTACTTCAAAACAATCCAAAAACATATAAAAAAAATTAAAACAAAAAGAAATAATTTGTTCTATACTTCACTAAGTAATTTGTTTACGTGGAGTGAATTTAGATCTCTATTTCTAAAAAAAAATCAGCTGTGAAAACATATCACGTGCCTGGCATTCACATATCAGCGAAATTATATAGTGTTGTTGGGTGTAAAAATCCAAATATTACAAAGTTTAAGGACTGGCTAAAAGCATGCATCATAGTCTGGGGTCAGATTCGTAGTTAGTGCCTGATTTATAACAGAACAAAAACGGAAAATGAAAAGAAAATGCAGTGATAAAGATGGAAAGGAAAATGTCCGTCAAGAAATTTTCCCGTGATGAACGGTGAGTCAAACGTCTGACTCTCTGACTATTGTGGTTTCTTCGTGGAATACTGGCAAACCTTAATTTGCCTCCACCCCCCATAATTGTACCAGGTTTATCTTTTAACCCCTCAAACTAATTTCTTTTTCATCAACCACCCTCTTATGTTTCAGCTCTCATTTGAAATCCCAAACCGAAGGCCTTGAATTTTAACCGACAGTCCCTGCGAAGACGTGTGAAACTGAAAACCGTTTTTGACAACGATTGGGTGTAAAGTGGAAACATAGAGGGTGATTGATAAACTAGGTAAAGGTATGAGATACAGTAAGGTTAAGATCCTTTATTTTTTTTGTTTTAAAAATAATTTTTTAAAAAGATAATCTTTTTTAATTTTAAATTATTTTTTTATTTTTTTAAATCATTTTAATATTAAAAATAAATTTTAAAAAGTAAAAAAATATTTTAATATATTTTCAAGTAAAATATATTTTATAAAACAACACTACAATAGAAGATATTTTCGCAAACTAAGAAAGTCTTAACATTTACCGATCATCTTACACTCTTAATACTTAACCTCTCACTTTTAACTTCATTTGGATGCAGTTGTTTTTATATTATTATTTTCGGACTCATTTTTAACTCTTTAAATTCAAAAAATATAAAAAAAAATCTAATTTTTTCAAAAAATGCATTTTTTCATTAAAAGAATCGTTTTTTTCCCTTCAAATTTTAGCACTGATCTTATGAACTTTTTGAGAACATATATACTTCCATAATTGTTGAGTTTTCCAATAGATTTGCAAATCTTACGATGCATGTGAACCTGCCAATCTCCCAACGATAATTCACCAGAGGGTTAAACCAAGAAAAGATTGAGAGAAACTAATAAAATTTTGAAGGATTTCGATTTGAGACACGTACGGTATGGGGTTTGGAAACGAGGAATTTGAGACCGGGCTGCCTTGCCTCGATCGAAGAATAAGTTCCTTGCTAGGCCCTGCCATAACCATCCTCCTTCACTTTCATTTTCACAGGCAGTTGATACCCACTAAATTAATTCGTTTTCGCACACCAACCAATAAGTTTATGCTGGTAGGTTACCTCGTTTGAAAGACAGCAGAATTCACTTCCTTCAATTAAACATAACTAATTCTAATTCATTTAGCATGATCGATGGTATTAATCAAGGATATCTCTTCCTTGTGATCAGTTATAGCCTTGGGAGTAATCATGAAGTAAGCTGCATGTATATATCTCTTAATTAATATGAATATTGCAGAGCTGTAACAGCAAAGAAGCCATTCGGGAAAAAGAAAAGGGCTGCGTAATTTCTTGGATTTGTGTTATTCCATTCATATATAGCGTTCAAGACTAGGAGGATATATCTTAGTGTATAACTTTCAGGGCCACAGCGGCACTCGTTATATCTTCTTGACTAAACTGGATACAGATTGGTGGCCAAGTAATGGTCATGGGGTGTATCCGGGCCTGGTTTCTCAACACCATCAACATTCCTCAGCCAATAAGTCTGACTGAATGAAGCTGCATTCTCTGGTACATCATCCATCACCCACTCATGGCCTTTTGGAAAATAAATTCCTGTGCGAGGATGAGGTACCCAATCCCCCATCTTGCTGCATTTGGCTGAGTTCCCTGACTTTTCTGGCTGCTGTACTGCTGGAGGACTGCTAAAATGGCACTGTAGTGGCCTAGACGTTTCCCTGCACGAGCTGTCATACCTCAAAGTCAATATCAGGGAAGAAGAAGGAAACACAAAACAAGTGCACCCACGAACGTAAGTAGATGCCGAAACAAATGAAATTAAATGCAAATCACTTGAAGTGCAAGAGAGTTAATGCTCGTTAGCAAAACAATATATACTGATGATCATGCATTCAACGAAACTCTAGATAACTCCAGGTCTCCAATATTCTGTCAAAAGTAAATAATAAGAAGTCAATAGCATTACCTAAGCACTAGCATCTTTGCATTTGAAAGCACAGCTCTAGCCATATGACTGATGACACAAGTACAAGAGCTTTATAACCAGGTGGATGAACGTAGAGCTGCTAGGGCAAATCAAAGCTTTGGAGGTCTAAGGTCCTTTATATAATAGTAATGTTATGAAAAATCGAAAACGACGGAATCCAGGCATGGAAACACAAGTACCTATAATCTAAGTGGTGTCCTGTCAATATCCATGAAGGAATAAGTTCTTTTGTACATCTGGTGGTGAAGAGTCGCAAATAAAAATACTACATTCAGAAAGCAAGAGTGCACGGTAACCAGAAACTCTTTTTTTACATTTGAGAAAAACGATATGGGTGCATCATAAAAATCTGTGGTCCTAAAATCACCGTCGTTAATGAATTGATTAAAGAAAGGGGTATCGAATGGGCCGGTGGGTGGGTGGGATTGTGATATAATTGATAATTCCAAAATCTTAATTTAGCAACTTGGAATATATGGATTTTTGTGAAGAGTGGTGATTAGTGAGTTGTGGTTTGTTCCGGGTTTTATAATTTGAAGTATAAGTGGCATATAGTCTTGGGCCAGAAATAGAATGCATCAAAGAGCTGTCGAATAAATAGGAAATGATTGTATGGTAGTGATTAATTTTACGATGATCGATGGTTGTTTTTTTTTAAAAAAATTAATATATTAAAAAAATTAAATTGATTTTTCATATTAATATATCAAAATCATCCAAAAACATAAATTTACTAACAATATGAACAATATATGCAATATCTACACGAGTAATAGTAAGTTATATCAAGCTACCAATAATATTATAGTATAAAGTAAATACTGATAAAGATAAACTATCAGAAGAATAATACTTTGTGTTTACCTCAATGAAAGTATCTACAATCTTATTATCAGTAGGTTTAACCGGCTCAAGAATATTTACAACATATTTCGATTGAGAAAGAAGATAACCTCTGAGTGAATAAGTTACCTCAATACCCAAAAAATATTATAGAGAAACCAAATCCTTCATTTCAAATTATCTAACTAACTCTGTCTACAAAACTAAAATATCATCAATGTCATTATCAGTAATAATCATATCATCAACATATAAAGATAAAATTTATTAGAGGTGTATCTCCCACCCAAATCACACTTAAAACATTTGATAACAATAGAATTGAGTTTTGACAAGAGTTCAAAATATTGTATATATCTCAAAAAATTCAGAATGATGTTTTATTAAATAAACCTAAAAATAGTGAGTATGATTATCAATAAAAAAAATGTAATATCGAGACCCTTCTTTTATGAAAATAAGAGAAGGTCCCCATACATCAAAATGAATCAAATCAAATGAAGAAGAAGAAATAAAAATACTTTGATTAAAAGGTAAAGCGGAAAATCTTATCAGTTTACATCTAGTATAATAAAAAAAAATCACAAGTTTGTAAATTTTCTAAAGCTATTGTGGATATCAAAAATCTCAAACGAGAAGAAGAAACATGACATAGACGAGAATGCCATAAATTAAAACTAGAAGAAGGACTCAAATGAAAAGAAGACAAGTCATCACTAGTAGAAGCAGTAGCAATAACTTATATTTTTAATTCATCTAAAATATATAGTCTCTTCTTCTTGCGGCCTATCCCAATCAGCTTTTGAGATTCCAAATCTTGTACACAAAAAAAAAGATGAAACGATAACTAAATAATCACCAGAATCACATAACTGACCAACAGAAGCAAGATTCAATGTGACTTTCAAAATAAAATAAACATTAGAGGGAGACAAGTGAGGTGTGACAACAAAACCAAAACCTGCTAAGGGTATAAGAGTGACATCAACAGTTATGATAAGAATAAAAGGCGAAGGGGATACATAAACAAAAGATAAAAAATCTAGAAACATATGATGTGAAGCATCAGAATCTAAGATACATTTAGAATGTGATATGCCTGAAGAACTATGAGACAACTAACCTACGAAAGAATAAATGGGCATAGCTTGTAGATATAAAGAGAGAAACTTCTGAAATTGCTCAGCTAGAGTTCTGAAATTGGTGAAAGGACTTGATGAAACTATTACTGCAGTATTGTGGTGTGGTGATTTGTAGCCCTGAGGTGATCCGTGAGTATTAGATTGCAACTTGTTATCAGGCTTCTAAGCTTGATTTTGTTGTCTCAATATGGGACACTGAGCCTTCCAATGACCTTTTTGGTTACAAAAACTACATTAATCAAATACAACCTTTGTGCAAGATTTATTCTGATTATTAAAGAATGACTTAGAATGTATTGTTAGCACAAGATGATTAGAAATAGAAAGAACTCTCATTTCAGAATAAGATTGAAGATGTATTTTTTTAGCCAATAACTCACTGACAATTGAGTCAACTTAAGACAACGAAGAACGATGCAAAATTAAACCTTTAAGTCCTTCAAAATCACTATAAAGTGTCATTAAAAACAATATCAATCATTTCTGCTCTTTAAGAGCAAATTAGGCACTACATGCCTTTAATTCTATTGATTTTGTAAGAGTCAATTGATCCTAAAGATTTGTCATAACAGAATACAACTCCTGAATACTCATATTTTTCTAGTGAAGAGCTTATATGTCATTCTCTAATTGATACTGCTTTGCAAAATTTGATTGCGTGAATAACCTTTGTAGATGATCTCAAATCTCATTTGTTGTCTCATACTTCGCTAACTGTGTATCTATGAAATGCTCAAAAAAATTGTTAATCTAAGTAATAATTTTTGCATTGTTGCTTCCCAGACATCTATCAAAGCAGCGTAACTCTCATCAGTATTCCTAGGTTTCACAAGAGTTCCACTAATATATCTCCACATCTTTTAACCCTTAATAAAATTCCTCGTCACATAACTCCAATACGAACAATTATTTCCATTCAACCTCACACTAACAGACTGAAGCAAATCATTTTTTTAGTAGCCATAATCAATAAACAAAGAAAACCAAAATGTAAAAGAAAGGAAAACAAAATACTAGATTTCAGAAATTGAACAAATATCTTCTTGAAATTGGATCCGTGAAAGTTTGTGTTTGAGATTAATCCTCGTTTCATGAAATCTGGCTCTGATACCATATTAAACATTCTAAGAAAATAGAGTGAAATACAAAAATAAGAGAGGAGAATGTTAGAGTTTCATTAATACTGCATAATGTAATCATAATAATCTAAATGAATAGCTTTAAACTAAATACAAATAGATTATATACAGTCTAAACTAAAAAGAAAGTAAAAATAATATTCTACTCTGAATAAATAATACAAAATAATTCTATATTTTTTAACACCCTAAACTTTTAAACACAAATATAATCTATAAAAAATATTTTAACCAACAAGTCAATTCAAATTCAAAATTAAAGTTTTAGATCTAAACCTACAAATCTTTATATCTCTCAATATCAATGGTGAATTTATGAGTCCATTATTACGAGAGTTTTTATTTGATGATAGTTTTGAGCTGATTTGTGACGGATTTTTTTTTGAGTAAAATTCTATCTCTTTATTTTATTTCCTTGTTTTATTACTTTTATGATTTTTTTCTCAGTATATATATATATATATATATATATATATATATATATATATATATATATATATATATATATGTATTAATGCAAGAAAGCAAATGTCGCATCTCATTTTCTAAAGGTTTATATCTTATAAACGAAGAAGTTTTCGCATGCCCATCCCAAATTGCGCATGCCTACCTACATAATAAATTTTATTATTTCTAATGATGAATGATTTTATTATATTAAAATCCAGAGCAAAGAGTGTGGTATAACTATACCTAGATTTACCATCATTTATTTAAAAGAAGGCGGGTCTACACTCTAGAGGTGAATATTGGTTTGTTTGGGTGTGGGGGTGGGGTATCCTCGATGGAACTCCGATATATATATATATATATAATGATTTATTTGGTTTTTTTTTCTAGGATTTCTCTGATGAACTTTGTTTGATAAATGTAAAATATTTTTTCTATTACCATTATAATTTATTTAATAAAAATTCATCATGAAAAAAACCATGTGGCTGTTCAACAAAAATCCACCTTACAAAGACGAACATAGAAAATTAAAAATTTTCTAACATTACATTATATTTAACATAGAAAATTAAAAATTTTCTATTACCATTATAATTTGGGATTCTCAAAATTTTTGATTTTTTTTGTTTAAAATGAATTTTTTTTTTATGTTTTTAGATTGTTTTGATGTTTTAATGTCAAAAATAATTTTTAAAAAATAAAAAAACTTATTTTCATGCATTTCTAAACGAAAAACACTTTGAACCGTCACTCATAGTTTTCAGACCCGGCCCCGTCCAAGTTCTGGGTTTTGACCGGGTCAATTCTTTTTTTTAATCAAAATGATGTCGTTTTAGTAAAAAAAAAAATCAACGGGTTGCAACCAGGTTTTGCTGGGTCACTGGGTCGCACCGGATTTTTCCTTACCCTATTTTTTCTTCAACCCGACCCTATTTTAGTCTTGGATCAACCCGCTGGGCCGGACCGAGTTTCAAAACTATGTTATCATTACCACTACAATCTCAAACAAACTCCTAATATATGTAACATTACATTTATACGGTCTAACATGAAAGATGGAAAATTATAATAAAAAATGCATATATAAACAAAGTTAACTTTTGGCAATTGAATAATAATCGAATCTACACATGACAGATTTGTACAAAACGTAGGAGAAGAGGTTAGGAACTCCGTATGATTTCTGAGCTCACATGTACAAACATCATGCAATGTCTACAAACTTGCGAGGCAGAATCCTTTGTTTTTCCTTTTTTTTCTTTTTTTTTTTAGCTTCCAAACCGCGTTTGAGAGACAATGATAAAAAAAAATCAAATAATTTTTTATTTAAAAATACATGAAAATAATATTTTTTTTATTTTAAAAAATTAATTTCTCAAAAACACACAAAAAATTATTTTAAAAAAAATCAAAAATTTTAAAATCACAATCTTGAACATAAAAAAGTAAAGTCTGGTACTAACTTCAAGGAAAAAAAATGAAAATAGTGATAATATAAGAGACAGAACATAATAAGAGTCAGCTTTATAATATAGTAGCGGTTACTTTTCAAAATATTTATCCATTGAAAATATATTGAAATAATTTTCTTACAAAAAAAATTATTTTTAACATCAACACATCAAAATAATATGAAAATACAAAAAAATAATCTGAAACAAAGGAAAAAAAATAAAAAAATCATTTTTTTCAAAAACATTTTTTAAATGCAAAAACAAATAGACTCTAAGAGATGAAGGCATAATTATGTTTGGTAGTGATATATAAGATAACATGAGTGTCTCTATATCTTGTTTGGTTCATGGTAGACAAGATAAAATAAAATATATAAAAAACTATTTTACTTTTAATATGTATTATTATCAAACTTACATGTTTTAAAAAAATAATTAGATAATTGTTTTTTAACTCTAGTTTATATTGAGCGTTAAAATTAATAATAATATAATAATCCTATTTATAAACCCGAACTAGCCCAACAAGTCGACCTATAACCCAACCGACTTAGTGCCTGAACTGGTTCGAGTTTTAAAATAAAAACTATATGAAGGGTTGACTCGATCAAAAATCCATTGTTTTTTTTTAATTATTTATTTGGGTCAAAACAATGTCATTTAGACCCTTTAAGGGTTTTTTTTCTATCAACTTGGTTAACCTTTTTGGCTCGTGACTTAAACCTTACTTTGGGATGGTTTTCAAAGCTATAATAATAATTACTTTTATTTTCATGTTTTTTGGTTAGATAATTTTGGAATTAAATTTTTTTATAAGGATATTTTATGAATTAAAAATAATAAATATTATCTATGTAGATATGTCATCTCTATATTTTCTATTTATGAAATACAAAATTTATTCTAAAATTATTATGGAGATAAATTTATTTTATATTTTTATATCTTTCTATATTCATTTCTCTTCGACTAAACATGTTTGTGTTAAATTGTCTCGTCTTTTATATCATAATACAATATCCAGACTAAGAAAATGAGTTGAAATCATTGTAAATTAATGGAGGATAAAACACCCTATAAAATTATATAAAATAGTAAAGTGTGTGAGTTTTTTTTTGTGTACACATCATTGTTCATCCTCTCACATTTTACTATGGATCTATTGTTTGGATTTTATTTTCACTATGGTCCTCAATTTTTTTCTCAATTGAATCCTTTTTAGGCCAAATTGAAGGGAAATTAAATCAAATTCACTGACTAAGAACAAAAATAAAAGACAGGTGACCGAAGAAGAAAAGACGCTTTAAATAGGTGATGGTTTCAAAACTCACACAAAAATTTAATTGAGTCCCACACTTTAAAAATTATACATATTTAGTCCCTCGATATTTTTTCAATTCAATTTGCTTTAAAATTTTATTTATTTTTTATTTTTTAGTCCCTGGTCTGAGAGAGGAGAAAAAGAGGTCTCTAGATTTTGACAGTAAAGAGAAAAACCAATTCTGACCACTAAAACGGTTGATCTTTGTGTCAACTAATTTCATTTGATGGGGGGTTCATAAGGTGCTTTTTTAACATTGAAAGTGAATAAAAAAATAGATATGAGCTCTGAAAGATATTTGGTTTCGAGTTTTTGGATGACTTTTTTGAGGCCATGTATAGATTTATCAAAGTTCATAAAGGACCCTGAGAGGTGTAGCTCAACTGATCAAGCCCTAGATTTGCTCCCTGGTGGTCACCGGTTCAAGTCCCATAAACCTCAAAGCCACTGGAGACTTACATAGTCGTTAACTTCAGGGCTCGTGAGATTAGTCGAGGTGCGTGCAAACTGACCCGGACACCCATATTAATAATAATATAAAAAAAAGTTCATAAGGTGTTTTAAACTGTTTTGGGTCATAAATGGGTTTCTCATTAAAAACCTTCAGCTCTGATATTCCAGCCACTAAATCTAGGCAAAATTAGATGATGTATCATCTGGTTTACGTTTTTTTTTAAATAATGTCGTCCGCCCCTAATGCAATAAAAAAAATAAGAGTCCAAACACGTGGACCCTAATAAAATAGGTCAGGCGGGTTGGCTTGGCTTGCAGGCTCAACAATTCCTGACCCTTTCTATCTATTTTTTTCTATTTTTTTTAATTTAATTCTTTTTCATATTTTTTTTCAAAATTATTTTTTATTTATATTTAAATCAATACCATTTCTCTCTTTTATTTTATTTATATATTTTCTTTTAAATGACAATTATTTTTTAGTTATTTCGTATGTATGTAATATTTGAAGAGATTTTTCTGATTCATTTATAATTTTTTTTTATCTTTTATATAGATAAACTTTATTTTTTAAAATAAAAAATATTTATTTTCATATAATATTTCTAATATGTGCAAACTTGTATAATATATTTTTTTCTCTTTTATTTTATTCAATCAATTTAATAGGTTTCCTTTTCTATTATTTTAATATTCAATCAAATTTTATTTCTAGTTATTGTTTATGATTTTTTTTCATTTATTAACACATAGTTCTTGATTTATATGATTATATATATGCATATTTTTTTTTATTTTCACTTTAAATTTTCTTAACTACAAAAATCTTCTAAAAAACATTATATATATATATATATTATAAAAAAATATTTGACATTGGTGAAATAATTAGTTCTATCAATTGATGATGAAGAGTTTCCCATTGACATGTCTTTTTTATATAAATATGAACAACCTTCAAATCATTATGTAAAAAACAAAAATTAAAATAAACAAGGACAATAAGTAGCTAACACGTGACCGCGTAAACTTAGGTTATAGATCCATAGACAAAACAAAAAAGTGATAGGAGAGAAGAAAAGATTACAAAGAGAAGAAAAGATGAGAAAAAATCATTTTTTTAAAAAATAAAGTATGAGTTCTTTTAAAAAAATATTTTTAAATTAAAAATATATCAATATTTTTTTTAATTTTTAATATAATTAGAACATCAAAACTATAAAAAAAACAAATAAAGTATATATATATAAAAAAAACACATTCAAAGACAAGAAGTTACTTTCATGACCACTATGGTAACGTGGTCGTGGGCCATAACTCCACAAGTTGGATTATTAACCGGCAAATCAAATTCATGGAACTTTATCTGTACCTTTTCCCCCCCGAAAACGTTAGACTTGCCCCGCTGTGTTACTTAATTTTTTTATGTCCTCCAGTAACCGCACTTATGTCTGCCCCGTGATGTCACAGCGAAGAATAAAAAACCCTCCTCTCCTCTCCCGCCATTAACGCGCTTTGCTCTTCAGATCAACGGAAGAAAAAACACACACACAATCAACCCGAAACTCTCAGTTCTGCTTTTCAAGATCCACGATCCACACCCAAAAATAAAAAAGGAATCATAAATGAAAATCAAAACGAAAAGATCAAAAAGAAAGCTAGGGTTACCAGCTGCAATACTTCTTTGCTCTTTGTTCTTTCTTGGGGGTCTATACAGCTCCACTTTTATCTCCCACGTTTGTATCTCTCTCTCTCCCTCTATGCATGCATTGGTCGTGTGTTTTAATCAATTACTCTGATTAGAGGGTGATTACGTGTTTAATTATGGTTTTGCAGGATGTCCCGGTCATTAAACCAAGGTTAAGAATGCTTGAAGTAGCGGAAGTGGATCATGACGCGATGCCGCATGGGGATACTGGCGAAGCTTTTATTGAATCCATCCCTTTTCAGGTAATCAAGGTCTGATAATTTGAGGTTATAGAAAACATGTTCTGGGTTAGTGATAGATCGGAGATTTGTTGGGGAGCTGCTTTAAAATTAAGCTAGGTTAATATAATTTGATGCGAGAAAGATTTGCTTTAATATTGATTGGATCATAGTTTGTTTATTCTATTTCGAAATTGTTTGCTTGAGAAACTTAAAAGGAATTTAATTTATTATTATAAAGTGAAATGATGGCAAACTGAGATGAAAATGGGAAATTTGAAACGTGGAAAGATATCTGGTCCCTTGTGGATGTTGTTGAGAGCGGGCATTTAGAACAAAAGTCCATGCATAAAAAGGCGAAGCGGAGTTTCAATTTTGTAATAAGCCGATGTTTTTCGCTGCCTCGATCTTGTAATAGACCGAATTTCTTTTTCGTGGCAGATGGAATTAATCGGTTGCAATTGTTTTGTGCTATTATAGGAAGGTTTTGAATTATGTGATTCTGAGTTGGTTCGTGGATCATGTTTTTCAGGTTTTAAGTTGGAAACCAAGAGCACTTTATTTCCCGAACTTTGCGACTCCTGAACAATGTGAAAGCATCATTAAAATGGCAAAATCTAAATTGAAACCATCTACTTTAGCTTTGCGAAAGGGAGAAACTACTGAGAGTACTAAAGGAACTAGAACAAGGCAAGCCATTTCACTTTCATTACTTTTTTCTGTGCAATATACTTTTTTTTCTCTCACAACACTTTAGATCAATGGGCTTTTCTCATCTGTTTGACTTTAAAACTCACGGCAACAGTTCAGGCACATTTATTGGTGGCTCAGAAGATAAAACTGGAACCTTGGACTTCATTGAGCGGAAAATTGCAAAGGCTACAATGATCCCACAATCACACGGAGAGGTATTTTCTTGCTGTTAAAATGTCCTTTGTTTTTGTATGGCTTGTATCCGGGACTGGAATTCAGAGGTTTGCGATAATAACTGTTGTGACAGGTAGTAATGCTACTTTTGTATCTGGGTGTTTACTTCTTTCTCTTTCTTTCAGTAAATCTAAAGCTAATAACTTGCATTCAAATGTGATTCAATTAACAGTTGCAAATGCTTTATAACATTATATAAGCTAAGGTTCCAGACTGTAACAACTGATGGATCTCTGACTTGCTTTTTACTCTTGATTTTTTTTTTGTTAAACTAAGTGAAGCACCTCTGTCCAGAGAGTTTCTAAATATTTGCTTTTTTCATGGATCTCTGGCCTTTATGTAAATTATAGTGGTTTATGGGCTACACTTGCAAGTTTTTGGAATCATGCTTGTGAGGTTCTAATGACTAATAAATCGAGAATGTTGGTAAATGTTCAAGAAAGAAAAGGAACTGCTGCAATTTAGATGGTCATCACTAGCAGCTAATGATTAAAATAATTGGCAATAAGGTTAAGGATACTTATGAGAAAAGCTGAAAGATCTACAAGAAGAACCCTGTAATGATATCACCACTTACCTCTCAGAGACTTTTTTTCTGGTCACTTTACTCCGAATGCTAAAATTTAAAAATACCTGTAAAAAATGAAAAACTGACTGAAAAGACATGCTTTTAGTAACATCATCTACCAATTCAGCCTTTTACCTCTGAGAGACTGCCTGTTTTAGCTAGTCTCTTTTCTACCTTTCATTCTGATGACTTCATTGACCAACCCAATTAGGCCCTTTTTCCATGACACCCTGCTCATTATTACATTTTCAGAAATGGTATAAGGCTATAAGCAATTTATAAGCAAGTTATGGACCCTGATTCTAGAACCTGCAACTTGACATGATTATTATAGACTTTTATTCTAGTCTTCCTACAGTGTTTTAGTTTGAAAACGGAAAACTGGAGAAAAATGAGTGGCCATATTTTTGGTAGATACATATATTCAATAAATATTTACTTTGATGGTCTAAAAGGAAGTCCAATGCTTTTGTAATGCTACCAAATGCATGTGAAATCTGATACTGCTACTGTCACTTTTTCCCCTCCTATATGAGCTACTTGGAGTGCTGTCTGGCATCTCTGATCTGTGGGATGTATGATGGTAGAAAATATCACACATTTTCTTACAAGCATGATTTGACCTTTGCAGTTAATGATTCTTAGCTAATCAAATATTTGATATTCTGTCACCTTGCATTTAAAATTTAAAAATACTTAACCTTTCTTTACAGGTTCATTTCTATGTTAGTCTGAGTGGATATCACCGTGTTGCAGGCATTCAATATCTTGCGTTATGAAATCAGGCAGAAGTATGATTCACATTATGATGCATTTAACCCAGATGAATATGGTCCACAGCCAAGCCAAAGGGTACATAACAAACACCTTTATCACATCTTGAATGCTTAGTTTTACCACTCCCTGCTACTTACTAAATGTAGAATGCTGTGCCGAATCGGGAGTTCAGTAAATTAGATTGCTCCCTTGCATGCCATTGTTTTTTTCCTTGCCTTTCGTCTAGCATGGTATCATACCCAAAAATCATATTTAAAGCTCTTTTATCTTGTTGTCGATTATTTACAAGGATTTTATTGCAGCATGTTACTTCTTTGACCTTTTATAGCATTGCTTTACATGCTCCCAATGAAAATCCATGAATCAATTGAAGTAGTCGCGGGATTCTCAAAGATTGTTCTTTTTTTTTTCATTAAAAAAACACAAGATCTTTCTGTACCTTATGAAAGTTGTATTTTCCAAAATTATAATTTTGTGATCGATTCACCATCGTGCAGGTTGCTTCTTTCTTGTTGTATCTGTCTAGTGTGGAAGAAGGTGGAGAAACCATGTTCCCCTTTGAGGTATTTACCCAAATTCTGTATCTTTTTGTTGCTTTTATGATTTGAATCATTTTGCGAACTGATAATAATCCTATTGGTTTGATCTATAGAATGGCTCTGCAGTAAGTTCTGGCTTTGAGTACAAGCAATGTGTTGGTTTGAAAGTGAAGCCTCGGCAAGGTGATGGACTTCTATTTTACTCGTTGTTTCCAAATGGAACCATTGATCGGGTAATTGTTACTTTTTTTCCAGATCATAATCACCCCATGATCATGTTTATATAACTGTACATGTATTTTCTTGTTTTAATACGCAAGTTAAGAGCTTTCCAATAAATTGATCCTGTGACAGTTAATTAAATGGTAATGATGAGCGTAGCATCAAAACCCAAACCAATTTTCAAGCCGTCCTTTTCCTTAGGATAGAGCATATAGCAGAAGACCTCCTCAGTTGAACTGTTTTTCTTTCATCCTTCGGTTCATTGAAAGTTGTTTTCATAGCTTGCAGTACGGTGTCTGGATTGGGTGTACAGTGTAGAGCCAACATACTTTCTTTGCCGCCTTTGCTGGATAATTTGCACCTCGTGTTTTTCTCCTCTTTAGTTCATTTGACTGCGAAGGAGTTGTTTGTATGTCGGGGGAGGGAACGGATGAGGCCGTATTGTTAGCCATCGGTTTTTGACATTCCTATTTTTCATGTATAATGACTGTTTTAGCTGTCGTTACTCTAGTTTATGCATGTGTTTTCTGACCCATATGCGTCACAAACTTTTGCAGACATCTCTCCACGGAAGCTGTCCAGTTATCAAAGGGGAGAAATGGGTGGCAACGAAGTGGATTAGAGATCAAATGGAACTGGACTAGGCATAAGTAGATAATATTCTGCGATTCGCTCATCATCTTTGTCGGAACTCACAATAAATTTCATCACTCAATGCGAACTTTTTCATGTAAAAGCATTTTATTAACTCTGGTTCGCTGATGTATAGTTTATAAGTGAAACGTGCAGAGAATTTGATCAGTGCCTTCTTCTACTACTTTTGGAATACTTCTACATCTCTCTGCTTATCATGTCAAAAAAAAAGAAAAAGAAAAAATGCTACAAGCAGAATAGGCATATTTTCCTATTTTACATGCTGTAATTGATAGAGCCCGAATCCAATTCCTAAGCACTCAAATATAGAACGATGCTAACTTTATTCAAAGGTTTTTCTACAAATGACTTTCTGGAAAATCTTACAATTGGGCTTCACAAATCCTATAATTATCATGTTACACTGGAAAAAAAAATCAGCTAAACTAGCATTAATTGTTAAAATCTCTGAGCAAGGATCAGAACGCGAGATAAATACTAGGCTATGACCCGCGTGTCTTGCTAGCAGTAGTCCACAACTAGCGCCACCACACCCCAAATACACCGGATAACAACCCAATACCGGATTTAGCAAAAACTAGCCGTTAGAGACCACCAACCCTCCAGCCGTAACGGCTATGTTCATTTAAAAAAAAAAAACAAAACAAACCGTTACACCGTCGTTATTTTCTCTTCATAAAATCAGATCCCCTAAAAAACATACAATTTTCTTCGTTCCCTTCTCTCTCTCCCTCCAAGTCCCAAATATCTCCTTACTGAATCCACTGAATTCTTTTTAATACCATCGAGTTTGCAATTTTCAACAGATCTAATTGTATGATTTGGCAATCAATGGATGTTGGGTGCTTGGACTTGGGATGCATATCTGTGTTAGACAAGAACAGCGGCCACACTGTTCTTGATTCTGTTGACAAAGAATGTGATTCGAGTGAGAAGGTTTCTTCGGGTTCTAAGCCCGGAAAGGTAAATCCTTTTTCGTTTTGTTGATTTTTCAACGATTAGGATTCTTTGGTTTCTTGTTAATTTGTATCATTAAATTTTGCCTCATTTTATTGAACTTCAGAGTTACTATTAAGGTTTTTTCTTACTAGTGTTTACTTTAGGGTTTGTTTTGATTTGACTGGAGTCAAAACCTTAAAATCTCCTAACAAAAGAATTTGGTTTCTTTTGTTGTCGTTTCGATTTACTTTTCTTGATGTTTGAAACAAATATTATTGTTGAAATTCATCAGAATTCTAGAAATCCTAATATTAAGTACTTGGTGATTAAGTCTTAAGTTCTAATGGTTCACCTTTTCATCAATACATTTGTTGTCATTTAGGCCAGTAGCATTTTTGTTAGGTTTTACTAGCTGATATTTGAAATTTGTGGAGGTTAATTGTGATGTTTTCATTTCCTGCTCGTGAATATTGCAGAATAAATCACCAAAAGGGACTGGCCAGTCAGCATTGAATGCTCTAAACAAATTTACATCCCAAATTAAGAAGCCTTCTCACCGTAAGAATTCTCCCATCAACTGGTTCCCACGCAAAAAGGGGGACTCCTACTTGCAGAGGAAAATCAAAATGCTGCAGGTTGGTTGTGTATTATATTCTACTATGTAAAAGAAGTTAAAACACGCATCATTTTTATCTGATTTTTATATTTGGATCAGGAATTAGATGGAATGAGTATGACTCTTGATGAGGCGCTTGGTGATTCAAATCCACATTATTCAAGAGTACTGAGAGAGAAAATTGCAGCAAGAGAGGCCGCAAACAAAGCGGTGGAGGCTCGAAAAGCTGCACTGGTGGAAGCATCTTGGTGTCGGATACTAAAAGCAGCCAGGTAAACTTTCTTGATGCATGGAGGATATGAAATATCTTAACATTCTCCATTCTTTCGCTTAGTTTATTCGTATTCAATTTGTAGGATCCAAAGCAAGGAAGCAGAAGAGCTGCTGCTTAAGGCAGAGAAAACTGCAGCCGAAGCTTTCGAAGTTGCAAAAGCTATGGAAGTAATCATGTTCGATATACCAAATAGCCCTCAAGTGTCCTGTCAAGTTCAAACATCTACTGTTAGTGGAGGGGGATCTACTCCTTATACGGCCACAACATCTTTTGCAAGTGTATTTGAGGTAGATAAACAAGTAGCTGCAGCAGTCAAAACTGCATTTACCAGGCTTGCAAACTGTCCTCCTTTTGACAATGAAGAATTTAAAGATCTACTTGATAGCAATTCTGAATTTTCAGAATATGAATTAGAGTCTGGATCAGAATTTGAACCAATATCTCAAGACATGGATTTTACATTGCCGATTCCTGGGACAAGACTCAAGAAATATACGAGGAGACAGTCTTTGGACACGTTGAATATGACCAAGATTGTGGATATGATGTTTGAGAGGCTTAGATGTTTGAATGAAGATGAGCTTTCTTCTCTGGCAACAATTGTTGCTACATGTGGTTTAAATGCTGCCTTAGTAGAAGTGGAAAACAGCAAGGTGCATGATCCAGGCTCTGCTGCTGATTATACCTCGAGTCAAGCTGTTAACCGTCACCGAAGAATGTCTTCCGTTGGTTCAGGAACAATAAGAAGGAACGAGGTTCAGTTGGAACTCCCAAGTCTAGACAAGTTCTTGGTCAAGCACGTGTCAAAACTTGAAAGAGAAGTGCAAGAAGCTAAGGATAGGAGGAAGAACGAACTCAAGGAAGGGAATCAAGGGAATACAGATACAACTGGTGGGAATCAAGGGAATACAGATACAACTGGTGATGGAAAGGTCAATTTAGATGGTAAAAAGACTTCATCCGAGAGTATTTCTGATCTGGGAACTATTCTTGTGAAGCATTCCTCAAAGTTAGAGAAAGAGATTGAAGAGGCAAAGAAAAATACGAGGAAAAGTTTCAAAATTATTTCAAAGAAACTGGCAAGTGACTTAACCATATCCGAGGGCATTTCTGACCTGGGAAGTATGTTGATTAAGCATCCATCGAAGCTTGAAAAGGAAGTTCAGGAGATGAGAAAAAACTCAGGAAAAACGTTTGACATCGATGGCAAGGAACTTGGACGAGCACCAAACTCTCCAAGAAAATATGTTCCAGACGTACCAAGCCTGGATAAAATTCTGGTTAAACATGTGTCAAGACTAGAAAAAGAGGTTCAAGAAGCAAAAAACAGAAAGAAAAATGAATCCGTTGAAGAAAGAAGATTAGAGAAAGAAAATGTGAACTTGAATAAAGAAGAGAATGGACTGGAAACGGAGAAAACGCAAGCATTGTCATTGGGAAGCAGCTGTGGAAATTACAGGCACCAAAACAAATTCGGAGGAAATGCTACTGCAGATTGTGAGGGCTTGGACAGAGTTCTGGTCAAGCATAGCTCTAGACTAGAGAAAGAGAAAATGGCATTGAGTCTAAACCAAGAAGAGATGCATGTGGAAAGAAGTGGCAGAAAAGCTCATATGCAGACGAATGAAGGTGGTCTGGACCAAATTTTGGTTAAACATAAATCAAAGCTCGAGAGAGAGAAGATGGCTTCTGCTCAGCAATCCGGAGAAGAAGTGCCAGCTAGGCTCTCCGTATCTCGTAGAGAAGCAAGGGAGAGAGAGTTGCAAGAAGCATGGGGAGGGTTGAGTTTAGGAAACTCCATCCGCCCACATCTCTCCAGACTTGAAAGGGACAAGGCAAGTTGTCACAATTTTTTTAGCTTTTACCATTTCTGGGGATTTGCTTTTCGCAGTCTTGTTGTAATTTTTCATGTTGGTTCTTCCTTAATTCAGGCGGCTTGGATTAAAGCTGAAGAGGAGGCAAGAAGGCGAGCCATGGAGGAGGTGTAAACTCTTTCAGCCATATCGCCAATGCTAGTAGGAAGATTCTCTCTTGAATCCTATTTTATGACCCCATTGTTCTGTATATATATATATCTTCATTATATAACATGAACTGATTTTCCATCTTTTGTTTAGAAAACCCTTTGAATCGGCTGCCCTCCATTTCATTTCAACCAGCAAAAGTTGAGATACAGGCACGTAAATAACGAAAAAACTGCAGACCACTTAAGTGAGGACTGTTGGACATGAACCTATCTGGGTTGGTTTTCGTGATTCAGCTAAGTGCAGCAAGTTAAAATAGTTCTTGGTCACATTTCAAGAGAAATAATTAACAACGCAAAAGGTTTATAGTTAATTTCAGAGTTGAAAAAGAAACATAAGTAACTTGTCTCAATGAAAGATTTCTGAATCTTTATTCAATATGACAAAAACACATGGGTACTACAAAACCATACAAATTAAAATGTAAGTTTATAGTTAATTTTGGTACTAGGAAAATAACTATATACTACTCCAGTTACAAACATCGGAACCAAAAAAATAAAAACAAAAAGGAAAAGGAAAGTAAAGTAAAGGCAGCCAATGGCAAACAAAATCCTTGTCCTAACTGTTCCTTTTCTCCTAAAGGACCCCGCAATATTAATTATTCGCATCAACCAGTAACTTCTCTTCCTTGTTGGGGTACTTCATTACTAACTTTTCTTTGCCTTTCTTTGTTGGCTATTCTTCTTCTTCTTTCAAGGCACCTCCTGCTCCCCTCCTCCCTCTACCTTGTAATTCCTAACACACAATCAGAAACCCAAAAAAATATTAAACCAAATCATCACCATGGGAGGAGGCAACGGTCAGAAATCAAAGATGGCTCGTGAGAGGAACATAGAGAAGCAAAAAGCTGCAAAGAGTAACTTCATATTTCTTTTTACCTTATATAATTTCCCCAAAGTTAGTTCTTCAGTGATTATAATTTGATTTTTGTGTGTATAGGAAGCCAACTTGAGTCTAACAAAAAAGCTATGACTATCCAGGTAGTCTCTCTGCAGGCTTTTGTTTTTAAATTTTGTTATCACATATATGCTATATCATTTCCTGTCTGTTTTTCTTTTTCCTTCTTTTATGGTATCATTTCTTGTTGGTATATTTTTTCTGAATTATACAATCTTATAGCCATTTGACCGCAAATCAGCATCATTTTTTTCTTCGATTTTAATTTGTTTGGTTAATGATTGTTCTGTTAGTAATAGCAGTTCGTGAGGTTTGCAATAAGTAATCGGATGGTCTTTGTGAGAATTAGGAATTTGTTTCTTGCATGCTTCGGCCTGAAATTTGGCATTAGCTGGAATTTTCTTGTTTAAGCTTCTACCTTTGTGTTAAGCTTACTCAAAGCTTCTCCAGTAGTACTTCTGGTTGTAGATTTGCTTTTCAAAATAGATGCCTTTCTTGATCAGACTTTTCCTTCCAATTGGTACAAGTCGATCCGATACACTCTTGGATTTTAAGTCAGTTCCGATAAACTCGTCTGATCGTGTCTTGCATAAATTAGGATGGATTGATATACATAGAACAATGAAAAAAAGGGGGAATTAGGTCACGTTTTCAGGATTTGATTTTAAGCAGATAAGCTACATGATCCTGAGGATCATCCGTGAATGCATTTTTGCAAATATATCTTGGAACTTTCGTCGAGTTTGGGCCTGGAATTTATTTATTTTTATTTCTGCGCAGAAGTTAGAGTTGAACTGATTTATTATAGAGATCTGTGACCCTCCGTGGAATACAAACAGCAATATGAACAATGAGAACTTTATTTCATAGTTCGTGAACATTAGACCATTCTGCATTTAAGGTTTCACAGTTCCGAGTTCTTTAAGTTCTTGTTTCTGATTTATGCTTGGAGTTTTACCATGTTTCTTGGCCATTTTGTTTTTAGAGTATAGTCATCTAGTGGTTGACGTAAATTTGTATTTCGTTGGCTCAATCATATTTGGTTGTTTATGAATTTGCTCTCATTCGTTATAAATTTGACATATTTTATTTAGTCTTTTACAAGGTTGTGACTTGATCTCTTGTTGTTACTGTCTCTCCTGACACCGTCGCCTGTTCCTTCCATATTGTTGATCTGGCGGATAATGGATGCTGAATGCAGTGCAAGGTGTGCATGCAGACATTCATATGTACCACAACAGAGGTGAAGTGCCGGGAACACGCTGAAGCAAAGCACGCCAAGTCCGATGTGTATGCCTGCTTCCCGCATCTTAAAAATGACGCTGCAAGTGTAAAACAGTAACTTGCAAACTGCAATCCATGATAGAATTTAAGTACGTTGCTACTCTTCGAACAATTTCATGATTCGCGCCATATGGGTTTTAGATGCGTGAAAATTCTGGTTAATTGTCTCGATGCGCCTCCCATGTACACGTTGATGGTTCTACGCTTCATATTTTGACCTTTTGAATTCTATTCTTTGTGGGGGAGTGGAGATTGTTTCATTGGGGGTGGTGGCCCTTTTGAATGCATTCTTTCAGGGGCGGGAATGAATTACTGCTGCTGCATCTTTTTTTTTTGGCATGAAAGGGCAAACGGACGGCAAGTTGCTTACGAGCCGTATCAATTTTCATATAATGCAAGGTAAAACTGTCAGCAAACGATGGAAAAATGTCAACGACACTCCTATACTTACCATCTCCAACACATTATAAAAAAAAAATTAAATAAGCTAAGTATTTAACGGTGGTCCTAGATATAAGAAAATTTTGGATTGAAAGAATGTAAATATAATTTTGTTCTTGCCAAAAAAAAACTGATTAAGCCTGCGATTTGGGATAGAAATATTTTTTTTATGGGATGTATTTGTCATTGTAAAATTAATTGGGGACAAAATAATCTGGACATGTTTTTTGTTACAGAATAATAATTATATTGCCCTCAAAATAAAAAAATAATAATCTTTAGGTGATGGGTTTTTTAAAAAAAAAAAATGAATAGAAGAGTTATGATCATGCCCCTGGAAGATAAAAATATATACATGTATAAAGAGGTTTCTACATCTTTTTATATATATATACAGTAATAAAACCGATGAAATTAACCTTGCAATTAGAAAAAACAAAAGTTATTTTACTTTTTTAAAACAATAAAATGGCACTTGCTTACATAGAATGTCTGCTTGGGCTGCGGTGAATGTTATTTTACTTTTTTTGTTTGGTTATCCCGAGTGCGGGTTAATCAAGTTAACCCGAGTTAGCTAGTATTTTTTTATTCAATGTTTTTTTATTTAACTTTGGTCTTTTTTTCTAGATCTTTCTTTTGAAATCTATTTTTTTTATCCCGATCTTTATGTCGTGAGTGGTGAGTTAGTCGAGTTAACTCGGGTTGACTTGGTTTTTTTCCTCAATTTCTTTATGTTTTTATTTTTTTTTTCAATTTTATCACTTTATGTTAAAATTATTTGCCCTTGAACTTTGTCAAATTTTCGAATTTCTTTCTATTTTGTTATCTCGAGAATGGGTTAGTCAAGCTAACACAGGTCAACTTGCATTTTTGTTCACACAGTTTTTTATTTAACTTTTAGTCTTTTTTGTTAGGCCCTTTTTTTGGAGGTCTAATATATTAGTCGAGTTAACTTGAGTTGACTCGGGTTTTTTTCTCTTGATTTTTTATGACCGATTTTTTTCAATTTCATTATTTTGTATTAAATTATTTTCCCTTGAGATTTGTTATTTTTTCAGTTTTCTTATTGTTTGGTTATTTCGAGAGCGGGTTAGTAAAGTTAACCTGAATTGACTAAATGTTTTTTTTATTGAACTTGGGTTTTTTTACTAGGTCATTCTTTTTAAATTCTTTTTTTTTTACTTATCTCATATCACGGGTTGTTGGTTTGTCAAGTTACCACAAGCTAACTTGAGTTTTCTTCTTTGACATTGTATTTTTTTTAAAAAAATTTATTTGTTTCCATCTTTGACATTATATTATTAAGAACATGTTTGGGAATGCGGTGCAAACGGCGTTCCCAAAAAATTTTAATTTTTTTTGTTAAAATTTAATATGGTTTATATATTTTGAATCGTTTTGATTTGATGATGTTAAAAATAATTTTTTCAAAATAAAAAAACATCATTGGTATGCATTTCGGTACAAAAAAGTTATTTGAAAAGTAACCGCTACCACACTATTAAGCACCCTCTAAATCTTAATTTTTTTATTTTTTATTTTTTTTAAAAAAAATTTCAATTTAATATCACAAGATACATTTTAGTTAATTTAACTTGGATTATCGTATTATCTTCGCTTGAATATTCTTTTTTCAGCGTTGGAAAAAGTTTAGCCATGGCAAAAATGGAGTGCCATGACGTTGTGCTAATGATCCCATGATCCCATCCCATGATGAAAGTTCACAGTATCAGGCTTAAGGGCCCATTAGCCCATTAGGTTTTTCATTTATATCACCACATGTAATTGAATTCAATTTATTTATAAGTAAATTTGAATTCAATTATAACTCATTACAATTTTTATATTTTAAATAAAATATTAAATAATATATTTAGATTTAATTATATTATTTGAATACATGTAAAAAAGAATTAAATTAGAAATAGTGACTATGTTGCCCTTAATTCAAAAATCTTTTTTTTTTGTTAAAAAAACACCACAATTCTTAATTCTAACTAAGATTATTTTGCCCACGCTACGCTGCAAGTCAAGTCAAATTTTTTCTAATATAAAATAAGATATTCATGCGATGATAACCTGAGTCAACCTAGATTAACTTGATAAATACATGAGATGTGAGATCACGATACCCTATAAAATAGAAAGTGAAAAAAATCACAAAACTCAAGGCCTGATAACCTAATTTTAAAGGATAAAACTGAAAAGACATCAATTTTTTTTAAAAAAAAAACATTGAAGAAAAGACATGAGTCATCATGGGTTAACTTGACTAACTTGTGACTAG
This sequence comes from Populus nigra, assembly GCF_951802175.1. Taxonomy (NCBI): domain Eukaryota; kingdom Viridiplantae; phylum Streptophyta; class Magnoliopsida; order Malpighiales; family Salicaceae; genus Populus; species Populus nigra. Next base: position 19,761,774 of record NC_084852.1, read on the forward strand.
AAATAACCTTATAGAAAAGAAAAATACAAAAATAAAAAAGCTCAAGACCCAATAGCTTAATATCAAAGAATGATTTGAAAAAAATTAAAAAAAATATGATAACCCCTGAAATAAATAAAAAAGACAAAAAAGAGTAATTAAAAGAATTAGGGCAAAAAATTGGATAAAAAAATAATTAAAATAAAATATCAAGGGAAAAAATTTTAAAAAGAAAAATTAAGAAAAAGGATAAAAAAAAGAGCAATCAAAAGAATGAGGACCAAAATTGGATAAAAAAAACTAAATGAAATAAAATGTCAAGGGATAAGATTGAAAAATAAAACAAATTAAAAAAAGAATAAAAAAAGAGCAATTAAAAGAACGGGAACTAAAATTGAATAAAATAATAAATGAAATAAAATATCAAAAATAAAATGTCAATGGACAAAATTAAAAAGAAAGAACAAATCAAGAAAATGATATAAAAACAATAATCAAAAGAATGAGAACCATATTTGATATAAAAATTAAATAAAACCAAATGGAAAGGGATGAAATTGAAGAAAAAAACAAAAAAACTAGAAACAAATAAAAACTAATCAAAATAAGGAGGACCACAATCGAAAGAAAAAATAAATTGGAAGACAACTTTAAATTTTGGTTGACCTAGCGCAGATTTCAAAGAGAGGAGAGAGAAAAGAGATGGAGAAGAAAAAAATTCCACCAGTATCGAATCACTACGAGTTGGACTACACGTGCCGTCCCATTAGCTGCGCCACTACTGAATGCTTTAGAAGACACAATGGTTGAATCTTTTTGAAGTCTGAAAGACATTGCATGCATCGCTTGAAAGGTGCTGATGGTGTCCACTCACTAACACTTGCTACACTTGTGCTAACCATAATTTTTTATATATATGTTAAAAGACTGGTTTGCTCTTAATTCGATTAGACTATAATGAAGAAACCATAAATAAAATATCAAAATACTCCTTGACTTTTTTTTTTTTATTTTTTTGACTTGAGGGACATTGAAGTAATTTTAATATTTTTTTTTAAATAAAGATGCAGAAGCCCCTATTATCCTTCAATTTCTTGTTTACCTTTTAAGGATATTTATGCTATTTAACCACGTAAAAAAAAGTTGATAGACTATCATACCCCAAAATAATTTTATAATACCAAATAAATTTTTCAAAAAAAAAAAAATAATTTACCCCACAAAGAGACCATTTGATTTTTGCAATGAAGTGCAAGGATGTCATTGCACTGTAGCATCCACAGTATGATAAAAGATAGATGGAGTTTATTTTTTTTTAATAATTCAAAGTATACCACTATCCAAAATAAGTTTTTGACAATGGATTCGAGCCTCAGCGTGCATGCCTGTCATCCCCGCGGTGTTTTACCTGTCTACTAGGCTTGCAGGGTGTTCAGTGGGTCTGAAAATTAGTTGTGGTGCGCGTAAGCTGGCCCGGACACTCTGGGTTAAAAAAAAAAGATTTTGACAATGGATAACCTAAAAGTATGGAGAAATATTTGAAATAAAAATGCAAGTGATGGTTATTAGTATACAAAGACCCAGAAATCAATTTTGCCAATTACTAGATTTAAATTAAAAAAACATATTATTCTAAATAGATCAAATCAAGGATCACATGGTTGCAAGGATTTAAAAAATTGCTTCCCTGAAGGCAGATGCAAGGATGATCACCTCACCTGTAACCCTTTCTTGCCCTGATGGCCCATTCCCTGTCAAATCCTCAAGTTTTTGCACAAATGGCTGCACATTTTGTGAGCCATTTGTTTTGCTTGACTTTGACTGGATTCCGGGTCAAAAAATAAAAAAATAATCCATTCAAATGCTACCTCTCTCTTTGTGAAAAACAATAATAGAGTTTGTGTTGTTAAGAATATTTTTGAAATGTTATTTTTAATATTAATTTCAATAAATATTACAATAGTAAATAAAAAAATTTTATTTGATTTTATATATTTTAATAAATTAAATTCCATTTGAAAATCAGATTTATATTCTAAAAATTATTTCAAATACAGGAAGTAATTTAACCCTATAAATGGAATGCATTGAAAGTTTGCAACCACGATTGGGTCTGGATGACGTGGCATAGCATGTTAGCGGGCCCCAGCAGAGCAACTTATTCTCTCCTCCCAAAATAATATTTTAAAACAGTATCTACTGTCCTTCCAAACAGATCCTTAACAGTACACACCCGAAAATGAACGCGCAAAAGACTCACAGCACACCCATTTCGTGAGTGTGAGAGTCAAAAGCCCAACACTTCACTGCCATTGGCTGCCTCTGTCTTCTCCTTCCCACTCCCTTCAACTCGCACTGTTATCTTCTCTTCTTGTTGTGTAGTGTGGTGTGGTACAGCAACATCTGTGGTCTTTCTTCGAAACAAATGGCGTGTGAAAGCGAAACCCACTCTTAAGAACTAATTTCCATTTGACTTGACTCTCTTTGTTTTTCTTGTTTCTTTATGCTCCTTCCTTCGCTGTCTAGCTTCCATCTAAAAAAATGGCTCGCCTTTACCCTCTAGCTCTCTTTCTCTCCTTTCTTCTCACTATCTCCCCCTCCCTTTCCACCAACTCTGAAGGTACTACTGCTCATCAACTTCACTCCTTTGAGTTTCAAAGTTTCAACCTTTAGCACTGCACTGACATGATGATACTATTACCTTTCTTTTTGTATCTTGGCATAAAAAGAGAGTGGTGTGATGGTTTTAAGGATTTAGGTTTGGGTTATTTCTTGTGTAGATTTTTTAGCATTTGATTCTGCTTTTGTTGGTAAGAAAACGTGGATGGGTTTGGGTTTACTGATTTCTGAATTCTGATTTTGTTGTTTTGTGACTTTTGTTTGTTTGTATTGGGGTTCCAGGAAATGCTTTGCATGCCCTGAGGAGTAGGCTTTCTGATCCAACCAATGTGTTGCAGAGTTGGGACCCAACTCTTGTCAATCCCTGCACCTGGTTCCATGTCACTTGTGATTCCAGCAATCATGTTACTCGCTTGTATTTTCTTAGCCCTTCTCTCTCTCTCCCTCCCTCTCTCTCTTGCTTGTTTCATTCTACATTTTTAGATAGGTTGCAATTCTATTTATGATTATGTTGTTTTATTTCCAACTTTTTTTTTTAATTTCAGGGATTTGGGTAATTCTAATATTTCTGGAACTTTGGGACCAGAGCTTGGAGAACTCAGGCATCTAAAGTACCTGTATGTCATTTTTCTTCCCCTTTTGCTGCACCTTATTATCTATTATGTTGTTTAAACATCAGCCAAAAACAGGAGAAGTTTAGACCCTGAAGTACATCCCGTTTCTGCTCTGATTTTTCTGTTTTTCTTCAAAGGAAAGAAGCATTTGGTATTTTTTGTTGAGTGAGACCTAGTAGAGTTCAGGCTTTTGTTTCCTCGGAAACATTCTGTGAAGAAGCTTACATGCAATTCTAGGACTATATATCATCCTATCAATTGCTCTGTGAATAAGCCGCTGTAGTATTTGTTTTGCATATGATTATATTAAATAACTGGGTTGTGATGGTCTTGAATGCCTGCAGGGAGCTTTATAGGAATGATATAGGAGGGAAAATTCCCAAGGAGTTGGGTAATTTGAAAAACCTTGTTAGCATGGACATGTATGGCAACAGGTTTGAAGGAGAAATACCCAAGTCTTTTGCCAAGTTGAAGTCTCTCAGATTCCTGTAAGCATTTTCACTTTAATCGCCCTAAGCAATTTGAACACACACAACTCAGAAATTACTTCAACTTTGAACTTTAATTTGGTTGAATTGACTGTACAGTCGACTAAACAACAACAAGCTATCAGGATCTATTCCAAGGGAGCTCACAACTCTTAAAGACCTCAAAGTTTTGTAAGTAGAGAACAAGGAAGATGTTTGAAATTACAAAATAATAGCTATTTAGATTGCTTATGAGTATTCTAATTTTTTTAATGTTTTGCTTTTGTTTGCAGTGATGTTTCTAACAACGATCTCTGTGGAACAATTCCAGTCGACGGTCCCTTTGCCTCTTTTCCAATGGAAAGGTATCTAGATCCTGTCAACACAACATGTCTTGCTTGTAGTTTTCTTGAATTACTAGGGCATGGAAGTTACTTCCTCGTCATTTACTGTATTTCTTATGGCCAATTGAATATCTGAAATATAATTGTTAGTCTCCCTAAAAATCTCATATAACGAGGGCCAGTTTATCTGCGTGAGTCAGTGCAGAACATGTGACTGGCATGTTGCATTTATGAACTAGCCAAACGTAATTTCTCTGCCCCAATAGTGACAACCGGGAACTCCTCAATCATGTAGAATTACAATTTTGTGAAAGTACCGGTTTTTTTCCCCACTTATGTCCACTTTAGCTGTCAACACTGCTTGCATCAGCCACATGGAGATGCAAGTACACCAGCAAATGGATTGATACAAGTCATGAGCAATGCAAGTACTTTGATGCATGCAAGGTATCAATAAATTCAATGAACTGTTGCAAACACAAAAAATATGGAATGTCTAAAGCTGCTATGTGTAAATTTATCGTACATTACGGTATAAAAAACAAATAATTTGTTTCATAATACATGCACGAAGCGTGATATGGCTCTGTCTTGGTTTATTTTCTGTGAACTTGGTTGATTTTTGCTGGCTTGTTTCAGTTTCGAAAACAACAAGCTTAATGGACCTGAGCTGAAGGGACTAGTGCCTTATGACTTTGGATGCTGAAGAAAGCTTGAACTTGACCTTCCTCGAAGACTGTAATGCCGAAACTTATCTAAGATAATTTAGCTGGGGATATGCCTTCTTACGATATGTAGTTGACACGTTGTTCATGCGTAGAACTATTATCCTACCTTCCTCGGTGCTAAGCCTTATCTTTGATATTGGAGCGCAGAGAAACATCCCTCATTTGGCAATGGAGGACAGTGTCCGCATTATTAATATGTAAAAGTTAGCAGCCAAATTAGTTTTCTGCACGACATTTGCTATAAATTTTCTGTGTTTTCACTCTGAACCTGCACAATTTTTTGTAGCCTTTTGATGGATTTGGACATATTGTGATCTTTCTTAGGTTGTGGTTGGTTAGTATTTCATGATAAATGGGATATATACAAGAGGAATATAAACATAAAAGTATTTGGATATAAACATAAGCGCATGGGGACGGAAACATTAGCTTTTATCCTTTAAAGAAGGGTATCTATTTGAACTGTAAAGTAAAATTTATTGATAAACGGGAATGGCCATTAAAAAATAAAAGATCCTGAACTTGAACTAGAACTAGAACTAGCTGCGTGATTTGTACATAGTTAGCAATTGACTAGATCAGAATTCCTTTCCCTCTTTATTGAGAGATTAGCATCCTCTTCATTCCCTTGCGCATCTGCAGCGTCATACATTTTCTCATTCAATCGATATGTCGAAATTGATTTTGAAACTGGGTCTTCTATCTCCAGAGCACCAACTACATCCTTGATAGAAAGGGAGGGCATCATGTTCTCCTGAGGCATCTCAAATGGGTTTTTCTGGCAATATATTTCCAGTCATTGTAAGAAAAGAAAGGAAGTCTTGATCATTTCCTTATCAATGAACTGTTTTGGATAGCATATTATAATCTAGGAATACAAGGCCCTTTCATTGCGTAACTTAAAAGAATTTAGTCATGCTATCACTCAAAACAAAATTGGAAAAAATCGTGAGGAAACTTTCCTAAAGTCTAAGAAAGAAAGATATTTCATAAAAAGACCTTACTTTCACATAAACCTTCTTCCCTTTCTCTTGCAATCCTTGACCAGCTTCTGCTATCTTTCTTAATGTTCGAGAAGAGATGACTCACATCTTTGTCTTGCTGAACATTAGCTCGTAAGCTTAACTCTCTGTGATATTGCAGCTGAGCGTGTTGCCATTTCGATATCAGGTCATCATTCCCCAGAAACAATCGGGCAGCATCATTCGCCGCTGTGAATATCATTCTTTTTGCTTCATTTGCCTACAAGGAGAAAATTTGACGAACCATTTCTCTGAAATCAAGTCCTACGGTTCCAATAAAATGTCAGACTTTTGGTTGTGTTTGGAAATTTGACATCACTCTTAACAGAAACACTAAACAGAATCAATGGGAGACCACTGATTTTGAATGAAATCTTTTGCCCTCTCTGAACGCATCATGGACAAAACATTCAAAAACTTTTGAGTTATTCGTAGGATAAAGGTAATGAAAGACTTGTTTTTTGAAGGAAAAGGAAAGGAATCTTGAGAAGAAAATGAGCCATGGAAGTTCAAAGTTACCATGCATCATGTGTAACAAATTTCTGTTCACAATACAGGGGATTAAGACCGTAACCAACAAATAATGAAAGAGACAAAAAAAAACAACAAAGAATAATTTCCCTAGGAAATGTTGCCATAGAATTGCAAGTACAACTTAAAAGAAGTCTTGAGCTAGAATTGGACAGGGGCCGCGGCTTGCGCAGCCCCCTCTACCACAAATTTTGACGTAGGCTCTCCCGCTTGGGGAGACCTTAAGCCAGCACCCATCCTCAGTGCAATGGATGTTACTGACCTAGGCCATGGACCTTCTTGATCGCCAATCGACCCCGTCCAGGTAAGTATGAACCATGTTGCTTCGAGCTTCTTATTTATAGACACATTCCTTGCTTAAACTTTGTATTTTTTCTGTGTGGGATTGTAAAGTTGAACGTAAAACGCTTCATTGCATTCCCAATGCACCTGCACACATTTTCTCTAGTCCAATGAGTTATATTTAATACCAAGTAGAGATATGTTGATGCCTAAAGAACTGATTGATTGTATGGTAGAGAATCAAAATCCAGAATTAGCGAAGGTTGTAAAGCATTTCCATCCCAAGTATCTGTTCCCAAAAATGAACTTCAAGGTTGATTTGGTGAGAGAATTTGGGCAGATTCCTCCGAAGCTTTGTATCGAGACCTTATTCAACTTGATCAATGCATCATCCCCAATCTTGTGACAATTATGATAATCTGACTTGGAACAAAAGGAAAAAAAAAAGAACAATAACCTATCAGAAATAACCAAGGAGAAAATGTAGCTCATTGTTATTGATACAGTGAATAGAAAAGTTATTACACACACACAGAAATCTGAGGTTGCTCATTGATGATTCTTGTAAAAAGACATGCTATTCTTGATCATAAGACTGAAAAATGACTGGCAATAGAATCTAATTTATACTAAGAAGAAATACATACCTATGCGTATTTGACAGTACCAAGCAATGTCTGACAGCAGTTTACAATGCCATAAAACTTGTTCAGACACAAAATAATGGCAAACCACATGCTGTTTATTACGTCAGATACTGATGCAGTTGCAGAGCTAAGGATTGAGGACTGAATAAATACTTGTAGATCACTGCTCTCCTTTTTTGTTAAGTGAAATTTCAAGGCTTTTACTCTGTTAGTAAAAGATGGAATCTAAAAGCAGGAACTTATTATCATGACTTCGTTTCGAGACTGTTTATACTGATTTGGTAATACTTTAAAGAAACCCTCGGTAACATGTTGACTGTACAAGAGCTCGCATGTCTGGAAGCATAGCCAGATCACATACTATGAGTCTCGACTACGTTTTATCCCCTTCAGCACTTTAGAAGCAGTGGTCCGGTAACTCTGCAAAGGCTTTGACGGTAGTGTTGACAGAACGCGTAGATAATGACCCATGTACTTCATACACACTTCACAATTTGAGTACTCAACAAGAATACAGGCATACCGCCACATAGACTATATTTCTTTGATAAATTTGTTGTCTCAAGAGAAGCGAAACTTAAAACTGTTCAGTTAGGGTCCTTCACAAAATGAAAAGAACCCTCCAAAAATAAGCGTATGCCGCTGATTGCGGCGCGCACACGGTATTCTTTAGTAAAAGGCGAAAGAATAGTTCGCTTTGTGCTCACCGCGCGGCTGCGTGCTTTAACCACGTTGTCTGCTCGATGTTTTATAGGCACTTGCTCACAGGTTATTTCTTGTTTCTCCGATGTGGGATGTCTCATAGTTTTGTCCCTGCATGCCCACAACCAATGAGACAATCAGATCATTTGATGAAAACAAAAGCTAGACAAAAAGAATGATTTCATGAAAATCAAACTGCTGGCAGAATTGAAGAATGTCTGATCATTGTTTATAACTGGGTATGAACTTTAGCAAAAGATTTTTCCCTCTTAGGGGTGTTGAGAATCCTTTGTTTGCTAACAATCAAGACTCTGTAACTCTATATATTTGCCCTGTTCTTTATTGAATGAACTTGACTATATATATATATGTATATAGCCTTACAGTAGTAACAAAACAGAATGAATAATACCACGTGCATGTTCTGTTAGCATTACAGTTGCTAACAGAAACGGTTTCCTAACAGTTTCCTAACAGAAACAGTTAAGGAACGATTATTGATCTCCTACAATTATGCACTCTACTTGCATTCCACCTGTCAATCCTTCCCTTAAACTAACTGTGATACATAGTTAGTTTAGCTTAGTAGCTCTACACATTCCCATCTGACTCCTGAACCTTTGGAAAGATTCCAACTTCAATGGTTTTGTCATTACATCTGCAGTTTGTTCTTCTGATCCACAATGCAACAGTTCAATAATTCCATCGTTAGTAAGTTCTCTCAAGAAATGGAAACGGACATCAATATGCTTGCTTCTCCCATGCATGACAGGGTTCTTTGACAGTTTAATAGTGGAGCTATTGTCACACATAACTATGGTGCTTTTCTTCTGAACATGTCCTAGTTGTTCCAAAACTCTCCTCATCCACACCGCTTGACTTGCACACCCTGCAGCTGCCACAAACTCTGCCTATGTGGTTGACAATGTAACGATTGGCTGTTTCTTTGATAACCAAGACACTGCCCCTGAGCTTAACAAGAAGACGTAACCTGAAGTGCTTTTCCGATCATTTAAGTCACCAGCATAGTCACTATCGGTGTAAGCAATCAAGTCATTTGAGCTCCTCTTCTTGTACATAATTCCATAATCAAAAGTACCCTTTAGGTACCTCAATATCCTCTTGGCAGATTGAAGGTGCAGTTCTGTAGGTCTAGCCATATATCTGCTAATCAAACTTACACTGTAAACTAAGTCTGGACGAGTTGAAGTGAGATACATGAGACTCCCTACGATTTGTTTGTAAAATGATTCATCAACTGCAACTCCATCTGCATCTTTGCTTAGCTTGGAACCTGGAACAATCGGGCTGTTGACTTCACAACTTTCTATCATTCCGAATCGCTTCAAAATCTCCAGTGAGTATTTCCTTTGGCAGATGAAGATACCATCACTTTGTTGTGATACTTCAATGCCAAGAAAGAACTTCATTTTTCCCAAATCAGTCATCTCAAACATTTGCATCATTGAACACTTGAAGCTACTCATCATTTCTTCATCATCTCCAGTGTATATTAGATCATCGACATAAACACTTGCAATAAGCATTTTACCTTCTTTGCTTCGTTTGGTGAAGAGTGTCTGCTCATTTGGACATTTTCCAAAACCTTCATTGATAAAATAATTCTCCATGCGGCTGAACCAAGCTCGTGGAGCTTGTTTTAGGCCATATAGTGCCTTATGCAGCTTGTAGACTTTGTCCTCACTTCCCTTGACCTCATAGCCCTTTGGTTGTTCAACATACACATCTTCATTAAGTTCACCATGGAGGAAGGCTGACTTCACATCCATCTGGAAAACATTCCAGTTTCTTTGAGCTGCTAGAGCCACTATCATCCTCACGGTTTCAATCCTTGCCACTGGAGCATACACTTCTGTGTAATCTATTCCATGCTTTTGTGTGTACCCCTTAGCCACTAAACGTGCTTTGTGCTTCTCAAACTCTCCATGCTCATTATATTTGGTTTTATAAATCCATTTCACTCCAATTTTCTTGACTTCAACAGGTAACGTAACTAATGTCCATGTCTTGTTCTTCTCCATGGACTTGATTTCATTGTCCATAGCCAATCTCCAGTTTGCATCTGTCACTGCTTCTTCATAATGCAATGGATCACTTGACATTATCAGTGCCAAATCTTCATCTTCAGAAGAACCACGACTCTCCCCAGTAACATAATCCTTCATCCATGCAGGAGGTTTTCTCGTTCTCGTACCTCCTTCATTATCCTCACTGTCTCTTTGTTCAGCGCATGCATTTTCCTCATTAGTGCATACATCTCCCTCATTATCCTCACTGTCTCTTTGTTCAGCGCATGCATTTTCCTCATTATCCTCACTACAGTTATTGTCATTTACACCATCTACTCCTTCTTCATTGCTATCTCCCCATTCTAAATCCACCAACATCTGCTTTTCAAAACTCTCATCCCAATCCCATTGTTTCTCCTCTTCAAATATCACATCTCTACTTACTACTACTCTTTTTGTAATCGGGTTGAATAGCCTATAGCCTTTGGATTCCTCACTAACACCCAGAAATATACACTTAACACTTCTATTGTCAAGTTTAGTTCTTTGTACCTCTGGCACATGAACATGTGCTATGCACCCGAAGACACGAAAATGATCAACAGAAGGCTTAATTCCATTCCACGCCTCTGCTGGTGTGATATTTTTTACCATCAAGGTTGGACATCTATTCAGCACATAGTTGCTCTAGTTCACTGCCTCTGCCCAAAGTGTTCTTGGAACTTTCTTCTCATATAGCATTGCACGAACCATGTTCATTACTGTTCTATTCTTTCGTTCAGCTACACCGTTTTGTTGAGGGGTGTAAGCAGTCGTCAGTTGTCGCTTAATGCCATTTTGCTCACAGAATTTGTTGAATTCAAGTGAGGTGAACTCGCCTTCTCTATCTGTTCGGAGACACTTGATAGGTAGACCCGTCTCATTCTCCACCATCTTCTTAAAACACTTGAAATGACTTAGTGCTTCTGATTTTTCAAGCAGGAAATATATCCATGACTTTCTACTGTAGTCATCTATAAAACACAGTGTGTATTTTTTGTTGCCACAAGACATGGGGTTAATTGGTCTGCAGATGTCTGCATGAATGAGACCCAATACTTGACTTGCTCTCCAAGAGCTCTTCTTTGGTATAGCATCACGGTGATGCTTTCCCATGATGCAGTCTGTGCACAATTCATCTGAGACAGTAAATGTGGGAAGACCACGTACCATTTTCTTGCTCTGCAGGGTCCTTAAGCCTTTATAGCTTAGATGTCCATATCTGTGATGCCATAGTTGTGATAGATTCTGCTGTTTTTGTGAGCTTGTGTGAAAGCACTCATTGTGTTGTTGTTGGGATGTCTCTTGTGATTGAGTTAACAGAATGAACATTCTGTTAGCACTCATATTTGTCTTAATGATCAAGCCTTTTTGAGGATGGTAGATCCTGCATACCCCTCCCTGTATTAGAATTGCCAAACCCTTCTCTTGAAACTGCCCTACGCTCAAGAGATTATTCTTGAGTTCTGGGACATAGTATACTTCAGTCACAGTAAGAATGATTTCATTCAGATGCAGCTTCACACTTCCTTTCCCCATTACATTCATTCTGGTGTTGTTTCCTAACCTTACCAGTTGCCGAAAACTATCGTCAAGCCAACTGAACATGGTTCTATCTCCACACATGTGGTTTGAGCATCCTGAATCAATGAACCATGCATCTCTTCCTTTAGCTTTGTTTTCTTCTACATAGGACATTAGCAACATCTCCTCTTCCTCGTCAATATCCTTGACATAGTTAGCTTCTTTGTTCCAAGAAGGGCACTCATACTGGAAATGACCCAGTCTATGACACCGATAGCATTCAACTGTAGCTTTGTTGAAGTTGTTGCTACCACTGCCCCTTCCTCTTCCTCTACCCTTATAAGCAGTTCTACCTCGTCCTCTGCCTTTCCCTTCTTCCAAAGAAACCTTTAAAACTTGTTCTTCACCATGATTTTTCCGAAACTTCTGCTCATGCACAATTAATGAGCTTTGAAGTTCATCCACAGAAAGATTGTCAATGTCTTTTGACTCCTCTATGCAGCAGACAATGTAGTTAAATTTTTCTGTGAGGGTGCGAAGAATTTTCTCTACAATCTTCACATCCTCCATCTTTTCTCCATAGACTCTCATCTTGTTAGCCACTGTCATGACTCTAGAAAAGTATTCTGTCACTCCTTCATTGAATTTCATATCCAAGGTTTCAAATTCTCGTCGTAGTCCTTGAAGATGAGACTTCTTGACTCTTGTATTTCCTTCAAATCTTTTCTTCATGGCATCCCAAATATCTTTGGCAGTATCCTTCTTTAGAATTGTGTCAAGAACTGTGCGATCTAAGGCTTGGAAGAGATAATTCTTCACTTTAAGATCCTTCAGTCTTAACTCATCCGTCTTCTTCTTTTGTGCATCTGTTTGCACAAATCCACTTGCTGGCTCATCATAGCCAATCTCCACCAGTCCCCAGAACTCTTTTGAACGCAGGAAATTTTCCATAAGCATGCTCCAATGATCATAATGACCATCAAATCGAGGAATGGAAGGCTGCACAAAATTTCCTTCGCTAGACATCTCTCTTGCACTCTGTGTTTGGGATGGTTCAAAGTTGCGGCTCTGATACCAATTGTTGAGAATCCTTTGTTTGCTAACAATCAAGACTCTGTAACTTTATATATTTGCCCTGTTCTTTATTGAATGAACTTGACTATATATATGTATATAGCCTTACAGTAGTAACAAAACAGAATGAATAATACCACGTGCATGTTCTGTTAGCATTACAGTTGCTAACAGAAACGGTTTCCTAACAGTTTCCTAACAGTTTCCTAACAGAAACAGTTAAGGAACGATTATTGATCTCCTACAATTATGCACTCTACTTGCATTCCACCTGTCAAGGGGCACAGGGGCCGGACTTGCACAGCCTCTCTGCAACAGATTATGACGTAGGCTCTTCCTCTTGGGGAGACCTTAAGCCAGCACCCCTCCTAAGTGCAATAGATGTCACTTACCTAGGCCATGAACCTTCTTGATCGTCCATTAACCCCATCCAGGTAAGTAACCAATCGCTTCAATAATCATTTTTAAGCTAACGTTGAGTTACATCCAAGCAGATTAATGTAGTTATAATACCATACTTCTCGAAAACCTTCCATTCTAACCTTGGATGTGGTTCTGTTTTTTTTTTTCTTAGGAAAAAAAAAAAAAAACTAGCTAACACGTGATTCGTGGATGGTGCGAGAATACCAACGCGTGTTGGAGTCGTCCAAAATAGTCTTGGTTCAATTAAAACGACGTGTCGTTCGTATAGAGGAGCTAATCGTGTTTGAAAAAGATTTCCAGGAAACGAGTAAAAATAAAAGATACGTGGCTTCAATTGAATGGTGGGAAGGACACGTGTCAGCAAGTCGATGGGAATTGTGCTGCGATGTTGGAAGGTGGAGTATTCAAGTTTTGGCGAACTTGTGGTTTTTAGGGACTTTTTCAAAGAGTTCAACCACTGCTAGAAGCTCTTTAAACAGAGAGGGTGTTTGAAACTTGAAAGTGTAAAAGTTGTTTTTGTGAGCCCAAACCCCCAACTCACTTTGTAGACACCACCAAAATGAGCGGCTCATTCATGAGAAACTCCACCATCCCCCGCCTGTTACGCGCCCACACCATCACCAACATCACAGACCCAGCAGCTCATTCGGTTTTCAGACAACAACAACAGTCAAGAAAAGCGTACTTTGGTTTCTCAAATGGTTTTAAGAGATCAAAAGAGTACAATAATGAGCTCTCTCCTTCTTCTCTTTTGACTTCTTCTTTCTCTTCAAAGGCTGAAAACGCTGCGTTTTTCAAAATTGGGTTTATTGGTTGGTACCTGGGGATGGTTAAGTCACGGCCTATTTTGACCAAAAGTGCCACTTCTTCTCTTATTTACATTGCTGCTGACTTGTCGTCTCAGGTAAATGTAGAGCCACCGAGTTGTTAAACATGTCTTGTAGGTTACTGGGTCTTTGTTGTTTTAAGTGGTTTGCTTTAAAAATGGGGTCTTTTTAAGTATTTTTTTTACTGTTTAATTTTCAATTTTGATAGATTTAGTTTGTGTTCATAGAGTAGTTTATACATGGTTCAAGAAATGATTTTTTATTTCTAACAATAAGGGCCTTCCTCTTTTTGTTTTGGGTGAACTTTTAGATATGAACTAAGTTATATTTTATTAAGCTATAACTGTGATGTCAATTACGCAGAGCTGTTTGATTTGATGGCAAGTTCTGTTGTTTTGCCCTGTGAGATGATGGATTTAGTATTTCTAGGGAGCTGTTTATGATGTGGTAGAGAGCCTTCTTCTTTTTCTATGTGATGAAGAATCTTTTGTTGATTGGACTAATGTGGTTGGAAATTATGGATGGGCCTTTTCTGCTATGATAAATTGTTAAATTCTAGACGTTGCTTCATTTGTTGTAGTTGTAGCTTGGATTAAACTATGATTGCCCCAATTATCTGCAAGTTAGAATGACCTATCATGTTTTTGTTTATGTTGTTTTATCTGCTTTATACCTCTGTTCTATCTCACTACTGTGGACAAGAGGCACTCCTTGCAAGCATTTCATTAGCAGTCCTCTCTCTTTAGTAGGGACAGGACAATAAAACTATAAACCAGCAACTCTGTTCAGCTTGCATTGTACTCTGTTTAGAATGTCTTGACAAAGCATGCTTTCAAATCATCTTAGGATTGGGATGAGGTGCACACAGCATCGCTACTCTTCTCTTCCTATTTGCATTTTTGTTTGACCTATTTCTTCTCCTTGCCTACTTTAATGCAAGTCTCTGCCAGAATTAGATGCAAATAGCTGCGATTAATATTTGCATGTTTGCCCAGGAAACTATTATCCCTGACACTCTTCCACAAAAATTTCTTCGATTTTTGCTCAGACAATTTCACTGCCAAGTTCGGAACCTTATGATCTGGTGAGGACATTGCGCATGGCTGGATATGGGTTGCTGATTGTAGGACCATCACTGCATTTTTGGTTCAAATTTGTCTCAAAACTCCTTCCAAAACGAGATCTAATCACGACATTTAAGAAAATTCTCATGGGTCAGACCATCTACGGACCTATCATGACTGTTGTTTTCTTCTCATTGAATGCACGCCTACAGGGTAAGCACAGGGTAATTCTTGCAACTTGAGATACCACTTTTTGGCTGTGAGCATAGAAGTCTGCAAACCAACAAATAAACTAGATTGAGAATGAAATTTTTTGTTCATTTATTTCTTCCCTGGCTGTTGATGGCCAGTTCATTCAATGTGAAAAATCCATTTAATAAGCATGGAATAATTAAAATGAGCAGGTGTTTTTAGTAACTCTGAAACAAGAGGTGTTTTTAAGTAATTCAGAAGATTTGAACTATGATAACTGTGAGTTGTTGACATTATATCTAATATACATTATGAAGTGCAACCTCTGGCACATTCTTGAGTTCAATTTGACTTTATAGGTACTAAAATGTTCTGAATTCATAGTTCTCGGAATTAACAACATTCTGTCAATGTGCATGCCTTCTCTACTACACTTGCATATTTGTTCACATGTATTCATCAGGCAGATCCTGTACTGTCAAATTGGTCAATCAATAAAAATGTATTCCATTTTGATCTTCATGATGATCAAGTGTGTTCCAAAGAAGACACAATCACCTGTATGAGCTACTTAAACTTTATAGTAAAGTGTTTGTTGCCTTGATTGCCTGGTTCAGGTGAGAATAGTGCCGAGATTATTGCCCGGTTAAAGCGAGATTTATTGCCTACAATGATAAACGGTGTTATGTACTGGCCTGTATGTGATTTTGTCACATTCAAATTCATTCCTGTCCATTTACAGGTACAAGTAGGCTCATTGCTGTAGTCAAAACTATTGTCCAACCTTTTGATATGATCTGGTTTTTGCACTTCTGACTTTTGCCCCTGGTGTTCTCATTTTGACAGCCCTTGGTGAGCAACTCGTTTTCATATCTATGGACTATCTACATGACATACATGGCAAGTTTAGAGAAAGCACGCTCCTCCGGATGATGGGCTCAATGCTTACCAATTCATTCCTTCACCAAAATCATGTCTCCTAACTACACAGCCCTGCACTGGTGGTTGCGTACATAATCAGTTCAACGAAACTCAATGATGCCTTCAATGACATGCTGTTATGGTATCTAAAATAGTACGATGGCTGAACTTGCGAGTTAGATCTCTGATATAATTGAGAATAGCAACCTGATCTTGTCTTATCATGATTGTTTTGAGATAATTTACCAGATTTGTAATGTAGAACTTAGTGTTTTGTAAAGCAATGGCTTAATGCCATTGGAAACATCTCTTTAAAACATTGCCCTCCGGGATTACGTTTAATTTATATCAAACTCCATTTTTAAAAAGCTGACAAAGGGAAAAATGTTAATATTTTTGGAAAAATTGATACTGCAGAAGAATAAGCATAGATGATTGCACTTTCTACTCTATAAACATCAGTTTTCACCTCCTATAGCAGAAAGTTTCAGACCTCACTGGGAATAATAGGATTCAATATTCAGCAATTCACATCAGATTCGATACCGAGTCACCAGTCTTCCAAATCGCAATTGTGAGGATGAGGTGATTAAATGCAAATGAAATTTTGTTAACAGGTAAACATCATTCCAAATCAAAGAAACTTTTGTTCATTGATAACCCAACACACTACAGGGAGGCAAAATCCAAAAGAGATTGGTAGAAGAATCGTGTAAATTTCCTAAAATAGCTAAGCTCTAATCTGTATCTAGAATTACACTGTACTGTATAAACAAGTTTCCCTTCAACGATTATGACTGCTGGCATTTAAAGGCAACCTGGTCAAGCTGACCAAAGATTTCCACAGCTTCTGCTAGTTATTATTCCCCTTGGGACTGTCTATAAAGCTCCACGCCAAGAGGAGAGCAAAATTGGAGTAAATGATCGATTCAAAAAACTGAATTATCTATGTAAGTGGCTATCAACTGAAAACCCATTTCATCGACCACTTAATTCTAATAAAACAGTGAAGATGGTATTTATCACTCTTCAAAACCACGCAAGGAAATTTTTTCAAGTTGCACGGGCCAATCCTCCCCGAGTATCTGGGGATTTGACTCCATTGCAAAACGAAAATCCAACATGGATGCATTAACTGATTTTCCCTGTCTTTGTGCATATCTCCCAGGTAATGTTCCATTCAGACCAGGAATGAACTCACCACTTGGACTTTTCAACTGCTCATTATCACACCTTGAGCCAGCTAGAGCCATACAAGGCTCAATCAATCTCTTCAAATACACATCCAACCCATTATTTAGTAGGTTAACACAGTCCAAGGACACACCGATGCCCTCCATCTCCAACTTCTGCTCCAAATGACTTCTTAATGATCTTGTGTCTGGTAGCTCTCCACTATTTAGACAGGTCTCTGGAATGTAATTACTCCCTCTAGAAATATTTGAAAGCGCTTTACGGGATCCACCTAGATTCATCAATATACCATAAGGAGCAGTAACTGGGCTTCTACTCTGAACACCAGGGCTTACTGCCATCTGCTCAACCTCTTCTCCATCTTCCACAGAAGCAAATTCAATTGGAGGTCTGCTACCTGTTGAAAGCAATTCTGTAGCGCTTTGCTGCTCTTGGGCCCTGGAATTCAATTCCTCATATGCCATGCTTTGGGGCTTCCCAAGTGGGCCCAGAGGACTTGGGCGGTCCCTACACTTGCGATCTCGACTAACAGGCGATCTCCCCTTGCGTGGGGAAGAAGGAAAGGCATCCCTGTAAAGCGACTGAAGACAATTTCTCTTATACCCATTTGCAGTTTTAACAGTAAGGTTACTTCCTGCTCTTTCAACACCTTTGTGCGGTGGAACTTTCCCAAGGCAAGTATTCTTGAGAATAGATCTAATAAAGTGGTTGTGAAGAGAGATATTTTCCCTACCAATAATCCTAAGACAAAACTTATCAAATTCACATTTGGTAATCTTCAAACTAAACAATCTTGTAAGCTGATCAAAGTATTTATCTGCTCTTTGATGCCCAAACTTTTTAAGAATCAAAGATTTGAGCTCCAAAGTATCAATTCGACTATTCATTTCATTTGACCCCATTGTTTCAACTCTCTCTAAAAATTATCTATCTTCACCAAATCCAAAATCTTGAACTTTAAAGCAAAACCCACATCATTAATATGCTTCTTCAAATATCTAAAACCTAAAACCCTAATTCCCTGAGCACCGTTCCCATCTGCATAGTAACCAGAAATACATCAAAATTCAACAAAGTTCACACATTTTTTCTAGTTCTAATCAAACATTAAAAAACCCTAGGTGCAAATTCAGCTAAAATAACAGCTTGTAATATTTAATATAAAAATATTCACAACTAAAACAGGGAATATAATTATTTTAATTTAAGAACTACATGAACAGAATTTCCAGAAATGGAAAGACAATTAGGGGAATTTAAGAATCGAATTGAAAAAAATAGTAGAAACCCATTTAAGATTTCAATGAAAATCGAAAACCCAAATGGCTAATTTTGAATTAAAACAAAGTAGAAGAGATACGTACCCAATTGGAATTAGGGTTTCCAATGTTAGTCTGTGCTTGTGCAAGCAATGGTTTTCCCGTTGACGCAACACCTCTTTTTTAGCTGGTTATGTGCTTTTGGGTGTCTAGAAACAGACCGCAGCCAGTAAGGACGGCTCAGGGGCTTCTTTTAGGACACAAGTCACACAACACATGTCACGTGCACTTTCAGAAAGACCTGTTAGTTTTTTTTTAAAAAAAAAACTAATTTTGTTTTCCTACATGTTCTGCATGAAAGGAATGTCCACAACACAGATCATGCGGGTGAAAACTGAAAAGCTTTCTACTACCTAAAAAAAAAGACAAGAAATAAAAGAAAAAAAATATATATATTATTTTTGTTTTCTGGCAGGTACTTTGGACTAACTTATATGCACCACAATTGTATTTCTTGTGGTTTGATCATGATCGGATTTCTGTAATCTGATCAAATGTTTATTCGCGCTGGGGTACTTTCTATAATTTGGTCTGAGAGCCTGGATAGTTTTGTTTAATTTCTTTGATTTATTCAAAACAATAGAACATGAATAATTTATTTCACAGATATTAGAAATATTCAGATTTTAAACTCTTCTAAGAGTTTTCGGGTCGTAGCTACCCTTGTGTTTCTTCAACAAAATAATCCAGCTAGTGGCTTTATTTAACCCTGAAAAAGGATGTACATTGGGTTGATTTGTAAAGAAAACTCCGTTTCTGATTATTTTTCAACGAATCTTGATCTTGGTAGTGAAAATTGAGACAGGTGGCGTAGCTTGTAGCTGAGGAGATGACGGAAAGCTACAACTTGTAAGGCATCCCTGGGCCTGCAATTTCGGGGGAGAAGGAAATACTTGTTTCTTGAGCAGCATATAAGAAAATTATAATGTAAAGCGACAAAACTATTGCCAAGCAACCAGACGAGTGATTCTTGAAATCGCTTGGAGTTGCCTTTGCTTTGCTAATTGAAACATACCCCCTTCGGGTCTAGGAGACAGAATTATGGAGAGGTCTTTCCCTCTTGTTTTCCTTTGGCATAAAAGTCTCCACGGGCAACCATTTCAGGATTTCCAAGAACTCGATAAGAAAGACTAACCGGCCGAGACAATGAAAAGAACATCATTTACCAGAACAGCAGTTTACAAGGCAGAGAGAAAATCTATACATTTTTTAATTAGCGACCCTGTTGAAGCAAAATTTAAAAATGATTTCCAGAACTGAAGTATACATGAACTTCTCACTATGGTTTCAAAAACTCCTTACACCAAAACTTCAGTCTTCTTTATCTGTTTCTGTGCATGACGAAATGGAAAGAATGCTGACTAAAGCCTCATTGGCTATTTCTTCATTGTGGATCTGGCACAACCCAGTTGTCCCTGCACACAAGTATTGAAAGGCACTGCTGGTTTTTTTTGTATCAAATTTGGCCCATTCTATACCTTTTGCATGATCTCAAGTTAGTATAGGAAGAATCCCAGAAAAAAAAAATGCACCTCTAACTAAGAATTTTTGCACGTAAGCCAGAGGCGCATAAATAAAACAAGCAACAGCACGAGATCGAGGCTAGTAGCACCAAGAAAATAACATTCTAAGGCCGGTGACGCACTGGCTTCTTTATTCACAACTTTATTAAAGCTGAAAACATAAGAAGCATTCCATCGGCATATATGACAAAGAAAACTAATTATCAGTGTACAGTGACTAGGAACTGATTTCCAGTTTCATCAACCACTTAACTACTAAAACGACGACAGTATTTATCACTCTTCAAACCCAAGCAAGGAAATTTTCTCAAGTTGTGTGGGCCAATCCTCTCCGAGTATTTGGGGATTTGACTCCATTGCCACACGAAAATCCAACATGGATGCATAAACTGATTCTGTCTCTCTATGGATGTATTTCCCAGGTAACGCCCCATTCAAACCAGGAACGAACTGACCACTTGCTCTTTTCAAGTACTCATTTCCATGCCTTGAACCCGCTAAAGCCATACAAGGCTCAATCAACCTCTTCACATACGCATCTAAACCATTATTCAACAGGTTAACACAGTCCAAAGACATGCTAATGCCCTCCATCTCCAACTTCCGCTCCAACCGATGTCTTAATGATCTAGAATCAGGTAGTCCGCCACTTCTCAGACAAGTCCCTTTAAGGTAATCACTGCCTAAAGATGCATTTGAAAGAGCTTTCCGAGATCCACTGAAATTCATGGAAATACCAAGAGGAGCAGTGACCGGGCTTCTACTCTGAACACAGGGGCTTCCTGTCATCTGCTCAACCTCTTCTCCCTCTTCTACAGAAACAACTTCCACTGGGGGTCTACTACCAAGTGAAAGCAACTCTGTAGCACTCTGTTGTTCTTGTGCCCCTGCATTCAATTCCTCACATGCTACGCTTTGAGGCTTTTCAAGTGGGTCCAGAGGATTTGGGCGGTCCCCAAACTTGCGATCTCGACTGACAGGTGACCTTCCCTTGCGAGGGGAAGAAGGCAAGGCATCTCCATAAAGCAATTGAAGACTGTTTTTCTGGTATCCATTTGCAGTAGCAACAGTGAGGTTACTCCCCCCTCTTCTAAAACCTTTGGATGGTAGAACTTTTGCACAGCAAGCATTCTTGAGAATAGATCGAATAAATCGGTTGTGAATAGGGATATTTTCTCTTCCAATAATCCCGACACAAAATTTATCAAATTCACACTTGGCAACCTTCGAACTAAGTAATCTTGTAAGTTGATAGAAGTATTTATCTGCTCTTTGCTGCCCGATCTTTTTAACAATCAAGGATTTGAGCTCTAAAGTATCAATTCGCATAGATGTTTGATTGGATAGTGTCATTTTCACTCCCCAAAACAATTTAAGTTCAGCCAATCCAAATCCTCATAAAAATCTTAACTTTCAAGCAAAACCCACAACATCACAAGATTCACAAAGCTTCCTCATAAATCCAAAACCAAAAACCCTGTAGGGCTATACCAAAAACAGTCTATTGACATCAGCACAGTAAACAAAAACTCATCAAAATTCAATGAAAGCTCACACATTTTTCTAGTTCTAATGAGAAACGAACAAACCCCAAGTATAAATTTAGCTAAAGAACACCACTTAACATTTAAAACAAAGTTACACAAACTCAAAAGATTAAAAAAAAGAAATTCAGAATTCTTAATAGAAACCCATTTGAGATTATAATGAAATTCAATAACCAAATGGTTAATTGAAAATTGAAACAAGATGGAGTGAAGTACGTACCAAACTGTGAATTGGGTTTATTTCTTTTTGTGTTACTCTGCAACTATTTCTTTTAATCTTTTTTTCTTTTTCTCTCTCTATTTTTGGTTTCTTTCTTTCACTCTTTCCTTCTTCTCTTCGTTTTTGCCCCCCCCCGCGAGGAGAGAAGCAGACCATAGAGTCATAGACCAAAAGCGCTTGGCGGGTCGTTTTTCAAGACACAAGTCAACGCACGTGCACTTTGACAGAAGGGTTGTTAGTTTGCACACTATTAACATCATGTGGGGTCGGAAGATTGTTTTTTTAAATTATTTTTTATTTAAAAATATATTAAAATAATTATTTTTATATTTTTAATATTAACACATCAAAATCATTAAAAAATTAATATAATATTTTTTTAAGTAAAATATATTTATAAAATACATCCAAAACTAAAAATTAATTAAACACTCGGAAATGTTTGCAAGTCCAATGACTTTTAATTTTAGATCTGTTTAGTTTTTTTTTTTAATTTTTCTTTAATGATATTAAATAATATAAATAATGTTTAATTTTGATTAACTTATAAAATAATTTTAAAATATTTTTTATTCTCAAATAGAAAAAAACAATTCATATCTTTTTTATTGACTAGCACTAATATTTTCTTTTTGGATTTTGCTTTGATATTTAAAAAGAAATTTAGTATCTGTTTAATACAAATATGAATGAATGTTTAAATTAATAATAATAATAATAATAAATCTAGTCTTTGGGCTATAAAAGATCGCTTAAGTATTTTATTATATGTATTTTTAGTAATGCAAAACGTGATATTTAAAAAAATAATTGAAAATGTATTAAGATTATATATATATACATTAAAATTATAAAAAATATTTAAAAAATAAATTTAATACTATTTAAAAAAAAAGACAATTTAAAAAATAAGGCGTAAGTTGAACTCTAAAAATGGGGGTGTAATAATTTTTTGAATACAGCATGTCAGTCTATTAGTAGATTGTCAGGGCTAAAGTTGTTACCCCTGGTGTCATTTATTGTTAATTATTAGCCTCCACTTTCTAATTTTCAGGCATCTATTTGAGTTGAAGAAACAATTTAATCACAAGACTCTTGTTCTAACAAGGCTTGCATAAAAGCCAGAAGTACATGGAAGAGTTTTTAGGAATTATAATTAGGGTCATGTTTGTTTCCTGGAATTTATTTTCCGGGAAATCACTTTCCAAATTTTCCTGTGTTTGTTTGCCATTAGGAAAGTTGGTCAACGAAAAACACTTTCTGGTCAACGGAAACACTTTTCGGTCAACGGAAAACACCTTCCAGTCATAGAAAAATTTGGTTTGATTTATAGGAAAGTGTTTTTCCTTTTGGCTGTGTTTGTTTTCCGGAAAGTGGTTTCCGGGAAACCACTTTCCAAACTTTCTTGTGTTTGTTTGCTATTGGAAAAGTTGGTCAACGGAAAACACTTTCCAGTCAAAGGAAAATTTGGCTTGGTTTTCAGGAAAGTGTTTTCCTGAAAAATTTGGGCGGAAAACACTTTCCGGAAGTTGTGAAAAATTTAGAAATGTCATTATTTGCTAATTATATCAAATTTGATCCTCAAACTTTTGATTGCTATATATAATTTGTTTTGAATATTTATTTTTCAATTTCATCTCTTAAAATTTAATTTTTATATTAATTTTGGTCCTTATTTTTATAATTGCTATTTGCTTTTTTCTTATCATTTTTTTATTGAAATTTTTTATCTATCAAATTTGGTTCTCATTCTTTTGATTTTTACTTATTTTATTTGAAATAATTTATGAAATGTTAATTATTATTATTTTAATTTCTTCACCTTTCATTTTTTTTTAATTTTTTAGATTTGATCTCTATTATTTTGATTATTATTTATTTTATTTGAGATAATTTATGAAATTATATTTTTTTTCAATTTCATTCTCATTCAACTTTTTAATTTGTAAGATTTGTTCCTCATTATTTTAATAAACTTGAAAAAATAAAACATTAATAAGTTATTTTCCAGCTCATTTTTCATAACATAACCAAACACTGGAAAGTGTTTTCCAACTTATTTTCCATTACACTACCAAACATCGGAAAATACTTTCCCGGAATTCACTTTCCCCGGAATTCACTTTCCAAAAGGAAACTACTTTCCTGCAAACAAACGGGGCCTAGATCCCATCAAGAACACAAGATTTTGTTCTCCAAGGCACTGAAAATCCTTTCCAGACTGCCAGTCTATTGATTTCAAGCCACCAAGGTTAAAACTTGGTTTGCTGATTGAAACACGCCCTTTTCTGCCCTGAAGTTACTTGGTGGCAAGAATCAGAATTGCAGAGTTTCCTGGAGCTCATTGAGAAAAATTCAACTACCAAGACATCGAAATACTATTGCAATTCAAGGAAGCCGTCCGGCACTTCAGAATAACATTTTACAAGCCATGAAGATAATTGACGTATTTTATAAACTAGTGATAACGTTGAAGCTAATTTCTTAGTATGATCTACAGCATAAAAATATACATGGACTTCTCATTCGTCTTTCACAACTCCTTCCACCAAAACTTCACCGCGTTCTTGGCCCAGTTTTGTTGATGACAAATCTGAAAGAAGGCTGACTGAAGCCTCATCTGCTACTTCCTGATGCGGCTGTAGCAGAACCGAGTTCACTTCTAGTGATGTGCTGGAAGGCAATCCTGGTTCATCTGTAACAAATTTGGCCCATTTCCTATCTTTGGCATGAACTAAAGTCGGGTATAAGAGGAACCCCAACAGAATAACGACACTGCAAACTAAGAATGTCTGGCCAGAAGCCAGGCACATAACAAGAACAAGTAACATTGCAGGAGGCAGGCAAAGCAATGTTGCACCAAGTGTTTGCAAGGGAACTTTATAAGGCCTGTGAAGTTCTGGCTTCTTTATCCTCAATTTTATGAAAGCTGCAAACTCAAGGAGCATTCCTATAGCATATAAGAAGTTCAGAAATTCCAGGATCTCCTGAAAACTCATCCAAGAGAGGAAGATTACTCCAGTAGCAGAGCACAAAATGCTGATGGTAGGCGTTCCGTATTTGGACCTGCAGAAACACATAAAAGTTCTCAAATGATGTAATAATAGTGCAAAATATTATGGTCTAGTTGATCATCTTTGGACCTGGGAAGCATAGGTAGTTCAATCAATTTGATGAGGAATCCACATCCTTAAGGTGCACTAATAGGGCTTATTTGGCAAATATAAGAAAACTTCAACTTCAAAAATACTGAAAAAGTAAAATTGATGTGCAGCATTTATGCGTAGTCTTACCCTGTTAACATTGTGTCAAGTACATACAATAAATATAGCTCAATTGGTTAGGTTATATATTTGTTCTCTAAAAATTACTAGTTCGAGTCTCACAAACCTCAAAGCTACTGAAAACTTATATGATCATTAATTTTAGGGCCCATAAAATTAGTCAAGGTATGTACAAGCTAACCCAAACATCCATGTTAATAAAAAAAACCATTATCTCAAGTAATTGAATTAGGTCATGGGGAATATTTTGCTTGAATTGCTTCATAATAGGAATCCAAATCAGTAAGAAAAAAAAATTAAGACAAATTGACTAACCTTGAAGCAAATATAGATGGAAGCATTCCCATCTCGCTCATACCAAGAAGTTGAAAAGCATCACCACTCATTTCTGCTTCAAACAATCCCAAGTTAGACATAGCAGCAGCTGCTTGGATCCACCATTTGAGCCAAACCCCTCCAATCAACATCCCAACTTCTGCGAAGTACCCATCACTCCATTCACTAGAGGGCGACTTCAATGCCCCCGTGCCCGCAAGAAGTGGAATTAAGTATGAAGACACCACCAAAATCAGAGCACCAAAAAGTGCCTTTGGAAATGTCTTGCTGGGGTTTTCAACCTCACCTGCAAGAGTACTAGCCTTATCCCAATAATTCAGGTTCCAGAACATGCAATTGAAGTATCCTCTCCATTCTACTTTCTTAAAATCTACAGCTAGCCATTGCTTAGGACTGATTCGAGGGATCGAAAGAAAACTCATTACAACAAATGGACAAAGTGAAAAAACAGCAAGGGAAACTGCTGAAAATCCAACAATATGCAGACCTCTATAATTCAAATATGTCAAAGAAACTGTAATGCCTAAAAGAGCTGGAATTCGAGCTATTAATTGATTAAAAATAGGAAACGAACGCTTCAAGTAATCAAGAAACAATACAGGGTAAAGGGCATTGTCCACAACCCCACTAAACCATTTCCAAAATCCTTCTTGGAAACCCCAGAAGGGACCAAAAGCTGAAGATATCCAAATAACATATCCCCCATTCTCAGGGAAACTCGTGGCCAGCTCTGCAGTGATTAGAGCTTCTGGTATGCTCCAAATTAAAGGGAATATCAAGAAACCAAGCAGAGACAATAAAGGGCCACCTCCAGCCCTCACTGAACCCTCTACACCAAATGGACCCCCAGATACATCATAGAATATCAAAGCAATAAGAGGCAATAGAGTTAGTTTTGGACTTGTTTTAGCTTTGTTCTCTGCATCAATTGCCATTCCCTCTACACCCATCCACACAGACAAGATCTAGAGGAGGTTGAAACTTTGACCCTGGACTTAGTTGAACTGGGTTTAGCCTGAAATCAGATATTTATGGATCCATGAAGCTAGTTTAGTTTCTTCACACCGATCAATAAAAGTAAAAAGAATTTGTCCGAGGAAAGTACCTGTGCCTGAATTTCTAGAGAAACCAAGTAGTAGTACTTTCTCCATTAGATCTTTAGATACAATGAACAAAAGGTAGACCCGGTCGGCTTGTCATGTTATGAGGAGGTCAAATCTTTGCTCTGGGCTTCCTATCAGTCTATCATCTCTCTCTTAGAAACTCAAGGAAAGTTGTATCCCCGTCTCCTGCTTGAAGGGAGTAGGGAGTAATTTAACTGATAATTTCCATGGGTGCCTGATTTGACCACGCAACAGACTTTTGGCATACGGGAGCTTAAATTACCAGTATCTCAAGTATGCTTATTGGCCCCGTATCCCATATTATAAGGGCTAAAGATGTCAATAAACCGAAACATTGTCCAAAATGCATTGTTACTTGCCATTAACGGTAACTACAAGTCAAACATATTTTTTTTCTTTTTCTTTTTTTTGAGTTTGAATTTTGGAATGGGTATCCATTAAAATCATTTTTTTATATAAAATATATATAAGGTATATCATTAAAATCGTTTGAAAAAATAGTTATTTCAATTAAATAAAAAAATTATTTAAAATGCCTCTTATTGTCAAATTAAAAAAAATCTTAAACAAATTTGAAATTTTAATTAGATTCTTTAGCTCGCTAAAACTAAGGTTTGCTCCACTGCAATTCCCCACCGGTAGAAATCATTAGATGTAATATTGTTTTACTCACATGAAAATTGGTCCGGAAATGATAATCATTCATGAACTCTATTTTTAAGTGTGTTGGAAAAATACTACTTAAGAATTGTCTAAGAATTTCCCATGCAGTTAATAAACATTGAACGGAGTTGATATAATCTTAAGAACGTATCAGTTAATATCATTTTAGTTGTTGGAAATATAATTTTAATACAAAACTTTATTTTTTTCATTTTAAGTCCTTAGTTTGTTAAGGAGAGAAAGAGAGAGTTGAGTCTATAATCTAGATCTTTTTTTTTGTTTAATATATATTTTTGTCCCTTGATTTAAAAAAAATATAATTTCACCATTTATTATCAATGATTTATTTTTTTATTTAACTTAAGACTAAAAAATATAATTTCATCCTTTATTATTAATGATCTACTCTTGCCATCTAGTCCAACGCGCTTGTCGTGGTTTTTTTTTTAAAAAAAATACTCCAAACAAAAAAATGATCATGTATTTTATTGTTGTATAATTAAATAAAAAATAATTTATGAGATATTTTTTTAATCCAACAATATACATGACTTGCATCACGAGTTTGGTTTGTTGACTCAAGTTTAATTGGGTTTTTTTTTAATTGAGTGCTGTTTTTTTTTCTACCAATTTCTTCTTTCAACAATGAATTTGTTAGAGTAACTTTTCAATTTATCTTTTTTCAATATTGTTCCGTGAGTTTCACATGTCAATTCGTGTTGACCCAAGTACATCTAATGTATTTTTATTTTAATATTTAATAAAAATATCGTTTAATATATAGCTAACCTTAATTCATGGTTAAAACTTATTTTTTAAAAAAATTCAGCAATGTTTAGATAATTATTTCTTGTGTGTTAAAAAACATTTTGCTCTAACTCGACATGACATAGGGTAATGTGTTAGTTTTGGGTCTGTTTGCGATTGTTGTTTAAGTTGGTTTTTAAATTATTATTTTTTGAAATGTATCAAAATAATATATTTTTTATTTTTTAAAATTTATTTTGATATCAATATGTAAAAACCATTTAGAAAAACTAAAAAAAATATTAATATATATAAAAATCAAATTTAATAAAAATTCAGTTCAACCTAAGCTATAAACAACGATATTTAACTACCCTGATGGCATCCTCATGGCCCAAAACCTAGAGGCTTGTTTAAGGCATTGTAAATGCACACCATATCTTAATTTAAAAAATAAACGAGAAAGAATAGAGCACGAGTAATTCACATTTGGGGTGGTGGCTATTTGAAAATACTATATATAATTGTATAGACAACACTAACCACCAAGTTTTATTTATTTAATTTTCTTTTGAAAATGATATATATATATATATATATCACAAAAAACATAACGGTGATGATCTCAAATTTTGATCCATTTTCATGCATCTTTGATGGATTCGGGTAGAATACCGGAACCCAAATACTAGGATGGGTTTCGATTGACATCCAAGCCTAAATGCTAGGCATTCATCCAACATCCTTTCTGGTGGGCTCGGGTGCTAGCCCAAGCCCAACTATCAAAGGTGTGTTTTGTTAAATCTTGTCATTCTCTTTAAGCTCAAAAACATGTCCTATGTGCTTGTTTTTCTTCTCCCATCAATACTTGTTAATGTTTGTGTGAGAGATAAATATCATCTTATATTAATACTCATTAATGCTTATTTAAGAAATATTTTATTTTATTAATGTTTGTATAAAAGATCTTTATCCCTTATAAATGTTATCATTATAAAATTATTCTTTAGCCTTTTTGTCCAAAGAAAAAATAAAATTCAAAAATTATAAATACCTCTTAAACCCTTGAATTAAAAGGTAAAATGTTCAAGCTTTTCTACATAAAAAAACATATACTTAACACAAGAACAATCTAGTTATAAGAATTTAATGATCTTTAGTTTATTTATTATGTACTTTTCTCTATAAATTTATTTATTTTATTACTAAAAAATCCTCAAACACCTTAAAAAAAATTATTGGTACTTTAAAGGTATTCATTGAGATAGTTTCTTTCATACAAGAGAAGGGAATTATTTAAAAAACCACTTGATAAAATCATAATTCAACCACTGAAAAACAGCATATCTATTTTAACACCATCAGAAAAGTAACTTGAAAAGGAAGGAGAAGAAGAAGCAGGAGTGGCATATAGCAATGAAAGACCTTAAAAACAAAGTTCTCAAAACCGGATCAGCGCTTCAACCAATGAATTAATTGATTGAATCTTGGACCAATCTTGGTTTAAGGACATGGATTGTTTGTGCAATTGATCTTGTAAAAACTGGTTTGAAATTAATTGAATCGACCAAAATTTGGCTTGAGTTGTCCTGAATCGACCAAGAACTACGTTTCAAGGTCGTCAGGTCACGTATTATTTGATAAAAAATCTGGGAAAAAAAACTTTTTCCAGGTATAAAATCGGATCTGATTGAATGGGCACGTCGGTTGAACTGATGAACACTTCTTGGAAGTACCAAATAAAACGATACCTTGTACACATAAACCAAACGAGCCTTAATCCATCCTTGGACATTCTACCGCCTTCTTGTGTCTGCAAAAAAAATGGCTGACAATCCATTGCTGAATCTCTTCCAAACCTTTCAGAAAGTCTCAAATTGCATCCAAGCACATCTGTCTAATTTCACAGGACAACCTCAAAACCCATCACCATCCACAAGCAAGAAGCCTCTTTTAGCTCTCACATCACCACCACCTTCATCATCCAAAACATACCCAGCTAACATTGACACTCCTACAGTCCAACCTGTAGACATTCTTAACAAGCTAACCCCATTTACTGTCTCTTCACAGATCATCACTAACCTTCATCGAATTTGAATTTGAGTTCCCAATTATATATGTCTGGCTGGTTTATATGGAAAGGATATCAAACTCAGCAAACTGTTTTACAAAAGTCCTGAATGGGCTATTGTGTTTTTGACGATCAGTTTTCCAGTATAGGTTTCCTCTGCCTGAATTAGACAATTAAAGGTGAACGTCAAGACTTGTAAAATGTGGACATGGTGTCCAGATTAGTATAGAATTGCTTAATCTCATGCAGTTTTTAGTTGGCATTGCTTTTGCTTCAGCCATTTATATAACTACCATGTTTGATTAAACTTCTGTTATCCATTTGTTTAGGGAAAGTCTGCTGCTCCTGTAACCAAAGAAGAGCTTGGAAAAACTACTTGGGCTTTCCCGCACACGCTTGCTGCTCAGGTACACTCAAAATGCAGCTTCACCCCCTAAATGCCCTGTGCATCAATTATCTATTACAATTAAACAACCCTTTAATCATACGGTGTCGAGGAGTTGTTTTTAAATTTTTTTTTTTTCATTTTTCAGTATCCTAACATCCAACAGGACAGCAAAAGAAGGATGTAAAAGAACTGGTAAATCTTTTATCCTCGCTGCATGCGGTTCTACTATTTGTTAAAGTAACTATTTCAATTTGATGGCTAGCACTCAGCAAAGGAGTTTATTATTATTATTATTATTATTATTATTTGTTAGAGTAACTATTTCAATTTGTTTGAACTGGTGAATTTATCATTCTTGAGCCTAAGCATATTAAATTTGTCACTCAATTGTTTATTAAGAACTAATTTAACTCAAAAGTTTAAGCTGTTAGGTGAGGTTTCAAGATATGATTTATGTTATTTTTTAACACACTCTCCAAGTGAAAGCTTTTTGAGCTTGAAACTTGCATAGGTCCACACCATTTTATGTTTAATTTTTATCAAATAAATAGAGATGATGAGATTTGAATTTGTGACTACTTGGTCATCAAGGCTCTAATACCATGTCAAAGAACCAATTCAACTCAAAAGTTTAAACTGTTAGGTGAGATCCCAAAATATAATTTATACTATTCTCTAACAGAGACTTCGGTGAGTTTTGTCGAAATAGCAAACCAACCATTTGCAATCCCTGGCACAGTAAAGACTTAGAGAACCTCGTTTAAAATATTAGAAAAACTAAATTTGATTATGAGTACCTATGATTTGTCTTGACCAAAGAGCAGGAGCTTTCTATAATCCTGACCAAAAGTGTATACCTGTGGCGTGGGAAGCTTGTTCTATTTTAGTAGTTGAAGTATGCTCTGTTCTACTGTTCCAGTAGTTGCCATTGATGTGACCCAACTGTATTTAGACTTGGCAGATGATCTTGAGGAAAATCTCCTTTGTCTTCAGTTGCATTTCTGGACATGAACAGCCATTTTGGGGGAAGCTGATACGCAAATGGTAAATTCTTGTGTGCTTGTAAAGTTCATGATGCTGTGCCATTTGGTTCATCAATATATAACTAGATGAGTTAATTTTCACTTCTCTCTCTATCCTTGTTTATCCTGTCTAAAATAGAACATCAGATTCAATTCAGTGTGCTTGTAAGATTTTTAAGAGCAAGTAACAGGATTGCTTTGGCATTCAGATGGCAGTTCTATCACGGATGTACCCTTGCCAGGAATGTGCAGATCACTTTAAAGAAGTTCTAAGGTATGCTGATACTGTTTTTTGTTTTTGTTTTTTTTTTTAACTTGTACCCGTCTCCAGATATGGTGTTCTAGGCTACAAGTGTTTTCTACACCCTATACTCCCTCTTTCTGAAATGGTTCTTTTACATTGCCCGAGTATCCTTTCCATCTAGTTTCTATCTGATACTCTGTTATTATGGACAATTTATTATATCTGATTTCACCATGATGCTATAAACTACAAAGGGGTAACTTCTAATCTTATGATTATCAAGTCTCTTCAAACATTGTTAGTTATGGCTGCATTTATGTGTTTGACAGAGTAAATCCTGTACAAGCCGGACCCATACTGAGTTCTCACAATGGCTGTGCCGTTTGCATAATGTAGTTATTAGAAGGTGAGTTAAGATGCCAATTTCACCATTGGACTTGTAGACTAACTGCTTAATAATCCTGGCAAAACTATGTATTCTTGCTAACATGTAATTTGAACAGCCTTGGTAAACTTGCCCTCCCTTACGAACGAGTTGATGCCAGGTGGGGCAAGCTAGAGTGTGAGTGAGGAGCATGTGATCTTCAAGGTACCACAAATTTTGACGAAGATTTATGTACCTCTGTGCCGCTGCACTGTAGTTCAAAAACCATGCTATGAGTTGTACACATTATTTGTCAATGACAGTTTATTGAGGCAATATCCATTTGATTGTATTGTATTGGTTCAACTTATGATTCATCATTTTGATCGCCTCTGCTGTTAGCATTTAGATACAAGACAAAATTTAATTCAGTAGGCTTTTCCAGGCCCCCCTGCTCAGTTCCTTTTCATATTCCATTGAACTTTTTGCAATTAATCCATCTAGCAAGATGGGATGTGCAACTGGAGAGATCTTGTTCAGGCTGACCTTGCAACGCTCTAAAGCTTGAAAGTTTGTCATACCGGCAAGAAAACTGCTTGAAATCTTTCTTGCAATTTTGATTCAACAAGGTTTCGTCTTTTGCATTTTGATTCAACAGAAACATCAAACCCAGTTGAATTCCTGTCAAGTACGCAGCCCTGATAGACAAGAGGGGAAAGAAGAAATATAAAGAACTTCATGGGTAAGGTTTAGGAAAGAGCTCGGGATGTCTGAAACGACACCGCCCAGTGACTGCTACAAGTTGGTACGTGCTTATAGCTGCAAGTTCCAAACTGGTCTTTGGCTGTCGAGTAGCTAAGGTTTACCCATACATAAGAAATGATTAGATTTTTAAGGCAGTGCTCCATTAAATTCAAAGAAGATTAATAATATGACCCATTTTCATTCCTGTTAGTGAAAAAAATCAGACAACGAGAGTAGCTAATTATCTATTTATAAAGAGTCTAATTTACTACCATAATACATTGATATCAAAAAATTGGGAGCGGATCAATACAGAAAGGGCCTAAAACCTATGAGGGCTCCGAGCCTCTGAGCTACAGGCCCAAAATAGTAGTCACTCTGGGTCAAATACCAAAAAAGGCCCAAACCCGACAACTTCATGGCTCGTATGACACACACTAGAAAACTAGGGTTTTGTAGCACTACTATAAATATTCTCTTTCCTTCACAAATACAAAAATCCTCTGCAAACTCCAGTCTTCAAGCTCTCCCTAGCGGTTTCAAGATTTCGTTCACCATAACGATCGGTGGTAGAAAGGATGGGTCACTCTAATGTCTGGAACTCTCACCCCAAGAACTACGGCCCTGGTTCTCGCACTTGGTAACCTATACTTTCCTTCTCTCTGCTTGAATGGAAGTATAACTTTATATTAAATCGATGTATTTACTTGCTTATTTTACGACAGAAAGGGTTCTATCAGTTTTTCTTGTTACGCTTCTTTGATATGCGTTGGGTCTGAGAGTTTTCCTTAGGAGTGTGGTTTCTAGGAACTTGTTCTGTTATTTTCATGTTCGTGTTATCCTAAGAGCTTTTCTAGTTCATGTGCGTAACTGGGGATCTAAGCGGATCTATGTTTGTGTTTGGATATTCCCAGGAAATACGATGATTTATTGTTTATGAGAGCTATTAGCTAGTGCTTAAGATGATGATTTTAGCTATGTGTTGGTTAGAGTTTAATTTTGAAGTTCAATGATCCCTAACCTTTCTTTTCTACGCTACTATCTTCTCCTATTATCAGTTAGATGAAGCTAAAATTGACTTCTCTTTTTATTTTGAGTTTCTAGATTGTAATGGTTTGGATAGAAACATGAAATATTGAATTATGTGTTCTGATGTTTGTTTTATTGTTGATTTGTCAGCCGTGTGTGTGGAAATCCCCACGGTATTATCAGGAAGTACGGGCTTATGTGCTGCAGACAGTGCTTCCGTAGCAATGCCAAGGAAATTGGATTCATCAAGGTAAAGTCAATTATGTATTAATTGAATAGCATTTAATTTCTGTAATTCATTCTTATTCTATGCATGGTTCTTTTACAGTACCGCTGAAGAAAGATGCTGTCTTCCACAGAAGCAGATTGGTCTGGAACAAGTATGATCTTGTTAGAATTTTTATGTTTGAAGTGAACTCTTAAGACAATGTTTTGCTTAGTTGATGTATTACTGAAATTGAATTGATGTTGCGAATGGATTGTTTTCGAATTACTTGATAACATTTTGGAATTGTCTCCTGGGTTATACTTGTCTCTCTTAAAACTTGTCTTGCATCATATTCCAAACCAACGACTTTTTTTCAACGGTGTCATGCACCTGTTCAGATCACGTACTTGTTAAATGATCTGGTGATAGCTGCCATCAATTGGTAGCTGAAGATTTTTGCAAAATGCCAATACTTCAATCATGGTACCGCCAGTGGTCCTCGCAAGCCAGCGTATGGTTTGTCTAGAAAGAGAGTGCATTGTAAATGTGGATGAACATATTAACGGCCACCAATTTTTTCTTTAATATTCTCCTTGGTAATGCTGGAGAGGATTTATCAGGCTCTGTTTTGAATCCAAGATATCTAGTGTAATTAAGATTTGTGGCTTTGTCCTGAACAAACAAGCTCTTGAGCGAACCTTGTTAGATGACTCAGTTTTTCCGCTCGGATCCCCTTGAATGCTTGATCTGTAAAAGCTGTTAAATAGAGAGGTTCATATGCATTGCATCAATGCACGGCTCAATTTCACATACAATGCATGGTTCGATTCTAGTCTGGCGAATGTGGGTACCGATCAGGCGGAGAGTTTTACTCAATGCGCTTGAATGACTGGCAGAGAAAAATGGAGCACAGGTCAGAGAAATTGTTTTCCGAGATGACTTTGTCAATAATCTTGTATGGAGATTGTTTTCCATCCATATTGTTTAGAATAGTATCTGGCGAATGTGGTTACCGATCGGCTACTGGAAGATCGTTTGCCGATGATAATCGTGAAATGGAAATGTGATATTTTAATTGCTTCTTAAACCAGCTTTGGAGTTTTTGAATCAAAATTCCATTTTACAAAAAAAAAAACCTGCAAAAAATCAAAATAACCAAACTCAATAAATGATTAAATTTCATAATCACGAGTAGTTTAGGAATGGAAAAAAAAAACATATATATGCAAAGTGAATATTAAATTCTTTAATAATACAATACTCAAGTAATTGAAATTCCAGAATATATAAATATAACTCATTCAGACTCATCAATAGCACGACTGGATCCCGCTCTTGAACTTGTCTAAGTAGCCTTATCCTTTGTCACGACATTATCAAGAGTTAACCTCTCTTTAATGGTATCAAGTGACAAACATTTAGCAACCGGGATGCATTGGTGTGACATTGGCTTTTTTCATTGGTTTCATGAAGAAAAGATGTTGCCTCTCGACTCTCCTGTAGCATGAAGCCAACCTGATATTAATAAAATATTAGTGTTAAATTAAAAGATCAATACATAAAAATCAAAATTGAACATATATTAATTATTAAAAGATTTGATTATTTACGAGATTTTAAATCTATTGAGGATATTGCTCGTACTACATGTATCTAGGTGGAGGAACATGCTTAGGATCGAGAGTACTGACCCAACGTGTCATACTCATATACTAAATCAAATACTCCCCATCTATAATCACAAGATGTGTGTGTGTGTGTGTCTATATATATATATATATATATATATATATATATATATATATATATATATATAATAAGCTTCATAAAGGCTTAACTAATTGTAATTATTTTTTTTACCCCGACGAGTTATAGTGTGCAGTGCATCACTCATATCAATATTGACTAGAATATATTTTCTAGACTTTGTAGTTGAACTGCCACATTACTTGATTTGGGCAATGTGGCTTGACCATCTCAACAATTATTTCAGAATTTGATTATTTTATTGCTAATAACAACCCAAATAATTTTTCAAAAGACTCATCATATGAACCAAAAAGATGCTTAATCACCTAGTGTTTTGAAACCCATGTTTTGTCATATGAAATTTTATATTTTTAATGCAATTTTATTTCATCTTGTATGTTTGCAACTGTTATTAAAAGCTTATTCATTATAAGAGTTGATATAACATTATTAATAAAATTTGCATCAAGCTGATAAACACATGTTTGTGGCCCTTTTAACTTTTGTATCTCAAATGAATCTAACCTTTTATGATACCCCACGCAAATATCACCTACATCTAGGTGTTTGCACATATTGTAATTGAACAAATATAGAGTTCGATTGTTGGAGTCGGTATTCCGTGTAATGTGTAATGTATCATTGTTTAATAACATTAACCAATTCATTTTTATTACTGAATATTTGTCCAATCTCTAAATCAGACCCTCTTGGTTTAGTACGTCTATGATTAATAGAAACATCAAAACTAGACCAAAAAACATCTATAAATTTAGGAATAGAAGGTATGATTTCATCATCATCATCATTTACCATCACATTCGAGTTTTTAACATATCATCATCTTCATTATCACTAAGTTCAAAATAGTCAAATCTATATTGATCAACAAATGGAATGTCAAACATAATATCATCTATCCTTTACAACAAATCATCTGACAATAAACTGCTTTTACCTCTACTGATTGAACTTAAAGGACCAACAAAAGTTAGTCATACATAGATTTTGATCTATTACTCGTATATAATACCATCATATTCAAACCACTTTGGATGAAAGAAACAATCATTATCTTAAAATTTTCATCACACATAATCGGTACGGGATAATACTGATGTTCACTAATCTAACACCTCCAAGTTATTTCAACATCAATATTATTATAATTTTACCCAAATCCATGACAAATTGTTTCTTTCATTTTTGTATATGACATGCCTAAAATACCATTTAACAACAAATTACTCCCATCATTGTATGTGATACCACTGGTCACATCATGAACAATAGTGTCATCATAATGACATAACAAAAATATATCATAAGATGTTTTGTAAAAACAATAATCAGATTTTGGTCAATTGGATGCAATTTTAACTAAATTGCATTACCCCAACACTAATTGGCAAAATCCATATCAAATTCACTCAAATTCCCAAAACTTAATGTTAAAGCAAATTCACCAAAAAATAAACATAATTAATGATACGAAATCTAATTGATATTTATATGCTTAATTGCATTAAATTAAACCTAATCTCATAGCAAGTTAATATAATTCAAAGAAAATATCAAATTCATCAACTTATCAACAATTCAATGTAACATGTAATTCATCATAATTCTACTGCATTTATGCTCTCTTATATGAAATTATCAAATGTAATTAATTACAATATTAGCTGATTCCAAAAATACACATAAATTTTCAAATTCGACAACTTAACATCAATTAAACGCAACACATAACTAATTGAAGTAATTAATTCATAATTAATTTAATTTTTTTTCCATGTTCAACTATGTCAAATCAACCCTAATTGATGATATTGTTAACTAATTTAATATTAATTCAACTAACCCTAAATTTAACCTAAATAATTATTTCATTTCAATTAAAACAAACATAAATTCATAGCAATGTAATATATTTACCTTGCTTGTAAAACTAGAAAAAGGGTTGGAGAGGTGATGACAGCAGAGAGAACGATCGATTTTGAACCTAGAACACGTCCGAGGATACTTAAAGACTAGGATGTGTTTGATTTTTTTTATTGTTTTAAGGGCAAAATAAAAGTATTTGGTGGGTTTTTTAGGGAGACTATAAAGGTGTTGTTTGGCTTTTAGAGAGAGAAGACATCTAGTTTGTGTATTCTTAGAAACAATGAAAGCTTAAATTTTAATTGATGTTGCGCTTCTTTAAATTTATTGAGCTATTTTTTTTTAAAAAAAACCCCAACATTTAGAGTTATCAAATAGCAAAACCCACTGTTAAATTTGTACTTGGCATTTAGGGAATTTCAATTTATTCGTTTGTGAGACAGGGCGAGGATATCGGCTGTGTTTTGATTCTGGGCTTTGATCCTTCTTGCTGGGACGACCTTTATAGCTATGTTTGTTTCTCGAAATTCACTTTTCATGAAACCACTTTCCAAATTTTCCTGTATTTGTTTGCCATTAGAAAAGTTGGTCAATGAAAAACACTTTACAGTCAAAGGAAAATTTGGTTTGGTTTCCAGGAAAGTGTTTTCCTGGAAACTTTGAGCGGAAAACACTTTCCAGAAGTTGTGAAATATTTAAAAATATCATATTATTTGCTAATTATATCAAATTTTATCTTCAAACTTTTGATTGCTATATATATTTTATTTTGAATATTTATTTTTCAATTTCATCTCTTAAAATTTAATTTTTATACTAACTTTGGTCCTCATTTTTATAATTGTTATTTGCTTTTCCCTTATCATTTTTTTATTGAAATTTTTTATCTATCAAATTTGATCATCATTCTTTTGCTTGTTACTTATTTTATTTGAAATAATTTATGAAATGTTAATTATTATTATTTTAATTTCTTCATCTTTCATTTTTTTTATTTTTTAGATTTGATCTCTATTATTTTGATTATTATTTATTTTATTTTAGATAATTTATGAAATGATATTTTTTTTCAATTTCATTCTCATTCAACTTTTTAATTTGTAAGATTTGTTCTTCATTATTTTAATAAACTTGAGAAAAAAAAATATTAATAAGTTATTTTTCAGCTTATTTTTCATGACATAACCAAACACTGGAAAGTGTTTTCTAACTTATTTTTCAATACACTACTAAACATCAGAAAATAATTCACTTTCCTGAAATTCACTTTTAAAAAAAAATTACTTTGCAGCAAACAAATGAGGTCTATATCTTCCGGTTCCTCTTCTCATGGTAAGTTCTATTACCCCAAGGTTTATATATATATATATATATAGTTCCATTTTAATACGTTGTTCATTGAATTTTATTCTATCTTTACATATAGATTCTAAGTAAATTTTCAAGAGGAACGACTATGAGTTCTTTGCTCCTTGCCATATTTTCCCTGTGTTTCTCTGCCACAGTTTAGCTGTATTTTTGTTCTGGTCTTGTGCTGGTAAAAGTACAGTGTCGGAATGCTTTCATATTCATCGAGGTATCACTATTTTTGTTCTGGTCATTGTCTTTTACAAGCTAAAAATATGTTTTTTTTTTAAAAAAAAAAACTATTGATCTTCTGATTGATTTAATAGTACCATTATAGTTTAGACGACTGTATATGGACTCGCTTTCGTTGCCAAACCCCAAAGTAATGATGCATAAACTTTCCCTTGAGAACTCCATTACCATTTAAGCAATGAGCCCCTTGGACCACTGGGCCATGCATCTTTCTGTTTCCAACAATTTCCTTTTCACGGTCCATCATCTATGCATGTGCCTGTCGAGCATAAAGTAGAGTAAGCAATCACCAAGTGTTTTCTTTTGATAGCAAGGTCTGTAATTAAAGGATCATGATCTAAGTTTCACCATCATTACCAAGTAATGGATCCGGAATTATCATTTATAGAGCTAAGAACTGGAGGAAGACCGGAGGCAATTCTTTTTGGCACTTAAACCTTGTAGATTTTGCCGCAAATTCCAACTGTGTGTTCGAAGATTATGCTCTAATAGTGTAAAATCTTTTTGTTTACTATCTTTTCCCTTATCTCACTTCCTTGATCTACATTGAATGAGCTCTTGACGTAAGAATTCCATATCATTACTTTTTTCCCACCTTTATGTATTGTATGATTTGACAATGCTTTACAGCGTGTGGTGTCCTCTCCATTTTAGCTAGCTGCTTAACAGGCACATATGTAGTGGTCCTGACCCTGATGATGCTAACATTCCTTTTTGTGCTATCATGTATTTTATGCTTGCACTTTGAATGGACTTCCCTTAATCATGGAACGTGCTCTGCACCAACAGACATAGAAGCACCGAACTGCGAAAGACTGTTTCTTATCATCCGTGTAGAGCTAAAGAGAAACTGCAAACGTTTACTCAAGTCAAATATTCTTGAGCACTTTGCCCGAACTGGGTGTCAGTAGGGACTGATATCTTTTTATATAGGATCCCTGACACCAGAGCAATAATGATTCTTAATTTTATCTCACACTCGCCAAACAGGACCACTGATAATCACGTCGCAGATAGGAGTGGATAAAGTCCATTTTCTCTGATGTTTTCTTGAGGATGATGGAGGACTGGCCTTTTATTGTAATCACCCTATCCATTCTTAACAAATTCGGGCATATTACTTGATCTGGTTTCTGTGATGACATGCATAAACACACCACGGAAATCATGTAAAGTTAAATTTGTGCTTGCCAATCTCATGTTAAATTTTCCCAATTCTTTGTTTGTTCTTAATCAGAGCGTATCCATTTTCTTTTACTGTTACTGCAATTATTTACTAGCTACAAGTCTAGCAGATCGCCTGATAATAACAAAAAGGCGCCGAAGGAAAATATATAGAAGCCTGGATTCCAGTTGAACTTTACGTGGATCTAAACAATGAACATGACAGTTCACGATTCTGCTGAACATAGTTGTATAGGTGGTTCACCTTTGCACAGAGTTAATAAAGTGAGTGGCCCTACCTTTTCCATATTAATGGAGATGTCATACGAGATAGATTATTTCGAGCTCATCAGAGTGTTTTGCACTGATCATCTGAACATTGATTATGACTCGTGACATAAAAAATGTTCAAATTGTTAATTCAAGTCCGATGTTGTCTCTTTTCTGATCATTTCTGTTATATCACGTTAAACCCAGATGTGAATTTCCCCAAAACTGAAGATGGTTGACAGCTAGAATACCAATGAAAGAACTAAAGGTATACTTAATTCTTTAACATCTGACTCAATCCTAAATCCGCCCCGTACATGAATTTATGAAGTTGCCAAGAAGGCATTTGTTTGCGCTGTAGGATGAGAAATTCAGATTCTTGAAATATAAGACTGCTAATGTCAAATTAATGGATTTTCTTCCTATTATTTATGTGATTTCTCTGTATCCATGAGGGAAGCTAGAGACAGGGAATCTCTAGGGAGGAGATTCAGACAGACAACAAAGATTCGAGGGGCTACAGCCAGATTGATCCAGCTTTGAAATCTACTGTCACTACAGTATCCAGCCCAATTGAACATGGCACTCCTATCGTACCTTACATCCAGGACCGACACCACCGTATCCCCCAAAGCATGACAGGTTCAATTCACCTCCACCTGCTTAAACATTCTATCTCCAGCCAAAAGCAAGTCCTTAGTAGTTTTGAAAGACTGGGCTATTTCAAAGTTCAGGTTGTTGTCTGAAGCCTTAAATCAGGTTCAGCATGTTTCGCAAGCTGCCCTTAGTTTGTTTGCCTGTATGATGGTCTAAAAGGCAAACATGCATACTTCGTTGTAGCAAACTTACTTTTCTAATGCTTGTTTTTGGCTTGAAGATTCTGAAAATGGCATTTGTTTTGCATAGCTAAGACTCATTCTGCGACTCCTGAAACTGAAACCTTGAATTAGGCATCAGTTTGCTTTCTTTTAGTGCCCAGGGCCCAGGCATCGTTCAAGCTGACAAGGTTTAGCCTAACAAAATTTAACTACTGATGCATGCTGTTAAGTAACCTTAAATGGTCACATACACTGCAATCACCTAAATGAGAAATAAAAGCACATACAAGCTAAAAGTGACTGCAATAATCTCCTTCACCAACTTCCTTAACCACTATTTCTTCTGTTCCAAGGTATTCTGTGTGCCCTTTTCACATTTCTTTCGAGCACCAATCAATCATCTCTATCATTGAAGCACGCATCTGGGATTTTCATGAATGCTTCATCTCTCCAATTGGGATTATACCACATTTCCTCCTCCTTCCCACCATTATCATTTATTTTTACTAGTGGATACAACTGAGCCCTGAACCTTATCCTCATTACCTGGAATGCAAATCCCTGAGAGAATATAATCGTGTCATCCATGAAACTTCTTATAACATAATTAAAATCTTAATCTTATAGGCGTTCAAGTAGTGCATCTCTTACATTTTAGAGACGCATGCTGATTAAGCTGTTTGTTTAATATATTTTCATTCCAGAAAACCTGTAGGTCAGCCATGGTAGATCTAGATTGCAATGGTCGAAAAGGGAGGTTGTGTAAATTCTCCAAGACGTTGTTTTTTTACCCAGTGCTTCTTTTTAGTTGCCTCTGAATCTTCGGTTCTAAGGAAATTATGAAGCACAGTTCAATGCATGCACCACAAATCGCTTTCCCAATTGTTTTCTTTATAATTTTCTTTAATAACAAGTAGTCGCAATCTTTTTATATGTGGGGTTGGGTTGAGGTGGAAAGGTAAACCAATGCTGGATAGTTATGGGTCTCGACTAAATCGCACTCCCAATTATATTCTCACTTTCAAAGTGGGTTAATTGGTACCAAATTAAACAAACATCACTTAAGTGCTCTGTTTTGCTTTTAAATTAATT
Source organism: Populus nigra (assembly GCF_951802175.1). Taxonomy (NCBI): domain Eukaryota; kingdom Viridiplantae; phylum Streptophyta; class Magnoliopsida; order Malpighiales; family Salicaceae; genus Populus; species Populus nigra. Next base: position 19,804,409 of record NC_084852.1, read on the forward strand.
GTAGCATGGAGTTTATTTTAAGTCACATTCCTTCCACAAGTCTTATTATCTTCTTTTCTCCATATAGCCAGAGCTCTTAATGCGCCATTTTCATCTTAAGATATGTTGAATTGCCTTACATCTGGGTTCATCACTGATTCTTAGTTGTTTGTTCATTTTTAATAGATAAATCTAGACTTGATCTCTAATTTAGACTCTGTTTGGAATAACATTTCTAATGTTGTTTTGTAAAAATTAAAAAATTTGTTTTGCTTAAAATTTATGTTGTCGGATCGTTTTATGTGCTGATGTCAAAAATAATTTTTAAAAAATATAAAAAAGAATTATTTTAATATATTTTTTAATAAAAAATACTTTTTAAAACAATCGCTACTACACTCTCGAGGACCACCTGTTTTATTCTTAAAACTAAGTTAAGTTCTTGATATTTATATGGGATTCTCATGTCAATTTACCAGTAATAATAAATTTATATTTGAACATATATATTTAGATTTTAGATTATTACGCAAATCATGTGTCTAATCCCTTGAGTTAACTTGAGAATCTTATCTATATCAAAAGTTTAAGATATGTTTAGAGATAAAATTGATCCACTTAAAGATTTAATAACATAAAGGGAAAGAGAAATATAACTACATTTTTGCTCGTAGCCGCTGGCCTCCTCCTCCTCCTCCTCCTCCTCTAGCGGCCGCCCTTCAATTCTTGTGCTTGTTCACGGTGAAGGGTGGCGATAGTTTAATCGGAGTCCTTGTAGCTTGTAAGAGCCGGTGATGACAGAACAACCACTCGACCAAACCTTCGGTTGGGTTTTTTTTTTGGAAGATGTCTTTATTCAGTAACCTTTGATGGGCTCTATTTGGAATATTATGGAATAAACCTGTTTCTTTCTATCAAAATACCATGATCGATATCTAAATCTTATCCTTTCTAAATCATTACCTATCACCAAATTTAATTATTTTTTAAATAATTTTCATCATGGTATATTTCTTTTCTTGTGCTCTCAAGTATTATCTACCAATAAAGTATTTATTTTAAGAAATATATTATGGGGATTAAAAGTACTCTAGAAGCATCAATTTATACGACCCTACATCTCTCCATTCCCTTTTTACAGTTGACTATAATTGCTTTCACTGTTTTCTGGCCACAAGAAGTCAACTAGACATGGGTTCATAGGGACCGACCACCAAATTGAAAACAACTTCAATGGAAAAGGAAACTTTGCTGAATTTTCCAGGGAAGCTGACCTTCATTTGTTTACATGTAATTTATTGTTTCATGGTTCGGAAACAATATATAATTGTTGGATCCAGGCAATCAAGCTGCCTCTTGTCCGAAACTTTTTCTGTTAGTAATTAACTAGTTATTGTTTGAAATGTGTTTTTTTTTTAAATCTAATTATAAATAAAAAAGTTTATACATGTATTTAATTAAATATATCAAGAACTATTTGTTATAATAAATACAAAAAATAAAGTGTTAAACGTATTTATTCAACTCGTCTTGCTGCAGGTCGAATAATTATTTTTTCAACGTAAAAGAATTAACATGTAGATATTATTAGAATGTTTTTTTGATATCATAACAGTGAATTAAAAAGTTGATAATTACATATAATAAAATATAATAAATATTATATGCGTTAATAAAAACATATAAAAATTTAAGCTATTTTTTAACATAACTAAAGAATGAAATAATGTTGCAATTGTTACATTAAAATATCATTTTCATAGTCTCTTTATAATAAGTTTTAAAACAAATATAAAAAAACAAAAAATAGTATAAATAGATCAAATGTAGAATGATAAATATTCAAAGTATAAAACATAATATTTCTTTCCAAAAAAAGTAGAAAAAACTAAAAATATATAAGAAAAAAATAAAAATAAAAATAAATAAATAAATAAATAAATAAATAAATATATATATTAAATATAAAATGAAAAAAATATCAAGAATAAAAAAAACTTATTTTCATTTTTTAAAAAAAGCAAAAATTATAATCTTATAACAACTACAACACTACTATAAAACAATTTATGATTACATCATTTATATTTGAAGACATCTTTTCCTAGGTTAGTACATGTACAATAATGGAATACTAAGTACAACCTGGATCTAAGAAAGCAAGGCTAGTGGTCTGTAATCTGAGCAGGATTAGGGGAGAAATTAATTCTAAGAAATACAGGATTAAAAAAGCGTTAAAAGCAAGGGTTTTTAGAGAGGTTGAGAAAGATGGAATGAGATGTTGCATCTTACTGCGTCATTAATTAGCATAAAAATACAAATTATTAACTAACAAATGGTCTGTGTAGCTTAGCTTGCAAAAATCACATGGCGTTTTTGTCGCCTTTTTTAAACTTTTCTTCAATATAGTAGCATTTTCATACTGACGACACCAGCATACTCCCTCCTTGTCTGCTCGAGAGCTCTTTTCATCAAGGCTGTCTCTCTCAGTCTAGCTCAGCCACCCCTCTCTTTCTCTACCTCTGTGTGCTCTTTAATCTTGTTAATTCTGCACTTCCAGCAGCCTCGTACGTATATTTATTGATTGACCTAGGAGGATTGTCACCACAAACAATTGTTTTTTGCTCTTGTTTTTTTACCTTCTACTGGTTTTTCCTCCTCCTTTTTTATGAGATTATTGTTCAAGTATATCCATAAAAGGCTACAAAATCATTGGTTTTTGTTCTCTATATTGAAAGCCTGTTGACTTATACCCTGCCTTCTTCGCTAATCCACCAGCAAAGAAGTGACTTCCTAACGAGTGGCTTGGAAAATGCCAAAAACATGGACGTGGGAGGATGCTCCGCCAATTTTTCAATTATTCGTATGAACACAAGGTTACAAAACAAAACAATTCCTTGCTTGTGGATCGGTTGGATAGATGTGGTTGCTCCAGAATCCTACTTGACTTTGTTCTGAAGCAGGTAGATTCGTAACTCTACTGTCTAATTCTCATCAAGACTACTGTTCAGTCATGCTCATTTGACGGTACACGAGGGTCTTCTTCAAGCTCTCTGTTTTTTTATTTGACCATTGTTTTCATTCAAGTGACCCCTTTGGGCCAAGAACCTGGTTCACAGGCATCATTGGAAAGATTCATAAATCAAGTAATGTGATGATATAAATCTATAATAAATGACCCCAGCAGCCCAGCTTTGATTCGCTTACCTTTTCAGGGAACTATAATTGTGAGTAAATATGGAAAACCACCCGTAATCATTTTACAAAAATAAATTAATTGAAAGCAATTAACAGTTCAATTACTGTCGGTGTCCAGTTTCTTTTTTTGTTTTCTCGGCAATCATATATATTTTCTCGCACAAACTAGAATGATATAAATCTGCATACTTGAAAACATCATTTACCGAATTACCTTTGAAAAAAAAAAAAAACTAAATCCCTCTTGAATTATATAGCTTGGCAGGGAGCATGATCATGAATGTACTTAACAAATGACAAGCATGATGTTATTATACGGATGCTTGATTCAGTCAAGTGTGTTATCACCGTCACAATCCTAAATACCTAATCAGTAAGAAAAATGAAGCAAAGGATAACGAGTTTCCTCTGGCCTGTAGGTGTAGCGCGAGACAGAGACACCATTAAAAAACAAATACCAACCTTCTCAGTCAAATACCAGAACTCTATACAAAATGAAGGGGTGTAGTAGAGTAGAGTAGAAAAACCAAAGGAAAACCATGCTCTAACCGTAATTGAAAGTTTTATCAGAACTAAAAAATGGCGCAAACACAATTAAATTATCATTACTTCTCTCCAAAGATTCACCAAAACCTACACCCAAAACACACACACTCACATAAGCCCACCTGTGATTCTCCTCTCGCAAATCTCACCTCTCTCACCTACTCTCTCTGATCCCCCTCAAACCAAACCCAGAACAGAAGTACAAGGTAAAAATGCAGACAAATCCATCTGTAACCCATTTTGGGTTTCCTATTTCTTGCTCAAAATCCTAACTTTCTCCAACTTTTTTTGCAGGATTTAACCATGAAAACCACGATGTTGTGTCTTTAATGTGAGAGAAGCGTAAAACCTAAGCTTTTTCAAGAGGCAATGTGAGAAACTCGTAAACCAGATTCATCACACACAGAATGGTGGCTGCCTTTCCTCAAGCAGCAGCAGCAACAGCAGCTACTAGTTCAACTGACAAAACCCCTAATCTAACAAGACCCCCACTTTTACCTTCAGGGAAAGACCAACAACAAAACAATGGTAGTACACACATTGCAACTAGAAAACCCAGAGGCAAACAAGTCCCTTCTAGGTACCTCTCTCCCTCTCCTTCCACTTCTACGACAACGACCACCACCACCACTTCAAGTTCTTCATCTTCAAGCTCTTCATTTCCAAAGAGACTTACTTCTCCGTTACTTTCAAGGTCTACCAATTCTGGAACTTCACATACACCATCAACAACAACTGCAAGTCCTTTTCTTTCTGGGTCTAAAAGATCCCAATCTGTTGATAGAAGAAGGCCTGTTACTTCTTCAAGGGAAACAACACCAAACCCACAAGGCAATGCTGAAATGTCAGCTGCGACGAAGATGTTGATTACTTCAACAAGGAGTTTATCAGTTTCTTTTCAAGGTGAGGCCTTTTCACTTCCAATTAGTAAAGCTAAGTCTGTGACACCACCACAAAATAACGTGGCCAGAAAAGCCACTCCTGAGAGGAGGAGAGCTACTCCTGTGGGGGATCAGGGTGAGAATTCTAGGCCTGTGGATCACCATAGGTGGCCCGGGAGGAGTAGAGAAGGGAATTTGAAGGAGCGGAATCAACTGTTGTCTAGGAGTTTGGATTGTAGTGTTGTTGTTGGTTGTGGTGGAGATAAGCGGGTTGTTGGATCTGGGTTAATGGGGGTTAAGTCATTGCAGCAGTCTATGATGGTTGGTGAGGGTAGGAGGTTGAGTTTGGATTTAGGCAATATTGCTAAGCAAAACCCAGATACTATTTCAGTTAATGAGTCATCTTATACTGGTGATCTCACTGCTTCTGATAGTGATAGTGTCTCCTCTGGTAGCACTTCTGGAGTGACAGAAATTGGTAAATGGAAAACCGGTGGCATTGCTGTTTCGGCAAGGTTTTGGCAGGAAACTAATAGCAGGATGAGGAGGTTGCAGGATCCAGGTTCACCCTTATCTACTAGTCCCGGTTCTAGAATGGGTGTTTCACCAAAGGCTATTCAATCAAAAAGGTTTAGTAGTGATGGTCCTTTGGCTTCTCCAAGAATGATGGCGGCATCACCTATTAGGGGAGCTACAAGGCCTGCATCTCCTGGTAAGCTTTGGACATCTTCATTTTCATCTCCGTCTAGAGGGATGTCTAGTCCTTCAAGGGTGAGACCAATGAGCAGCAGTACACCTTCCATTCTTAGTTTCTCTGTTGATTTAAGGAGAGGGAAGATGGGGGAGGATAGAATTGTCGATGCACACATGTTGAGGCTTCTGTATAACCGTTATTTGCAATGGCGATTTGTAAATGCAAGGGCAGATGCTACCCTCATGGTGCAAAGACTGAGTGCAGAGGTATGATAAACTGAAATATCATCTAGATTATGTTGTTTTCAATTTATTCATTTCAGTTCTCTTTGTTTAGCTTAGTTTATATCCTGTGGATGCACCTTTTCATTGGTAATAGTCAATGTTCGCTTTTCATTGCTAATATTTGATGTATTCATTTTGGTGTGTGAACGTGAAAATAATGTCCATTTCAAATCTGAAAGTGAATGCTCGATGAAAATGCTATTATTTTCTTTCACTGCTAGCTTCTGTATGTTATTTGCTTTGTAATGATGTAAATTGTTTAGACTTTTCGCATAAAAAAGTACTCTATGGAGTGGAAAAATTAAGGACAGTGTTCAATAAATTGGCTTCCAGAGTCCAAACAATGGGGCTGAACCATAAATCTAAGCAAGTAAATTTCTGTGTGTATTTTTGAGAATTTGGTGGAGATAATAGGTTAAGAATAAGGACCTTGACTTAAGGTGGTTCACAATCAAAAGGATAACATTAACGAGTTTGCAAACTTGATTAAGTACTTGCTAGAGATGGAATTTACTTTCTGGATGGCTTTGGCATGCTTTTTATTAAAAAGTGTGCTGCATAACTATGGGCAAGGAAAGACTTCGTGATTAAATTGAGGATTTATGCTATCTTAAATTCCCAAGAGGGACATGATTATCTTCGTGCCTAAGACAGTATTCTACACATCATAGTACTTTCTCTAAGATAAAAGGAATGGCCAAAACTCCATTCCCTTTTATTCCTAGGCGATCTGCATCATTTACAGAAATCATATGTGGAGTTCTGGAGCTTAGGCATGCCATGAGTACCTTAAAGAAACATTTTCCATTGTATATGTAATCAATAACAATTCCTATATATGGGCCCATGCATTACTTTGGATTGCATTTGGATTCCTCATTCAAGTCCATGCTAGAATCAAAAGCAACAGTGGAGCAGACAAATTGGGAACTAGCAGGGCAGAAGTTGTATTTGTCTAAAGAGATTGTTGACTGTACAAGTCTTCCCTTTCAATAAAATCCAGTTTTCACAATTAGATTAAGAGTGCATAAGGGATTGGTAAAGGTTCAAAGGGATGTTTCTGTTGAAAGAGTACTAAAGGGGGAAAGTGGAGGGAGTACACAAAACAATTTTAAATATCGTTTTAGTGAAAGTGACTATACATGTTTTAAATAGGATAAGAAGTTGCTACTTTGAATAAAGGACCTTTAGTTCAGCGATTTTGGTCTTATGAACGTGGGAAAGGGCAGTTTGAGGAGGTATACGAGACAAGTTCTGATTTCATTTCAGTAAATGTCAGTATAGATATTTTAAATAGGATAAGGAAGTTGCTTCTTTGAGCAAAGCGCTTTTAGTTCTGTAATTTTGGTGTTATGAACATGGGAAAGGGAAGTTAGCGGAGATGGATTGTAAACTCAAACAAGGGAAGTGGATGGATATTGGAGGTTATGAGAGATGCTTTGATTTGGCATTGAATGCAGTGGAAAAACTTTTAAATCCCTTCTACTATAATTGCTTTTCATTAAGCTAATGGTTGTCAATGACCTGCTTTTGAGAATTATTTCTTGATGCTGTTATAGGAATGCTTGAAGGCTTCAGTATCTGATTATCTTCTTGTCTCCTTGCCTTTGAGGTTTTGAAGGTGGTACAGGATTGAGAGTTGGTGCGAACACTTCCATTCTGGATAGTTTCAGAGTTTGTGGTGTTGGGGATGCAAGAGTTTTTGATGTTTGTACAAGATCAAAAAAAGGCTGACTTATCATTTAACTTCTTTTAGTAATTCGAGGTTGTTCCACCTTACATGGTGTCCTCTCCTCCGAAAGCATATGGAAGGAAAAATGCATCCTAAAGTTATAGTCTAACCTTGTTTCTGTTTGTGTACTAGCCATACTTGCCTGGCATGTTTTGCTCGAGCTAGTAAAGTCTAAAGTTTAGGGTAAGTTTAGCTCGTGTTTCTGAAAACTGTTTTTTGTTCTTGAGACAAACCCTTTTTCTGACTGAAAAACTTGTTTGGCTAGCTGTTGAAAACAATTTTCTGAAAATCTGTTTCTCCAAAAAAAGCTCCATAATTAACAGGAAAAAGGTTGTTTTATGTGTTTCCAAAAGCTCTACTAAAGAGAGGTCATGAAGAAATAAAATTACAATTAAGAAAAATTTCATCAGTTTTTTCTGTCTTGTTTCTGAAATACATTTTAGAGAACAGGAAAATGGAACAGGAACCAAATAGGATCACCAGCATTCAGCATAAATGGACTTCTATGCACCTCATAATTTTATAACTGTATTCCCGCCCTCCACTTCATACTTTGCATCTAGGTTTGTGTTTCATTGACTGTTTTTTGTTTGCATTAACCTTGTGAGACATTGCTTTGATTCAGGAGCTTGTTCTTGCAGTACTGCCTACAGAAACTTCTGTTTCTACTGGCTTCTAAGCCCTATACCCTAGCCTGAAACAATTTATTTAAATGAGTTACTTTGTTGCCAAAATTTCAGGAGAAGTGTAGCAGACATATTACTTTGATTTCACACTCCTAATGCTATTCTTTCTACCAGAAAAATTTGTGGAATGCATGGGTAACAATCTCAGAACTACGGCATTCTGTCACTCTCAGAAGAATCAAGTTAATATTGCTGAGGCAAAAGCTGAAGCTAACTTCTATCCTCAAGGGACAAGTAAGATTAAGAGATTCACTTAACTTTTGTTACAGTATTGAACCTCTTCATGTTTCTTATAAACAGTCTGTATTCACCACTGGATTATCTCTTGCCGTCATTAATTTATGCTAAGCTTAAATCTTGATGTTTTGATCTGGCAATGCATAATGGGAACTTCAATTTATATAGTGATGTAAACTGGAAGTAACTAGGAAATGTTTAGAAATCAACAACTTCATTCTACAGAGATTCGGAATTCTATGACCAAGTATGAGACACTTGTCTCATCTTACTGGGGGTTTTCAGGGAATAGTGAAAACTTTTTATTTCTAATTTTTGGCACCTGGTATAAAAACCCATCATTTTGCCTTTCTGTCTCATGTTACCTAATTTTTCAGCCATTTCATCTTTTTTCCTGCATATAGTATATCTTTACTCGAAAACTCACAGCTTGAGAATTAGTAGATAAGTTAAACCTGAGAGATCAATTTAGCCCTTAAAGGTTGCATATCATTTGGTATTTATACCTGTCGGGTTTGGACCGATCAATTTCTCTCTCATGTAACTTGTTAGTGGCATACAGATTTTGGAGTATCTATACTGTTTGCCTGCTCTTAACAGTCAACTGTGCCCCAAATGCCTTCCAGAGTCATTTTTCTAATGTTTACTTTTATTTGGAACCTGACCTAAAAACAATTAAGACCATAAAATTGTTTCTAAAATCATTTTGAGAGATTAAAAAATTTCCTGTGAACTGGTGAAGCATTTATAGGACTTGGTGTTTGCGTATACTATAGATGCTTGTAGAACTTTATCTAGATTTCCTTTAGTTTATTGATCATTTTTTCAGGAGTAACTTTTTAATGTAAGTTGGTCATGTGCCTTGTATATCAAGGGTCTCCAATGCCATGATGAATGATTATTTACTAACACCCAGGGATTAGTCATGAGGGTTGTGTTGAAGTAGATGAGTGTTATTTTACTCTATTTTGGTACATCCGGAAACACATTTAGTATTTATTCATTCTGGTTTTCTCATCTTCATCACTTAAGTTCATTTTACTTGGTGAATGCAGATTGCTCATTTAGAAGAATGGTCTCTTCTTGATAGAGATCATTCAAGTTCCCTTGAAGGAGCAACTGAAGCTCTGAAGGCCAGTACCCTTCGCCTTCCAGTTGTTGGCAAAGCAGTGGTACATGCCTTCAGTTTTAATCATCTAAGATGAAAGGCAGCATTTTACAAGCTCAACACTAGCAATACCGAGGTTAACAAACTTTACTTCTCTATATTACAGGCCGATGTACAAAATCTGAAGGAAGTTGTCGGTTCAGCTGTTGACGTGATGCAAGCAATGGCGTCCTCAATATGCTCACTATCATCGAAGGTAACTCATTATTGTAATCATAGTTATATGTAATATCTTGAACTCAAGAAAGGGGTTGTTTAACTGACAAGCATGCCAAATATTCTTCTAAAACATAGCAGAGTGCTCCGACGACAAACTTTAAGTTATTTAGCTTGTCTTCTAATTTCTTAATATATGAGCAATAAAGCATTAAAAGATGTTTTTAGTGCTATGTTGATGAAGAGTCAGGATTTGCTGACTAGCTCGGTCTCCCAGTTTTGACTCTGGTTTGAGGGAGTTTGCTGGATTATGCGCAGTCTGGCTCATGGTTTGCCTGATTTGACAAGGTAGACCTTGGACAGGTCCTGTTTTTAAGTGCAGTGGACTCCTATTGTTTGGCAAGTACACTAAGTCCTGTTTTGACTTAATGTACTGGCACTAAGACAGGTCCTGTTTTCTCTCTTTTTTTTATCCTTCAAGACCTAAAATCGCATTCTCCCTGAAATAAAATCAGTCTTGTCCTTTCAAATCAGTGTAACAGAAATTGATTGTTTGGCAATTGGCATCGAGACATTAGCTAAGTCATTCCATCTTCATCTCCTATGACATTGGCTCTCATTCCTGAAACCCAATAGCACCGGTACTGTGTCATCGTGGTCATGTGGTATCTAGAACAATGCCAACTTAATGGCTGGAAATAACTTGATTTATTCTGACCTTGATAAATCAAGGGAAAGGGGCATGAAAAAGATGTACTAATGCAAATAGATTTGCTCAACATCATTTGGTTGCCGCTTTCATGGACTTTTTAGAGATGCATGTACTTCACATCTAAAAAAATTTGTCGTGCACAGGTGGAGGACATGAATTCGTTGGTGGCTGATCTTTTGAATGTGACTGCTAAGGAAAGACGCATGCTTGAACAATGTAAAGGTTTCTTATCCGCCTTAGCAATCGTGCAGGTAACGGTTGTTTCTTCTGGCTACTGTAGGATTAGGGGATTATTTTCCTCTCCATCTGCTTACGAAAGATTATACATATACGAACAGGTTAAGGACTGTAGCATGAGAACACATACATTACAACTAAATCGTTTGCCAACTACCAGCAGCCTGACAACACATGTGTAGAACTGATCTCACTTGACCACTCACTCTAAAATGCTAACATGACACCCGACACTTCCTTTTCCATTGGGTGGAGGTGAAGTAATACACATGGACTGAGTAGTTAGTTTTGGCTTCACGTTTGGCATTTTTTGAACCACTTGTGGTCTTGTATCTCTTTTATTCCATGTATCTTTATATCCCATGACAGGAAGTGGTTTGTCGCCTCCTACTAATTAGCTGTATACAATGCAAAAAGAAAGTAATTGTGTATATATATGTAACATTTACGGTGGTTCATCTGATTACTCAAAATTATGTAGTTCTTGGCCTACTTGATCTTGTAATCTGAACATGGTGTTGTGAACTTGTCATTCTTTGTCTTTTGGTTGGAAGTCTGGTCACAAGGCTTCTCAATTAGTAGTAGTTCACTGAACAAGTGAGCACGTCGCAAAACAGCGTCTGAGTTGAGTGAAACCAATCATGGTGACGGCTATTTGCCAAATGTTCATGCTGTGTACTTTATTCCGTGCGCTATGACACGGCCTAGCTTTCAATGTAAAAAAAGTAATAAGGTGATGCAAGTATTTCTAAAATGTTTAAAAATAATTTCAATGCTCAGGTTGTTAACTTGGTCGGGAAAAAAAAAGAATTTTATACAAACTTGTCTAATTTAAATAATACAAATAAAAAAATAAAGCAATAATAAATAATTGACAAAAAAAAAAAACTTGACTTGAGCCTATTTGTTTTAGCATGTAAATTTTATAAACTCGTTATGATATTGGAGTATTTTTGTTGAAAATAGATTAAATAAAATTATAAAGTTTAATTTTCAAATAATTATGATATTGGAAAAAAGAAAGGAGGAGAAAAAGTTTATTGAAATCCAACCACCTTGTCATCGTATTCACGCGTGCCACCAATAAAAAAAAATTATCAAAATGCTTCTAATACCATTCTGGAAGGTTGCTTTTGGACATAGAACGATGTCACATGCTTTGTCCACTGTAATGCACGCGCCACTAATTTTTTTTTAATAATATTTATATTAATTAAAAGACTAAATTGATCCAATATCAACTCATAAAAAAAAACAATTTGAAAAGATAAAAAAACTCTAGATACAAGTTTAATAATTTTTGTTTTAAAAGAAATATAATCCTTATATAGTGTTTTTAAAAAGTAAAAAGATAGAATTATCCCATTCAAACTTTTAATGTTTTTTGCTTTCTTGAGTAATATAATCATTATATTATGCATTTAAAAAATAAAAGATCTAACTGTCCACAATCTTATTATAATGATTAATGTACCCTAAAAAAACTATTTTATCCTCAATAGTAAATTTATTGATTTTTTGTTGAAAGGATAAAATAATAACTATATTGTATATATCTAGATGCACAATGGATCTTAGTTTTTATTAAATATCACAATTATGCATATGCTTGGCGGTGCCTAGCAAGGAAATGGTTGGTGGGCCTCACTCTAAATATCAACGAATGAATATGGGCAAAGCTGGAATAGAAAAACTAGTTCTCCTATAAAAGTTACTTTACACCAATACTCAAAATATTGTTTATTATAATAGAATAATAATAAAATTACCTTTGAATTATAAAACCTTTAAACTAGGCAACGGAGGTAAGGTTCTTTTCACTATAGTATAATTGTTTTTTACAAATTACATGGGGTTTAGATAAGTTATTTTATTTTTTAATAATAAAATTACTAGTTTAACCCTAAAATAAAATAACATAATACTTATTATCCAGGAGTATTTTTGTCTTTCTAGAATAATGCAATTGCTTTAATGTTCTTAAAAACAAAACCAACAAAACTCTCTTTCAAGGGTTTTTCTTGCATTTTACATTGGTTTTATTATAAATTTTAAAGCTATTTAAGAGCATTGTTGTAATTTATATTTATTAAATATTATTAAAAAAACATGTTGACTTATGCACTTGTTAACATGTTGATAGCTCATTGTCGTTGTGTGAGGTTATATGGCCACCAAACATTGCTTTCCACAATAACATTTGAAAGGTCTTGGTACCCCTGACATAATAGGGCGGCAAGTGCCCCAAACTCTCCTTGTTTTTGGTGCCGATGATAACTTATTGTTTTCTCTCTCTCCATTTTGAATTTCATGTTACTCCCTTCAAAAAAGCAGATCAGACATGCAATTTATTTTTCCTTCACATTTGATCCATGTCTTTTTTATTGCTATTTTTTAAATTTTGAATTATCTATAAAATTATAAATATTTCTCAATTTCATTTCCTATCATTTTTTTAATATATAAATAATCTATTAAATCACAAATGCTTCTCAATTGCGCCCCTTTTGATTTTTTAAATTTGATCTTCATTCTTTTGATTAATATTTATTTTTGTTTGGGATCATTCTTATTTTTTTTTTAATTTTATCCTCCATAGGTTTATTTTATCAAACTTTATCCTTGTTCTTTATGTTGCTATCTTTTTTGCTTTTGCAAGTTTTTTATTGATATTTTTATCACAATTTTATCATTCAAAATTAAATTGATTGAATGAGTTACGAGTTTTAGAGAATAGATCAGGTTTAAGAGATATGTTCGGATTTGCTTGGTTTTGCCCCCTCCCTTTTTTTAAGCTAATGTATTCTTATTTTTTTTGTTTTTTACGGTTTGATTTCTATGAGTTAGCTCTGATTTCATGACGAGACCCACCGGTTTCAAATGTTAATGCAAGTTCACTTTTGTTTTGTTTTTGTTTTTTTGTCCTTTTTCAAATTGTTTTATTTCAATTTCACCTTTATATTTTTTTTCTGCTTTTCTTTTTAAAAGATTATCTCAATTTTATATCCATGATCGCGAAGTTTGCAAGTTCACTTAGTTTAATAATGTTTTTTTTTTTTTTACAATTTCACTCTTCCACGTAGGATTCGCGAACCAATATGGATGAGCTCATGTCTGATTCTTTTTAACTTTTTTTGTGTTGTTATTTTTATTGTTATTACTTTTTTTTCATAAAATAATTAAAATAAATAAATTTAAAGCTAAAAAATAAAATAAAAAATTCAAAAAAACAACTCAACCACAATAATAAACGGGGCTACAGTCCATGACCCCACCACCAACATGAGCTGCCGGTGCATGGAGTCGTGAAAGTTCCAAACCTATTTTCTCATTTCATTTCATGTGTAATAATAACAAGAAAAGAATACATTGGCGAATCTTTAAAGAAAGCAAAACCTTTCATTGATTCTTATGATGTTTCTTGTCTCTCCGATAAGACAAGAAAAAGCTCATTTTAATTGTTCATTCACATGTCCTGTTTTGATTGTCATTTCTATTTTTAGTCAATACACTCACCATGTGTATGTGGGAATTTACTAAAACTTGTAACCTTCTGCTGCTCCTTAAACTATCGTGTTTTCTTTCTCTTTTGAGCTTCACCCCCAGCTTTAAGTGCTAAAAGTTTATGTTATACAAACATTCTCAAATCATATATGCCTCGTCTGATCAAATCTTAATCAATCACTGCATGTCAAGGTTGTAAGAAAACTCATAATTATATGCTATCAACAACTCATGCTAACCCCTCTCTAGAAAAAATCAAGTGGGAAATGATACTTTTGCTATTCGGAAAATCTCCAGGAACCCTCGAGTTCGTGTAACCTGGAAGCCCTGGAGAAGAAATTAGAGTTAAAAAGGAAAAGTATGAATTGGGCAATCGCTCATGTGGAAAGATTGATCACATCATACAGGAATGCCTCAACTGTAGTGCATGAGTAACTGTTCATATGTTTCTCTGGCAGAATCATCGTTTTGCAGGTAATTAAATAGTAATTATAATAGTAATTATGGTTCAGCTGCTCCTATAGCTTGTTAAACAAACAGTCTCAAAAGCTTTCGTTCACCTCCCTCGTGGAATCTGCAATTATCCCCTAAACTACTCTCCAATGTCGTGGTTTCAGACTCTTCTGATGGCGACTCTGATCCCTGGTACATCAAGCGAAGATCAAGATCAGTCGTCTGTCCGTATTTGGCTCCATCATCATTCCTCTTTCTCTTCAATTTTTGTGATCCTGAACCGACATGATCTATCGGCGGCCTAAAACCACCACTTTCTGAAACACTATCGAATTCTGGTCCCGAGACTCCGCCCTCCAATTCTGGCAGTGGTTCTACTGTGCCGCGTCGAAGCACTGCCATCACCGCCTTCTGGCATACATGCCAGTTTCCTGTCCAGAGAAGCCCTACTGCTCCACTTACTGGGTTCACCGCTCTCCCCACGGCCTCAAACAAAAGCGATTGAAACAATGCTGAAAAGACCAGACCACACCAAAACAGAACTTTTAGCTTCAATGGTTCTTCAATAAATATTATCAATGGCTCTCAATTAGTCAAGATTGCTTTTGATGCAAAAGAATTGAACTTCAGATCTGATAGTGTTCTAGTGTAATGTATAATTTCGAGACTTACACGGACGTTGGCTTTGGGGCACGGAGGACATGAAGGACATGAGGCCGGCACGGCCAAAGAACTTGGCAACAAAGACGGTGGCATTAGCTTGAGCTTGGGGATTATTTATCCAACCTATGCCTTGTCTAAGAACACAATCCTCGCTGCATCCCTTTCGAAGAACTCGACAGCCATTGCAGCTCATTGTTCAAGATTTTTCTAGGGCATGAAAGTAAGATTCTAGGCGAAGAAAAACAGGTTTCTGACTTTGGTAACGAGTAATACTGGTCAGAGAGAATAGTTGGTGTTTGAGCAGGAGAGAAAAGTAAGGGACAGGTATGCATATATAGAGGAGAGGTTTAATTATGGTTAGGTTTAATTAACCGTGGTTTAGTAAATTAAGACTCTATTTTTGGTGTCGGGTTGAGTTCCAAGGAAGAGGGTGAGAGAGCAGCTGCGTGTTTCCGCGAATAATCGGGTTTCCTGGGCCATTTGACTCATCTATTGGATTCTTTCTCTTTTCTTCTGTTTCCCTCTTCTTTCCTTCCTTTTGGAAGCACTAAATAATCACAAGCACTAAATATGAAAAAAACCATGAAGAATAACTCTTGATATATTAAATATATAAAAAAATCTATAATATAGAAGGATCCAAAAGAAAAAAAATAATTATTAAAAGAAAAAAAAAAGCATGAACCCCTAGTTTAACCCGCTAAACCCACAAGTCATGTCATGATATTGAAATAACCATATAAAAAGAAAAGATAAAATAATTATTAAAAGAAAATGATAAAATTAAAAAAAAACAATAATATAGAAGGATAAAAAAAATAATTATTAAAAGGAGAGAAAAAAAGGCGCAAACCACCTAGTTTAACCCGCTAAACCCACGAGCCATGTCATAATATTAGGATAACTATATAAAAAGAAAAGGAAAAACAAAAAGAAAACCATGAAACCTATTTTTTCTTAAAAATCAATGTCGAGTAATGAGACCGAAAAATAAAATTAAGTCTAAAAAAATATGAGAACTCATGCTAGTTTATAAAACTCGTGACCTAGAACATTTGATTGGAAGCACCAAATCCAGAAGAACCATAAATCCTAAAATTTAAAAATATCAAATGTTAAAAGATAAAATTAAAAAAGAAATCAATTACAAAAAAGATTTTAAAATAAAAAATAGTAATTAAAAGAATGAGGAAAAAACTTTAAAGAAAAAAATGAGAGGATAAATAATTTTAGATTAAAGGGCTAAATTGAAAAGAAAAATTAATCTTACTAAATAATTAAAAGAAAAAATCATCAAAAGAATGAGGACCAAATCTTAAAAAATCAACAAATTAAAATTTTTTATTAAAGGATAAAATTGAAAAAAAACTGAAAGTTTACAAAAGAGACAAGGAAAAAAAACGAATTAGGACCAAATTTAAAAAATCAAAACATGAAAAATCTAGATTGAAGGATGTAATTGGAAAAAAACTTACAAAATTTCAAGGATAAAAATTAACAAATCAAAGAAATGAGGATCGGTACCCAAATATACATAACCAAGAGGACTGCCTTGAGATTTTAAATGCCAGGCATGAATCTCGAGGGAGGAGAGAAAATAAAAAAGCAGCTTCGATGATAATCCATCTATCAAAACTCAACATGTGCCGCCTGGAATGGAAGAGGATCTTATGAGGAATCCAATACAAAAGAAGCAATTTTTTGATCATTTAAAGGTACACGCGCCACCGAAACATAACAGTTTCTCCCATGCGCCTAGCAAGATATATACATACATATATATATATATATACATACATATATATATATATATAATTAATTAATTTAGAAGGCCAATTTACCTTTCTATTAATATGCTTATAACTAAAAAACTCATTTGAAAATACAAAATAGACCCTAAATCAAGCTTAAATCAATTCTGAAATAAAAGGTAATCCCGTGATTTTACTATGCTAACAGTAATAAAAATATAAAAAAGCTCCCAAAATAAACCTTAATTAATTTTGACATAAATGATAAGCTAACGATTAAAATGTGCAAATAACATAAAATCTCAAAAAAGCTTTGGCAACTAAATAACTTTTGGCTTCATATATTGCGTGTTGCTAAGAAAGCACTCTCCAATGCTCTCATATTGGCAATCCATGTAAAAGGCACCACCCCTGGCCATAAGAAGGGTTGGTGCCTTTAAGGCAACATCTCTGGCCATAAGATTGAAAGATTGTTAATCTTAAATGGTATAGCTTAACTGATTAGATTTTAAATTTATTTTTTAGAGGTCATCAATTCGAGTTTTACAAATCTCAGAGACACTGGAGGTTTATATGGTTGTTAACTTTAAGGCCTATGGGATTAATCAAGGTGCGCGTAAACTGGCTCGGATACCCACATTAATAATAAAAAAAAATTGAGATACTATTATTTCTGAAGGGTTATAATTCAACTGATCAGACTCTAGATTTGCTCCTTAGAAATTATCAGTTCAAGTGTCACAAATCTCAAGACTAATAGAAGCTTATCTGGTCGTTAATTTTAGAACTTCAAAGGATTAATCAAAGTGTATGAAAGCTGGCCCAACACTCATAGATATAAAAAAGAAAAAGAATAAGAATGAGGACTGTTTTTGGCGTTTTCAATTCTATGAACCATGCTTATGCACTTCTCTCGGGTGTCTTTTCCTTGTCTTAGAAAGTCAAACGAGGCGAGTCCAAATTTCGACCTCGAGCAAACCGAAATCGTCCAGATGGGAAAAAAAAAATGAGGATAAATCACCCACCCCCGCTCTTTATGTATGTATGTATGTATGTATGTATGTATTTGAGATATTACTTGAAAGCCCTCAACAAATTAATGATGTTATCCATGAAACACAAAAGATAAAAGTAACGAAGCAAAATTGAACGGAGATATGACTTTGAAATCAAATCTTTAATCTCGAGGGGGTAATTACAAAAAAAAGAAAATAGTTTAGAGGGCGTTATGTGTAATAAAAGTTATTTTTTAAAATATTTTTTAATATAAAAATATATTAAAATAATATATTTTTAAAATTAAAATTTTTTTTTATCATTAACGAATCAAAATATTATAAAAAATAATTTTAAATAAAAAAATTAATATTTCACAAACATTTATTTAAATCCAGGCTAAGTTAAGGAGAAACTCGCTGAACTCGTAAATCTTGTAATAGTGAACATGTTTGGGAACGCGGTGCAAACCATGTTCTCAAAGAACTTTTTGATAAAATTTAATATGGTTTGTATGTTTTGGATCGTTTTGATGTGTTGATGTCAAAATTAATTTTTAAAAAATAAAAAAATATCATTGACATGCATTTCGGTACAAAAAATTATTTAAAAAATAATTACTACTACACTATCAAACACCCTGTAGTTTACAGTCCCTCCCCTTCCCCGTGAAAAGAGAAAGAAACAATTTGACAAAAAAAAAGAAAAAAGAAAGATGGGCCATTTTTTGTCACTTGGTTTTTTTATACTTTGGTAACTTCCTATGTAATAAACGATAGGAATTGCGACAATTTTAATCTGTTTTTAGGCATTAGACTGACCATTTACCTTGAGATAAACGGCAAGCAAAACTACAAGCTTCCAATTTTTACAAGTAATTGGAATTAACAATCTTATTGGCAACTTTCATAGTAACGTTGGATTGCATAAATTATTAAAACCATACTCTTTCTGGGTAACTTGTAGCCGCATTACATCTAGATCTTAGCTATTGAAGGTAGTGCAAAGATACTAGGTTTTTTCATAGTTTTAGAACCTTGTCTGACTTGACGGGTCAACTCGGTTAACCTAGGATTGAAACCTAAACGAGTTTTAAATAAAAGAAGAAAAGTCAAAGATCTAGTTAACCCAGTAAAACCCAGTTAAAAACTCGGTTGTAACTCGTTGAGTATTTATTTTTTTTAACCAAAACAACATTGTTTTGATTTATAAAAATAAATAAATTGAGGTTGATCCAAGTGACCCAGACCTTTCACCGGGTTTAAAAATTCTGGGTTTTTTGCATAATTTTGCAAAATGTAATAATTCCTCGGAAATACGAGAAATTGTATTTGACCATTCTCGAATCTTGGTGCTTCAGTGAGTTATGTCTTCGCAGATAAGATTTTGACAAATTTAATGAAGCTTTAGGAGTTAAAGGATCATAACTTATTATTAGATTCCTCGTAAACATGTTATAAGAAAGAATAAGGCAGTGCTTTGTGGTTTTCCTTAATGTCTCTCTATGAATTATATATATACCCACTCCACTCGACGTGTAGAAAAGTGGCATTCAAAGAGTCGATTATGTGGAGAACAGACGGCGCAAACTACGATCATTCTTAAGCTTGTTTTGTTCGATTTATGCCATTAAGGTTGAAACATTCCTAGTCTATCATCGAAGCGGCCTCACCTCTTTTTCACTGCACTTTTCTTGTCCGTTTCTCCAGTAAAATATACACAGGGCGGTGCCGGCTGCCAAGTGACAGTGACCGGTGAGAAAGACGATAAAGGATTTAGTGGTCCAAACATTCATTTAAATCGTGGCCCGAACTTGCAAGTCAGGTGTAGCCCAAAGAAATAAAACCATGGATCCATAAGAAAGCCAAATCAATTAAAATAGGGCCCAACTCAACTCGCATTTTACTCTCTCTTTTTTTTTTAATTTATTTTTTACATGAACGTATCAAAACTATTTAGATTCTCAATTATTCCCATTTGCTAAGGAATTCCAATAATCTATGTCAGCAGGAAACTTTTATTCTATTCATGATGTTCTTGCTAGTATTTGTAATATACTCGTTTATTGCAGCAGTAATATTCACAGATTTATTCTTCCCTGCAAATCTGTTTAAAAAGAAAAACTGTCGTTGCAAAGTATACACTTCATTTTGCTCTTTTTAGAAGATAAAACACCGCTCTTTTCAAGCTGTTGGAGTCATTAACATAGGTAAAAGGCCAATAAAGAAACATGTCAAGAAAACTACTCTGCATAATAACTAAATTCTCTACTAAGAGACTGAATGCCTCCTATTTCTGGAAGGTGTGGATTTAGCTTCTTCCATGTTAGCAGAACCAGTACTCTCTGATGAATCCGAGCCACTCTTCTCACCCTTTTCTCCTTTGCTTGACCAGAGCTTAGTAAAGATCTTCTTCGACTTAAGCATCCCTTTCAATTTGTTACTGGCAGCCTTATCTACACCATTTCTACCATTAGCCAATCTCAAGGAAGCAACCTCCTCCTTTAGAGCC
Organism: Populus nigra; assembly: GCF_951802175.1. NCBI lineage: Eukaryota > Viridiplantae > Streptophyta > Magnoliopsida > Malpighiales > Salicaceae > Populus > Populus nigra. Next base: position 19,824,797 of record NC_084852.1, read on the forward strand.
TTGAGCTCCTCAGCAGTGGCCACAGCATCCCAATCTTCTTCAGTGTTGGTAGTGGTTGACCTTGAGCTCCTTTGAGACCCATTGTTAAGATCCCTGATGCTTTTAGGAAGGTCGGGAGTGCTACTGCCTGATGACGCAGCCACCCTGACCTGCTCGAAGAAGAGTACCTGCACGACTACACGCAATGGTAGTCTGTCATTCTGCATCGCATGCATGCATGCATCAACTGATAGCTTCTTGCAGTCCATCAATTTGCATATCCTCTTCCTCTCACTCTTGCTGATCCCTGGGTGTTCCTGCATCAAATAACAGCAGCACTCTACACATCAGTAACCACTAAGAAATAGAATGCACCCATGTTTTATGATTGGCTACACTCACTGAACATGTTTTCTTTCAATCATGAATGTGGATTTGCGGGGTAAAACATGCTGTTTATTATATTTTGAAAACTTTTGATGCCAATTTAAAGAAAATCTCGAGATTACCTTGAGATACATGTCAACTGCCCTGTAAAGTGCATCATGAGCAGGTCTAGAGATACCAGATACCATCTCAGCAAGTTCAATAAACTTCAACAGGGGCAGATTTGGATCCTTTGCTATCTCAGCTAGATATCCATCTATCAGTTTTGCCACCATGAGCTTGGAAGCATCAGATAAAATCCCAGGTTTTCTCATCTCCTGAACCTCATGGCCTTCTTCTGACTCAATCTCAGCAATCTGATCTCGCATCAGAAACTCTTCGACCATTTTCTTTACTGAATCAACATCATACATCATAGTCTCTCCTTCCCCTGCACGAATCAAAAGATCATTTACAGAAGCCTCCTCTAGTTGATGACCTATTTTCTTTATCAGCTGTCCTTTTGTTGTATCACCAAAGTCAGCATATATGGCTGCTTTTAATAGCTTCAGCAAGAAACTACAGGAGACGCTGCCTCGCTCAGCAGGCAACAGCCACACAATGGTATCAACTATTGATCGATATTTTGCTGCTTGTCCACTCTGGATCATACCCTTGCTGAAACCTGGCAACCTTCTGTAAGCATAAGCTTTCAAAGCTTCTCCAATCACCTCATCAGAAAGTATGGCTTTGGTCCTAATCGTAATAACAACACGCTTATATAATCCAATTTCAAGCTCACACAAATCCTCAACCCACCAGTCCTTTGGCACTGACCGGTTTCTCAGACCATTCAAGTTTGATTCAGTCCCATTTTCCTCAGGGAGATTTTTTCGGTTGTATGAATAGGACCACTCAACTTTTGAAACATCAACACAGGCCTTGGCAGCTATGGCATCAATGCAATGGCTGATCACCTTCAGTTCCTCGGATAATGGCAAAAGTGACCTTGTGGTCTGAAGAACAATGATTGAATCCTTCCAGCTGCGGAAAATGCTAGAACTAAGGAAGACTTCAATTTTGTAAATGAGGTTCCCTTTTTCGATAGTCTCGTGCATTCCCAGGTACTCAGCCGCACATCGGGCAGCAACAACATTATAAGCATTGATTGTTACAGTCATGCCATAACAAAATTTTGCACATATCTCGAAGGCAGAAGGCCCACCCGGAATATCAGAAATGTCAACTTCATCACTGTTTTCTCCATTGGCAGTTGTGACCAACTTCTGCAACTGAGCGCTTTTGGACAGAAGAGGAAACTGCGTAGCAGGATTTTAAATTCATTAGCATCAAAATAATTGTTGCAACATAGCATATTAACACAGATTCCTATTAGCTTGCCAACACAGTTCCATTTCACAAAACTCTACCCAGCATAATTGAAGCCTTAGTCCAATGATGCCTTTGACAAAAGGTTAGATGATTTATTCAACAATAATATTGAATGCATCGAATCACTTAAGTATTGCTGCCATCCTACTATGCTTGTTTCCGACATTGCCAAACCAAGTTGAGCTAGGTCAGATCATTGTCCTCGCATGGCAGAACCAAAAATCACAATACAGGCTCACTTATATTGGATTGATAAGCAAATAAGCTACCTAATAGTGTCATGTACTGCATCATGCACTAAAGATACAAAGATCGAGACGAAGTTACAGAAATAATACCCTGGTCATCAATTTGAAATGTTTACTGGATTGAAAGATTATGAGTACCTTATGCAAATGAAACTTTATATCCCCAACGTTAACAGTGATATCAGTTGCCAACTCGGTAGCCACATACCTGCACATGAATATAAAGTCTCGGTAATGTCAGCAACAGTTCAAAAGATTTTTAAATGTGGCAATACGCATACTGCCAAGTATAACCACATGCTATTCCAAATATCTAAACCATTCTTTTACTTTCTTTGAATGTATTAAGCTTCACAGGCTGACCAAACTTTATGAGGCCCATGTGCATAAATATGACCCCATGGGTGGGAAAAAAACACTATAATCATGAGCATCCAACAATAACTTCGGACCAGAACAAATTTCAATTCCTCAAACAATCAGAAACTGAACACTCTCTCCTTTTGAACCACTTGGCATTTCAAAGCAGCTCCAATTTCACAGAAGATAGAAATAATCAGTGCACACTGGGCTCATGCCTGAAAGTGAGATCATGGAGTACTGGAACTAAACACACTGGCAAAACATTTTAAAGTTTATTTCATTTTGTTAAAGCATCTGTGGTATTAGCAACTACCAACAGAGGCTGAATAAATCCTCATTTGCTTCATTTTCCAGCAATACAAATGTTGTATGGCCTTCCAGTAGAGAACCCAAATTTCATGTTTCTTTAAAGAAGGTAGTCATACAACCAAGTAGCAAATCTATGACAAAGCAGCAGCTGTGCAAATTCATCAATTAGAGGATTAACTTAAAAGAAACCAAAATGTATCAAAATAAGATTTTCAGCAAGGAATAAAACAAAATGCAAATTAAGCTACAAAGCATCTCACCTAATACTATTCCCATCTGTTTGAAACGAATCTGACTTTGATCCAAGTTTCATGAACTTCATCTTGCCAAACAAGAAGATCCAAATAATGTAGCACTTCAAAAGAAATATTCTTCCCCGCACTCAATTGATCACTCCTAAATCAAACACCTTTGCGCTATACGCTCGCCACCACACATTCCCAATGAAACATCTACATAACCCAACTCGAGGAATTTTTTCCTGAATTGGAAAGGATATTCCTGGTGTGGGGACCAGGTTCCTCAATTGTAACAGACTTCTTGGCCTACGTGAGAGTCAATAAGGATCTGAAAGGGTAGTGAACAATATGTACCAAGTAAGGTATGTGCAAATCTTGAAAGCAACCGAGGCAGGAAGGGTAGAGAGAGAGAGAGAGAGAGAGTTAAAAAGGGATATAAAGAAGATGGGATCGAGTAGTTTCTCAACTAAAAGGATCTCTTATATAAATTGAAAGCCAAAGAAATGGCTGTTGCCTTAATCGGCGGCAAAGCCCACAGAGTACGGAGGCAATGAATCAGCCCAGGAGACATAGCCAACAGGCACTCTACACTAAACAATTCACTAAATAGAAACAACCCACAAGCATAAATCTGATTCCACCTCACTCACACTCTATTTCTTTTATCTTTCCATCTCTGATTTCTCTGATACGTTGTTTCCTCCCTTCTTTATTTAAAGATTCATATATCAACAAGAAGAATTCAGCTTAATTAAATGTCAAGTTCCAAACTTGACCAGTATAAAGAATATGTATATTTTTACCGTTGAACTTTGAAAACCTGCAACAGAAACAGCATCTCGGTATCAGTTGAATAAACCACCAAAAACGCAGACAGCAAGCATCTATCTTCATTTTATTTTTTATAAAAAGGCAAAGTATGGGAATAAATGAGAGAGACACGTAGTAAAAATGCTTTAGAAATGAACAATCAAACTTCAACTACCAACAACAAAACTGAAACTGAAATCAAAAGAATCTACCAGAATATGTAACAAAACCTTGCTGAACAACAAACATCTAGTTTAATAATAACCAAAGATCATAAAACCTAAAGCTAAAACCCCATATGTTGACGTATGAATAGAACCAACTTGGAAACCAAAAGACAAAACTCCAAAAGCCACTCTCCGTGTAAACCCCGATGAAATCCAAGACCAACCCCATGTATCCATGCCTACAAAGCCATAAACATTGCTACCATATTCCAAGGACCAATGTAGATATACCCTCCAAAAAGAACCCCATTTCAACAACAATAAAAGGAAAAAAAATCGTCACAAAGACCAGACCTTGAAGGCAAAACGTGAAGATACAACAAAATAGATAGAGGCACTCACCCAATAATTGCTATGCTAGTACCATTGAAAAGATGCGAATTTTGAGTCCTAACTAGCTAAAAACATTAACCAAGACAAAACTCTAAGGGAATCACCAAGGAAAATCTCCAAGAAGATGAGTCGTCACTTGGTTACAGAAACCGAAAACCCCACAAGTTTTCTTACACAAAAACATAAGCTAGAAACCGATGTCTTATCACATAAGCGTGTATTGCCGCCAATCCTACAATTTACAGTTATTACATCAAACGAAAAATAAAAATGGTCTTTGAGTGTCTTTTCTTGTTTTGGTTTAATTATTGTGAAGGAAAGTAAAGATAAGTTCATTCAGTTTTTGGAGAAGGGAGCATTAAAGATGTCACTCACCGCCACCTTTGCTCAGTCATGCACGCCAAAACTGACACACAGCTCGCTTTCTTGTTGCCACTACACTGCCTTTTAAGAAATGACCCGTCTTTATTAGCTCTTAGGATTTTCGTTCCTCAATTTACACAGTTACTTGTTTGATTGTAGCCTAGCACCCTGAGCCCATGGCACGTCTCTGGCTCTCTCATTTCTCTCTCTCAATAAAGAATGGATGCAAATGATGTCCGTCTGACTAAGGTTAATTAAATGATTACTGTGCACCCAAAAAAGCAAGGAATAAAAAAGAAAGTGTCGATTATGTTTAATTCTGCTAAATTTATGGCGCATTGCTGCAAGTTGGGGTTTTGATGGGAATGACCCCATACTTTCAAACTCTGTTACAGCAGATAGAGTACAGTAAATTGTAATCAACTTTTTTGGTGAAATGCTGTTCCGAAAAATATTTCATGTGCTTATTTTCTTATCAGAGGTGCCATAAAGCATCACACGCATTGTTTAGTTCATTCTTGAAAAAGAAAAAAAACTTGGTTAAGGACATCTTATATCTCGAGTCTTGATTTTCAAGAGTCTAAAAGACTAGAACTTGTAAAAGGTCAAGATTTTCTTTTAAGAAAACTCTGTTTTGGAATGGTGACCAACTGATTAAAGAATGGGTTATGGGGTAGTTAATGAAAGCACTCACAAGAAGATTCTCATGCATCGGCTATATTTTAATTATCAAGCTGAGCCCTGCTTGGCCGAGAGAGTAGCTACTGGCTAATCAGATTGGCCTAAACGTGACTTGACTACTTGCCAGCTTTGTCCAAGAATCCCATTCAGCCCTAGAATCACCAAGGAACATCAATTTACATTATAAAATTAACAAAGAACATCTCATATTCCATTTGGGCATATCCCTATAAAAGTGACTCTTCAATCACACCACGTTTTAAGGTCCCCATTATTTATCTTTTCTGTAAAGGGTTTCTGAACTCATACACATGGTGCTGACTCTACCACTTTAAACACTGCTAGATTCTCTAACCCTTACAAAAAGAATTTGATTCCTTAAGAAACACTTGATTCCTATTGCTTCGAGCCTGTCAACTAGGATTTTAAAAGTCATTGTGTGGTGTGGGTTTTAAGACGTAATTAGTCGACAACTTATCGTCACGCGAATTGTTTTAAATCATGATAAATGCTTAATCTTAACCATCAGGATCTCAAAGGAATATAATCTCTAGTTTTGATCCCATATGCTTGTTGTGGAAAATAGATCCCCTGTGTCAACTTTGACCCAACCACATGTTTTTTCCTCCTTGTTTCATACGCTTTGATCACATTTGGTTATTGCTAATTGCAAACACTCCATTCCTTACATCATTGTCTCATGGCTAATCTTGAGGAGAATCATCTTCGTATCTTCTACTGTCCCTAACTTTGCTAGAGAAAGGGAGAATAGTTTGGAGACAGTGTATGAACAATATCAGACTAGGAGGATCCAATATCTCCCTTAACTGCAAGATTTCGTGATCATTGGTTGATTGCAGAGTACTAGCTAGCTAGCAACTGGTTGCTTTCTGCCTTTTTGGCCCAACCTGAAAGCAAGCACATTTACAACTCATGGATGTACTAACAAGAGAGAAAGAAAGGATTTTCTGTGCTTGATTGTCCAACACAGTGCACATGGTGGCAATGCAATACTGTTTAGCCAGATCACTTTAAACAGCATCACATTAATAAAAAAACTATTCCCTAATCATGATAACCGTCGGGGCGTCGATGCTTACGCACATAATCGAGGTCTAGATCAGATTAATCCAATTATGATCAATTTGCACGTGTCGGACTAAGATGCTTCTCGACAGCACTGCGATGAACTTTCTATAGATGATGTAAAATGAATCAAAATATGGTCAGGACCACCACTACTGGTATCCTCCCCTTGTTTTGCGTTTGGTTTACCAGTAAGAATCAGATTGGATCCAGATTTGCATATTAAAAACTTGAAAAGGTACAAAAGCAGACACAAGATCAGCACATTGCATACACCATTTTCACTTTATTATAAGCACAACATGCGGACTAGAGGCATGGTAATGGTAATGGTAATTCTTGGCCTTGTATGTAACAAATGTAGTGAAGCCATGCCAGTGAATATAAAAGTTCATTGAAAACGCATAGAGGGCCACTCGTAGTGTGAGCAATTATGTTGATTATGATGATACCATGCTGGCTTCATGATGATTTGCATGAAAACCAAGCAACTACATATCAAATATCCATGTTCACAAGATTTATTGAAAGCTTTTTAGTTCGTTATCATGCATTGCAAATAATCATGACTAGTTATGGCTTGAATTCAGGGCCATTTAGCGGTGAACAAGGGTTATTTAGGTAGCTTGTGTTACTCTTTTCTTCTTTTCTTCATTATCAGAAGCATCACGGTGCTTGAACTCGCAATATATATATATAGCAGTTCTCTCTTCTCTAACATGAGCGGGATTTGAACTTTGGCAATGTGTTAATTTGATCTCATTTATTATAGTGTTTTCCAGGATTGTTGTGATATAATTTCTCCAATATATGTGAAATTCTATGATAAACTAAAGATGCCTCCTCGAGTGTTTTTGAAAAAAAAACCCCAAAGTCTCTGTCTTTGTCTCCACGAGACTCTCTCTCTCTCTCGATAAATTTCACATTTTTAGACTTTTATCAATAGCTGCTATAGAGTTTATTTGGAATTGCTCAAGCGGCATGGTGGGAGTGATTCTAAACCATGATTGGATTTCATGTGTGGTCTAATAGGATGTGATTGAACACCAAAACATGTTGTACATGAATTTAGTGGTAGCTTTGGATTTTTGCCAAGTCACCCCAAAAAAAACCCACTTCAAATTTAATTATATATTTGGTAAGGTGGTGTAAAATATTTTTAAAAATTAATTTTTAATTGAAAATATATAAAGATAATATATTTTTTTATTTTTTTTAACATTAAAACCATCAAAACAATACTTAAAAATAATTAATTTAATAAATTTTCATGTAAAAAATAATTTAAAAAACACTTTGAAAAATTAGTTACATCACAAAAATAGACACCCATTACAAACGTTGAAAACGCCCTGTTTAGGATCACTATTTTCTGGTGGAAATTATTTCGCTATATATGACCTTTTTAGGTTGTCTGTTGGTAGCCGGAGAAGCAATGATTCAGTTTATCCCATGGAGAATGCAGCTATCAATTGAATGCAAGAATGAGAGAAGTAGGAAAGGAAAGATAATTTGGAATTGCTTTGGTGTTTTAAAAACAATAATTTTTTTTAAAATTATATTTTTAAACCGTTTTAATGTTAAAATTATTTTTTTAAAAATAAAAAATTATTATTTTAATATATTTTAAAATAAAAAATACTTTAAACGATGTTATAATGAAAAGAGACAAAATAAGAAAGAAAGAAAACAGAGATTTCAGTTTTTCTTTTCTTTTCTCGGAAAGTGAGAGAGAGAAATGAGGAGAAATTAAAAAAATAATAATAATCATATTGCGATATATAAATGAGGAGAAATGGAAAGGAATCTTCCGGTTGCAGCTTTAGATCCGCGGATGAAGTAGTCACATATTGCGTGGCAGTTTAATGGCGATGACTCGATTAATCACGTGACCTTAGTCAACGATCAAAAATTTCAGTGATGGGATTACAATGTGTTTTGCTCCCTCCATTCCAAATATTAAATTAAAAAATTAAAAAAAAAAAAAAACTAAATCTCATAGGAAAGTTATTTTCATATTACCTTCCGTTGCAACAGTTTAACGATGAAATTGCACCTTGGCTTTTAAACTTTTTAACTAAGCTTTGAAGGCAAGGTATTTTTTTTTACGATGATGCGATTGTTTTTTATAAATTATATAGGGTTAGATTAGCTATTTTATTTTTATTCTTAGTAAATTTTATTAATTTAACCCTAAATAAAAAAGATGTTTTGGTCTTTTTATTTCTTTCAGAGTAGTTTAATTAATTTGATATCCTAAAAAACAAAATCAACATAATTCTCTTGTAAATGTTATTTTATCAATTTACATTGGTTTTATTATAAATTTGAAGGTTTCTTAAAGGTATTATTGTAATTAATATATATTAAATATTATATAAAAAAATATTATTGACGTTTGTGTAGCACGTGTTATTTACGTGGCGTGTGTAGGGCTATCCAACCATCAAACACCGTCTTCTTGAGCGGTGTTTGGAAGGTCTCGGCACCTCTATATAATGAGGAGGTGCATATCCCTAAAGCACATTGTGTTACGTGCACAAGATCCCTTTTTTTTCTTTATCCCCACCTCTATCAGCACCATTCCTTTCAAAAAATCAAACCAACCCATGCAATTTATTTCTCCATCATTTTTTATCTTTGCCATTTTGATTTCTATTGTTTAAAATTTTGGATAATCTATAAAATTATAAATATTTTTTAATTTCACCCCCTACTATTTTTTAATCTATAAAATTATAAAGTTTTTTCAATTTCACCCCCTATAGTTTTTTAATCTTTCAAATCTAGTCCTCGTTTTTTTTATTGCTATTTTTTTGTTTGGAAAAATTTTTAAAATTGATTTTTCTTACAATTTCATCTTCATTGAGTTTTTTTCTATCAGATGCTATCCCAATTCTTTTTGTTTCTATATTTTTTCTTTTTCAAGTTTTTTTTTATTAATATTTTTCACGATTTCAACATTCAAAATTAAATTAGTTGAGAATTAAACTTTTTAATTAAACTCGCGTCCAAAATTTCATGGGTTATGAAATTTAGAGATTAGATCAGGTTTAGGTGATTTGACTGGGTTTGCTTTGTTTTTTTATCTTTTTTTAAAGCTAATATTTTGTTCTTTTTTTATCTTTTTTTTTCAGTTTTGCTTTGTTATGTTTTACAATTCGCTTTTTACAGAGTTAGCTCTAAATTCATTACTAGAATCATCAGTTTCAAAAGTTAATGTAAGTTGACTTTAAAAAAATGATTTAATTTAATTTTATTGTTCAAACTTTTTTTCTATTTTTTTATGAGATTATCTTAATCTTATGTCAATAGTTGCCAAGTTTGCTAGTTCACCTATTTAAAAAGGTTTTTTTTTTGTTTTTTAAAATTGTTTTCTTTTATAGTTTTACTTTTTAATATTAGATTTTTTTTATAATCGGGATAGATTTAGATATTTTTTTTTTACTTTTTTTGTTGTTATTTTTTTATTTCATCTATTGTTTTGTTTTTTCATATTATTTAAATTACAAAGTGAACTAATGAATTGAGTCTCGAATTTTTTATCCTTGCAATTTTTTATACATAAAAAAAATAAATTATCCAGCCCTTGGCGACAAAGTTGGCGTCAAATCTAGTATTTTCTATGTATGTTTCTTTGGAGCTGATGGGTAAATGTGTGGCATCTTACCTGTAAAAATATCAATTAGCAAATAAAAGGGTCTGATTTATCCTCCAGTCCGAAAAACACACTTTTTTTTTTAGCTACTCCTTTTGATACATAACGTGCCCACTTAAGATAACCCAACGGTTAATGCTTTGCCATCTCTATCTCCAAAAAGTTTTTTCCTACAATTGCAGAGGCTTTAAAACCAATTTGATCTCTTTCCAACCTCTGCTGTAAATCTTACCAGCCCTTTCCATCGCTAGTATCAATTGGTCTTGATCGTGTTAATTTGAATTTATTCTATGCTTGCACCACCAACGGAGAGTTTTGGTTCAGAAACTAAGCAAAGGCCAAGAAAAAAAAGAATATTCGAAGGAGAGTGAGTTAAATTTAGCCTATAAATATAAATCCACTTTCAGCACCAGAAATGGACAGTCAGGAACGATAATGGGAACCTCTAAACTTCAGGCAAACCTAATATTCTGGCAGCCAACAAGGATTGCATTGAAAACGTTTCGTATTGGATGATGGCCATGCAATGAGAGCTTTGTGATAATGGAGCACACAGCTTCAGGGAATGATTATTAAGGAACTTACCACGCAAAAGCCTAAAACTTTGCGACAGACACCTCATGCCACTAAGGGTAGGGAAGTGATGATGAGCACTCCTACTCTAGGGCAATAGGATATAACTAGTCATATCGCGGGGCTTTGCTGCAGGCCAAATATATTTTTTTTTCTCTGTAAAAAATGATATTCATTCAACGCAAGATGAGGTTTAGAATTAATACACCTTCACTGTAGTACCCTTTACACGATAACGAAAAAGAAAGATGGATTAATCATTCTTGCATGAACGTGTGGCGTCAAAACTGGACTCGTAAATGGACCCTCCCTTGCTCAAGTAGTAAAATCCAAGACTGACAAAAAGAAAAAGAAAAAAGAAGCAGGGTTGGGTGAGGTTTAAAATGGTGGGCTACAGGAAAAGAGAGATCGAGAAAGGACGGGGGAGGGGGGATACCAGGTTGTTCCAACTTTCAAGTTTCAACGAGGGAGAACGAGAGAGAAAATTGCAACGGGAGGAGCGTCTGCTGTCAAAGAAAAAGGGGGAAATATGATTTAGAGTTTTTTCATAAAAAAATAGGATGAATTCATGATCTGGTTCAAACGGTTTCAGTTTTTTTAAATTGAAATCAGACCAAACTTAGTGGTTTTTTTGGGTTTTTTCTTTTAGTTTGGCTTTTTTCGATTAATGTTTTTTTTTTCTGGTTTAATTAGTTGATTGATTTTTTGAACACCTCTAATCTAAATAAATTCTTATGTTGGAGGGCAATTTAATATTTTAACTATGTATAGAAAAAGAAAAAGTCAAGAAGGCCCTTGCAAAAGGTATATTAAAATTTTACTTTTAAAATAATTCAATTATTACATTGTGCTAAAAAAATCAAATACCAGAAGATTCAGGATTTCAAAAAACACACTTTTTAATAGGTTTTCTTACATTTTGTGATCCATTCCACAAGTTGCATGGCCAACTACAATATCTTTAGCATCACAAAAGAGGCCTTTTTTATGCATTGTCTGCTTCTTCAATTCAGCCACTCTCGATTCTTTCATCATCAAGGGTAGATTAAGGTCTTGATTTCTCTTAGAATCGACCTCTCTCGATTCTTTTACCACTGAGGCTAGATTAGGGTCTTGTTTGCCTTTGAAATCGAGAATTTCAGGGGTTTCTTTAAAAAAAACTTAAAGAAGAAAATGTTGGAATTGAGTTAGTTAATAATGTCCTAGTCTTTAGGATTAAGAGATTAGGTTTGATTTATTCTTTGCTCACTAAACCATGGTTGTGGGAGTGCTAAACATGGGTTGCATATTTTTCTGTTTTTCTGTTATAAAGGCTTGATATATGCACCAGCCTTACTATTGAATAAAACATGTTCCATTCTCCTCATTCTAAGAGTTTCTTTAGTGCTTAAAGTTTTCTGGCTCTAACAAGTGGTATCAGAGCTTCATCATAGAGAGATGAAGGGAATATAAGAACCTGCAGCGTTCTTATGAAGAGAGGGAGAGTGCAGAGAAGGAAAAGGAAAGAAGGGGAGATCGAAAGCATGACAGTTGAAGGAAATTCTATCCAACTAGTTATTCTCATGTTTGATGGTCGCTATGACCATTGGGCCATGTTGATGGAAAATTTCCTACGATCCAAAGAGTATTGGAGTTTGATCAAGACTAAAATTCTTGTAGTTGCAACTAGAGCACAACAAACGAAGACACAACAAAAGATTGTGGAAAATATGAGGCTGAAAGATTTGAAAGTAAAAAATTACCTCTTCCAGACCATTAATTGTACCATTATAAAGAAGATTTTGAACAAAGATTTTGTAAAAGGAATATGGGATTCCATGCGTTAGAAGTATCAAGGGTCTATTAAAGTGAAATATGCTTAATTACAAGCATTGCGTAGAGAATTTGAGCTTCTTGGAATGAAAGCATGAAAGAGTGTTGATGATTATTTTGGCAAAACTCTTACTATTGCCAATAAGATGAAACATCATGGTAAACATATGGAGCAAACTGTCAGCATTGAGAAGATTTTGAGATCCATGACGGTAAGGTTTAATTATATCGTATACTCCATCGAGGAATCAAATAATCTTGCTGAAATGACCATTGATGAACTTCAAAACAACTTGCTTGTGCACGAGAAAAGAATAAAGGGACACACAGATGAAGAGTAAGTTTTCAAGGTCACTAGCGGAGAGAAGTTTGAAGCAAGGGAGGACGATCGATTTAGAGGCAGAAATAGAGGTCGTGAAGGCTTTAGAGGCAAAGTCAGAGGCTGGGGAAGACAACCTTTCAACAAAACCATCATCGAGTGCTTTCGACGTCATAAACTAGGGCATTTTTCTTATGAATGTCCTAGTTGGGAAAAGGAAACTAATTATACAGAACTGGATGAAGAAGATGAAATGTTGCACATGTCATACGTGGAACTTCACAAATCAACTGGAAAAGAGGTATGGTTTTTAGACTCAAGTTGTAGTAGTCATATAAGTGGGAATAAATTGTGGTTTACAAAATTAGATAAAGGGTTCAGACACTCGATCAAGCTAGGCAACAATTCGAGAATAGCAGTAATGGGAAAGGGATGTGTGAACTTGAATGTAGTTGGAGTGATGTAAAAGATTGGTGGTGCTTACTACATCTCGGAGTTGAAAAACAATTTGTTAAGCATGGGTCAACTACAGAAGAAAGGCCTAGCAATACTTATCCCAAATAATATGTGCAAACTATTTCACCCAACTAGAGGCCTCATTATGGAGATGGTCATGACCTCTAACAGAATGTTCATTATGCTTGCAGCAATGCTTCTAAAAGAATCAGTAGCTTTCTTTCAAACTAGTGAAGAGGGTGAAACACAACTATGACACAACATGTTTGCTCACCTTAGTTTCAAGGGCTTAAGGAATTTGTATTACAAGAAGATGGTTAAAAGGCTATTATCACTTAAAGCTCCCACGAAGGTGTGTACTGATTGCTTAGTCAGGAAACAACACAGGAACAACATCTCGAAGAAAGGCTACTGGAGAACCTCATACAAACTGCAATTTGTGCATTCGAACATTTGTGGACCTGTGAACCCAAAATACAACAGTGGAAAGATGTACCTAATCATTTTCATTGATGATTTAGTAGAAAGTGTTGGGTTTATTTCATTTTAAAAAATTCAGAAGCTCTTAATATATTCATAAGGTTCAAAAGTTTAATTGAGAAAGAGACTGGTTTTTTGGTGGGTTGTTTACGAACCGATAGAGGTGGTGAATTCACTTCTAAAAAGTTCAATAAGTATTGTAGCATGAATGGGATCAAGAGACAATTAACTGCAGCAGACACACCTCAGTAAAACAAAGTTGTTGAGAGGAAGAACCAGACGATCATGAATTTAGTTAGAAGCATATTGTCCGAAAAACATATTCCTAGAGAGTTCTGGTCGGAGGGGGTAAACTAGTGTATACATGTACTGAATATGATTCCTACTTTAGCAGTCAAATATCTCACACTTGAAGAATCATGGAGTGGTGTTAAACCTCTAGTAGAATACTTTTGATTGTTTAGTTGCATTGGCCATGTATATATTTTGAATGTGAAAAGAACAACACTGGATTCAAGGAGCTTAAAATGTGTATTGTTGGAAGTAAATAAAGAAACAAAAGGCTATAGAATGTATAATCCAGTCACAAAGAAAATGGTGATAAATTATGATGTGATCTTTGAAGAAAATGAAATTGGGACTGGACAGAAGGTGTCACCAATGTGTTGCTAAAGTGGAAAGATGATGAGAACGATGTGATTAAAGAAGAATTTGAAGAAAATAAAGATGAGGTTAAAGAGCAAGAGCATAATGAAACAGCTGGAGTAATTAGTCCTTCTTCATCAAGTTCGTCTCCAACATACTCAGCTGAAAATAATGAGTCTAATCAACTTGCTACCAGAAACCGAAGAACACTATACTAGATGCAGGATTATGTCACAGGTGCAAGTTTGTATGAAGAAGAAGAAGAAACTTAAAACATGCTACTCTATACCACTGTCGAAGATTCATACACGTATAAAGAAGCCTCAAGAAGTCAAAAATAAAGAGAAGCCATGGATAATGAGATTTTAGTAATAGAGATAAATGGTACGTGGGAACTAACTGTTCTACCAAAGAATGCTAGAAAGATTGGGGTAAAATGGATATACAAAACGAAGCTCAATGAGAAGGGAGAAGTGGACAAATACAAGGCTAGGCTTGTAGCAAAGGGGTATGCACAACAACATAGGATTGACTACACTAAAGTGTTCACACCAGTGGCAAGATGGGATACAATCCAGATGGTTCTAGTTATGGTAGCACAGAGAAAATGGAAAATGTATCAACTGGATGTAATAACCGTATTTCTCCATGGAGAATTAGATGAAGATGTGTATGTAGAACAACCTCTTAGTTACGAGAAGAAGGAAGAGGAATACAAAGTTTTCAAGTTAAAGAAAGCATTATACGTATTGAAGCAGACACCAAGAGCCTAGTTTAGTAGGATTGGATCAGATTTTTTTTAGGAAGGGTTTGTTTGATGTCCAAGTGAACATACTTTATTTGTCAAAACTCAAGGAGAAGGAAAGATTCTGGTGGTGAGCTTGTACTTGGATGACTTGTGTTCATTGGAAGTAATGAGGAGATGTTTGCAGAGTTTAAAGCTTTAATGAAACGAGAGTTTGATATAACTGATTTAGGTAAGATGAAGTTTTTTCTCAGAGTTGAGGTTGTACAAAATGACGAAGGAATTTATTTGAGTCAAAAGAAATATGCTCTGGAGATTTTAGAGAGGTTTGGCTTGGAGAATGCAAATCCAATTCGTAATCTAATGGTACCGGGTATTAAATTGATGAAGAATGAAGATGGAAAACAAGTGAATATGAATTAATACAAGTAAATGGTATATAGTTTTATGTACCTATCAGTGACTAGGTCGGACCTTATATTTGTGGTTAGTTTGGTCAGTAGGTATATGGAGAGACCAATAAGTCTACATATGCAGGCTATCAAGAGAGTTTTGAGGAATGTGAAGGGATCAGTGGACTTGGGAATTTGCTACAAAAGGGGAGCTGAAAGGGGAGCTGCAAGTGATGAAATGTTAATGGCCTTCTCTGATAGTGACTATGTCGGTGATCAAGATGATCGTAAGAGCAATTCTAGATATGGTTTTATGCTTAATGGGAAAGCAGTTGGTTGGAGTTTGAAGAAACAACTAGTGATCTCCTTTTCAACAATCGAGGCAGAGTTTATAGGCAGCATATTGTGCTTGCTAGGCGGTGTGGATGAGAAGAGTGTTAGAAAAGTTAGATTGCAAACAAGGTACACTTTCTATCATACACTGTGATAACATGTTTACGATTAATTTAACAAAGAATTCAATTATGCATATCAGAAGTAAGCATATAAATGTCAGGTTTCACTTCCTACATGAGCTTTGCAAAGAAGGTGTAATTGAGTTAAAGCACTACAATTCACAAGACCAAGTTGCTGACATTATGATAAAAGCATTGAAGATAGATGTATTTGAGAAGCTGAGAAGTTTGTTGAGCATATGTGTGGTATTAAGTGGTTAAATTACTTGTTGAAAGGGAGGAATTGTTGGAACTGAATTAGTTAATAATGTTCTAGTCTTTAGGATTAAGAGATTAGGTTTGGTTTATTCTTTGCTCTCTAAATCATAGTTGTAGGAGTGTTAAATGCGGGTTGCATATTTTTTTGTTTTTCTGTCGTAAAGGATTGATGTATTCACCAGCCTTATTATTGAATAAATCATGTTTCAGTCTCCTGATTCTAAGAGTTATTTCAGTGCTTAAAGTTTTCGGGCTCTAACAGAAGAGAGATATATTTCAATGAATTTTAAAGAATTATTTAAAATAATTTATTTTTTATATATTTTTGAATTATTTTAATAGATTGGTATCAAAAATAATTTTTTAAAAATAATAAAAAATATTATTTTAATATATTTTCGAGTGAATAGTGTTTAAAAAAATAACCGTTACCAAACACTATCTAAAACAAGGTTTGATATACTACAAATATAACATTATATTATATTTATTGTCCTCCATGTTTTCTTTTTTTTAAAAAAAAAAAAAACTTATTATACGCAGACACATAAGTTATTCCGTAAATCTTATTAAGAGATGTAAAAAGCATCACAATTGGATCCTACGTATATCTTTTCTTTGGTGTCGATGGTGGCTCGAACTTATTTTTTTAATTCTTATGTTGAATAATGTGGTGTAAGAGCTTTTATTTATCTAAAAAAATCAAGAAAATATTAATTTTAATATTTTTTAATAACTTTTCAGTTTAAATATACTTAAGAAAATACTTTGACTAGAGTTGGATAAAATACACAACAAAGCCCTCTAAAATTGCTGGGAATTATCCTATATGATATTTTATTTGCAATTAGAATGAGATAAATCGAGAAGCGTAGAAAGGTTTTTGAGATTTTCTTACCATAATTAAAAACATGTTTTTTTAAAGATTGCTTTATCGGCCTTCTCTCGATTTTCCTTTAACAATTGCTCTATCATTCAATTTAGAAAACGTTTTCTGTTTTCGACATATTTAATGTGGGATTAATTTTTAATTCTTGGAGTCAGAAGCGTATATATATAAAAAAAATGCTTAGTTTTTCTTTTTTAAATAATAATAGTAAATTAAAAACCTGTTTATTTTACGTTTCAAAAATGTTTTCATGGCCACACCACTCTCCACCGCAGCCCCATTGTCATTGGGCCACTCCGCCCACTCCCATTATACTAGGCGGAGTCCCACGAAAGAAACCCAATGTTTTAGCAATGGACCCGCAAAGATATACATAAAACTGCCACCAAATGGGCCATAACCCATAAGGATCCGATCGCATGGAATGCTTCCTATTTGTTCACACGTTACCTTGCAATCCTGATGCAAACGCACACATACATTATTCCTATGTTTCCATTCCTTTTCTGTTTCATTGCTTGAAACTCTTCCTATTCTGTTTCATTGGGTTTCCAGTTCCTCTCACTAACATGGAAGTAATCATCTTCTAGTCAAAGAAAACTTCAAGCAAATGGAATTAAGTTCAAGGTTCCTGATTTATCATATCCATGAGTCTGTAACTTTTGTGTATGACCAGTGACAAGTCCAATAAGATTCACAGCATGATGTAATGGCAAAGACAGTACGTAAGAAAAAACCTTTTGATAAGAAAAGGTTACCTTATTTTAAAGATTCAACAAGTCTGTTGCCGAATACACTGGAACTATAAGAACAAAAACCCATAAGTTGCTTGAGGATGTTGCTTTCTCTTCTCCCTCCTTGATAACAGAGTCTCTTATTTCTCTTGGAAGGATGTAAGTGCCCTCTGTTTTGTTGCGCTCACAAAGTCTATTTGGTGTATCTGAATGTGGCCTTTTACAGGAGAATCTCAATCCTTTTATGAAATGGAACAATCATCGACTTCATGAAAACCGAATCCTTGAAGATTTTCCTGATGAATCCGGACTGGAAACTAGCTTAAGTGTTGGCCACCAACCCTTTTTGGCTCGATATGCGGGGAGAGAATCAGGGCAGAAAATGTGATTTCTTACTTCAGTATCACGGACACAACGTTCAATATTACGGGCATGTGTTTTTCGTTTCCTGGGAGGATCAATTGGCAGCTGGGACTAGGGCGGAAAGAGGGCAAAAGATCAACTTCCATATGGGCAAAACCCAGAATTTCTGCAGAAAAAAGCATCGTTTTGTTTGAAGATTTACACCATGCTCCTCCCCAATGTAAAAAAAGCGCCCCATTTCACGTAACGTGAAACGATGTCGTTTTTGTTCCTCAACTAGAATTAGGTTTCCTAATGGAATCACACTAAACTTCATATCAGTCCCCATGTTTTAGTTCTCTTATTTTTTTTCAATTTGCACCTTTTCTCTTAATTTATTTCAATCTTGACCTGACCGAATTAAAATATGTCCTTTGATTTCTCCATTGCTCATATATCAGCCCTTGGTTCTTCGATTATTCATTTTTAAGCCTGACTCCCAATTTCAATTTTCTTTTTTCAGTTAAGCTTTTGATTGATTTACTAAATTGGCAATTTATTTCAAACTCATTCATGAACTTCTAATTTTTTTTACCTTCAACCAAATCAAACCAATTTAAACCTTTTTCTTCTATTCAAACCTTAGTTATGACCCATAATTTCTCAAACTCAAATTTTGCATGTGATACTTAATTATAGGTATGATTTCAACCCGTATTTTATTTTTCATTTTTTAGGTTTTTTATGATTATCTAACCACACAAAAATTAATAAAAAATACTAAAACATCAAAATGATAAAAAATTGACTAAATTTACCCCCTCACACTATATATATATATATATATATATATATATATATATATATATATATAATGTTTTTTTATTAGAACTATATAAAAATGGAGGGTCAAAATTTGAGTTCTGACATAAATCAAAATGACAGGGATTAGATATAAACAAAAAAAGTTGAATGCATTGGTCTAAAAAAAGATATGACCACCGGTGCCCATCTAGAAGTGTGTTTGAAACACTCATTGTCTTATTGCAAAAGAGGTGTTAGACTATTCAGACATCACCACAGAATGCAGGGTTTGGTGATCAAATGACCCCACACATGCTAGTAAAGTTTTTTTAATATGTTAAATATTTGTTAAAATACAAAAACACTTGAGTTAACTTGACATTAGCAAAAAAAAAAAGAAAAAAACATGAAGAAAAGACCAAAACATTCTAGAAAATAGTTTTGTTAATTTTGAACCCATGGGTAATTAAGTAATTTAACTTTAATAAAAAAATCAAAAAAAACATAAAAAAAGCCCTTTGGCTTAAGCTACCTTTTTTTTGTTAATTGAAAAAAAAATAAAGCAAAAAAATGACATAAAAAACAACTTGAATCAATTCGAGTTAATTTGCGAAAACTATAGTCTAAGTCATGAGACGAGAATAACTTCATAAAAAGCAAATTGAGACAAATCATGAAGTATGATTCTCAATCAACCCAATATTAAAATATAAAATTGAGAAAAAAACTCAATTAGAAAAAAAAGGATAAAAACTCTAGTCAATTGAGTTAAGTCAAACTCATGGTCTGAGTTATTAGATTGAAATAATCTTATAAAGAAAAAATTTCAATCTTCAATAAATCTAATACTGAATAATGAAATTGAAAAAAAAACATTGATTGAAAAAAAAATCCAAAGAAAGGTGAAAGAATTATTATAATGAATTTTTTTTTAAAAAAAAAAATCCTTTCTCTTCTAGTTTTTTGTTAACAAGATTCTCGAATTAACTTTATTCAAAATGGTGTTATGCTTTTAATATATAAATTTTTTATTTATCAATATATTTAAGTTTTAATTAATAAAATTTTAATATCTAAAAAATTAAACACATACATTGAGTATATCTTGTCACATATATAGATAAAAATTAAAATTAAAATTTTGATAGCAAGTCAGAAAAAAAAAAAATACCAAGGAAAGTTTTGAAACTAAATATTATAATCATAATTTATTCCTATAGATTTATTGTAAATTCTTCTTTTTCAAATCAATAAAAAGCTAATATCATAACTTATAGTTTAAGATGCATATAAAATATTTTTGAATAAGAAGTAAAAACAGAAAAATCAAGAAACTCATCTCCCATGATAGATCAACACATATCAAGATTCTTTAGCTAGTACAGGAGTTTAATGATGTATTATTTGTTTCGTTGTTATTTTTTAAATAAGTCTTCTTTTTTAATAAAATTATAAAATCAAATAATACATTAAAAACAGAGAGAATAATTAAAATTTTAAATTCAATATACATCAAGAAAATAAAATATATTATATTGTTTTTTTTTAAATAACTACCTTTTATTTTGGTTTCACGATATAAGTTCTTTATATTAAAAAAGAGAATAATTAAATATCTAAATTTGATATGCATTGAAAAAAAAATATTATATAATTTTAAAAAAACAATTAACTGCTTTTGAAGTTTGAGGACATAAATTTATAAAATTAATTTCAATCCTTAAAAAGAAATTTAAAAATTGATACCCGGTTGAAAAAAAATAAAATGCTATAAAAATATATAAAATTTAAGTTAAATATTTGTAGGGGTGCAATTTTTGTTAATGCTCTTGTTCAAATACACATAATATAACGACTTTGATAACACACACAAAAAATATTTAAAAAGACATAATTAAATTATTAAACAATTATTTATATATGAATAATTGAATGACTAAAATTGATTATGACTGCAATGTGGGGGCATACGATAAGTTAAACTATATAATAGTACCTTTGTTTTCAGCTGACATAATGTTTATTTCAACTTGGAAGTAAAGTTGCAAAATTGGAAAGCATTTAAAGACCGAATAATTCTATACTATCCATAGAAAAAATAAAAAGAATAATTTAGGACCCTTTGTTGTTTTATCTATTATGTGATTTATTTGGCATAACAAACTGTAATGCATACTTTAACAAAAAAAAAAATATTAATATATTTCCAAGTAAACAACACTTATAAAATTAAAGAAGAGAAGTCAGAAGAAAGCTAGCTAAATTTTGAAATGTGGTGACAATTGAAAAGATAACTAAACACTTTATAACATAAAGATGCATATATATAGTAAGACCGAGACTCTTCTAATATTTTGTAAAGATTCATGAAAAAAGTGACGACTCCTTATTTTAAATTGCAACTTGGACTCTTAATGATGAGACGGCTAAAACATGTGTGAATCACTAAATTAGAAACTGATAATATAATAAAATGAAAAATCTCAGATGAGCCTCAACCCAACCGAGTCCCACCAGTGTGTTATGACCTCTGTTTTCTTAAACTCGGCTCGGTTTTGGCCTTGGGTCGGCCGGGTCCCAAGTCGACCGACCCATCAGGGCAGCTCGAGTTTTAAGATTATAGTCCACAATCCCTAGACTTGGTCAGATCAAGCTCAACCCTTCATCTCTCTTTCTCTCTCTTCCCTTTCTCTCTCATCCTTTAGCTTGGTATAGTCTCGTTTATTATTCATGAATAGTGTTTATTATGTAAAACTCGTTCAGAACGAGTCCCAAGTCCCAAACTTGGTTAGACCAAGCTCATCTCTCTCTCTCCTCTCTTTGTTGGGTCTGACCGAGCTCCTTTATCTCACCTCATTTTACTATTTATGAACCATACCATTTGCATGGTACCATTCATGCATCGTACTATTCATCATTATTCATAAATAATATCATTTCTCATATATTTAACCAGATATTTTTCTAGATAATTTCTAGATATTTGTCATATATTTTCTAAGTTATATATTCTCAGGTTTTCAGATAAAGAAAATGGGGTCTAAACACTTATCTATACAATTCTTTATTATACAAATAACACGAGATAGAGAACACACATATCTTCTCTGCATATAAAATCACCATTTTTATCTTCTTTAATTTTTACTTGCTTGTCAGTTAAGAAAAACTCGAATACTAACTCAAGCATTGAAATGACTTGTTTTACAAGTACGACTCAGGCCTGGGTCTCATTAGCTAGGGAAAGTCAGAATTTTTAGTTAAGTTTTTCCATGACTTCATCAGTGGCTCCATTTGTAAAAGTCTCAACAAAAAATCAGTCCATTCCCTTTCTTTTTTTTAAAAAAAAACTTTCCATGATGGACTAGTCTCCAGAATAGGAAAGGGTGATTGATCTACCCACAAAGACTACAGCTCTTATTAGGCTTCAACAACTTTGCACCAAATTCATTTACCTAACGATGTTGTTGCGGTGATGCAACTGTATCTTTGTACTATTTCTCCTACATAACAACAAGCTTATATACATGCACTAAATACACACATATACAACTCCATTTCCATAGAGAAACAAGGTAAAATGACTTATATACGAGTAACACTCGCACTCTTACAATAAAAATGAGATACACATCTCATTCTTACATGAGACACTCCAAACAATCTAGTCACCATCAGTTTTCATCACCTCACTCCACCATAGAAAGACCTAGGCATCAGACAACCTCCATGACTTCACTAGTCCGTGAGCCACAACACAATGCTCACCAAAAGACTCCACTATGTCACATAGTGTTACAAACTCAACTCATCGAAGACCATGTCTCTATAAAATTCAGTCTAGATAACTATGAAGGATTTATAGACCTTCAGGGGAACATCTAAAATGTGAAAAACATTTTAGAGCTTATCACACAAAACATTGATGTTATGTATAAAGTTCTTCTAACAACTTTTTACGAATATGTTAAAATGTGGTATCATAACCTAAAACATGCCTCTACCATAAGTCTTCATAATCATTTTGTGAAGCTTATCTCTCACTTTATCATAAGCATTCCTTTCAAAAAAAAGTACCACATAACTCTTCATAGTCACATAATGAAAAAAATAAAAGTACTAGAGCCTGTCTTCAAAGGTTCAATGAAAATTTCTTAAGTGTGGAGAATATGCTTGAACTCATCGCCATTGAAACTCTGATGAATGGGGTCTATAAATATTCCTTATGAGAAAGGTTATACACACTATCTGACAAAAATCTTCTCATCATCAAACACGTGATGAAAAATTACAACAGGTTAGAAGAAGCTGGCGTGACTAGACAAAATCATCCACGCTTCCAAATATAGGTAGAGTCTCTACCACGCCATCAATCTCCAATAAAAAATCCAAAAGAAAAACTAGAGGGCACATCTATGATTGTTTCACATTTTCCAAGCTCATGACCATACCTTTGACCACCACACGAACAAAGGTGCTAACTGTTATTCAAAGAAAAGACTTCTTATAACATCCACCTCCAAAAAAATATGGTTTAGACATAAAGAACCCCATTAAGTTTTGTCTTTTTCACCATGGCAATGAGCATGACACTAAGGACTGTCATACACTAAAAAACAATGTAACAATTGATTATCAGTGGTCACCTCCACTAATTTATAAGAGAGAAAAAAAAACAGCCAGAGGTAGGGAGAAAGGTCCATGCACTTACAAAAAAATAGCCAGAGCTAGGGAGAGAGGTCCATGCACTTACATTGTTGCCTAAGATTAAATAAACCATGGATTATCTCTAAAGATTTGAATCTCCATTTTTTTTTCTTTTAATAGAATAAACTAAACTATACATGGCTTAGTTAGTACTATTATAATATTATGCATAACTTGGTTTTACTATTTATGAACAGTAGCATTACTTTATGCATAACTTGGTTTTACTATTCATGAATAGTATTTTTCAAGGCTTGGACTAACCGAGTTTCACATTCAATTTACTATTCCATGAATCGTAATAATGGCTACTGGCTTGTAAATGATAAGGAGTTTAAGCGATAATAGCTAGTCAATCTCTCAATCACAAGTCTATGTGGCCACTATCTCCAATTCTTCAATTCTTGTGACCAAATTTCTCTAGGTCTTTGTCACCAATGTCTCTAGGCCTTCGTGGCCATGTCTCTAGGTTCTCGTGAACAATTATCTTTACGTCCTTATGACCAAATCTTTCCACGTCTTCAAAGACAAAGCATAGCGATAGAAGTAAATTTTGCACTGTAAGTATTTTCTCCCCTTCTTTAGCTAGATAAAGTCTTCCAAACATATATGTTTATAAGACTTTGACGTACAAGTGATAATACAACAAAAAAAAAAGATAAGAAAAAACTTGGTTAGGTTGTGGCTTCATCAAGTTCTTTTCTCTCCCTTCTCCTTCTCTCTCACCCCTTAGCTTGTTATAGTTTAATTTACTATTCATGAATAGTATTTACCATGCAAAGATAATTCAGAACAAGTCTTGATTCCCCAGACTCAGTCAAACCGAGCTTTACCCCCTCATTTCCCTCTCATCCCTTAGCTTGATATAGTACTATCATTTACTATTCATTAATAGTGTTTGTCATGCAAAACTTGTTCAGAACAAGTCCTAAGTCCCAAACTCTATTAAACTGAGCTCCACTCTCTCATCTTTTTCTCTCTCTTTCTTTGGTCGATCTGACCAAGCTACCTTATCTTATCTCATTTTACTATTCATGAATAGCATTATTTGCATGGTACAATTCATGCATGGTACTATTCATCACTATTATCCATTATTTATAAATAATACATTTTCTCATATATCTCACCAAATATTTTTTTAGATATTTGTTAGATATTCTCCAAGCTGTATATTCTCATGTTTTAAGAGAGAAAGAGGGACTTGAACAGTTACCACTGCATTTCTCTATCATATAGATAACACTAGACAAAAAAACACACATCTCTTCTCTACACACAAAAAACATCTTTTTCATCTTCTTGAATTTTTATTTGCTTGTCACGTAAGAAAAACTCAAATACCAACTTATGCATCGAAGTGTCTCTCTTTCCATGAAGAACTTGTTTTACAAGTACGACTTAAGCCCATAACTCAACAACCAGGGTATATCAAATATCTTTCTGTGAAGTTTTTCCACGACTTCATCTAGAACCTATTAATGTTCATGACACAAACAAAAGTCAATAATAAATGAAATTCACTTTCACAAATTAATTATTATACATGAAATGTCACACTAATTGATGACTTTTTGATGTAACACTTGATTCTTTTTCTTTGTTTAGCTGATAAACTTAATGTATTTACAAGAATCATGTATATAATGTCAAATTACAAATTAGCTATGTATATGCTAGAAAAAAAATGCAGAATATAGAATTCAAATAGAAACAAGATACAAGGAATAAATGAATTAAAATACAAAAGTAGAAGGTGAAAGGCAAAATACTCATAAACTAGGTGTTGTTGGGCCTAGAATGATAAGATCACCTGTCTGACTCAAAACAAAAAATTTGAAGCCGCCTAGGTCTGGAAGCCAGGTTGGCGCACCTAGTTATCTTTTTTAAATAACACGAACGATGCATTGTTTTCTTGGACAAATGACATGGCATTCACAAATTCATTTTCAACCATTTTCGGTGATGGAAAAATCAGGATTAAAGTTCAAGATCCAAAAAATTAACTTTCAATTTATTTTCATCTAAAAACACCTCAAGAACACCCATGTAATTTTCTTAAAAATAAATTTATCAAACCGAATTAAAACAAACTTTATGAATCTTGATCTGTTTTTTCTTACCAAAGTTAAAAGGAAAAAACTACCTTTATTGAAATCCTTTCTCTAAGACGAACAATTTGACATCAAAATCAACTTTTTTTGTAACTAAAAAGTGGTTGATTAAATATTTCTCCCCTCTCTTTTTTCCAAGAACTTTACCTCTCCTACCCCAACATCCAGGAATAAAAACACAAACAAAAAAAACTTTAAGACCTAAACATGAAGTCTCAAAACAACATGGACCAAATAATACAAACAAATTAAGACTTTAGAGACCAAACTGAAGTTTTTTGCATCTTTTAAAAAACAAAGACTAGAATGATTGTTTTTTGTTTTTTAAAAAAATCAAACCCTCATTTTTTTAATTTGTTTTCCAACAACAAAATCTATTTTGTAAAATTAATGTTTAATTCATAATGAAATATTTGCAAAGACCTCAAATATATATAGCTTCATCTCCTTCTGTATATCATGGGACCTATATATGACTTGCTCCATCCGGGGACATCTCCCAAAAACAGCAACAAGAAAGAAGAATTCATGGCTGCTGGAGGTAGAGGGCTATGATCTAAGCGTACTAATTAACTAGTAATCAAACGCTTTCTCTAATTCGAGGCTAGAGGCACGCGATTTGCAGTTTGCGAGAGTGGACCAATTAGCAAACATTTTTCAAGTGATTTGTTCATATTTGCCTCCCACACGCAAAGAACTCCTCCAGCTTTTGCTTGTTTTTTCTTCTCATGTTTTTCAATGACTTGGAGGCTTTGAAGCTCTCCTACTAACCTAATATTATACCCTTGTCGATGTATATATTTATCTGATAGTGTACGTGTCACCTAAAAATCTCACTCTTCCTGCTTAACTTGTATCCAGAGCTTGAGTAGATGTCCAGACCATGGAATCTTGTTAATGTTTCCCTCCTAACCAAGAGTCAGGGTACTGTATTTTATAGCAAATTAATTTAATACAAAAATTTAAATGGTTAAGTGAGATCTCAAGATATAATCTATATTATTTTTAACATATATTTTTAAATTTTAACTTTAAAACTTGCATAAACTCACATTAACTTGTGTTTAAATTTTACTAAATAAATAGAAATAGTAAAATTCAAACTCGTGACCGTTTGATTATCGAGTCTTTGATATCTTGTCAAAGATTCAATCCAATCTAAACACCTAAATTATTAATTAAAATTTTAAAATATAATTTATATTATTTTCTAATAATATATTCTTACCTATCTACTGAAGTGAAGGATTAAAGGATTGTCGATCCTATCTAGATAGAGAAGTGTAGAGGCAATACTGATAGCACGGCACGCATCGAATGTTAACGTCTTCAAGCATCTATATCCCCACTGCCCAGGCTCTCCATATATGCTGCTATGCGTCGTCAGTTGTACCGCCTGATTGTTTGCTATTTTGTCCACGTTATCGCGCTGGAACCAGACCAATTTAAAACTTATTTCGAAAATATTTTATTTTGATATAGACTCTAAAATACACTAACCGCTAAAAAAAAAAAAAAAGAATTATTCATTACAGATTGTCTCCTTAACAGCCTAGATTTCCAGTAGCTGACAATAGATAGATAGTATTATTAATACTCATGAATTGATGAATTGGTTTCCTTGTATAATCAATGAAAAATGTTATATTAAACTGTACAATTTTTCAAATGGTTTTTTAATTTATATTATTATTCCTAAATTTTTAACAAACTATAGTATTTTTAAAGAAAAAAAACTCTTACTGCTAAAAAGTGTAACTCAATTAGTCAAATTTTAAACTTGCTTCTCGAATGTTATTAGTTTGAGTGTTATAAAATTTAACATCACTAGCTGAAAAGTTATTAAATTATTAATTTTAAAATTTTAAAAAATTAATTAAAATATATGTAAATTAATTGATAACCAAAGCTAAAAAAAAAAAGAAATATTCCATTAGGCATCCTGCAATACCGAGGATTTCACATCAATTCAATAGTAAAATGTAAATGAAATCAACACACAGATGTGAAAGCTCCGCCGACCGGAAATAGCCTCCAGAATTAGGACAAGACCTTGTACTGAAGTGGGTGTTGTGCAACTAACGCTTACAGCTACAAGTGTCCTGAGCCACGCAAAAGACGTTACATCATGATGCCAACATGTGGATTGAAGGCATGATCACATGGGAGGTTATTGGTTAAGACCACCGTCTCATTACTCTTAACATGGCATGGTTCTTTGTTTAGAAAGACCATCACGACCACTACCGGGTGCCCCGCCTGCCTGCCTGCTGTCTCTGCGCTGTTCACGCGGCGATGACTTGCTTCCATACTAGCCCACACAAAAAGGGTTATGAATATTTAAAGACTCTCTCGGCTTGATTGAATGGGTATTTACCACGCGTATAATGCAATACATGAACTTGACTTCAACATTCACGGGCCGCCGTGACCCGTGAGTCCGACCTTTACTGTTTAACCCAAAAAAATCGAGTTTATGGCGGTGCATTGAGATTGCAAGCCTGTATGTTATTGCAGTGAAGCCATGTTTCTTAAGAAAATTAATTTTTTTGATATTTTTTATTATATCATAAAGTATTTATGTGAAAAATAAACTTTAAAACATTTTTCTACCGCAATCTAAAGAGAGAGGTTTCGTCGTGTTTGTTGGGCTTCAAGCTTCATTAGGCACTTTTTTTTGAAAAATATAAATTTAAAAGGAGAAATTGAACTGTGATCCGTCCCTATTCTATACCCACAATATTAGGCATTTAAGACGTGGGGAGAGAGTTCAACCATCCGAAAAATGAAATATGGAGTGCAATTAAAACATGTAATTAAGAAGAAATCCATTCATATCCACGAGTATAATAAATAATTGAATATGAATCTCACGCAATTTTTTAAAAAAATAATAGTAAAAGAATGAATTAATGTCCAATGGTAGAATAGCAGAGGAAGTCTACAAACAATGAAGACAATCCCTATACAGAACCAATTCATTATCAAAGCAAACCCCAAAAGACAACACCATAGAAGAGTGATGAAAAGAAAAGAAAATCCAAGAATCTTCCTAATTAAACCTAATCTTAAATTCTAAATTCAAATTTACGAAGAACCCATATCGGTCTTTTCTTGCTTGAGCGAAAACATTAATCTTGGCTTTTTCCCTGGCAAAGGACTTTCCACTTCTTGATCACCGCAGAGTGCTTGTAGACTGATTCTTGGACATTCAAATTCAGGCAAAGCAGGCAAGTTCAGGTCAAAGTCAAACCCACCACCGCTTCTTTGACTTTTACTCTGGCTCACGCCACCGCCTCCAACAGCACCACCGTCTGAGGTGGTGATTGCAGCGCTGGCACTACTGCTGTTGTTGCCTCCAATTGTGCCCTCATAGTGACAACGTTTGTGTCCGCCTAAGGCCTGCCCAGTAAGGAAAGTCTTGTGGCAGATAGAGCACTCATGAGTCCTACCATTGGTGGTCGTGGTAGTTGTGTTAGTTGTGGTGGAGGTTGATGGGTTTTCGGCGGCTGTGGCGACGGTGGACTCGGAGGAGGATTTCCTGTGACTGGCTTTGTGCCCGCCAAGAGCCTGGTAAGAAGAGAAAGCCTTGTTGCAAACCGTACACTTGTAAGAAAGATCCAAAGTTGGTGGTTGGGGTGGTGCAGGGGAGGCGGAAGCGGTTTTTTGGGCGGTTGTGGCAGTGGAGCCGCCACGAGCAAGCATGATAAGGCACAGAGCGAGGTATTCTTCCTCGGTCGAAGGGGACTCGCTACGAGGTCTCTTAGAGCGTTTCCTCTTAATCCATGTTTCTTCATAATTAAAAGGAGCGGCTGTTGTAGGAGAGTTCAGAGCTTCAAGAGCCATGATTTGGATTCTTGGTACTGAGTTTTCTTGTGTGAGTGGGCAACGAGAGGTACAAACGAACAAGATTTCCAAGGAGAGGAAGAAAGGTATTGAGAGAGATAGAGAGAGAGATAGGGGGGCCGATCACTGAGTGTAGAGTAAGGAGAGGCTTTGTTTATATATATAGGAGGATGGGGTGGAGTGGGAGAGTTGGTAGGCAGTGAGGTCGGTCAACTAAAGCCATAGAGAGGTGGGGTGGGATTTGTGGAGACTGAGCTACTACTAACAAGAGAGGCTTTGAGGATACGACTAATTCCAATCTCCAAGTCAAAACAAGGGTACGCTTGCCTTTTTAACAAACAAAAAAATAGTAGAGGTAATTTGAATCCTAGGTGAACTCGGGGTCTTTTGGCCGTGTGGAGCACGCATTATTGAGTCAGCAATGAGGCATTAACAAGGTGGATAAGCTTGCAAAGATTGTATTTTTGTTGCCTTGAATATTTTAGTTTCGCGTCCCGCAAGTAAATCTTGGGATGTCTTCCAAGATTATTCTATTAAAGTGACTTGCTCCTTTCCGATTTCTTTCCTTCTTCGGAGTGGTATTAGTTAGTTTTTTTTTTTTAAAAAAAAAAAACAATACCATTCAACTTACTCGAGGAAAAGTAATATATAGCAATTCATTAAGCTTTACTGCACGTGTCTAATACTGCCGGTTTCCGATCATATTGATGTTCGTTATCAAATGGTACTTTTCTTCTCTTACAAATAGAATTAAGCATGGCATTGGAACTGAAATCAGAAACCATTTCTTTTTAACGTTGAATAATAAAATAATTAAACGGAGGTTGAAGAATCCTTTTACCCTTTCTTTTATTTTTTAAATTTGACACATGTAAACGGACAATTTATTAAATAACTATGGTTTTTATGTACTTCTCCAAGAAAATTAACTAAGGAAATTTGCCCACATAGCTGCCATTATATTTAATAATGTTCCAACGATTTTTTGGCGTTTCCCATGCATTATTCCTATATAGAAATGAGATCTAACGTACGATAACAATGCATAGGACTAATGAATCCACACTAATTCTTCTATTTCTTCCTTGCAGATTAAGGTCTTACTCGTCGTCGGCCATTTCTTTATAGTATATGTCTTGGACGTCGAAAACGTTTTGCGGTATTTGCTTGGGCCGCCGGTCTTCCTTCTCTAGAAGCAGACAGACATCCCTTGCTCTGCTTCCTCGTTGCTTCTACGCCGTTGATCGTTCACTCTCACGCGCTGATAAGTGCACAGGAAATTCTTCTGTTAGTTGCTAGTGACCTTATCTAGGAATTTTGAGCTTTATGCTTGGTTTTGGTAGTTTCTTGTTGGGTGGCTATCTAGAAAGACAGCTATCTAATGTTCGCCCAGAAACATCTCTTTCTTTGCCACCTGGACAACTGTCATCCCATGATTATCCCTCCTTTGCATTCTATATATATATATATATATATTGATATAGCTATTAAAACGAACCCAAATTATAAAAAAATTTATTTTAAAGTAAAAAAAATTAAAAATTGTAAAAACAAAAATAAACACAGTCTAGGCTACCCCTACTCCTAGCCCCTCAATTTTCCGATGGAGATTTTAATCTTGATGCAAAGCATAAGATAATTAATTCTAGTTCAACTGTAAGTGTATGTTTTAGTAACGAGGTTACGGTGTTTTTTATAAAATCATTTCAATTAAAAAACTATTTAAAACTATTAAATTTATATTTTTAAAATAAAAATTAATTTTAAAAATAAACTTAGCTAAAATACCAAACACACGTACTTATCCTGGAACCCAAGTGTAGTGGTGATTATTCTGAATGCTAGAAGAAAACATGCGTCGGAGTGATGTACGGGCAAGACAATGAATCTTGCGCTTTCTCACTTCCATTCCATTACATGACAATTCAACGTGTGTTTTTGTTTTTACTAAAATCAAAATAAATAAATTAATATGGTTTTATGATCTTCCATGGTAACTTTCCATTCCATTATTGAGATGTCGAAAATTAATTTTTATATTTTTTATATTTTTAAATAAAAAATATTTTAAAAAATAAGGTGAACTGTCCACGTATCCTTAATTTTTTTAAATCATAAAAAGGGAGGCATAGAAGGGTTATTGATGTCAAATAACATGACAGTTAGCTAGTACAGTCTGGTAGTAGCTAGAGAGGGATAGTGGACTTCTGAAAGCTTCACCGACGCGCAATCGTCAGGGCATACGGCAAGCAACGCGCCAATCTTCTAAAGCAAACACGTGTCACCTCCTTTTTGCTGGTTTTCACATGCTAGCAACCAAATAGAGATAAACCGACTATATATTTTTAACGACCGATATTACCCGTCCATTGGCTAGGGATCTCTAGCAAATCGCCACGTGGAACTTTTATGTATGCTTTTGCCACGTATAACCCTCTTTCTGCTGAGCATCCCTTGCCGCTCTTGACAAGCCCAGTGGCCTCTCTTTCCTTGGTACCTCTTCAAAATTAAATTATGACACTGGAAAAACCGACCCATAAAAATATAATTAATAATTTTTTAACATTTAAAATATGATTTTAAAAAAATTCTCGTAAAATTATAAAAGATATATTTTATTGATTATTAAACCCGGAGAGAAATATAAGACATGAAAATTGTGGAGGAAGAGATTGAGAAACAATAGTATAAAAGCCAAGAAAAAAAGGACAACACTACTACTTCGCTGCGATTCTTCCAAGGTTCTGACGTACTAAAACTTTAGGCCGTAGAGCATAAACTACAATTTTGTAAACCAACAAAAGCTACTCTTCACAGTAACAGTATAATGATAATTTTGTTTTTTCATTAAAAAAAATAACTTAGCGATTAAGTATTCAAATTAACTGAAGACAATTTAATTACACGATAAAATAATTAAAATATCATTGGAAGCTATAAATTTAAAAATAATATTAAGAGGTATTTGTGTTTTCCATGATAATTTTATATTATTATAATGTAAATTGAGCTGCAATTTAATATTTGATAAAATATAAAAAATATTACACAATTAAAAGTACCAAAACACTCTTCAAAGTAAAAATTTTAAATATGGACTCAAAGGGCTTTTTTATCGTTTCACAATAGTTTTTTTTATTATTAAATTAGTCTAGGGACAATTTGATATTTCACTACATAAAAAACAAAAAAATAAGTGACTTTAAAGCACTCTCCTAGAAGCGTGAGAGATGTCCACGCTCTTTGGACGACGAGTATGTCCCTCCCGCGTCCAAAAACACTCATCTACCATGTTAATGGAAGTACCATCACGTTCTCTTTCTAGTAGAATAACACGTGTCGATAGTGGTGGTCCAGTTTGTCATCGATGAGCGTTTTTTCTCTCTCTCTCCTCCTTTAAAAATTATAGTTTGACCCTCTTTATTATTGGTATTTCAACCTCAATCTTTATTCATTTGATTTTTTATTTTTTGTTTTTGTTTTTGATCATTTTATAAAAGTTTTATTTGTTTTCAATCTCATCCTTCCATTCCATTTTGCTATATATTATTTTTTCAATTTAATCCTCATTTTTTTTTTATGATTTTAGGCTCTTTTGTTAAATTAATTTTTCTATTCAATTAATAATTTGTTTTTATTTTTATTCAATTTTGATCCTCATTATTTTGATTTTTTTAGTCCTTTTACTCAATTATTTTTTTTTCTCAATTTCATCCTTCAATCAAAAATAAATTTTATTTTGTATTTTAATTTTGATCCCACTACTTTTAATTATCATTTTTTGTTATGGATCCTTTTGTATAGTTGATATTCTTTTCCAAGTTAATCCTTAAACATTTAATTGGTTGAGAATTGAGTTTTGTGTTTTTTCTATATAGGGTGTTTTTGATCTAATATCCCGGGTCATGAGTTTGAAAAGTAAACGCGAGTTTACATCATTTTTTATAAAAAAAAATATATTTTATTTTCTTTCTAACTTTGTGATTTTTTATGTTTTCTTTTTTATCAGGTTATCCGTATCTCATGATTTAGGGCGCAAGTTTGGTGGATTAACCATAGGCTCGCCTCTTATTCCATGAGTTACAGATTTGTCATACTGACTCAGATTGACCCGAGACGAGTTTTTTGTGTCCTTCCATATTTAATGGATGAAGAATTAAGGTACATTGTTTATCCCCATTTACCAAAAAGTTCCCTGTGTTATCATTATCACTATTTTTTTATTTAGTCCATTTGGTGTCATTATCTATTTTTATTTATCATCTGATTCAAATAAAACCAACTTCTTTAACCATTCTAATTTATGATTCAAATCATATATTTTTTTCACTTCTTTAAAACGTGTTTGCACTACCTGAACATCATTTTTAACACAAAAAAAACACAACGCAGAGTGGTGTTATCAGTCGTAATCCTTCTGGTCACTACGGGATTGAAGTAAAACACATGAGTAAGGGCTTATTGAGTGATGTTATCATTGACTCAAAAATTATGCCAATTAATGGGATGTTAGAATTATGTTGAAGGGTTCATCTAGGAACGCAGTTGAAACCACACTTTTTTAAAAAATAATTTTATTTTATATTTTTAGATTGTTTTGATTTATTGATATTAAAACTGATTTTTTTTAAAATAAAAAATATAATATTTTAATATATATCTGAATAAAAAATACTTTAAAAACAACTGTTATTACACTCTTAAAACACGCCTGTCGTAAACATATTCACTTGGAGTGCTTTGGTATTTTATTTACTTCCATTTCAATAATTACTGTTTGCACGAGTGATTAGCTGGGAAATTGTAAGATCGATAAAGACATATGAGTGGATGGGCACAACAAACAACTTAATTAGGGTCGTGCGGTCGTTGTGAGTAAAATCTCAAGTTTATTGAATTAAAGCACGATTCATATCTAGTCTATAAATGTTTATTATTATTCATTTTTTTTATAGAAAAGAGCATGCCATGTGGTTGGGAATTATCGTTCAAGAAGGCGTAGAAGATTAGATGTATTTCAGAGGGATATACAGAGTAATTGCCAGTGCATGCAGCGAAGATTAGATGCATTCTAGGTTCGCCCATGGTGCTCCTTTCCCCGAGGTAGAGAGGCCCTAGACGGCTAATCAAATGCCAAAAACACCTGGAAATAGAGATGCATGTGTATATCCCACTCAAGCTAAATCAATCTTGTATTTTATTAATCACCCCACAAAGAAAAAACAAAAGAATTATATGAACAGTAAGTCTGAAGAACTCTCCATCATTAAGGAAGGGGATAAGCTTAAACGAGGGAGTTCATAAGAATGTGAATTCTCAGGCTTTTATGCTTTGCCCCAGTCAAGGTTCATCTTCAGAGAGGACAGAAATGAACAAGGGTTCTTCTTCTTCTTCTTCTTCTTCTTCTTTCACGCTGCCAGGCACTACTCGTTCTAAACCGGCCATGCCGTGTCAGAAACAACAAAATAGAAGATACGTAGCTTTATTGTTTTTTTATTCGTCAAGCCATTACACATTCCAGACGTCACTTCTACAGGTTTTATATATCCAGTAGATGAGGAGGAAATCAAGGAGTGTACACATTCATGTATTGCTTTGCGATCCAACTCACATTAGCTGGAGTTCAATGTTTTTGGAACCATGTTTCCTCCTCTCTTTTTCTAAATATATTTACTTAAAATTAATTGTTTTTTATGTTCTTACATCGTTTTAACATCTTAGTATAAAAGATAAATTTTTGAAAAATATTATTTTTATATATTCTCGGATCAGAAAACATCTTAAAAATCATCGCCCCAAACACCACCAAAATTTTCAACGAAGTACTCTACTTCGATGTCGTGTCGGTGCTGTTTTTCTTTTCCCTGAATAGCTATGATTCTTAGCAGCGAAGGCAAATAGAGGAAAAAAACCCCACCCAACTAATTAATTAATGTTGTTGAAGCCACAGCCTTAAGTAGAGCGATTACTTTTTACCATCGTTTGAGATAGGATTGATTATTAATTTTTTTTTATTCAGTTTGATTTTTATTAAAAAAAATAACTAAATTAAATTTTTAAAAAAACTAAAACTAAATAGAAATCAGTTTAAATTGACCAATTTCGGTTCAGTTTTTAAGACAAAAACCGGTTCAAATTGGTTTGGTTTGGTTTTTTCAGTTTTGCTCAGTTTTTTTCAATTTGGCTCGGTTTTTTTCCGGTTTGGCTCGGTTTGGTTTCGGTTCGGTTTGATTTTTTCAGTTTCAGGTTTATAAAACTGAAACCAAATCGAACCGGTCAATTTTTTTAATTTTTTTTTTTTTTACAATTCATTTTTTTTAATTATTTTTTTCTGATTTAATCAATTTTACAGTTTTTTTTCCGCTCAGTTGAGAGATGCATGAACCTTCATAGATTCTGTATCCGTGAATTGAGCATGTGCGTACATATAAGAATTTTCATATAATGATGGACATTATTTCCAACTTAATTAAAAGTCTATACTGACGGGTCAGATTCTATCTTGAATATAAAATTAAACCCTTTTTCTCTCTCGTTTTTTCAACATAACATATTTACAACACATGAGTTGAAAGTTTTTTTTAGAAATATATTAAAATATATTTTTTTTATTTTTTTAAATTTATTTTTTATATAGGCATATTAAAACAATTTAAAAATTAAAGAAAATAATTAAATCGAGGAAAAGATCAAAATATTTTAGAATCGGGACTGGAACGAAAAAACAAACCGCACCTGAATATGTAATTTACAAACTGGAATTTCATGCACCAACGAATTCAATTAAAGGGTTTTTTCTTGGCTGATAATCATGTAATGGTCAAATTACCTCTTCATACCCCGCTGCTTCATGGAAACAGGCTGGAAACTTCAAGAAGGCGAGGAAGAAATGGGATATATATTGACCAATTGAATGATGAATTAGTCAAGTAACTGCTCTTTTCTTATTGGATTATCTCGTTGTTTTCTGTTGAATTTCCTTTGGGGGAATTAACTAGTTATTTAACGTGAACTTCACAGTATGTCGGATAATTTTTTTTAGCACAAATAAATTAATGTGTAGGTTTTATTAATGTAATTTTTGATAGCGAGTAAAAATTATAACCATGAATCAATAAATTGATATTTATATATAATAAAATATAATAAATATAATATATGTTAATAAAGACTCATAATATTTCAAGCTTATTTTTAACGAAGTATAAAAATGAGACAGTGTTTCAATTGCTACATTGATATACTATTTTTTTAGTCTTTGTATAGTAATTTTTCAAAAAAAAATAGATTAAAAAAATTAAAAATGAATTATAAAAGAATTAAGATAAGATAAAAAAAGAATGAAATAAATAAGTGAAGTGTAGAGTGATAAACATTTCAAATATAAATAATATGACAAAAAAAATATGACAAAAAAAATAACTAAAAAGATATTACAAAAAATGAAGATAAAAAAATGATAAATAGATCAAACAGAAAATGATAAAAATTTAAATTTTTTTTAGGAAAACTTGTTTTCTAATAAAAAAAAACAAAAAATTACAGATATATCACCACTAAAAAAATTCAATTGTGTAATTTGTATAGTAAAACACCGTACATGTATAATAATACTTGTACTGAGTGTGTACTTGAACAGACTGATTGGCGAAGTTGTGTTTTCCTTCGTTTTCTAATCCGAATGAAGACTTGGATAAGGCCCAGGCCAGCATTGGAATTTCATGACGTCGAGAGCTAACCATTTCGCCAAGTAACCTGCTGATTCAAAGGGCTAGTTTTTGATAGTCAAAACAATGGGGGCGGCCTTTGGTTTCAGAGATCTAGTGCGTCCTGTTACTCTTGCCTGCCTGAGGATTTAAAGCCATAAAAAAATGGCGAATATCCTCGTCATACCTAAAATCTTATAGCATGCTGCATGGGACCGCTTGTCTCGATATTGTGCTAAATGGGGGGAGGCCGATCTGCCCCAGAACCGTGTATAGTTTTTCCATGCCCAACTTGAATTAGTGGAAGTCAAATACAAAGACCAGCAGACTATATTTTACAGCGTCATCACAGCACGCTTCTCTTTTTTTTTTTTTATATGGGAACTTATCTTCCTTTATGTTGGTAGATCTTGAGTTACGTCGACTTTTCCAATTAACAGGGAGAGAATGGGGGTCTTGTTACTGCTGAGGAGGCGCTGCAAATGGAACTAACGCCTGTAGCTGCCTGGACCTGGAGGATGGCTGAACAACAAGAACTAAATCCAGCCGAGCATTTCCATGGAAAGAAAAGGAATCCAGCCCTTCACGAGCTCACAACAGCCTACTAAAACTAGGTTTTGCTACTTTGCTCAAGAACTGGCCTGCTTGTTTTCCACAGAGCCCGAGTCCCTCTTCTATCAATCTTTTCTTCTTCTTTTTCTGAACCGACAAAACTTGTTGAAAGCACCCATTGTACTCTCCAGTACTGTCCACAACCAAAACCAGAAGCCTGGAACAGTTAGTTGTACATTATTGACTTGTAGTTATTTTTTCTAAGATGATCGAAATTTGAGCCCTCAACTACAACGAAGCAGCAGCAGAAATTGAAAGCTGACCTGGTTTCTGGTCAGAAAAAGAAAAAGAAAAAAAAAAGGGTCAAGTTGTGCTTTCCTCCGTTTTTTAAACGGTTTTCAATTTCGACATGCCTGTTAGACGGTGATAAATATTATTTTTAAAATTAATTTTTATTTAAAAATATATTAAAATAATATTTTTTTTAATTTTTATAATTTATTTGTGTGGTATTGAGAGGAAAATTTATTTATAAGAATTTGTTTTTGTATTCTTGAATCTAATTACTTTAATATCACTTCAATTACTAAAACTAAAGTAATTTTAAAAAATATTTTATAAAATAAAAAATATTTTGGAAAACAATGTTACAGTAATAATTCTAATAATTCAAAGTATGTGGGAATGATGGGCCTAAAACAGCCCTGGTGTTGTTCTTCCTAAAGTGCAGGCTCTTCTACCCAAGTCTGTTTTGAATTAGACAAGTCTCTTTACATGAGGTGAGGCCCAAACCCAAATTTAGATACGTTCTCACTCTTCACTCCCCAGAACCAACCAGTAAAAAATAACAAAAACACAGAGAAAGAGAACGAGACCCAAACGCACCAAAACCTCAAGCTTCACTGTCACCGCTCTCTCCAAGCAAAGAGAAATCAGTAAGCACTCGCTCCAGTCTGCAGTGCACATATAGTATGGCGACTTCTCTGCTATCTCCACTCTCAGCTCCAAACCCAGAAACGGTCAGTTCCTCTGCTGGGTTAAACAAGTCCTCCTTTCTCCCATGCTCCAAACTCTTTTTATTAAGCACTCCAAGAAAACAAAGATGCTACTGCTCTTGCAAGTCCCCTACTGCATCTGGGAGGTCACTGAATCATATTCCCAGCCAGTTTAGACAAGAAAACCTCAAAGATGGACGTCAGTCTCTCTCTCTCTGCTCTGTTTATTTAGTTTGTTATTGTCAGCTTTATTGATTCTTTTTTTTTTAATATGGGAATGTGCCCTTGTTTATATTTTTGAATCATTAATAGCTTTTTTGTTTTTCTTGTTTATGGAATTGTTCGTGTTTTAGAGTCTTTAATGGAAAAGACAGCAACATTGGCCATTTATTTACTTGATAATTCGGAGACTGCCTTTTAATCTTCCCTCATCCATGAGCTCGATAAGTCATAATTGCATTACTATGAGATGAGATGAGATTCAATTATTTTAAGGTTATGCCGGCAGTATACAGATCACTTATTTTGAATGAGACGACTCCTAATTATTCAAGTTGAGACCTTCAGGTTCATGCCATTTAAGATGATCCTTCAAAGCCTATTTATCTATATATAAACTCATCCGGGACACAGGTTTGCTCTTGAATTCCCCCCTCTTTTCTTTTCATTTTCTGTTAACCTGTTTGTGTCGCCCTAGATAAGCCATCAACTTGTGCTCTAATTATGCCTGAAATCACATTCATGTGGTTGAATATGTGTAATCATCTTCCCTAATTTCTTTTCTTACTGTTTAGAATGAGAAGATGGAGACTGTCGGATCCGAAACTGAAGCGTATGCCATTGCAGACACCATGTCTGTAAGTATCATAATCTAGGATTTTCTCTGAACGGAGGTTATTATAATATCTCTTTAGTTCATGCGCCAATATCTGTGTGCGCGCGTCTGTTTGTTGTGTGTCTGCACACAAGATTTTCAGTTATTTTGTCACCGTTAAGTTTATGCTATGGAGCAATATTAAATGTGTGTTTGTTGCCTGTCTGCATTCAATGTTTTCAATTATTTGTTAATTCTTTCATCAATTGTTTAATGTGATTGAAACTTATCCTGTGCATCTCTTTCTAGATGCCTGAAGTACTGCAAATCAACTATCTATACTGTGAATTGTGGCATGGCATATGGTCAGGCAGCAATGCTTCTATCTCTTGGAGCCAAGGGTAATCGCGCTTTACAGCCAAACTCATCCAGTATGCTCCAAACTTCTCTTTAAGTTTGAAAGGATTATCACGACTTGTTTTGGAAAATGCAATTGCTATTTGGAGCTATGGGAACAGTAATGTGTTTAAAATTATTTATAACTAGAGAACCTATTTGTACTTGAATGGTTTAAAACCATTCTATTCACCATCATGTCTTCTAACTGTGTGGGACTATATGGCTGCTTGAGTACCATTCTTGAGAAAAAGAAAATGTGTCAGAACAAGTGAATGGCTGATCGGGTGAAGTTCTATCACCTAAAATTTTGCCAGATGTCAGGAACGTGGTATGATAGTTATGGGAGAGTGTTTATCACTGGTCATTTGTGGCTTGACCTAATCACCAATTTGACAATTTCTGGTCCTACAGGAAGGCGCACAATCTGTTTTCCACCCAGCAAATCCATCTCCTAACTTCTCGTAGCCTTGTAAACTTAATTTCTTATAAAAGAACCTGTGAAAAAACTGTGCCTGTTTGCTTTGCTGATCTATTTTGATAGCCTTGGCATGAACTACTAGCCTGTTGATTGCTCGATCAAACAATGTGGCCATAGGTTTGGCACATCTTTCAAGTAATGTAAAGGGTTTTGAGCATGAGGTTCTAATAATTTGATTCTGGATTGTAGCAAAATTATATTTGCCTAAAGTCAACAGATCAAGCGGAGCTGCAGTAGATATGTGGATCAAGGTTCTCCCCTACACTCTCCCTTCCTTTTTCTTCCTTCATCAATTTTCGTAACTAACTTTTTTCTCAGGCCAAGGAATTGGATGCAAATACTGAGTATTATATTGAGCTGTTAGCAAAAGGAACTGGGAAGCCGAAGGAAGAACTTGTTAAAGAGCGACCAAAATATCTCAAAGCTCAGGAAGCCATAGATTATGGGATTGCCGACAAACTACTTAGCTCAAGTGATGATGCATTTGAGAAAAGGGTAATTTTGTCACTGCATTTGGCTTTTGTTTTGTGTTTGATTTCATGTGCATTTGAGTGACAATAAGCCTTCGATGTTCAGGACTATGATGCATTGCTTGCTCAAACAAAAGCCATGAAGGCACAAGCTGCTGGGCCGAGAGCAGCTCCCTCTGGTTTTAGATGATGACAAAATATAGTATAGCTGATTATACAGAGGAAACTGCCAAGGTAGGATACGCTTTTGTTGATGGCAGTGCTGGTCCGTGTGGCCAGATAGCTCTGGATCCGTATGCTAATCTCAAAATGCTGTATACAATGTGTATCTTGGGCTAGGGCTATGTTAAAGTTACATGTATAGCAATAGACCACTGGTTCGTAACAGTAATGTAATACAAACAACTCCATATTTGTGTTTTGATCTTATTGAACTCCAGGAGAGAATTTATGCCTTTTCAACTAGAGATGAGTTCTCTTTTGTGCAGGGTGTGAGCGAAATATTCTTCACACCCAGACCTGAAGCTGTTTTAGGGCACAAACTTTTCCAAGGACACTGTAATTAAGTTGGTGTTGAACTGCAGATCCCATATCTGATAGTTTGTCAGGAAAACTGGTTACAAATACTACATAGGGCAAGTTTGTGACGGTTGCATTTCATCTCATGATTGGTTGAGATTTGAGAGCTTGGACTTCATTATGATTGCTCTTGATGAAGTGCTCACGGTAAGGCATCACCATCTTTAGTAAGATTTCCTCTATTTTAATCCATTGACAGCAACTGAATTCATCGGTT
Organism: Populus nigra; assembly: GCF_951802175.1. NCBI lineage: Eukaryota > Viridiplantae > Streptophyta > Magnoliopsida > Malpighiales > Salicaceae > Populus > Populus nigra. The sequence continues at coordinate 19,866,632 of NC_084852.1, forward strand.
TATATTTCAATCATTCAATACTATATAGAGCAACTAGTTTAAACTTGGCAATAGCCGTCAGAATAAATCCACAGAATATAGATTTCTTAGATGTTACCGATGCCTCACAATTAGGCTAGCCAATGGCTTCAACCTTCTTCTTGTTGATCTGAATGCAATGCATCTCATAACCATCATGATGATGAATAGATTGTACTGAAAGCTATTGTTATGCATTTTTTTCCCCGGGAGACATGACATTTGCAAATCCATTTGCATTATTACCTGTGCTGGACACATTCATCCAAAGATCGATTGTTTGCTGTAGCCTGTTCAGCAGGCTTCTTCACCTCGGTGCAAAACTACTTTGCCCAAAGATTGATTGGGCTTCACCGTGCAAGTCACACGGTTTACTAAGCACCGTTCATTCTTGGACAACACAGGAGTTTTGAACCCCAATAAAACTCATACACGATAGATGAACAAACCCATTCAGAATCTGCAAACACAAAAATAGGCGATGCCCTTGTAATGCACAACAGCTTCATATAGTCTTCTGCTTGTATTTACTGTCAAGGCTGCTGCATCCATTATAATTCCCTGTTAGCTGGTAAAACCTTCAGTAACTTCGCAATATCAAATGACTTAAAGTCTTTGCCAAAGCATAAGCTAAGATCCAGGGGTGTCATTCCATCCTGAAAAAACAAGGAAGCAATTCAGCATTCCTTGGAACAATTTTTCCTTCAAATATAAAATTGCAAACATTTACCTTAGTTCTTCTGGTCTTATCTGCACCATTGACCAACAAAACTTTAGCTATATCTCTATTTCTGCTTTGGACTGCAATGTGCAATGGAGTCCATCCTTCCTGCAAGAAATGTTATAAAATTTCTGGGGACCAGAATATGATCAATTGAGCAAAGGGTTCAGAAAAAATTTGGAAACTTGTACTGACATTATCCGCAGCATTGACATCAACCTCGTATTTTATCAGCAACTTTACAGTTTGCATTGCACCAACTTGAACTGCATAATGCAGAGGGCTAGCACCATCCTATTACAGGGATAAATAAATGGCAACAAATGTTCCTTAGAGATGCAAACAAAATTAAACAGGGGCAAAAAACACTTGCTACAACCAAAATATTAACCTCACCCGATCTCTGATATGTGGACTAGCACCTTTTCTTAAAAGATGACTAATAACAGCCTCTTTTTTGCCAATAATTGCCTTATGCAATGCCGTGAGCCCATCCTATGTCAACAATTTCAACTTAAGATTTATGCTCAAAGTACAAGCTATAAACAGAATGAAATAAAGGAATGAACTCACATTATCCTGGTCATCAATATCTAATCCATCATCAAGCAACTTGTCCATAAATTTTATCTGTCCTGAAAGAGCAAGCGTGTGGAGTGGATTCCATTTTGCCTGAAAGGAGATTTTGCATGTTTACTACTATTTTTCTCATAGCCCATATGCTCTAGCAAATGGCAGCAAGTCAATATATATAAACGCTACTTCTTAATGAAAAAAGAAAAACACATATTTCAGCAGGAAAATAGCACTAAAACGTTATCATCATAGGTTACAGTTGATATTTTGCGGAGATTAGGAGATGCATTCTGTTGGAAAATTGCTCTCTCTTCTGGTCCCAAAAGTTGTTCAACCTCTGCAGTGGTTACAGAACAACGTCAAATTCATTCATAGGGTAAAAAAAAAAATTCATCCCTAAAGGAATAGGAATGCTCCACTTGAGAAAACGATAGCATAGCACTATTAAAATAGGGGGGAAGGGAACAGTGAACGCCACCTTTGACAAGATCCTCCCCGTAGTTATTTTCTGTAGTGGAGTTAGTGGCAGTGGAAGTAGCTGTGACTGAATTCTTTTCTTCCTCCCAATTACTCTCAAAATCCAAGTCATTTTCTTTCGCTTCTTCTTCATCTTCTTGGTCATAATCACTGCCGCTTCCATCATCAGGATCTTCCCAAACTCCGTTTTTTTTCTCCAGAGATGATGGTGGTGATGCCCATTTTGACCCGGCCGCATAAGCACTAACTCTTAAGCATTCCTTAGAAATAAATAATGGGAATCTTCCAAAACTTAAAAAGGGAATAGAAGAATAGTTGAAAGAAGAGAATCGAGGGAGTAGATAACTGGAATGACAAGTCACTGTAACTCCGGCGAACGCCATGATCAGCTAACGAGGTGTGTGTAGGCGTGGAAAGAACGAGATGGGGACGAAGATAACAGATGACGCGAAGGCTAATTTAAAGAAAAAGCAGACGACGAGTAGGCTTCTCCGAGAAGGATATTTTGAAGGGGTTCGAGCTACAGGTCGTTCAGAAAATAAAAATCATCAAATATTAAAATATAAGCAAGTATGTACGAATGAAAATAGAATTTACTAGATAGGTCTGCACTGTGCACCAGAATTTAAAACCCAAGAATATTAGGTCTATTTATAAAAAAAATTATAAAGTTTTAAGTTTGGTTACAACATCATACCTAATAATAATATTTACCTAATAATAATATTTATAATATTAATAATAATATATAACTTGTCTCCCTCAAATTCATATATTTTTTAATCTATTTTAAAAAAATATGATTTTTTTTATAATAATAATATTTTTAAAAAAATTTATTAATGATAACAATAATAATAATTTTTAAGTTTATTCTCCAAATCAAATCTATGGTTGTTTTTAATATTAAATTTATTTTTCAAATCTATTAATTATTATATTAATAATATTAATTATAATAAGAATAAGAATATTTCTAACACAAATAATAATATTTTTAATATTAATTATAATAAAAATAACAATATTTATAATACAAATAATAATATTTTTAATATAAATAACAATATTAAACTTACCTAAGAGTAAGTGGGTTTGGCTGCAATACTAGGCTCAAGAGCTTTGCGTCCCTTATAAATGGGGTCTGACTGCAATTAAGACGTCAAACTTAAAAGTCTTTGGTCCTGACGCTGGACCCATTAGCCTTGAGTTTAGACGTCTGACCCAAGTGTCTTGGATCAGTTAAGGCTGCAAGACCCAATAGACTTGGGTTTGCGCCCTGCCACTTCCAAGTATCTTGAATCAAAAAGGGCTGTAAGACCCAAGAAACTTGGGATTACGCTGTTGCCATTGCTAAACAACTTAAGTCAAGCGCCGTTTTTCAGGCTCAAGTTTCTTGTGTCAGGAAGGGCATCCTGAACCCAAGTTGTTAATAATAATAATAATAATTGATTTTACTTTTCAAATCAAATCAATGTTTTTTTACTATTGTAATAAAATTTATTTTAAATTTAATAATATTAATGAATTTAAAAACATTTATGATATTAACAATAATATTAAACTTGTTTGGCCTAAGTTTTTATAGGAATAATATTTTTTAAAACAATTAATAATAATATTTAATTTGTCTGTCCAAGTTCTTATATTTTTTAATCTTAAAAAAATATGTGGTTTTTCTTTGATAGTAATAATAGTTTTTTTCAATATTAATAATATTTTTTTCAAATTTAATAATTATTATATTAATAATTTTAACTATAATAAAAATAATAATAATATTTAGAATACAAATGATAGTATTTTAAATATTTATAATACAAATAATAATATTTTTAATATTAATACTTTTTATTATAATAAAAATAATAATATTTATAATACAAATAATTATATTTAGAAACCAAAGACCCAAGAACCTTGGTTCATGACGATGAACCTAAGAGAATTTGGTACTGGCTGAGGACCCAAGAGAATCGAGTGCTTACTCATGACCCATTAGCCTTGGGTCCTGATGCTGGACCCAAGAACCTTGGTCTGAACTCCGGACCCCAGAGCCTTTGGTTAGACGAGTCTGAGAGACCCAAGTGATTTGGGTCTGCACCCGTTGCCACACCCAAGCTGTAAACCCCAAGTTATAATTTTTCTAGGTTATTAAATTACGAGAAATTTAACCAATAGTAAAATGGGTAAATTAAATGAAAGAAACCTAAATCAAGATAAAAATAGTGAAATAAATGAAACGAAAGTGAATATAGTACTAAATTGTTGAAAAGAAAAACATTTGTGGGGATAAAATGAATACATAAGACCAAGAAAAGTCGATAGTCAAATAATAGAAGGTTAAGAGTTTATGTACAAAAGATAAAAAGGGGTGGGGATAAATATGCAATTAACAAGATGATAGCACTATAAATCTCATTCTGTTTTTCTCTTGGAGTGACTTGCAAGAGTAAGAGAGAGTTTAGAGAGAGGCTAAGGACAAGACATATTGATGGCAGAACATCTGACAGCTATAACTCCACCTTCCACCGTTGGATCAGAACATCCATATGGTCAAGTTATAATTTATTATTATGAGTATAACACATCCAACTATCAATTTCATCAAATGGTGAAATTTCCAAAAATATAGGTTTAGACCTCAAACTTGCAGACCTACTATGTGAGAAGCACAACTTCTATAGCGAGTGTTTGTTTCTGATCTCCACCATTCAGAATCTAAACAGCATCAAGAAGAACAACATATCCAAATTATAGCCCAATCCGACGGCGGCTGGGGGAGAAAACAGTCGGTGATTAAAATTGTCCATAAGTGTATTTTCCCAGAAATTTTCCTCTAGTGATATCTCTCAAGGGCTTGAAAAGTCGGGTTGTTGCACAAGCAACTTGGGTTAGGTGCTTATAATACAAATAATTATATTTAGAAACCTAAGACCTAAGACCCTTGGATCCTGACGCCAGACCCAAGAGAATTGGATCCCGAGGGAGGACTCATTAGCCATGGGTCCTGATGATGGATCAAAGAGAATTCGACCCTCAATATAATTGGGTGCGGACACAAGACCCATTAGCCTTGGGTCCTGACTCCAAATCCAAGAGAATTGGGTCCTGACGCCAAACCCAAGAACCTTGATCCCGACTCCGGACCTAAGAACCTTGGGTCAGGCGGGTCTACGAGATCTGGGTGATTTAGGTCTGCACTCGTTGTCACACCCAAGTAACCTTGGGTCCCCTTGCAATTTTTGTAATTCTTTGTGACAAGGACAACTCTGTCATTATACTACTTCAATTCATAATGTTTTGTATCTATATAAACAGTAATGGGGACACTGAGTTATTTTAGTATATTGTATAATGTTCTGGGTTTCTTTATATTTATATTTCATTTAGGATAAATAACTTAGATATTTATATGCTTTCAATGGTAAATTTTGATATAATTTTATTTTTATTTTGATATTATTAATTTTTATTTTCTTGTTTTTATAATTTCAAAAATCATGATAATTAAAAAAAATACCAATATTGTATGATAACGTTACGAGTAATTTAAGGATGTTTTACATCATTTAAGGTTATAGTTGTGTATACATAAGAAAATAATGGAAACATAAATTGAGAAATTTTTAGGAATTAATAAATTTGTACAAATAATTTTATTAATATTGATCATTTCTTTAATTAGAGGCGAGGTTGAATTTATAAAGTAGTGTGCTTAAGTATGCAGTAATTTAGAAGTTATGAAATGTATAATAATCAATTAGTGTTTTTTTTTTAAGTTTTGGTTTTTACATATAATTATTGATATAAAATTTACACTTATGAATATTACCCGTCATACTTAAAATTGGCTATTTGACATGTATTTCTCCGTGGGTTATAAAATATTTTTTAAAGAAAAAATGGGTATAGAAGGTATTTTGATGTTTTTTTACATCAAAATATTCCAAATATAAATAAAAATTTTCATATAAGTATTTAATTAGATAAATCGACAACTATCTGTGTAAATAAACAAAAACAATAGTTAATAATAACTAAAAGAGAAACTTAAAAAATTAAAAGATGAATATAATTTATAATTTTTGATCCTACAAAATAAAATATTTACTCGATTATATTTATTAAAATCAATACAGAATAATAGAAATATAAACACACATAATCTAATTAAATAAAATAAAAGAAAAAAATATTATGCAAGATCGAACATATTAGAAATATTATTTAAAATAAGTATTTTTATTGTTTTTAAAAATAAAGACCATTTATATAAAACAAAAAAATATATAGATGAATCAGAATAATATTTTGAAAAACTAACTAAATAAAAAAAATTTAAAATGTAGAATGATTAAAAAAAGAAAAGAAAATGAAAAAACATGAATGTCGATCCTCATTAACATTTTAAACATGTAACCCGGGTCATTAGATCTAAAGTACAAAAAATAAAAAAAAAATTGTGAAGTTCAATCCCCAACAAATCAAATACCGAAAGATGAAATTGAAAAGGAAAAAAAATCAATTGCACAAAAAGATATAAAATTAAAAAAATAGAAATTAAAAGAATAAGGGTGAAAATCAAAATAAAAAATAAATTAGAGGGCAACCAATTTTTTTCAATTGGAGGGTTAAATTGAAAAGAAAAATAACTTTAACATAATAAAAAATAAAATAAAAAAAATGAGGGCCAAATAAAAAAAATAAAACAACATAAAATTTGATTGAAGGATAAAATTGAAAACTAATAAAAAAATTTAAAAAAGACCAAGGAAAAAAATTAAAAATAAGAAAGACCGAACGAGAAAAAATAATATATGACAAATTATAATTGAAGGGTTAAACTGAAAACAATCAAAACTTTTATAAAATGATCAAGAAAGAAAATCAAAAATCAAAAATCAAAATAATAAAGAATGAAATTGAAACACTAAAAACAAAGAGGATAAACATGTATTTTTTGGGTAAGAGCAAAAAGAAAAAGAAAAACCATCATATATAACAAATCGTCCAATATCTGCCACCACGCGCGACACCATAAAAAAAAATACGATAATGCTTCCAACAATATAGTAAAAAAGCATATGTAACCACCAAATGGTGATGCTCCGCCCCGACCCTCCCTCCTCCCAAATGACACACATATGTTAAAAAGAAAATACTATTAAAAAAAATATTAGAAATAAAAAGCATACTAATAATCTTTTAATGACCCATAAATATTTAAAAATACCAAATTGCTCTCTACACAAATGCTTCCGGTAGAAGGTTTGCGTTAATGATTGATAAAATCTTCATCCTTATTATACACAAAACATTTGTATCTATTATATATTTAGTTAATATATATATATATATATATAGGCAAATAATTCTAGTCAACTCTAATAAGTTTTATATAATGAACCGACTATAATAGATGCAATATTAATAATACAACAAATAACTAGCATTGCCAATCATTTTGAAAAAGGTATATTCAAAAAGCATTTATCAAATATATTTTATCATGTTTAGGAGCACGAGCATGATTATACTTCCACAACTCGTATTTTTAAATCAAAAATATTTTTATAACTGTGATGCAATCCTTGTTTCTAATCAAGCCCTTAATCTATCCAATGTGCATGCTTTTTATTGTGTGAGCATATGGTTTTCATCCAAATGAATGTATTCAACACTATACCATCATCTATTTTTTCCCCTTAAAATTTCAGTAAAAAAGAATTATTATTAATAATAATAAAATAAAAAAGCTAGGATTGTATTAACATGCAGGTCAGAGATGAGCTAATGACTCGTGTTTTCCATTTAAATGACAAATATATCGCCAAAATCAGTGGCAACAAAACCAAGCCATCAATTTTACTAGCATTCCACAAACAAAAATCCATTTATATACTAAAAAAATATTAATTTGAAGTGAAGAAAAAATTAAACACTTTTAAAACGTAAAAACAAACAGTTACCATGTAAATACCTTTGGATTATCATTTCATTGAAACTGAGCTGTCTAGACATTACATCCAACATAATCATACAAAACTTGTTCCTTGGCTGCTACTCTTGCATAATGATAAGAATGCGTTGCATTGTCACATTCAATTGTTATATCTAGGAGACTAGATAGATGAATAATTACAGAATCCAAAGTTCTAAGCACAGACCTACACGATCACTTAAAAAAGAAATGAAACTACAGGGTCACTGGAAGTGAAAAGGCGTTCCACCTTGATTCAAGCATTAGCACACATCAAGATTTGAAAGCTTCATAGGAAACAAAAACGCCTAGAAAACCATGAGATATTGCACATCCAAGATTCTAGTGACCAGTGGTTTTCAAAAGGCAAACTTATGCTGGGGGGTTGGGGTAAGCTTTCGGCTTTGGCTTCACTTCTATTTCATTTACACTTCGTACAAAGATAGCATCTGGCTCATGGCTGGAAAGATGAACATGCAACAATCAGAGAAAACATGGAAAGAGAAATGGCGAGGTGAGATTAGAATGACACTTACGGTTTATCTCCCTCTTCATAAGTGTAACTTGATGCCACAGCCAGCAGACGACCATCTCTGCTAAATGAAAGTGCTGCAACACTCGATGGATACTTTGAGTACTGAAAAGAGCAAAATTGTAACAAGCTATAAGCTTTCCACAAGTAAATTAATACTGTCAAATGTTCTGTAAACATGCACCTGATATAGTCTCTTTTTGTTGTTCCCATCCCATACGTTCACAAAACCATCACAACCTCCAGTTGCAAATGTACCATAGCTGCAAGTTGAGTTTGGATGTAAGATAAGTGACCAAAAAATAGTAGAAGAGAAACAGGCTAGTAGTATGACTACATGCCAAACAAGACATCAACTTCAGTCATTGTAAGCTCAAAAATGGAGAAAAGAATCCAGCTTTCATCTTGATCAAGACATAATTACTTGGATGTTTCAATGAGATTATGTTAGGCAAAAATATTAGTTATGGGTTTCTGAATCCTACAAACAGAATGAATGCTCCTCTCTAAATAAAAAAATTCATCTAATTACTCAACATGAGAACTTGTCATCTAGGAAAAAGTTGTGAATGTCAGCTAAACATACACTAGAGCTTCAAAATGCACATGGAATGGATTTTGATGTTCATTTTGCTTCTGTCTTATGATCATATTGTGGTTTGGGTTCCAAGTCCATCTATTCACACAATTTTAAGGTAGAGTAACCTTTTGCTTAGTCAACCCTGCCCTTAAACAGCAAGTGCAAGGTACGACATTTATCATGAGCAAGTTACAATAGCATAACATGAACAGAGACAGAGTATAAATTAAGATGCTGCACAATAAACAAAGCATGCATTACATGATAAAAATCAACCTTTGGCGAATATCTAAACTTCGTTTATCCTTTCTATTTTGTCAAAAGTTCATAAATCCAATGCATCAAGAGTATTCAGAAACTTACACAGGATGAAAAGCAATGGCATTTACAGGATAGACAATGTCCCTTCCAGCCTCAGATTTTCGATGACACTTGAACGCATATCTGCACAAAGTTTCAACTCTATCAAATACATTGAATGAAAGATAAAGGATATTATTTGTTAGTATACATGGGCTGCCTTCATTTTTGCAGAGTTATAACTTATACCCTAAGTGCATCCATTTAATGACTAGGTAACTTGATACAAATCACACATGCATACTACCATCACCAGATTATGGAGAAATCACATTGAGAATGATACCATGAAGACCACAGCACTTTTTGAGAATATAGAGTACACTCCACCTGAAAGTACAAAAAGCTCACCCCACAAAAGGTGAATTTGGTGCTTAGTCTACCAACTTTTCCATATACCAAGTCAATCGTGACATGACACATGGATTGATTCTTACTCTGTAATGAAGGGTACATTCACTTTTATACACATTTCATATCGTTATTGACCTAGTCTCGGATAAGTTGATAAACTACAATCTACCTCACAGTTTCTCCCACGGAGGAGGAGCTATAGGGGACAACCAAAAGTTTAATTGTATTGCATCGTATGAATTTCTTTGAAAACACCCATTATTGCCTGAAATTGGCATGCAAAAGGAGTAAATTAAACATCTATCATGCAACATTAAAAGTGTTCCAACCAGATATTTACATAGTCATCTAACCTAAAGACACGAAAAATCACAAAAAAAAGTAAACAGGGAAAAGACAAATCAAATTTGCACTATGCTGCATGGTATAGAGGAAAAGGAACCATACTTTTTTGCTTGACTGGCCTCTGAAGGATCAAAAAATTCCATTGCAACTCGTCCTTCAACAGAACTGAGAGCATATCCTGTATCACGTAATTCAGGTGAAGAAGAGTCATCCATGAGAGAACTCCAACGCAACAAAAATTCATGACATAGATGCAATCATCACTGCATGTAGAAGGCACTATCCCTGACAATAATATACCTCATTGAACTTTTTGAAGCAAGAGGATGCTATTCATGGAAGAGCAGAACATAAAACTAAACTATACGAGCATATAGAAGATTCCTTTGAACACCTTTCAGTTTTAGTGATTTTTTCGAGATCTAAAGCAAAACACAAGCAAATAAAAATAGCCTCATGATAAAGCAATTCAAGCAAGTCATTGCACCAGCAACTTAAATGCAGTGCAAACAGAATGGCTTGTAATTGGGTGGCAGCAGAACTAGCATATGATTTCACCCACCATAAAATGTAGCAACAAAGACAGTGAAAATGATGTCAGTTCAGTTTCATGATTAATACCTGTGCCATTGGGATAGCACCGCACACATCGAGTTTGATATTTCAGAGAGGATTCTCTCCTTTGCTCAGGTAGAGACATATTTCGCAGATCATAGACATTAACATGTCTTCCTGCAGTAGCTACAACTAAACGATTTCCAACAAGAGATAGAGAGTAAACACGCTCAGGTTGTGGATATGTTCCAACAAGAGTGCGCTCTTGCCCACTAGCTCCTCTGGGATCCCAGCACTTCAGTGTTTTGTCCCAGCTACCAGTGATTACTTGCCCTGTAGTCGGGGAAAGATGGGAAAAAAATAATTAAAGAGAGGAATGTGCCATAATCTTTTTATAAGGAGAAATTGTTCCCTGGTATTCTATATAATTATTTCAGTGATGGAATTCTTTACAACCTCGTTACAAGTCAAGAGAGCGAAGGCAAGCACATGAGCAGCATGATATCTATAAACAAATCAACTAACGTGGCTGAACATCTGAAAAATAAAAGTTCAATGAGCACAAGAGAGCCAGTAACTACAAGTCATTTTCGGCAGCTTTTTCTTGTAGTCCTGCATGTTTGTTTGTCTTTAAAGCTTAAAATAATTTTTAAGCTTTGCCCATGTGTTGACTATTTATCTTTTACCTTCCTAGCCTATTTTTCTTTTGATTGACTGGTTTTTGCATTTTCAAATATTATTCTGTTTTTTCTGTTTCAGGGTCTCATTTGTGCATCGCCGTACTTGGGGTTGCAAATGTGCAAATGTGCACATTTGCAACCCTAGGGCCTGTTACTAAATATACCTTTGCCATTACTGACAAAGATATCCAAATAAAAAGCAATAAGCAAACCATTTAGTCCATGCAAATAGACAACATTAAAGCACAACAGATCAAGCTGGACATAAACATGCATCAACGAGATCAAACACTAACAAGTGGTAATTAGAGGCAGATTGTGTGACAAGTTGGACATACAAGAGAGTGTCAATGAGACCAAACACTAAGAAGTTATACACACCAGAAGTAACTCGCTTTCAAAATTACACAGCTTGTCAGACAATCATAATTCAAGCACACCTACCTGCTGCATAAGAGTACTCGATGCAGCGAACAGGTGCATCGTGCCTTCCCAGAATATCCTCCTTTCCATGGTTAAAAACCAACCTAAATCATCAAAATTAAAAGATCTAAACCAATTTAAAAAAGAAAATCTCTAGACACAGTCCTGCCATAATATACTACTCAAAGTCAGTTCCTAAATCCATACATTTTGCAGTTTAGTATAAAATCTGCTTCAATATACCTTCTCGAGAACCAAACAAAAAAATAGTGAAAATCAACTAACTAACCGTCGCACGGTATTGTCCCCGCTGGCACTGAACCCAGAGGAATCGTCGTGGAAGCAGCAATCAAGCACGGCACCACCGTGCATAAACTCTCCTCTCAAAGCATTAGCACTGGCGTCGTATAATCTCACAGTCTACAATAAATAAACAAAAAAAATCAGATATTGAGTTATTCAGGAAAATTTGAAGATTGGGAGTGACTTGATTGTTGAGGGCGTACCTTGTCCCACGAGGAGACGAGTAGGAGATCGCTGTGATTTGAGAATCGAAGGTTCGAGATACCGTCTGTTGGTGGATTCGAGAGTTCGCGGCCGGAGAACGGTGGCGGGATGACAGCTGTCATCGCGTGATTGTACGGAGGGATATTCAAAAGAGCGTGAGAAAGCGGGTGTTCTGAGTGTTAGGGTTTTGAGAGAGAGTAAAGGGGGAACGAGATTTGAAAGTGCGAGGAGCGTAAACCTTAAGTTTCACCCGTTGTTTTTTTTTTTTTTGGATTATTTTGAGGAGGAGAGAGGGGGATTTGAATTTTTAAATTCAAAATAAGATTGGGGCAGGCAACGGTGATCTACTTACAGATGGATTGATCTTCCATGTTTTTCCGCTCGGAGTTTGATTCCATTTTATAACTTCGAGAAAACTACAGATCAGTACGCAGCTTATACAGCGCTGTACAACTCAGTTTCCATTCCTCAAATCTTTGCTAGAACTGGCATTTAGTTTAGAACATGACCTTAGTCCCTAGCCCTTCTCTTTAATCTTACTTAGATCTTCAATCTTTCTTTTTTCTGTAATGTCATCCCTATATCCGACTTGTTGATTTTAATCAATTTTTATTTTTTATGGATTGTAATTCAAATGCATGAACAATCAAATTTGATATACTGGAAGGTGACATGGACAGAGGGATTGTTAAAAAAAAAAAAAAACAAGAGGCTGAAGACCTAGATCAGATTAAAAGAAGATTAGATTGGTTTTTGATCCGTTAGTTATCTTCATGGAAAACATTAGAAGGTGTGGTATAATTAGGGCAGATAAACATTGTTCATGTGTGCTCACAAGTTATTGTTTATTTTTTAATAATTTATTTTAGTTCTCAAAGTTTTATTATGGGCAATTTAATCTTAATTGAAGAACAATTACTTTTAATTTTTTATGTGAGGGTAGAATTGTAAGAATATAAAATGAATTGAAAAACACGCCAAACATGCTAGAAATTTCATGAAAAATCCTTTCATCTTTAAAAATAACACAATCTATATGCAATTTAGATCCTTTTAAATTTTTTTAAAAATCATTTTTGATACAAAAATTTATTTATATTATTTCTCAATCTCTAGTTAGAGAGAGGAGAGAGGGTGAGGTCACCAGATTCCAGTGATAAAAGAGAAAGTCACCATTTAAGTTATTTTCAACCATTTAAATGATGAAATAAGCTTAATGGTGGTGTTTCAGACCTTCAATATTATCTGAAAAAACACATATTTAAGTCGGGAAAAATAAATCTAACTCAATTTGATTTTTTAAGTTTTTATATTTTATATTTTATTCATTGAATTTATACTATTTGTTATTCAATTATTATTTAATATTCAACAAAAAAAAATTGTTAGTTTCATAAATGAATTTTATAATATTTATATCATATCTATTATTAAAAAAATATATATTTTATTTGAATTGGGTTAGTATCCATCAAATTTAAATTAAATTATAATTCTTATTTATTTTTCAGTTTTTTCTTTTTACCTTGTAACTCATTGTTTTTTTCTTTGATAGTAGTAATTAATTGTTTTCTAACACTCATTTAAAGCCTAAAATGCCTTTTCAGAGGTTATTTGTTATTACAGTGTGTTGAATAGCTTCTATTTATACTAGATCTTATTTATAATAATGTTTTAAATTTAAATTTTATATAATTTAAAATAATATATTTTTTATTTATAAACAATTAATTTTCATTTATTTTCTATACAAAAATTCATCACTTTATATAGTTTTAACTAAACATATTTTTTTAAAAAATACAATAGCAAAAACTACTAAATATCAAACACACACCTAATACCTTAAAACTGTCTCCAGTTTCAAGCCAATAAATAAATAAAAATAATATTTGAAATAAATTAAAAATAAAATTTGTAAGTTCTTTTGCCAATAAATAAATAAAAATAACATTTGAAATAAATTAAAAATAAAATTTGTAAGTTCTTTTGAATTTTCTGTAGAATAGTCAGAGCATTGGAATCCAATATTAATTAAAAGCTAGATTGGAATAGAGTAGAACAAGATCTTAATCCAGAATTTGTCTGAATCAAACACATTTTGTTTTATAATTTCAAAATAGAAAGAAAAAAATAATTACAAATAAACTTGTTATGTTTAGTTTCTTTTTTCCCTCTCTCTCTCTTCAAACATATTCACTCATTGTTCCAATGTTCTTTTCTTTTGAAGAATGCCGATTTAGGGATTCAAAGGATGGTCGGGACGAAAGGGAAGCAAACAGGCCAGCAACTTATGATTCCGGCAACGAGAGGAGAAACCACGAAGTAAGGGAGATGACCACAGTGTAGGGGACCATGATGGTTACTTGAAAATGGAGGCTGAGCCGCCACCACATGTGAGGAACAGACCTGCGTTTAGGGAGAAGAAGATTCCAGTGAAGACTGACAATCCTGACAAAGCAGCTGTGGAACCTCCAACGTCAAGCCATTCTGGTCGTCCTGTGTCCATCAGTGAAAGTAGGGAGGAAAGTGACCATAACCCTCGCCATATAGACAGGTCTGAAAGGCCAGCTGCTGGAAATAGAGGAGACATGCTGAGGGGTGGCCTTCCATCAAGAGAAAGATATGGTGGTGGAAATTATAGGGGAAGAGGGAGATTCAGTGAGAGGCAAGGTCATCGCCCAAGTGGTATGCAAGGAGAGAAATGGAAGCATGATTTGTTTGATGATGCTAACAGGGTTCCGACCACCAAGAACGAAGAGGATCAAATTGCGAAAATCGAAAGACTCTTGGCTTCATAGGAACACAGAGGATGGCGTGAAGTTTTTGATCTGCATAATGTTAGTGCCCGTTGTGTTTCTTAATCAGATCAAGACGTTAATTTTTCTTTCCTTTTTTTGTGTTGGCGTTCCCCCCTATCAAGATTTAAATGTTGTGCGAACGCCCTGCTTATGGCTCATATAGTTTTGCGCGCGTTTTGGAGACGTTTACTGTACCTTCTCTTTTTCTTTCTTTTTTCCCTGGCCTTAAGGGGGATTTGAACTCGAGATCCTCGGAAAAGGTACACAACCGCTGGTGGCGCGGCAAGCACTTCACTTGTACAGAGTCATTTATTAAAATTGTGGTAAAAAACATTTTGTAATTTCTTGTCTTAATTTTGAAGTGGCAGTGTGATACGATTCGGTAAAAGTGAGGCCAGGCTCTAATTTCAGTCCAAACACATTGATCTTGACCCGACCATGACCCCTCAAGACTCACATGTGCAGGTTTTGAATCGTGGACCGCGGGGATCATGAATGGAATCAACATGCTCGTTTCCATGGACTTGTGGAGGTTCAGATATTCGGACTCGAGATGTCTCTGTAGATGTATTACAAGTTTTCTCACACACAGTATGCTAGTGATTTGATCATATTTTCAATAATACCAAGAAATACCATCAAGAACCTCAACAGTGCAACTAGAACTTTATCCATGCATGGCCTACTTTTGAAAACAAAATTCCACAAACAATGTGGGACTATATAACCTCGACTAATTCATTCATCTGCGTGAAACAAGGTCTTCAATATCAGTTACACCCAAATTTGGAGGCTTCTTCTCATCAGGCAAGTTGACCACCAGCTGACCACAAGCACCACTTATATCCTGACCCATTTGCTTACGAACTGTTGTCCGGATGTTATTTACACCTCTAAGAATTTTCTGGAATCTCAACACTTTCTCTTCGCTACTGGTTCTGAATTGACTCAGACTACCAATTGGATTGAAAGGTATCAAATTCACGACCTGCTTGGAAAGTAAAAAAGTTGAATGGGAATGAAATTGTATATTCAAATAGCCTGCAGCTAACGATAGTTATGAAATCACAACTGAAAACATGAGCAAAGATAACTGAAAGCGACAACAATAATGCAAAAGGACAACTCATAAAAGACACAATGGGCCACAGAGCATTCAAAGTGTACGCTGGATGAAAATTACGAAATAAGTGTAATTAAATTCCTTCAGAAGAGTTCAGCCTACCAAATCTTTCATTGTCATTCATCAAACCTTAAAATCATTAAGGAGTTGGGTATTTAGGTTCATAAACATCATAATGAAGCTCATCCACTAACCCTGCCAGTCAGTATCACCAGAGCAAAATTAGAAAGTTAAAACAAATTTTTTGGTGTGTTCCATCCTGTGAGAGTTTCTTTTCTTCAAGAGAGAAATTCAAATACTATGATTTGAGTAAACAATTATAAACTGGGGTTTGCTTAAATTCCTCAATCTAGTGATATAGAAAGTACTTATGATTCTGACTGGTTCCAGGTGTTTTGGTTCTCCATCATCAAAATATGTTTTTCTAACTCATAGTAAACTCCCAGTCAATGAATAAAAAAATGGGATGTGAATCTGTAACCAATAGAAAAGTAGGCTCTGTGAAGTGACATCGAAACTATCACGATTCATGAATGACAAAAAAAGATGAGTAGTTATGAGCAAATAGAAGAATATGCAGATGCTCATTGGGTGTAAGTCAGTAGAAATTTCTTTAGAGATAATACTCAAAATTAAATTGGTTTGCAAGATGAAAAGCTGTTCTTAGATAATTAGGACTCGCTCCCTATTCTGCAAGTACAGTTTTTCAATGCCTTAAAGATTTTGACACTCAGCAAGCAACAAAACCAGATCTCAAGCCTTGTTATAGAGTTCCACGCATAGCACCATTACATATAAAAATTTTGTGCTTAAACTCAAATTTAAGAGCTCACCACATCAAATGTCTCAAGCAATTTGCCTAGCTGGTGGGCATGCTGCTCTTCATCATTCACCCCATCAAGCATTATATACTCAATAAAAATCTTCTGCATACTGAAAATTAAAAGACCAGCTGTGAGATAAACAAGTTGCAAAGACATGTAATTTAGAAATGAATTACAGAAACATAAGACTAGCAAAGTTTTACCTGTTCTTTTGATATACTTGCAGGGCATCCATGAGTTTTTCCAAAGGGAAAGCCCGAGCGGCAGGCATTATCTGACAGCGAACATCTTGAACTGGTGCATGTAGGGACACTGCCAGGTTCAATCCAGGTAAATCTTTATGAAGCTTGTTGATAGCGTGAATAATTCCAACCTACAAAAGATAAGATTGAACCGGTATGCTTGTAAGTCATTCAATAAACCAATTTAAAAATTTCAACCTAACTACATACTTCTCCTTAGGAACAGTTCGAGTTTAATAGATTATGAAATCCATGTCAAATATATCAAATAAAAGTGAAAGATAAAAACAGACAGTAAAAAATGACAGTATAAGGAATCTTGTCTCGACTACTACATATGATGTCCTCACAACATTCCATTTCCAAAATTACAAATTGTGTGCTTAACGGGACCATTAAAAGATCCCATTTACTAAATTAAAAATAAACTCATATGCACAAAATTGCATTTTCATATATTTATATGTTAAAGTAAGGTAAATCACAAAGCTTAACCACCCAAGATTCTTCAATTGCAAGTTATGAGCAGGCCAAGAGAAGGAAACAACAAAGATGAAGATGACAAAACAACAATGATAAGGTAAAATTGTAGTAGATTTAGTTAAGAAATTATGGATTTCATCAAATCTCAAAACCTAGAACATTGTAAACGTTACAGGCTTGATGATATGTGATAATTGAGGATGATATCCAGAAAGTGTGGGCAACAAGGGCCCAATCTTTCAAATTCTACTGGAAGTAGATTTGACAAGAAATTCATCTAGGAGAGAGCAGGGAAAAACAACGTCAGTGCACTTACTGTTGATACAGTTATTCTCTTTGGAGATAGCTGAAACGGAACTCCTGACATAGCACGTACTGCTTCCACCAAGGCAGAGTAGTTATTCAGTGGTTCCCCCATGCCCTAGTCACATAACAGAAAATCAAGAATTTAGCTCAATTTCAAACCTTATTTTGAACCAATATAAAGGCTCGGAAATTGCAATTGGGGATGGGGGGGGGGGGGGTGCTGACCATAAAAACAACATTCCGTATTTGTGATAAACGAGAGGCATGAACTAATTGCTCGACAATTTCTCCCGACGACAGATTGTTTTTGAATCCCATACTTCCAGTTGCACAAAATTTGCAACCCATCTTACATCCAACCTACAATAGAAAGAAAAGAGGTTAAAACAAACATTGTGCATGAGCAGCACCTATATGCATAAACCAACAAAAGCAAGGAGACACAAGAAATCAAAGGTGAAGGAAAACTTCCTGCAGATTAAAATAAGGGACAAGAGATGGCCAAAAATATCATTTTTCAAACACAAGCCAAGCTTCATCTTAAGTTGCAATCAATGCACTGAATTAAAAATGAATAATGACTCAAATTTTCTGCTTTCCCGTAAAAAAAGAAAGCAATGTTGTGCAAGGCTATTCAAAACTTGTCTGGTCAATAAAGTTTTGAAATCGGCTCAAGTCACACATATACATGCAAAAAATGCTACAGCTTTGCAAGGCTACATATATATATATAAAACACGGATACAACATCCATACCTGAGATGATATGCACAAAGTCGATCTTGGACCACCAGGACGGGGTTTCCCACAATATTTCCCCAACCGGGTGTCATACCTCATAATCACCGCCTCCACAAATGCTCCATTCTAATGATTAATCATCATAATGTAAACCCAGATCAAGAAAGACCAATAACAGCGCCAATAAAAACACACACAAGCACACAATTTCAACCCTAAAACTCATCTTAATTTATCTTTTCAGTAAAACAAAATATCATCAGAGTTACAAGAAACTAAAGAAGCAAGTAGAGCAGTACCTGAAGCTTAACGAGAAGTTTGGTGGTGACCCCATCATTAGAGTTAATAACAGAGTCAACACTTGAAGTGGAAGTTTTGAACTTGGAACGCAAAAGTGAGTATGCAGCTGAGGGTAAATCGGGTATATCATCCCATTCACAATTAGGGTTCTTAATCACATACCTTAAACAATCCAAAAAAAAAAAAAACATCAAGTGACATTAATTTCAAAAAAAGAAGGAAAAAAAACAGCGTTCTTGTAATTACTTACTTCCAAATAAAGGGAATGAAGTGAGTGTTGATGCCTGCTTTCTCAAACTCTGCCCTTACATCAGGACCGTCGAAAATCGATCCAATGCCCATATTAGTAACAGTTTAGCCCTTCGATTTTCTCTGTTGTTTGTTGGGGTTTTCTTTCTTTCTTTCTTTCTTCTCTCTCTGTCAGCTCTGTCTCGCATCCTGGTTCAGGTAATGTCTTCGACACAAAACATGCTTCCAGCTTCAACACGATGTCGTTTCTATCTGGTAGTTAAATGAAATTAATCATATTCCCTTCTTTAAACGACGTGTATTGTGAACCGTGATGCACTTGGGGTGATGGACGCATGGGCCAACCATCGCAGCCCACCTCCGAAGCAACCATATGCTTTCAAAAATCAGAATTGATGAATGATTTCGTGGTTGTGATTATTTTTTATAATATTTTTAGTGTTAAAATATATTAAAATAATAATTTTTTTTAATTTTTTAAAATTATTTTTAAAATCAGTATATCAAAACTATTTAATATATATATATATATATAAATAATTTTTAACAAAAAAATTTGAATTTTTTAGAAATATGATTTGCATCAAGTTCCAAACAATGATTTACATTGTTATTAAACATGGCTTTATATATGTATCAACCTAGTCATTTATTTATTTAGAATTTAATTGGATTATGTTTTAAATTAAATTAGATAATAGATAATTTATTTAACTCGATTAAAAAACCTTAATTTATAAAAAAAGTCTTAAAACAATGTAATTTTAAAATGATTTAGTTTGATCTATTTAATCCACAACGCAAGCTTTACACCAGGTGATTTTTAATAATTTTGATATCATATATATATATATATATATATATATTTTGGTCGAACATATATAAAAATAATAAAAAATGAAATAGTTGATATTTTAAAAATATTTTTAATGATACAAGTTCAATAAATAAAAACGTGTTGTTTGAGTTTGAGTTAAGCTCGTGAGCTGGTTTTGAATCTTTTAGTTTTGATTTAACTTCTCCTGAACATGGTTATATCAAGCTCAACCAAACTCATTTTGAGCTCGGTTTCAACCATTCTAGGTTAAATTTGATTTTGGTCAAATCAAGCCCAACCAAGCCCATCTTATTGTTTGATTTGATTCTTTAAAGCTAAGCTTGGTTTGATTACAGGCAAACCAAGCCCAACCAAGCCCAAGTTTAGTTTTGACTACCGAGTCCACCAACGGTTTGCTCCGCTTGGCATGAATGCACTTTTCAGTCCTCTCCTTCTCTTTTCTTCCCTCTCTCTCTCTAACTATCCATGTTGACAACACTTATATCGAAGAGATGTCTTAACAGCTGTGATGGCTTGATGCATACGTCACCTCTTGATATTTTTCCTCTCGTAAAACAAAGAGGAGATGAGGTTTTTCATTCACAACAACATATTTATAATTACTCTTTTTATATTTTATGATATATTTTTTAAACATTATACTGACTGACTTAACTATATATTAAAGTGCTGATTTACAAGAAACACCAATGTCTATAGCACAGAAAACCAATTAAGATCCAAGAAAAGTTCTTCATCAATTTTGAGAGCCATATCCGACAGACACTCAAGGATGTTTCATAGTATAATTTTGACTATTCCTATTGTATAGCATCGTTATGTTCTTACAATAGTTTCTGCATTTATATTTTAACATGTGATATAGAATTAATTAATGTCATATGATATAAATGGTAATAATCAATTAACATCTTAAAGGAAATGTAGAGTGATTTTAACGCTATTATGCAGTACATTTCATAAACAATTTTAAAAAAATTTGAAAATTTTTTAATTTTAATTTTTTTTAAATTAATGTATTTTTTATGTTTTTAGATCAGTTTGATGTGCTGATGTTAAATATATTTTTTAAAAAATAAAAAAATATTATTTTAATATGTTTTAGAATGAAAAACATTTTAAAAACAATTATGTATTTTAAAACACTTTCCAAAAATCTGAATTAAAAATACTAATTTGTGGTTTTCCTGTAGGTAACATTTTGTTTATTTATTTTAATACTTATGATTTACATCCTTAAAGAACAAAAAAATAGATATATTAATTTATGAAGTATAAATATATTAATTAATAGATATATTAATTATATCGCCGCACTGTATATTAAAAGATATTTGAGAGAATGATGGTGGTTCCTTTTCAAATTATTTTTTCATGAAAATACAAAATATTTTTAATATCAACCCATCAAATTAATCTAAAACATAAAAAAATTAATTTTAAATAAAAAATTTTAAATTTTACTCAATCCTTATTTAGAACGCAATTCCAAAGCTGCGTATATGTTCCTAATAAACACCTAGTTAACTCGGTTTTGGAATCAAAGTATATTATTATTATGAAATTAATTTACAATTTCCTATTTTTTCCTTTCGGATACACAATTATCTTGCAACAAAGTACAGAAGAACATGATATAAAGTAATAATACAAAAGAATCAAGAACAATACTGTCGAGTCATCTTCAATACTTCGAACCGTTAGCTTTGTTGTTCACTTGCTTGCCCATTTGATGAGGATATGCATCAAACTTCGAGCGGCCAGTCATCGGGGGAGAGTTCACAGAACGTTTCCTCAAGCTCCCAGATCGGAGAAAATCTAAATTGGCCCGCAGCTCCAAAGACTCCACGGGTGGTGGCTGGTAGTCTGACCTGGTTCGCCGATGAGATGAACCACTAACCGACTCCCCTTCACCTCCCATCAACAAACGGTAGCCACGGCTCGACCCCATGGAGAGAGACCTGTAGCTGTTATGAGGCTTCTGTTTCTTGATTGAATGGAGAAGAAATGGAATCAAACCTTCCATCACTTTTTTCTTCTCTCCTTGCAGTGCTCTACTCAACTATCTCGGATAAAACGTCGTAGATATGAAAGTGCGATTTGATGATGCTTGAAATGTCACGGAACAACCTATATTTATAGCGACCATATAATTGGCACTAGTGGATAACGGTAGGAGGATGAATGTTCTGGTCAATGAAGTTTTGTTAGATAAACGTCGGGCCTTTGAAAATTCTTCATTGAAATGCTGACAGCTAGCAGATGATATGTTATACAGTAAACAACTCTGTGCTAAAGGGAAATCGACCGAACTGGAGCTCATCTGTCATTAGTGCAAGAAACGTTTACCATTTTTGATTTGAGAATCGTAAGGTCAAATAAACTGAAGAAGTCCATGAAACAAAAACACGGTGTCAACAAATTAAACATTAAACAATAGACTCGGTTCATTAATCGAGGATGAATTAGCCGACCCTAATCGTGAAAGGTAGGCAGATCACAAGTTGGAAAGGATGTTATGGTTTTGATTTTGGTTTGGTGGCTTGCCAATTGAGAAGTCAAAATTAATAGCGTGTCTGTGTCGTATTCAATGTGTGCGGCTCTTCGAGCCTGCGATCATCCTTAGCAAATGGGAGTAGCAGGTGTGACGTTTCTCCCTCGATCACCTGCCACCGGTTTAGGTGTAAAACAACAGAGACTCAAGAAAATCTAAATAAAAAGATTGAATCCCGGCATGCATTCAATCGAGATGCAATTCCTCCTCCTCCTCCTCCTCCTTCTTCCTTTTTGGTTAATGCAATCAATTTGTAAGTGGACTGAGGTATACATTGTAAGTTCTGATACATTGACACCATTTACGAATAAAAAAATATTTAGAAAACATATATATATATATATATATATATATATATATATATGGATGGATGTCTGGACTAACTTGTATGCACCTCGATTAATCTCATGAGCCCTGAAGTTAACGACCATATAAACCTTTGGTAGCCCTAAGATTTATGAGACTCGAACTGGTAATTTTTAAGGAACAAATTCAGAACCTGAATAATTTAAAATAAATTATATTTGAATTGTACAGTGGATGAATTGTTATCAACTCCAACAATTCCCTCTATAAACAGTCACTCTCTTTCCTTTGGTTTACAAGAGCAAGTTGTTATTGTTTTTCTCGTTTAGATATGGTCAAAGTCAATCTCAGCATTAGTTTTGATGGTATGGATAATTATATTTCTAAACAAATAAAATTAACATATATTCAAATATAAACTTGTTATTGTGTGTAAATTACGTGATTGATTTTGATAAATTAGTTTAAGAACCTTACCTAAATGATAGATTAGAAACTTAATTAACATGCATGAAAGGATAAAATTGATTTAAATAAATATATTAAAAAATACTTCATTAAGATGATAACAAATCGAACCATCGAAGTTGTATTTTGGTCATTAAGAAGACCGGACATGCAATTGACTATTTATTTAATAAAAAAACCCGATTTAAAAGAACTCATGGTCGATAGATAATTACCATAAACGCATGTGGAAATCGACTTTGAAAGGTTGCTTTAGCAATAAACAATGGGGTTGGTGGATACTTTGTCACTGTCCTTAACATCACTAAACAAGTAAAGTTTAAAAACTTCTAATAAAAATATTGAGACTGAGAGTTATGAGTTTGTGTTATATCTCTAGCACAAGTTTTTTATAGAATAAAAGATATTTTGATGTTTAAGTTGAAATTTAAATTTTTTTCTCCAGTGATAAGTAGTTGAAAATTTAAAAAGATAAATATGTTTTTTTTTTTGGTTTGTAGAGAAGAGATATATGTTACATGTCTCGTTGAGAATATTCTCTGTACAATGTTATTTTGATGAATAATCATTTTTTTTTCTTCAAAACCTGATAATACATGGTCTTGAAAAATATATATATGAGAAATACAATGAAAAAAAATACTATTCATGAATATTACTATTTATGGATAGTAAACCGAGGTGAGCCAATTTGGTCATACTGAAGCTTGAGCTCGATTGGACATAATCAAAGTAAAAGAGAGAAAATAAGGACACGTGAGAGAAAGAAGGGTAGCTCGGTTAGGTCGTGGCCTAACCAAGCCAAAATAACTTGGTTGGACCGTGGCTCAACTAAGCTAAAATAGCCAAGTTGGACCATAGCCTAACCAAATTTCAACATACCTGTATTTTTTTTGTATTATCATTTCCCCCTGAAATCTTTTAAACATACATGTTTAGAAGACTTCAACTAGCTAGAGAATGGGAGAAAATACTATATAAATGGTACTTTTGCTTGTTTTTTTAATTTGTTAGAGATATTGCCAATGTTTTGTGAAGAAAGATCCATGATTTTTTTGGAGGCAGTAGTTACAGGGATGTGAAGAAAGTTGGTCATAAGGACATAAAGATAGTTGGTCACAGGGACCCGAAGACGGTGGTCATTAGAACCTAGAGAAAATTAGTCACGGAGACCTGAAGAAAATTGGTCACAGGGACCTGGCAACATAAAAGAGATTAATGGAGACTTTTTCATGGAAATTTCATAGAGACTTTTTGGGTTTTGAGACATGGAGATGCACTATTTTTTTTAATTCAAAAGATGATGGAGATACAATTTATTAGATTTATCTTATCTGAGGTAGTACATCACAAGAATTGTTTACTATTTGTTCACATTGTATCTCCTCCTTTGTAAATTCTTAAAGGTACCATTTAGAGATCAATCTTTCTATCTCTTTTATGAGTGCATGACACTTTTCTGTGTCATGTCCATGGTCATGATGAAAAAGACAGAACTTGTTGAGGTTCCTTGTGTTTGAACACTTTTTATTGGAGGTGAGTATTGCAGGAAGTCTTTTCTCTTTATGACAACCAACACATCAGCACATGTCGTTGTGAGTGTGGTCACGAGCTCGAGAAATGTCAGACAATCATTAATGTGCCTCTTGGGGTTTCTTTTAGAAGCTCTAGTTGGATATTAAAGGTGTGATGAAGACTTTTCTTGTGTATGGAAGTGTGAGTGGCCTTTTTTGGCCACACTAACTTCTTCCACCCTAATCTAATTTTTCGTAATGTGTTTGACGCTAAAGAGATTTTTGTGACGCTAAAGAGATTTTTGTCAAAGAGTGCGTATAACCTTTCTTATAAAAAAATAGTTATAAACTTCATTGACCAGGGCATCGATGGTGATGGGTTCAAGCAAATCCTCCACACTTAGCTTTTCCTCGTTGAATCTCTAAAGTCATGCTCTTGTGTTTTTATTATTTTATTGTGCGATTGAAAAGAGCCTTGTAGTGTTCTTTTTGGAAGGAATGTTGGTGCTAAAATGAGAGATAGACTTCACACAGAGATCATGGAAATCTAGGATGAAACTAGAGGCTATGATATCACACCTTATCATTCCCACAAAAAGCTGTAAGGAAAATCCTACACATGGCTTCACTTTTTATTGTCACTAGCTCCAAGATGCTTCTAACATTTCAATACATGCTCTCCAGAGTTTGTAAAGTCATCATAGCTGTTTAAGAATGTGTTTGGCAGTGTGATAGCGGTTGCTTTTCAAATAACTTTTTGTGCCGAAATACATGCCAATGATATTTTTTCATTTTTTAAAAATTATTTTTGATATCAGCACATTAAAACAATCCAAACGTACAAACCATATTAAATTTTAACAAAAAAAATTAAATTTTTTGAAAACGTGGTTTGCACCAAACACATTCTAAGTTAGTTATATAAGAGACACAATACTTGGTGAGGTGAGTGTGTAACACTTGGTGACAAAGTGAAGACTCTTTCACTTGGTGGGAATAATATGCAAGAGTTGGGATTGATGTCATCGTACATATTATGCCTAGATTTTTTATGCAAGAAGACCAAGACTTCAAAGAAGATTAATGGAGATAACTATATTTATATCTTTTATTTATAAGGGAGTGCTAGTTTATTTGGAGGATTGAAGTATGGTGTCTGTATGGCACGTTGTTTTGTGTAGTTTCTTCATGAAACTGAGATTATCTGTGTGCATCTTGGATGGATTGACTTTTGTGATGGTAGTATTGAGGATATATAACGAATATTTAATCCATCGCCACTTGTAAGTTAAAATTGAAAATATTTAGAACTACCTGCTCATCGTAAACTCCTCAGCCATCAACAGTTGGTAGCGGCAAGTCTGTTTTGTTTTATATTATTATTTCTGTGAAAAGAAAAGACAACACGAAACTTGAGTTGGAGGCCAACTCTCCTTTACTGTTAATGGCCAACACTTTCTGTATCAAAATAATTGTTCATTTGTTGGAGGACAACATCCGTCCTTTCCTGGTGGATGATGAGATTCAAGTGGTTTCAAGAAGAATAGATGTTATACTTTCTCTATCGGTGCTCTCACCGACGACAAATTCGTGAAACTTTCTTTTAATCTATTTTTTTTCAATATTTTTCTTTAATCAACTAGGATAGATTGTTTCTTCTTCTTTTACCAACCAGATTAGGGTTTAATGTTTATGTAATTAACTGGGTTAATTTCTTTGTTCCATTTAATAAAAGGTGACAGGGAATCACCCCTTTTTTAAAAAATTGTGGAGTATTTGGACAAGTGGTTGTGTTGGATGTGTCATGGCGACGACTTATCTGTCAAAAGCATTGTGGAAACCCTAGCCTCTTGCATTTTTATGTCTAGAAACTTTTTTTTTCTTTCCATTTTCTTTCCCACTCGGTTTTTTTAGCAACAACTGTGAAAACCAAGGATTTGCTTACCATGGTTGTAATAGATGTTATTGTAAAGGAAATCAAGGATTCAGTCAACGATGTTGAATGCATGTTTTTTCCTTACATGGTAACGGATCTGCTCAGCCAACTGATCAGTAGCTTGTTAAGGCATCTAGACTTGCTTCAGTCCTGATAACCTCTTGTATCAGTTATCACAGTGCAGAAGGATGTTTCTTCCAGGTCATCAATGAAGTCGACAAATTTTCACTTTCTTGTGTTTTAGAATGATTTTGTACTCCAGCACCATGAGTGCGATTTGCAAGGGTAAAATCATGTGGTGTTCTAAAAGAAGGACTGGAAAGTCAAAATATTTCAGGGTCTTTAGATCTTTTTCATTTTTGTTTTTAGTGGTGTGTGCTGTTTACTGTGGTTTATGGTGAAGGGAGAGAAAATAGATGAGAATATTCCTGAAATAGTTTTGAACTAGCCACCTTTTAAAGTTAAAATGCCATAACTACACGCTGCCATATTTGAGCCGGAACCTCACCAAGTCGTGAAAATCCACTTATCATAGAACAAACTCCTGCGTCACAAAAAAAGAAGAAGACCAGATTGGAGTAGCTCAATTATTAGTCCGTGGCCAGGGCTGTTAATCATAAGCTTGAAAGTTCAAACCCTTCCTCTAGCTCTAGCGTTTTCCATTATTCTATTTATTTTTCCTTCTCTTTTAAATTTCGAGTACAAATAGCATAAATACTAGCTATCTTAAGCTTAAGGTCGCGGGGTCGCCTGGTATTCTCTCGGGTGAGTCAGGACATCCACTCCAGGATGAGGACACTCATGGGAAATTAATCCTCTTTCTATTACATATATGTGAATCCTCCCATGCTTCCATTTTGAGCCAGCCTAACGATGAGATGGTACCTCACTTGATGCCCACTCGGAGATCCAATTATAAATGTATGTTGTCCCATTACCAGCTTCCTCTGTCCTTCGCTATCCACAAGACTTAGTCCCTTGCACACATCCACAGCCAAGGTTATATTATTTGTGTTGCCCTTTTTCACATGCACCCTGTCAAATGCAGCCAGTTGCATATTTGGTGGACCTGTTATCTCTGCTGATTTAGGTGGCTTCCAAAATATTAGCACCACACGATCTCCATTCATTGGCCCATTGTTTCTCACACCAATGACTAGAACAAGTTGCAAATTGGTGCAGTTTACACTCGAAACATCAATGGCTTGGCCATTAGGATAAGGGTCTTGTTTGGAGGAATAAACAGAGGGAATGCCACTTGGATTAAGAGAAGATTTCAATGGAACTAGTAAGGTAGAAGGAGCAGAAATAACAAACTTGGAGAAAGTTGAGTAGCTTAGTCCATGGCCAAACTCATATAATGGTTTTCCAGTGTAGAACCTGTAGGTTCTTCCAGGGAAGTTATCACTTGCATTGGCTCTTAGGTTCATGTTTGTCATTGGCACTTGATCGGAGTACTCTTTTGGATACCACGTAAAAGGAGACCTCCCAGCTGATAAGATGAAGAGATTGTCAGTATGAAGGTGGTAATTTGTAACCTTTGTCTTGGCTAGAAACAGATATAAATTGGTAATAGAATGCTCAAACATGAGATGTAGAAAATTATGTGGTTTGGAAATTGAAATAGAAAGATACCAGGATTGTGGTCTCCAAATATGACCTGAGCTATGGCATCTCCTCCAGCTTGACCAGGGTAGCCAACCCACAAAATCCCTCCAACCTTGCTCTCATTCTTGGCAAAAGAGATATCGACAGGACTAGCAGACATTATAACAAGAATCACTGTTCCATTTGTAGCATTAGCCACATCCTTCACAAGTTTTTCTTGATATCCTGGCAATATCAGGTTCTCCCTATCCAAGTCCTCTTGCTCTATAGATTGATCAAGCCCCATCACCAACACCACCACATCTGCTGTAGCAGCAGCCGTAGTTGCTGGCCCAGCAAGCGATTCATCAGTGCAATTCACGAATGGACACCCGGCTGCATAGGTGACAGATGAGATGTACTTCTGCAGTCCTTGTAAAGGCGTAGTGTATTCACAAGGTATACCAGCATAGATGCTTATCATAGCCATGGTAGCATTACCATTTGGTCCTATAACAGCCATGTTTTTTGTGGCGTTTTTAGACAAAGGAAGAGCTCCTTTATTGTCTAGCAAGACTATCCCTTGCTTTGCAGCATCAAGCGCTAGCTCTTGATGTTCTTCAGTACATACATCTGATGGTCCAAGATTTCCAAATGGGTGTAATTTTGGGTCCCCGTCAAAGAAACCAAGTCTCATTAGGACTATATAATTGTAGATTAAGGCTTGGTCTACAATAGATTCTTCAATTTTGTTCAACTTGACTGCATTTTCTGTATACCTCGGCAAAAAATCTCCGCAGTTCATGTTTAAACCTGTATTACATGATCATTATAAGGTATCAATACCGAAGAAGAGTTGGAATCTTCAATTTTCAGACAGTCATCAAGGATTCTTGCAAGTGCATTGTATGTATACCTGCTTTTAAGGCCAGGGTTACTGCATCTTCAGGTGTGGCTGTATATTTGATTTTGTCATAATAAACCTCGATGGAATCACAATCTGATACAATATATCTGCCCAAAAACGCACAAAACAGAAGTTAAAACATGAAATATATAAATCAAAAGAAAAAAGTTTATATTGTCCTGTTACTTGATTCAGTACTCATATATGCCTAGGAAAGAAGTAGAAGTCAACAAACCCGTCAAGATTCCATTGTTCTCTGATAACCCCTTTAAGCAGGTCTGGATCAGCACAAGTAGGAATGCCATTAACCCTGTTATATGAACACATCACACTGCTCACACGACCCTCCTCCACACAGCTCCTAAATGGCGGTTGAAATGTGTCCTCTAGGTCCTGCTTTGTCACCTTCAAAGCAAAAATAGCCTTGTTATCAATATTGTCATTGGGAAATTATACCACAGTTGAAAGAAAGAATTCATCAGGAAAGTTATCTACTGGCCATATTAACACATTGATGCGGTGAAAATGGTAGTTCATATCCAAGATTCACACATACCTTGGCATCAAAGTGAAATCGATCGACACCTTTCCATTTGTCAAGGTCATATGCAGTATAATGCTTGCAACAACTTGATACCTTAAGTCTATTACCAGTTGAATTTCCTTCCTCGCCAACTTCTTGCAAGCCCCTAACATAATTTACAGCATATTTTGACACCACCAGAGGATCCTCCCCTGGTGTCTCTTGGCCCCGACCCCACCTTGGGTCTCGAAACACATTAATGGTGGGACTCCAATATGTTAACCCGGCTAAACCGACATTATACATGGCCCGGGCCTCAGTTGACACCACTTGTCCCATCTTAAACCATAATGTTGTATTAAAACTAGCAGCGGACAAAATCACAGCTGGGAAGCTAGTGGCACCTGGTACTGTAGCATTAAAATGTACACCATAACCGACACTTGCCACGCCATGAAGTGCCTCAGACCACCACTCGTAAGCAGGGACGCCTAGACGGGAAATCCCAGCAGCATGATTTCCTAGTTGTTGCGCCTTTTCTTGTAACGTCAAGCGCGAGATAAGATCCTTGGCTCTGTTCTCATATGATAGGGATGTGTTACAGAAGGGAAACTGACTCGTTTCAGGAATGTTCTTGTCACAAGCAAAATTCTGAGCGAAACAAGGGACTATTAGGAGCGACGAGAGAAGAAGTGCTAGGAAAAGTTGGATTTTCATGGTTTTTTTTACAGTTCGTTTTGTTTATTTCTTTGCATTATTAGCAATTGGCTGAGGTTTTATAGCTGAAGCTTAGCCTTGATGTCACCAACATCGTTTCTATGCCAATTAGGTGGTTTGCTTGTTGATTGAGGTATACAGATAGGATGGGCCATTAATTTGACTGATTCCTTCCTAGTTTGAGATGTGATAATGTTAGGATGCTTAGGAACAACAAAAGCTAGTTTGTGGACAATGATATGGTCCCAAATTTATGTCGGGGACAGTATAAACTTACATCTACCTCCAGCATCAGTTTTTTCAAGTTATTACAGAGCACGAAAAGCAGACTGTCATTCTTTAATCTATCCTTTTCTTTTATTTTCTTATTTCGATTTTCTTAGCGTGGAGAGTCTTTTAAGCAAAGCATTAGAAGCCTGGCCATGAAAATTATCAGCTGTCTTTTCGAGGCCTACGTTGTGTTTTGGGATTCAGCTGTTCTATGCTGACGCATTCTTTCGTGGGATCACTTTCCCAAATGCACCCTTGCAATCCGTATTGAAATTAGAGGTTTTCACTAATGTAACTCTGACCTCAACCAATCAAATTGGACCACATCTCAACATACTTTATTCACTTCTCAAAATAATCAAGCCAGGGAGGCAGTATGATGACAGACATCATGATTTTTTGTTATTTAACTCTGAGTAAGGAAGCAGCTTGATCTTGGCCTGGTATAATATAAGCAAAAGGGTCTTACTTATGTGCAGTCATGCAAGAGTGCCTTCTAAGGAATTGCAAGCACAGCACTCAACTTTCCATAGAGCAGCCCACCAAATCAGTAATTTGCAACAAAAAAGGGATCAAGTTGATTCAATAAAAAGAACCATTCTTTGTAGAATTACAAGACTGACTTACACTTGCTGATGGTTCGCTAGGAAAGATTTTCTGAACCCTGAAGGAGTTACTGTTTTGAAGTTCCGGTTTCTTAAGCCAGCCCAAACCTGATTTGTGCTTTCACAAAACGTATAGGCCAGGCCCGGTTTATTATTTTGTTATTTTTGAGTTCTAATTGCAACTTTTATCGTTGTAATTGGGACAACGAAGTTGTAAGGAGTTCATATTCCATAATCCAATGCAAAGGGCCTAGAATCTTTCCCTTTTGACTATTTCTAACTCTGTCTATTTGAAGATAACGATCTAAAAATCTCCTATCTGAAATCATCGAACAAACCAAAAACAACAAATTCAGATAATTCCCTCTTTTGGACCTCTCCTGCTGTTTCATAGCCTATAATCACTCATTCTTCAATCTTCTTCATGAACAAAATCAGGATTTCAGTTTCATTGATCCAAGAAACTTATTTGATGTTTCATAGAGCCAGTCTGTTGACTTGTACACTATATAGCATTCTTTATGTTTCAAGATCTTGAGTTTCTCTGATCACTATTTTTTCAAGAAGATGGCAGAGTTGAAATCTGGGGTTCTTGTGAAGTTTCTTCAAGAAATGGATGTTGATGGAAACACAATACGCGATTGTAAACCTGTGTTGTTACAGATTAGAAGTATAATTCCTGTGTTAAGAGAAGGTAATCTTTGGCCTAATCAAGGATTCTTTTTGAAGATCTCGGATTTGACACATGCATTGTATGTTTCATTGCCTCAAGAACAAGATGAATTGATTCTATATGACAAATTGCATCTTGGGCAATTCATGTATGTGGAGAAATTGGAGGCTGCATATCCAGTTCCAATGCTCAGAGGCATTAAGCCTCTTCCAGGAAGGCATCCATGTTATGGGAATCCTAAAGAACTTCTCTCGATTGATAATTTGAAAAACTTTCTTGGTGTATCTAGTTTGGAGACTATGGTTGAGGATTGCATTGAGGTACCGAAGAAGACAGAAACAGAAAAGCCTCGATCTTTAAGTGTTCCGAAAGTAAGTGCATATGAAGGGACAGATTATAAAACCGGGGGCCTTAGTTGCATTACTGATCAAGGTGGTAATGATATGGTAAGGAAACCAGGCGTAGGATCTCGCTCCATTAGTGCTTCAATAATAAGCTCACGTGAAGGAATGCCTGGAAGGGCAACGAATTACAGGCCTCACAAGATGGAAGTTGAGAGTGCCTTGAGTCAAAAGCCTAAAAAGAGTGGTGCTGGAAGCAATTATAAGGGACTTGCGAGACATAAATCCACGAATGCTTATGAAGATAGTGATATGGAAAGTACAATGTCATTCACCTCTACATCATCAACATTCAAGAGAAGAAGCTGGCATGGTAGGGAAGCTCCAGCAGTTGATATTTCTGACACCCCTATTGACAAGAATGATTTGGGGATGGATAATAGAAGCAGCAGACTTTCTGTGAGTTCTTGAACTTCTTCCTTTGCACCTTTGTCATATAACTGGTGAAGGTTGTGGTCTCAAGATTCAGTGATTTCTCAAGAAGAATGAATCATGGATTACAGATAGTTATCATTAAACAAACTGGAGCACAAAGCTGTGTAACAAACTTGGCTGCATATTTCAAACTTAAAAAAAGTAGAAATTCAAAATGTTTTTAGCCCTATTATCAAATATACTAGGGAAACAATGGAATTCTTCCTATTTTCTAAAATTCACAAAAGATTTTTCGCCAACTAAATAATTCATGTTTAAGGAGTAATTACTGAATCAACTTGCGATTCAATGATTTAAAATCTTGTTTTTGTCATATGAAATGGTTGTTTTGCTCTAGTAATGCGTGCTGCTCAAGAAGTTCTTTAATCTCTTCATTACGCTAATATTTTAGTATAACTCCATGCTGTCTCTTCATGGACAGATTTCGCCAATTAATTCGTTAAAGTATGATAGCTCTGATGACAATTCAAGCTCCAGATCGAAGAGAACAGTTGTTAGCTTATCTACAAAATCATCCAAGATTTCCAGCAAGGGTAGTCGTATCTCAGTGCCAGGAAAAATAAGTGAAGATTCTGTTGAGAGAAAAGTGAATTTCAGTTCGTTAAACAATAAAAACTCGACAGGCACTAACATATCATGCGATTTCCTTCCCTCAACTCTGGTGAAACTTGGCCAGGTATTGCATGCGCTGTACTTAGCTAAACTTTATGAGCACTTGCCTTGACTATCTGTCTGATAAATGGGTTGATATGTTCTGCAGGAGGTGTCAAGACAAAGAGACATTGCTGTGCTTGCTGCTGTTGACGCTTTGCAAGAGGCTTCTGCTGCTGAGAGATTGCTCAAATGCCTAAGGTCTGCATATTTATGCTTCTGGAGTGTAATTTTATGAGCTGCCAACATTTTGTTGCACATCATTCAGATCATGTATATAATTTAATTCTTTTACTCGGTTAAAATTTCTTCCTAATATGTGAGCTTTACCCTTTCTTTTGGTAAGAGTACGTGTCCCTACGAGCACTTGATTACCTTATCCTTGCAACTTGCCAGCTTCATGCATGAAGGTTTCTGCATGACAGGAATGAACTTATTTACCCGTCTGGCAGTCTGTTTCGTTCTCTTTTCCATTTACTAATGACAGAGATGAGCAAGTATAAGCTGTGATTGAATCAGTTAAGACTTCAATAGTCACTAGACTAACCTTCCTTCTCCCACTTTTCTCAGCACATACTCCCAGCTTCTGAAGGCGAAGGGGAATGATCAGCAACTATCAGTTGACAAATTCTTTACTCTTCAAGATGACTTGAATAATACCAGGTTAATTTTGCATTCACTAACGAGTATGGGTCAACGAAGAACAGCTGATACCGATCCAAATGCCCCTGATGCTGTTGGGGAAGCACTAAGACTCGCATTAGACAGAAAGCAAAACGCGACTTCATGGACTAAAGCTGCCGTGGCATCAGATCTCAACCCTATTTCTGATCACAGCAAAACCAAAACTCTTTTTCTAGAGGCTACGTGTGCAGAAAAATCATCAACTAAATCCATTCGTGGCAAACGTAAAGGGGGCTTGATGGCTAGGAAACAGGTAAGCAATGATGAATTGTATGCTGGGTTGGCACTTGACATGGACAAGCAACCAGATTGGGTGAAAGGGAGTGCTTCACCTGTATGTGCTGAACTAGCAAATTCCTTGAACGATGAAAGTAGAACATGGTTTTTGAGTAACCTTGAGGAATATTTAGATTGGGTCAGTAGCAAAACAAATTCCAGAAAGTCTGATAGCCAGGTAGCTGAAATGATGTTCATGATCAAGAGAGTGAATGACTGGGTAGATAATGTAAGACGCAAAGACGGTTCCACATTGAAGGATTCTGAATTAGAAGCTTGCGGGCGGGTGAGGAACAAAATATATGAGATACTGTTGAAGCATGTTGAGAGAACCTGTCAAGAATCCAATGGTTGATCCCGGCGAGAGACATTAGCGACAAGGTTACCTTGAACGCAACGGTTAGAAGATGTACTGAGATTTTCCCAGTTACAGAAGTGCTATTCTGCCACTAATGTACGGTGTTGTGGCCATGGCAGGCAAGAGAAGAGGGGCGGTTCCTCCTTATTGTTTTCATTAAATTCACAATAGTCCTTAATAGTCTTATGAGTTCAAAATTGCCCCCCGTGACTCCTTGGAATATAATATTGTTGGATTCTTTATTCTTTTATAGTAATTTTTCTCAATTATTTTTTTAATACTTGATAATTTAATAATTTAAGTGTACAGAATTAAAAATAAATTGTTTAATCATAGGCAAATGCGTAATTGCGTGACGCAATTGAAAGATGAAGGTTGGCCCCACCACGTGTAAAAATCAGGTTTTTATTGAAGGGCCAGAGATTCGCTGTGGTGAACCACCATCAATACGTGAGAGAGATTAATTATGGTGTCGGTACTCACACGATAAGAATCCAATACTTTATTGTCGGCTTCGACTTTCTTTTCTTTCTTTTTATTACAAAATTATAAAAAATGTCACAATAAGTGACTTGTCCTTCTAAGATTGGTTGTGCTTTGTCATCCTAACTCGTAATTGGTCAACTGGGTAGAAAAATCTCATATGATCAACTTGTAATGATTGACCCATGAATTGAGTGGTCTAGAAGCACTTGAACACCCAAAATTCTTCGGCTATTTTTCTTCTTACCATGCTTTAAAAAAAAAATTGGTAAAATAATATATTTTGAATAATAATGGGTAAAAGTGTATAGTTTGTAAATGTCAACACCTGATATTTTTTCAAAAACATAATATTTTAAAAATATCACTCATCTAAATAACTGTAAGTTTGAATTTTCTCGTAAGATATATAAAATGTAATATTATTATTATTTTAAAATGATGTTATTTTGCTAAAAAAAAATTAAAAATAACATGCTAATTTTTTTTTTTTAAAATCAATTCTTAAAAGTTATCTAAAAAGATATGAGAACAAGATTAATTAATGATGTTTTTTTTATAAAAATAAATAGATGGGTGCATAAATAGTGGATCATACATGAAAATATATTACTATATCTTTCATGTTTATATAAAAGTTAGGAAAAACTATATTAGCATCTAATAATTTGGGATTAAACAATGATTATACAAAAATTACATTTCACATTCTAGTTTAACAAAAAAAAAACAACTAAATTATAATATAATAAATCATTACACCCTTATAAATTAAATTTTTTGGTTATGAGTTTTATTTTACTTAAATGTATTAAAGAGATAAAGAGATGGCAGGACACTAGAGATTTTTTTTTTATACGTTTAGAGGTATAAGAAGAGTAGAATTCAAAATGAATCGAGCCAGTAAAATTCTCGAGGGGCTCGCATGGGGTCCTAAAAAATAGGGCTCGAAGGGATGGGTTCTGGTTGCGCTGTTGATCTTGATTGGCTCTCAAAATAGGCCCCGACATGTTGCCTAAACCCATGGGTGCTAGGCTTAGGTGCCACACCCGAGCCTATGAGCGGCTGGGCCTAGGTTTTGCTTGGGCCTCTGGTTTTTTGGGCTTTTAAAGGTCTTTTAGGCTCGTTAAAGTTGGTTCAGGTCAACAAAAACTTTGTTTTAAAAACCACTTATTAATCTTGCTTCATCAGTAGCTTTTTAAGTCTTTATGATATTGATACATAAAGACTTATAAAAATGTCTAATTACCATGACTAATTTATTGAATTTTCTTCATATAAGAAGGGGGTGGAAACCAAAGGTAATTTACTAGAGAACTTATATGTAACGTTGCGCATCATGATTAAAAAAAAGTGATTATGTCATATGAGATACCTGGAGAGAATTTATACTTAAAAAAAATAAATTTAGGAAGCTAAAAGGAACCATAATTAAAACAATTTTCTAAGAGATTGAAGGGAACCTATAACTCATACTTAGAAAATCTTATATAAGAAGTTAAAGGGAGCCCATATTTAGAAAACATTTCTAGAAGGCCGGGAGGAACCCATGAAGAAACTCATATTTACAAAGTTTTCAAAGAAGCTGAAGGGAATCTATGTCATGAAGGGTTACCTATGATGATAGCATGATGCCTAGAAACCCTCTAGAAAGTTGTGCTAATTCAAGATTATATTGGAAAGTGCGAGGTTCGTGGTCTCTTGGGTGATGGTTTGGGGCTTGGAAGCCCTCATTATAGATAGATCACACTGGAGAGTAGAAGGTATGTGGCCTTCCTAACGATGATGTGGGGCTTAAAATCCCACCACTGAAGAAAAATCTGACTGAAGAGTGGGAGGTTTGTGACCTCCCCGATAATGGTGTAGGGCTTGTGAGCCACTCACTAAAAAGAGAGAGATCCGATATCATACTTGAAGATATTGTGAGGCTTGTGAGCCTCACTAGAGAGTCATGCTGGTCTGATGTTGTATTATAACAAGAGATTTGAGATCAATCCCTGGAGATTGCATGAGGCCTAAGAGCTCTATTTGAGAGTTATGTCAGTTTGAGATTGCATGAGGCCTAAGAGCTCTATTTGAGAGTCATGTCAGTTTAAGATTGCACTAGAGAACAAGAGATCCAAGATCAATTTTTAGAGATTACATGGGGCTCGGGAGGCCTACTAGAGAGTCATGTCATTGAAGATTGGACTAGAGAGTAAGAGATCCAAGATCAATCTCTAAAGATTGTGTGAGGCCCAAGAGCTATACTAAATAGTCATATTAGACCAAGACTACACTGGAGAGCTGTAAATAGAAAATGTATATAAAAGATACAATATTTTTATTTCAAAAATAAACTTACATTCTTATTAAGGATAATGCATCTTAACGTTATCTGAGTCTCAAATATAAGGAAGATTATTCAAACCATATCTTGGAGGTGGCAGGTGTTTGCTTTAACTACCCTGATAACTTTGAATGAGTTATCATAGTTTGATTCAAGGGTGTGATAAATTTTTAGGATACATTAAACATCCATAAGTTGGTTCCTTTTGGTTTTTCCTTGAGCTTTCATTCCTACTAGGAGAATGACTCTATGTAGAAGGTTTTTCATGCTGATTATCCTTATAAAAACATTAAGGCATATGTCATAAAACACTTATCTCTTCCACTTGTATATGATTTTCCATAACTTACTTCACCTCAAGCAAGTTTCTATATGGTAAGGCATAAAGCTTTCCCTATATAACACACTCATTTACCCCTATTATTAAGGCCTTTAAGGCCATTGAATCAAACAACTCTTTCATCTTGAGCA
Organism: Populus nigra; assembly: GCF_951802175.1. Taxonomy (NCBI): domain Eukaryota; kingdom Viridiplantae; phylum Streptophyta; class Magnoliopsida; order Malpighiales; family Salicaceae; genus Populus; species Populus nigra. The sequence continues at coordinate 19,904,798 of NC_084852.1, forward strand.
TCTTTAAGTATGCTTATGTTGATTCACCCTCTGATTGGGTAACCTCAAATAGCTTTATGGAGCTTCTCTTAATGGGTATACTGGTGCTAAAATATACCACTAGTTTGGCATAAAGATCACTGAACCCTTCAATAGAGCATGACTCTAAATTATTATATCAGGCGCGCGCAGACCACTGAAAGGTTGTATAAAAGATTTTGCATTTCGAGTCACTATTTTGGATAACCAACTCTAAGCTATTTTGCATATTTTACACATGATCCCTTGGGTTGGTAAAACCATTATAGTTGTCCAATCTTATTTTTATGGAAATATATCCCTAGAGAATCGAGTGTTCAATACTCGTGTGGACAAAGAAGAACCCTTCACCTAATTGAGGTTGTAGACATGCTCTTAGTTATGCTCAAATGTATATCATCTCCCGGTCATTTGTTTGTTAAGCTTTAAAGAGCTTGGGGAGTTTTGTGTGGAATGGTGGGATCAGTAACTGATGTCCATCTTGTGGTAGCTAAAAGGAGCACATTTGGAGTACTGAATTTATGCATGAGTTTTGCAACAACGTGAATGACCCATTGAGGAACTTAGTGAACGCCAAGGTAAAACACTATACTGAATATCATTCTTCCTAAGCTCCTCAAAATAGTATAATTTTCTACAGGTGCTGGAAGCGGTCAGTGGTGATGACACTTAAGCGTTATGTGTTGGTGAGGGTAGCAAGACCTGATTTTTCCTAAAAATTACCATCACAACCTTAGTGAAGAGTTGTACTTGATTAATGAGTTATTAAAAGTCTGGCTGGGTAGTAGTGCTCGAGGTAACAAGTAGATTCGTCATGCGTCTTAGCCTAGGTTGTCTTGGTTCTCTACCATGGAATGGCCTTGAAATATAAAACTAAAACATATTTTTTAGTTTAATGTTTTGGAAAATACTGATACATCTTGATCTATCAATATAATAATATAATAATAAACATGTTTTTTTTATTTTTTGATGAAAAAATATCTTTTTAGGTAAGCAAATTCTAAATAACTTTTTATTTGTTATTGTGATAAAATGGGAAGCGTGCTGGTATCTATGGTCACCTTTGATTTTGAAACAATTAATTTAATCATTGGTTTAACACATCCTTTTTTGCTTTATTGTGTCTAGTGTGTAGATAAGAAAAAAATGTAATTGGGAAATTAATGTATCAAGGGGCAGAATGATAAGGACATTTTTTTTTGCTTTTATGAGCTAAGATAGCCTCTGTTTATTGGCTGGAGACCAAACTGATAGGATTTTATTTAAAGGACTTATTGATTGTATATTAGTAATCTTTTTGGTTTGGAATCTATTGTGGATTTTTTTTCTTGATTTTTTTTCCAGAAAACATTAAACTAAAAAATATGTTTACTAATTAAAAATTAAATTTATTTAAAAAAAACATGTTTCTAATTATTCACCTTTCAAGAATATTAAAAAACAGTAAAATTGTTGTTTTTGAAATTCTCCATTATAACAATAAAGACTTTCTTTGGTTAATCTAATATTTTATGATCATTTTTTATATTTTAAAAATAAGTACGTGTTTTCTATTTTGAAAAAATAAATATAATAAACATGTTTTCTTAATTCTTTATGAAAAATCTCTTTAAACACAACAAACATATATGACAATAGTTCTATTTTCGTTGTTTTTAAACTTCACATATCTCCCAAAAATACTTGGTAATTTATTTTAGTTACTAACATAGAACCGACTCAAACATTTAGGCATCGTTTGGAAGTAAGATTCAACCTATTTTTTTTATTAAAATTTGATTTTTTTGCTTCAGATTAATTTTTTAGTGTTTTGGATCGTTTTAATATGCTGATATTAAAAAATAAATTTTAAAAATAAAAAAAATATTATTTTGATACTTTTCTAAGCGAAAAACACTTTAAAAAGCAACTACTACCACATGCACCTTAATAATTTTATTTTCACTCTCTGTAAACTGGTAAGAACAAATTGGTATCACCTATTAATTATTTTTTACATTTTCTTTCTTATGTTTCAAAATCTGAGATATGTGAGGGAATAAAGTTTTTTGATGATTGGATTATGGGTTAATCAAATTTTCATTCAAATAACTCTTTTCTTCAAAGTAAAAGAAACTATCTCTTGATAAATGCTTGTTGGTACCTATAAAAGTTTTTTTTTTGGAGGATTTGAGGACTCTCAGATAGTAAAATCAGTAATCTTATAGAGAAAAAGAGTAATAAATATGTTAGAAAACATCAGATTTCAAGAATAAAGTTGTTCTTATGTTGAATATGGATGGTTTTTAAATGTAAAATCTGGAACCTCTTACCTGCGTGGTTCAAGAGGTATTTATAATTGATGAACCTTGTTTTTTTCTTAAGTAGAGGGACTGGAAAGTTATTTTACCCTATAACATTAATGAAAGATAAAAATTTCTTATACATGCATCAACGAGAAAAAATATCTCTTACATATATATTAATGAGGGGAAATATCTTCTATACATACATTAATGAGGGAAGATATGATTGAGTTTTAAAAGAAAACTAAGGCCTAAGAGAATCAGGTATACTTCTTGGGGCTGGGCTAAGTGAGCTCGCAAGGTGCTAGGTGCTTGTACAACCAAGGTTGTCAATTCCGTTTCGGTAGGTGTTTCGTTTTTTCAATTGGAACGGAATGTTTCAGTTTCGTAGTGTTTCGGCGTGCCGTTTCGGGGTTGTACTGTTCATATATATATATATATTCAACAAACATAATTCAAATTCAAGATAAATTAATTATAAATTATGCAATACAAACACAATGCCAAACAAATATAATTTCAAATTTTAAAATATTTCTAAATAGTCAAGATTAAATAGATCTTTAACTTAAAGTAATTCAACTTAAACAAAATATCAAAATATTATGAAAGTAAAATGTTTTAACACAAATATTTTAAATATAAAGTTAGGTCAATGTTATTAAGGCTAATTAAATCTAAAGCATCCCTTGTTTTGCTCAAATTCCTACAAAGTATAAACATGAAAAAAACAACATGAATATAAACCATATATATTAGTGATAATTTTAATTTTAAAAAATTAATATAATTGTTAATGAAAATAGTAATAATAATTTTCAATGTTATTATTAATATCATTGTTATAGAAAATAGTAATAAAAAAGAGCTTTTTATAATTGGGTGGTTTAATTAATTAAATTGAATAAGGTTCAATTTGATTCAATGGCTTTTCAAGAGCGGAACGGAACATGTGGAATGGAACAGGAACGTTTCGGGCGGAATTTAGCCGAAAAATCCGGAACGGACCGAGATTTAAAATGAGATGAAATTTGTTCCGTTTTGTTCCGTTTTTTGAATTGGTATGGAATGTTTCGGCCATTCCGGACGGAACGGAACGGAATTGACAACCTTGTGTACAACACCTGAATTTGAGTATATAGATATTGGATAAACCTGTAATTATTATAGGCTTACGCAAAAAAAAAAAAGAAAAAGAAATTTTGTATTATCAATAAATCTTGGTTGATGACTTTCTGGATCCAATTATGTGTGAAACTTTTAAAAACAAGCTCTTGAAAGATCCAGTTGATGTTTAGCACAGGAAATAACCCAATCATTTTTTGCATGTCCAAAAAGAGGAAATTTCTTCATCCAACCTTTTTTTTCCCGAATCCGTACAAAATAATACCTTTTTGTGTGTGATTATGATCATAATCTCTTTTCTAAATGGAATTGAACCTAACCTAAGGTGCCTGTCAGACCATGCGAAGTGTTGACTAGTTCGAAAAACTTAGACTCGGATTTTGTGATATAGATTTTTAAAATTAAATAATAAGGTACTTGATTGTTTACTTAAATATTCTGGTTTGAAAGATGGGAGTTGGTGTTTAAATTAATTTATATTTTTAAATACCTTAAAATAAACTAATTTAAAAAATACATTTATTTATTAAAAAAATAGACACATCTCTCCAAGAATGAATGAATGAATGAAAGAGAAGGCAGTCTTCACCACATACACAGACAATAAAAAATATTAATGTCTTGCACCAGGGCTTGTAGCCCACGGCAGAGGCAAGTTTACTTGTTTTTGTCACTTGGGTTCGAGCCTTAGCATGTATATTTGTCATTCTTGTGGTGTTTTTTACATATCTACTAAATTTATAGAGTATTTAATGGATTCAGAAATTAATTATGATATGCGTAAGCTGGCTCGAACAGTTAGGTTACCCAAAAAAAAAAATATTAATGTCTTGACTTGTTTTCCATAGACAGATGAGTTTTACTACAAAAAAAACAAGACACATGCATGCACAGAGAGTCTCAGTCACACAAAAAATCGAAAATAAATCTGAGCCTTACTCGTTCGCACGCATCACTGGTATTTCTATGATGCTTCCTCTCTTTTGTCAACAACAAATCCAACACTAAAAGAAACCCAAACTTCCTTTCCAGACTTGTTTTTTTTTTCTTACAAAACTCAAAAAAGAAAAAAGAAGAAGAAAGAAATACCCACTGTTTGATCTTTTGATTATGCTTTCAAAGAAACAAACTTTCTTCATTCAGCACCATTTATAGATCAAAACAAGCAAAGCCCACAAAAAAATCCCATCTCTTACCCATTTTAATAGAAAATGGTAATGGTGCTAAGGAGATCGTCTTTGAGTCTCTTTTTAGGGTTTTTGCTGATTTCTTTGATAGCACCAAGATCTATAGCTAGATTTGTTGTTGAAAAAAACAGTTTGAGGGTTACATCACCAGATAAAATAAAGGGTACTTATGATAGTGCAATTGGGAATTTTGGGATACCCCAATATGGAGGTAGTATGGCAGGTGCTGTTGTGTATCCAAAAGATAATAAAAAGGGTTGCAAAGAGTTTGATGGATTTGGGATTTCGTTTCAGTCGAAGCCTGGTGCTTTACCCACTTTTGTCTTGGTGGATCGTGGAGGTATTTACCCTTTTGATATTTTTGGTCACTTAGTTGTTTTTTTTTTTGGTGTGTGAGTGATTGATCCAGGTTTGCTTGATTGAATACGTACCCTTTTTGCTTTTGAGGTTAGTTTTTGTAAGATTTGTGGTTTTTTTTTTTTGGGTTTGGTTGATTGTGAGGTGCCCTTTTGTTAATTTTATTAAGTTGCACATTTTAATTTTGCTTAATGTTTTTTTTTTTTTTTTTTTTGCCGAATTTGATTGTTGTTATGATGTTTTGAGGTGTACGGTTGGGAAGCTACTCTCCTTTTGCTTATGGTTTATTAATGGTTTTCAAGTTTAGGTTGTTGAGAAGGCACCTTTGTTTAATTGGGATCATTTACTTATTTTAGCTGCTTTCAGTCAGTATAGATGTTTAAGGAGGTTTCCATTTGTTGTTTCAGATTAACTTCCTGAAATTTTAGTTCTTTTAGACAGTGTGAGAGGCACCTATGCTGCTGTTCTAAGAAAATTCTTATTTGGTTGGTTTGCTTTGTATGATAGATGAATCATCAGTGCACCAAGTTATTTTAGCTCCTTTTAGGCATTTTGCACAGCATACCAATTGTTTCCTGGTTCCATTGCGTTGGAAACTATTGTACTGTCCTGAATATGCCAATTCTTTACTTGTTTTGTTGGAACAAGCTTATGAAAGTCTGAACACGTTGCAACTTGATTTTCCCATAGTATTTAAGCTATTTTTCTTTCTTTTACTTTTTGCTCCCTTGATCTTTGGTTCCTTTATGCTTAACCAGGATCACATTGTTTGGTATGTTGCATATGCTGTTAAGGAATTATTATCCATCTAGATATGGGTTTTGTTGGATTCAGGACTTTCTTCTGTTAAACTACATTCCTCTAAGACTACCTACATAGCTGTAATGCTAAATCTATAATTAGTTCTTTATATTGCTTTTCAGATTGCTTCTTCGCTTTGAAGGTCTGGAATGCCCAGAAGGCTGGGGCTTCTGCAGTTCTTGTTGCAGATGACATGGAGGAACCATTAATAACCATGGACACACCTGCAGAGGACGTTTCATCTGCACAATACATTGAGAACATAACAATACCTTCTGCTCTTATTGAGAAAAGCTTTAGTGAAACGTTAAAGAAGGCACTTAGCAATGGGGATATGGTAAATGTGAATCTTGATTGGAGAGAAGCTGTTCCGCACCCAGATGATCGTGTGGAGTATGAGCTATGGACCAACAGCAATGATGAATGTGGGGTTAAGTGTGACATGTTGATGGAATTCGTGAAAGACTTTAGGGGTGCAGCACAGATACTTGAGAAAGGTGGTTACACTCAGTTTACACCCCATTACATTACTTGGTATTGCCCTCAAGCATTCACCTTGAGCAGGCAGTGCAAGTCTCAGTGTATAAATCATGGAAGATATTGTGCTCCTGATCCTGAACAAGACTTTAGCTCAGGTTATGACGGGAAAGATGTTGTTCTTGAAAATTTAAGACAGCTATGTGTTTTTAAAGTGGCAAATGAGACCAAAAAACCTTGGGTGTGGTGGGATTACGTGACTGATTTTCAAATTAGATGTCCCATGAAGGAGAAGAAGTACAACAAAGAATGTGCTGATGCTGTAATCAAATCTCTAGGTAAATATTTCATAACCGCTTCCTCATATTTTAAGGATACTATTGATCACACTAGAAAATGGGAAAACCTAGAGTTTTTAGTGTGCTAAACTTCTTATGCTGTTCATTTGTCAATCATTAGGGCTCGATGGTAAAAAGATTGATAAGTGTATGGGAGACGCAAATGCTAACTCTGACAACCCAGTTTTGAAAGAAGAGCAAGATGCCCAGGTAATTGTCATGTTATTTTTTATTCTTTAGCTTAGCATGACTCTTTTAAGGGACCGTTTGGGAACGCGGTCCAACCAGCATTCTCAAAAATTTTGAATTTTTTTTTGCTTAAAATTAATATTTTTTTAGTGTTTTTGGATCATTTTGATGCGCTGATATCAAAAATAATTTTTTAAAAAATAAAAAAAACATTATTTTGATGCAATTTTAAGTGAAAAGTATTTTGAAAAGCAACCGCAACCACACTCCCAAACACAGATAAGTTTGGATACTTGTGCCTGCTTGCAATTGTTTTAATCTCTGATACCATTTAAACCATATATCACTGCTTTACAAAGACCTTCATGTAGGTTGGAAAAGGAACAAGGGGTGATGTAACCATTTTGCCCACCCTTGTTGTCAACAATCGTCAATATCGAGGTCTGTTATTGCCTACTTGTATTCCTGGATGAACGTTACATTTTGCTATTTATTTATTTTTGGAAAAAAAAAACTTGCTCTTTCAGGAAAGTTGGAGAAAGGTGCTGTTCTAAAGGCTCTATGCTCTGGTTTCGAGGAAACAACAGAGCCTGCTGTTTGTTTGAGTGGTGGTAGGTTTTCTTAAGCTATTTGTCCTGATTGCCTTGATATTGAGGCCATCATTCGATGAATGACCCTGACTAAGAGGATTTGAGTGCTTGGTATTGTGAGTAGTCACTGAAAGCATGCTAGACCTAGAACCATATTTCATTTTAGATCACGAGTCCAATACCCTTGTTGTTGAGACTAACATCTAGTGTCAGCTGCCTTGGGTGATTTGCGTACTCTCAACAATAGTTCCTCAACAATAGTTCCTGATTGGGGAATTCCTTTGATACAGATGTGGAGACAAATGAGTGCTTGGACAATAACGGGGGTTGCTGGCAAGATAAAATAGCCAACATTACAGCCTGCAGGGTATGAATTAAAACTTGCTGCAAGGCATCACTTTGGCTTTTGATATATTTAGCTCCATTTGACAACTGTTTTTATCTGTGCAGGACACGTTTCGTGGGAGAGTATGTGAGTGTCCTCTTGTTGATGGCGTGCAGTTCAAAGGAGATGGTTACAAGAACTGTGAAGGTAAGCTCTATGCTTTTTTTTTCCCTTTTATAAATCAGCATAAACATGTAAAATGTAATAATATAGCTGTTCATTCATTCAGTAAAGCTTGGATGTCCTGCTGATGATGATAAATAAATGTCTGAAAAAAGTTATTTATGGACAATTATGGGCTTTTATTAGAAAAAATATACTCGCAGTACTGACTATATTCATATTCAGTAGAATTGCAAGATTCCAAAATGAAAATCTAGTTCCATTGATGATACATGGATCTGATGTATACTTGAGAGACAGCCTATGTTGTTTGAGGGTTTTTGGGTGAAATTTGGGTAGACTAGGCAGGAAAGTTCCAATCCTAGTCAACTGGAATAAAATAATAGTGACTGGTTTTCTTCTATTTCATTTTTTTGAGGAGTAGTGGGGTGGGTGGGGGGAGCATGGTTTCAAATAGCTGTTCTAGCCATCCCTCACAAATAACTCTGTGAGTAGGATTTGAGCCTAGGTTCTGGACCCAACACCAATAGATTTACTGCCAAAGCTAACTAGCATTACACTTGGTGTATTCTGTCCCAAGGTTCGATGGATCATGCTCTGTTAAGCATGTGCTCAATATTAACTATACGTTTTGAGGTTCATGTTTGATGTTTGACTCGCAGATGTGTTTGCACACGTCATAAGGGGCAACTTGTGTTATTTTCTAATTAAATCTGTTTGATATGCTCGCTTACCAATCTTAAAGTGTGCTATGCTTTAAAGTGATTGTATTGTTTTACAGTGAGTGGATCTGGGAGGTGCAAGATTAACAATGGGGGCTGTTGGCATGAATCCCGGGACGGACATACCTTCTCTGCTTGTTTGGTTAGTGAACATCATGTTTCTCAACTTGTTATTCTCCAATAAATATATTGAGTTCAAGTTTCTAATTTTACTGTGGACAGGATGTTGATGGTGGTAAATGCCAGTGTCCTCCAGGATTTAAAGGTGATGGTGTGAAAAGTTGTGTCGGTAAGAGATTCCTCCATTGTCATCCTTAGTATTGTGGTTTTATCAGGATGGGGAGCTTGATTCATTCTGAAAGGAAATTTAAGGATTATGCATGCAAATTGAGTCTTCTGAGAATGTTATGGTGCCTGAGGTGTAAGTTGCAAACAGAACAACAGGCCATGTTTGGTTGAGGGGGGTGTTTTGTCCTCACTAGGTGCTTCTTGTTGATTCATGCATGATTTCTCAGGCACCATTCCACTCAGTTCAAATCTAACAGCAGTTGTCTAAATCCCTTGTATTCAAGTTATTTCTTCTATGCTACCCCTAGCAATGGGGTAATGCTTATGAATCACCATTGTAGGATAAAGCAAATGTTTAAATTTTAAAATTATTTATGCTTGGGCCACCAAGATGCTCCGGTTATACTGAATTGTTCATAACAATTTTCTGAGTATCCAAATCTTACCAAGTCAAAATAGTTTTGGGTTTTCTCCTTGACTTTGTTGAAAACAAAATCCTGCCAGAGAAATCTGCATGTTCGTCGATGCTCGTGATTAATATTTTGTCCTATCTATTTATCTTTGACTGTGCAGATGTTGATGAGTGCAAAGAGAGAAAAGCCTGTCAGTGCCCTGCATGTAGTTGCAAAGATACTTGGGGAAGCTATGAATGCTCTTGCAGTGGGGATCTTCTTTATATCAGAGACCATGATACCTGCATAAGTGAGTTAGAAATCGTACCTCCTTGTTTGTTTGTTTAGAAACTTGCAATAATATGGTCCTTGTTTTGATGTCTGTCCTCCCCATGATCAATACCAGGTAAGAGTGGCACTGAAGTGAAATCAGCATGGACTGTGGTTTGGGTCATATTTATAGGCCTGGCGATGGTTGCTGGTGGAGGATATCTTGTCTACAAACATAAATTGAGGGTAAGCATGGTGCCCAGCATTTTTTCCCTTTTAAAACCATACCTTTGGTTAAGTTTTGCCATGTTTACTTGCTCACTCCATGCACCTGTCTGTTATATGAACATTTGGAATAGCCCTGTTATCTCTATCTTAAAAATCTCTTTGCAACTTTTGAGGGATATCTATTAATGCAAAGATGAAGAGTTATCTCTGTAGTAAAAATCTCTTTGCAACTTTTGAGGGATATCTATTAATGCGAAGATGAAGAATATGATTATCCGCAAAGTTTCTTACCCTGAACTTGGGCCATCTATTACTACTTTTAGGATCTCTTGTTAAGCAGTTTATAACTCATTTGTATAGAACTTGCATCAATGTTTGCATAGCTGGAACATTTTAAAAAGGCTAAATGACCAAAAATTACCCTGAACTTGGGGTCAAACTAAACTTAGCTCTTGAACTTTAATTTTTTTTTTATTCGAGTGCTTCAAACCAGTTTTTTGGAAAAAATAGGCCATTTCATCAATTTTGACCCTAAGTGATAGCTTAAAAAAATGGTGTCGTGAAAACATGTATTTGAATTTTTTTTTAAATAATGGAGGGATATAAAACCTAGACAGAGGCTATTTTTTACCAAAAATAGTGCATGGTACTCAAATAAAAACAATAATAATTCAGAGGCTAAGTTCAGGTAGTTTTTGGTCATCCAGCCTTTAAAAAATGGCTGAAAGTACAGTATGGTAACTATATTAACCACTTGTGAATTTAATAGTAATTGCCATTACAATGGGGGCTAGAGAGCTGCATATGGGCTGGCCGGGTTTCAGGTTTACGTGTTGGTTAGAAAACTTTAAGCAGTTGGATCAATGAGAGCTGGGCATCAAACTGAGTATCTGGCTTGCTCTTTGCAACATGTCATCTTGAAACTCTTATGCATGTCATTGTTATACTTGTGTTGCAGTTAATGCATATTCAGTTGATGTTTTTTCCTTTATTGTTCTTCTTGTTTTTTTTGCAGTCATACATGGACTCAGAGATAAGAGCTATCATGGCACAGTACATGCCTCTGGACAGTCAAGCAGAAGTTCCAAACCATGTCCATGAGGAGCGGGCATGAAGAAAAAAACGCCCAATCATTAACACTCTTTTGTTGCTGGTAACAGCAGTGTTGATGCGGTTCTACTGTTGCTCTTCTTTATCCATTTTTCGGCGTGAATTTATGTACATGGACGATAAGAGTGCAGATTAGAAATTGTTCTTCGTTTATTAGGACTGTAAAATCTTACACTTGAAGTAGAGATTGGATTTGGGGTAGACAGGAAGGGATTTGGCTGTAACGTCCAAGAATATTCGTTCCCATCCCTAAATTTGTCACTTAATCTATTTTAATTCTGTAACTGATCCATCCCTTTTAGACCGGTTGACCTTCTTTTTGCCGTTATATACTAATTCAAGGAGAGGTGATGTTTTCGTTTGTACGGATGATCAAATTTGTGTTGGAAATACTCTTGCCTTGTTCCAAAACTGCTGCCAGATGAAGCTGCCATTGCCCCTTGATGATCTTTGTCTTTTCATTATCATATCTCCTTCCCTTTCTTTTTGCTTACTTTCTGATCATCCCAAAGGATAACCTAGCATCGGCCAGGACTTCACAAATTCAAAGGCATGGTGCAAGTAGGAAATCATATGTGCATAAGAAGAAACCATGAAAAATAAGCAGTGTTTTGTAAGTAGCGAGATCTGTTATGGATGGTCAATGAAGTGCAAGATTTCTCCGTTTCCGTTCGTTGGAAGCCTCAGCGGGCACGCCGTGACTGGTCTGCTCTACAGCTTCTTAATTCGGCCTGAAAGAGGTAGCCATAAGCCTATGGTCTTTGGTGTGGGTACTTATCAAAACTCCCTCGCATTAAGTTGGATAAATCTCAGAGTTGAAAAATCTTTTGGTCGAAAGTTGATCATTGATATTCTTCCCAGCAGATTTTCTTAGGAAATTCATTTTTGTATGGAAAAGAATGCACCTTCCTCCTTCATTATATGCAATCCTTAGGGAATTAATATGTAAAAAAATGTCATCCTCAAGGAAGAAAAAAAAATCAGTTGATATCCGTAAAAATCATATGCCAGTACAGATCAGCAAATTCTTAGATTTTAATATTAAAAAGTTAAGCCACCAACTGAGAATGACTGTTCTATAGACAAGTTCATGTATGTTCTTATGGACACTTTTTTATATTCAAGAATAAAAACTCTGCTCGGATAGTGTTCACCATGTCGAGGTGTCTACATGAAAGAATTTCTCACGATGATTACTCCTCGTGAATTAATTTTATATGCGAAACCCTATCTATACTCGTACAGTATAAAACCATTACAAAGTGGCAATGACTATATTTTTATCTCATCACATATGCTATTAACAGAAATAATAAAAAAATCACCACCCTCCTCTTAACATCTACTATCGTCTTGGTGTGGTAAGCTTCAGATGATCAAGACCGAGGTCCATACCATTGTACGCGATAGGAGCATACATCCACAGGTCTTCAGAGCTTAGCAGCTGCAGAATTTAAAACAAGAAAATGGGAAAAAAATGTATCAAAAAATTTGTTTCATGTCAAGATATTGCCAAGTTTAAAACAGGCAACGTTAAATTCTTTTGTAGTATAAAGAAGGAATTTAATTTGCTCTCACCTTAATTTGGAGTTGCAAAAACTTCACATACTGGACAGCCTCTTCAAGCATTGTGCTAATGTCAACCTTCCATATCAATAAATCAAGCTTGAGAATTTTGCGAATCACAAAATTTATAGCTGATAGAATCAGAGATGGTATCGTGAAATATACTCCATATATACCTTTGTTCCATTGGGGACAAGGTTTTGTAGAATTCTCAGCCTCTCATTTATTCTCTCTCTTCTTTTCTGCAATAAGAAAATAAAAAGACCTATCAATTCCTGTTACATTGTGGGTGGGTGGAAGAGAAATGTTTCATCAAATCTGGTTTATTGATATACTGTGCAAAAGCCTTGAAAAGGGTAGTTACCCTTGCATAGAGGCTCTGGGGATCAGTGGCTGCCCCCTTACTGGCTCTTGTTTTGCCACTTGAGTTGAGAGTTGTTGTCCCTTTTGAGCTCAAACTTGAACTCGCTCCTCCATTGGGCTCCTGGGAGTCATTGGATTCATCCTCTGAGCAGCAACCGCTTGAGACAGGACCATTAAGGCCACCATTGCTTTCTTCATCATTGTTGCTAGTCGAGGCAACCTTCTGGCTCTTCTTTGACCTTACATTCCTCTTGTTCTTTTGGGCCTACTCATTAGAATCATAATTAGACAGTGCCTTGAAAAAGTAAAACTGGTTGCTATACCCTCTACAACAGGAAATAGAACTCCATCCATTGAGTCTGTAGAAAATTCTAAGGAGGTGAAAATTCTGGTTATTGTACTTACATCTCCCGTACGTCGTGATCTTTTCTTGGAATTCTCAGGTGGCTTTCTGCTTTTATCTTCCAGGGGTAGTTCAGATGCTGGCATCTTTGATTCTCTCTTGGGTTGCAAATTGCTTTCAGGTTCAGGAAGAGCAGCTACAGTCTGGTTTCCACCAGACTCTTCCACATTTCCATTGCTCAATTCTTGGTTTGAGAAGTCATCGCCACCAACAACATACGAGTCTCCCATGCAAAAATCCATTGACATGGAACTATTAGTGTTTGCCAAAACTGGGTGAGAATCACTCAGGTAGTAGCTTTCTCCACTTGAGTTGGGAAAAAGAATGCTACCACCACCACTATAACCACTGCTCACTTGTGAAAAATGGTACAGATTAGTATCAGCAATATCCAAAGAATACAATAAACATTCATTGGCCCCTTCCATGTTCATTGTTGATTCATGGTTAGGCCAAAAACTAGATGGAACTCCAAAGCTTGAACTTGAATCAACCTGATTAGGAGGAAAGTTGACAAGCAACTGTTCCATGAAATCAGCCTCCTCACTTGTGAACATTCCACTTTGAGAACTCCACTCTCCCTCCGCAGTGGCTCCAATAGGCTCCATCTTTTTTTCTCGTTTATTTTCTGTAACCTATCAGAGAAATCTCTAGTGTTTTTGTGAGTTAACTGCCGGCAGAAGCTCGATTAGACGATGCTTGAAAGGAAACAGGGATTAAAAAGACATATTTATACCCAGCAGCAATGAAGAATGTTGAGACAAACATTGACTTCACTTGTGTAACAACATCTGAATTTATTATTATTTGCAATTATTAACATATGAAAGGGTCTCAATTCCTTGTAACCAATTGGGACCAGTTCGTAATGGGAGCCAAGTACAACTCACCTATAGGACCTAAATCAAGCAATTATGGAACTAAATTTATTCAGCAACCTTTCATTAACGCCTTAGTCTTAAACTTAAAAGACACATGAAGGGAATGATTGTAAGCCTCTAAAGAAATAGTTTAGTTTAAGGGACTTAACTGTGTTTCTGTTTAGGATAACTGTTTAATTATTTTAGGCTGCAGGTTGAGAGAAATGAGATGTGGTAGAGGGTGAATAAAGAGAATAATAAAGAGAATCAAACCTGGAAATAGATAGACGTGGGAGGTTCTTGTTGAATATGATAACACAAAAAAAAAATAAAAAAAAATTGTTGAACAGAATGAAAAGGACATGGATATAAGGACGGCACCAAAAGGTCGTGAAGAGATGAGACTTGACATCCTCAAAACTACCTGGAACCAGACAATATATCAGTTTACTGGATTCTTTGTCTCCTCCATCAGTCCTCAAAACTTACCAAGTGTCCCTTGAACTCAGAACTATTTTTTGAGGACCTAATCTTAATCAACTCTTAACCATCATATCAATCTGTCAACAAATACAAACAAGATTTCCTTGATATACAGTTTGATTTCCAGGGAGCTTGTTTGAATGTTCTAACTTTACGTCATGCGATCTGTGGACTGCTAAAGGGAATGTACATGGTGCTGCTGATCCTGCAGACTGTAACACTGAATTGGGATTGGTGATGCAGTTTTAACCTTCTGTCTTCTAAGTTGCCTGTTCTCAGGACTTGAACTCACAGAGATCTGCTAGTTAGGTTTAGAGTAACTATTTCCTCCATATAAGCAGCTGAGTAATTGTTAACCAGTATGCTTCTGCATAGTTTCCAAGTCAGACATTAATGATAGCATCATGTTTGTAGTTTCCAAAGTTTCCAAGAAAATTACTTTTACAACCACACTATGCATATTGCAGAGCCACGAGGTGGGGGGGGGAAAAATACTAACAGAAGTTCACTCAATTGTAAGAAATTATGGATCAAAATGTAATTCTGCCTTGGTGAGTTATGATTTATGTCGTCTCTGCATATTTTTCCAAAACGAAAAGATCTCCATTTTCTCCTACAAGAACTTATAAAACATTACTATATTGTATTGTAGTGGTCAATATATTTAACTTGAAACTGATTATGATCACCGTGTGAGCAATGAGGAAAAACCAAAGTCATTAATGTCCTATCCCAAAGTTCTAGCCACCTCAGAATCCGGCGATCTTTACGCTTTATTGCACACGTAAAATCAAACATTCTTAGAAGAAATATCAGAGGAAGGTTCATGATGAGTATTTCCATACTACTTGCTCAATATTTTTGAGATTGGTCGCCGGCCATTGCACGATCTCTTGTAACTTGCTTTTGCTGACGTATTAACTGTGCAGGAATAAAATCCTTGCATTGCAACAATATTAGAAAAACTCTTGTAAATCTGATATTGATCTACTCAGCAGGAGGAGAACATTACATTAAAAATATTGCAAGAACGAGGGTGTAAGGGTTTAAAATTATGGTTTCTTGATTCTTAGCCAGCCTGCACGACCCCGACCCATTCGGAATGAGAAGGTCGCATTTCTTTGCAGGCTGGCAGATGGTGCATGTCCCCTTTCAACTAAATTAGAACCCCAGACACGTTTGTGCTTTGTTTAATTTAATGCCCTACGTTGATATTGTTTTATAGCTTCACAAGGGATCATAGTTCATTGATGAGATGATGAAAATCTTAGTGTTTGTGCTTGTATAAATCTTCTAATCAACTGTTTTGAGTTTCTGTAACTTTATTTTACATTTTTACTGTAAATTATATCAGAATTTGACAATATTTTACAGCAATTCTAGCTTGCTTGCAGCATTTAATTCACTGTGCTGATCTTAAAGCAGCGCGCGTATCCCTTAAGGCTGTAACAAATGAATTCACAGCCAGATGCTGTGTATTGATGGAGAGAACGACAGCTCCCATTAATAATTTATTAGCGAGCGATGTCGCATATTTTATCCTCCAAGTCTTGCGCGTAAAACGGCAAGAGTAATACAAGTCAAGAATCCCAATAAAAATACAATTCCTCTTCTCAATTTTTATGAGTGGAATCTTCTTCCTTTTTTTTTTTTTAAAAAAAAGGATGAGTTGCAAAAGGGAATTGAGATGTTTTTATTTTTATTTTTATTTTTGGGGGGGTTACATGAATTATTAATTGTTAAGGAAAAAGAAAAACAAGAAAAAGCATGAAAGGATAGCATATCAACAAGATCATTTGTATGATGATTGTAGTATATATTGCTGTGACTCTTGTTATGCTCATTAACACAAGAAGTCTTTTTTTTTTCCTTGATGGAAGATGAACAATAAGAACTTATCAAAACGGAAAGATCTGCTCGTCATCGAGCTGATGGGAAAGGAATAAAATCTTTGTGTTTCAACAATAATGGAAATGAGAATGTTGTGAACATTTACAATTGTGAGTACTGTGATATTGTTCTACTGTCAGAATGAGAATATTACTACATTTTAAACAGATATCATCACAGAAATGAGAATGTTAACATTTAAAATCCTGATCTGATGATTCTTGGCAGGCCTGCACGACCCTTTCAGGACGAGAAATGCAGCTTCTTTTTGGTGGCCGGTGAACCGGTCCACGGCCCCCGTAGGAAAATAAAAGAACCCCATCCACCACGAATTCATCATCTCAGCCTCGCTGGTTAATTTGTTTCCCATTAAATTAGAGGGAAATTGTTGGAATTGTTGCCCTCCACGGATGAGCCACTTTGTGCGCCGGTTAATTTAATGCCCTAAGTTTGACTGGGAAAAAAAAAAAAAGATATCTCCGGGGAAAATAAAATTTATTAAAGTCCACGAGTATATCCTTCCCTTTAGTGATATTTTTAAATCTATTTTTTAAAATTAAAATATCCCAGATTTTCTTAAGTCATATTAATGATAAAAGGCCCTAATATTAGAATGAAATTAAAAAAAAAAAAGTCTCTACAACTGAACATTAATTACATAACAAAAAAAAAATCCTACTAAAAAATAAATTGTAGGGAAAATGGATTATAAAAAAGTAATCCTATATATAATCTTCCAAGAGAATAAAACTTAAAACCTTACAAATTGAAATTTCCTTTTTGTTTTTATAAAACATCCATCCACATAAAAATAAAAATAAAAATAAAAAATTATTTTTGATAAACAGCTTTTCATATTTTTCAAAACTCTTATATTTTTTTCAAATTTTTTGTAGGATCGTTTTAATATTGTTTTAGTATTTAGTTTAGGATTTTTTTATTTTTTATTCAAGTTTTATGGGCATTTTTATCATTAATGTAGGCTAGGGGTATTTTGAATATTTCCTTCATGAAAATTCTAATTTATCAAATACCATTAGCAAAAGCACTTGGAAATATATCAAATTGATTTTTTTATTTTTAAAAAATTATTTTTGATGTCAGCACTAAAAAAAATATTAATTTAAAATAAAGAAACATATAAAAAAAATTTAAATTTTTTTAAAATGTTTTTGAAACACAAAAACAATGATGACCTAATTAGAAACTTGATTAAGAAACAACATTCTATTAGCTTAATTTTTCTTATCTGGAAAATACTATCTTTATTATTTTTATTATTATTATTATTATATAAAAATTTGATCAATTTTTATATTTATTTGCATGCAAACCAATCATTTACCACTTCAAACATCAATTTATATAAAATCCAATTATGAAAAACTTGTTTGTCAATCATTTTCTGAAATTCCCACCAAAAAGAAAAATATCATTACAGTGTACAATACCCTTTCGTATTATAAAATCTATAATTATATATATTAAATGTTCATTAGAGTTTCTTGAACTTCTATAATTCTATGACTCTTGAGTTTAGTCTCTTGAATTTTCATGACACTTGAGTTTCTAATATTTTTTAATGTTTTTATTTTTTTATAAATAGATTATTTATCTTATATTCTGATTATTGAAAAAAAATTCATAATAATAAAAGTATAAAATTCTCTTTTAAGATTTATTCTGAATATTTATGTTTTTATTTGTTTTTATTTTTATTTTTAACACATTATTATCATGACACTATAATACAAAACACGTTATTGTATTTTTTTTTTCATAAAAAGAAAGAAAGAAAGATAAAGTATATATGCACACCAAAATTTATCTTTTTCTATGTTTCTCGGCCATTGCTACAATACTACCATTGATCACTCTATTTTATACGAGATGACATGCCCGCGTGCTGCCGCGGACTTATAAAACAAATATACTTGATAGTGTTATAATTGTGAACCAGCGCTAGATAAGTAATAGAAATTAAAGGTATGATGAAGCAAATATTTCTTAACGAAAAAAAAAGTTGTGTTGGTGATAAAAAACTTAGAGACTGAACAAAATGATTTGTAGCAATTTATCGTGTCTTGTGAGGAAAAATACAGTGTTTTCGCCACATGATTTAACTTTTCAGTTAATAAAAAGAAAAAAAATTACAAAGCTAAATTCTCTACCAATTTAATATTAAAAAAAAACCAACAAAGATAATTTTGGAAGGAAAAAAACCCAAGAGAAAAAACGTTGTAGCAATTGACAATGTTTTGTGAGGAAAATTATAGCGTTTTTCCCAATAAAATAAAATAAAAAACCATTTAGAGAAATATTGTAGCAATCCATAGTGTTTTGTGAGAAAAACTACAACGCTTTCTTCATATGATTTAGTTTTATTGTAATTATAATTCTTAACCAACTCAATATTAAAAAAAAATCGACAAAGATAATTTTGGAAAAAATCATAAAAAAATCACATGGAAAAACACTGCAACAATTCACAGTATTTTAAAGAAAAAAATTACAAAGCTAAATTTTTAATCAGCTCAATATTAAAAAAAATCGACAAAGACAATTTTAGAAAAAAAATAAAAAAACAAACACCAAAAAAAAGAAAAACAAATCATGTTGGAAACACTATAGCAATTCACAGTGTTTTGTGATGAAAGCTACAGTGCTTCTCTACATGATTTAGCCTTATTTGTAATGACTTGTAATTATAATTTACAAACAACTCAATATTAAAAAAATAAAATTAAAAAAGATAATTTGAAAAAAGTTATAAAAAAAACCATGCGGAGAGACACTGTAGCAATCCACAATGTTTTATGAGCAAAGCTACAATGTTTTCCCCACATAATTAAGCTTTATTACAAAATTAAATTCTAACCAACTCAATATTAAAAAAAATAAAATTGACGAAGATAATTTTGGAAAAAAATATCACAAAAAAAAGAAAACACAAAAGAAACTGAAAGAAAACTATGTGAGGAAAAATTATATCAATCCATAGTGTTTTGTGAGGAAAAACTTGTATTTACTTGTAATTGCAATTCTTAACCAGCTTAAAATTTAAAAAATAAAATTGATAAAGATAATTTTAGAAAAAAACATTATAAAAACAGAAAAAAAACCATATGGGAAAAAATACTATAGCAATCAACAATAATTTTCAAAAAAAGTTACAGTGCTTTCCTAACATATTATAACTGTAATTTTTAAACAGCTCAATATTAAAAAATAAAATAAAAAAAAGATAATTTTGGAGAAAAAAAATTACAAAACCAAACTCTCAATCAGCTCAATATTAAAAAAAATCGACAAATATAATTTTGAAAAATAAAGAAATAAAATAGAAAAATTATGTGGAAAAACATCGCAGTAATTCACAGTATTTTAAAGAAAAAAAATTACAAAGCAAAAATTTTAACCAGATTAATATTTAAAAGGTAAAATCAACAAAAATAATTTTGAAAAAAAAATAAATGAAAAAAAATAGGAAAATTGAAAAAACAAATTTGAAAAAAAAACGAAAAAAAAGAGAAAAAAAGGGAAAAGTTAGGGGAAAAAAAAACATGGAGAAAAATCACTGTGGATTACTGTTGTAATCCACAGTGAAATGTGTGTGGGGGAACAGTGATTCCCCCACAAGATTTAGATATTGTTGTAATTAAAAACTTGAGAGGCATAAACTTTTATATGGCTTATATGAATTTTAATATTTTATTTTTTTTCATTAGTGTTTATATTTTATAGAATATATTTTATTTATCAAGATTTAAAGTTTTTAAAGAACTAGTATTGTAAATAAATTAAATATAGTTTCTAAAATGCTAGTATCTTTAAAGAACTAAATAAATAACAACCTTAAAATGTTTTTTTTTTCTTTTATATTCATGATTTTATTTAATAAATTACTTATATATACACACACACACACACAAATCTAATAAAACTTGAATATAGCACTTTTGATATCTGAAGGACTAATTATTTGTCATGAGTTATTGATGCTGGGATTCATCATCTAGAAGCTATGAATGTTGAAGAAACCATTAAAGAAATAATGTATTTTTATAGCATCGTGCATAAGCAATGATTTTCATTCATCATCATCTTCATGAAGGATTAAAAATCGAATATCTTATAATAAAATATTCTTTTGTTAGGTGGATAAATTTAAAAGAAAGATATGACTACCAAAAGTTTATCATACTTCCTCAAGTTCATTATAATTGGTTGCACTGAGTTTGCAAGATTTTAAATTGATTAATAAATATAATTTTGTTCTTTTTAAAATCACCTCACAACTAAAATTGTATGGTAATAAGATCACATAAGATCAAATATTAGAGAAAATATTCTTTATTGCCTAAAATATTGTCATGTAGTAACAAATTGAGTTCCATCAGGGATGAGAAAAAAATTAAAAAACCGATTAAAGCGAGAAAACCGGGAAAAAATAACCGAAAAAACCGAACCGTGAAAAAAAACCGATTAGAATTTTGAAAAAACCAACCGGTTTGGTTCGGTTTCGGTTTTATAAGCGTGAAACCGAACTGAGCCAAAACGGAGCCAAACCGGTTTGAACTGGTTTTTGTTCTAAAAACGAATCGAACTGAACCGAAATCAGTCAATTTGAACCAATTTTAGTTTTTTTTTAAAATTTGATTTAGTTGTTTTTTTTTTATAAAAACCGAATCGAACTAAAAATAATCACCCCCAAGTTGCACGCTGTATTTAAGAAACGAAAACAGTGTTTATATATGTCTGATCAACAAAGTACTTTAAACTTGGATCTCTATTGTGATCTTTCTACATAAATGGATGGATGTAAAGGGCATAATTTCCCGATCGATGCATCAAAATTGAGGGAGTTGAAGAAAAAAAGAAGCATTGATAATGAGACCACCAACTCTCCATTACCTCTCATTCATGACTGTAAATGAGATAGCCATTAAAATGGTCACATCAACTACAAGTTAGGAAAATAATTATTTTATTCAGAAACTGCTTGCCGCGTTAGAGTTGAAATAGTGACACTAATTCTATTTGATTAATGTACATTGAATTTGTATTTTTAATTGTTCTCAATTTTTAAAAAATACTACTGCGTCATTTTATTTCACAATCTTATTAAAAAACAATTTTACAAAGGAGGATGTAAAATCACACACTTGGAAAGAAAGAAGGAGAAGAAGAAGAAGAAGAGAGAGATGAAATATCCACTTGTGGTCCATTAAAAGAATACTATAATTTTACTATATAGATTTAAGCATGAACCTGGATGCTTTGACCTTGGCAGAGAGACATTATTTTAAGTTTAATTAGACAGCTATATAATGACAAACTGCACGATCCAACTCTTTCAGAGTGAGTTTATGTGTAGTGGACTCGTTCCTCAGTCTGCTCTCCAGCTCTGTTATGGACCGCAGACACTAGTTGGTGCTTTTGAATCCTTCAAGATTTGCTTGAACCCATTTTTGTGACTTACAATTTGGTGCTTTAGTCAACCCTTTAATTTAAGGCTTAAACTATTATTATCCGAGCAAAAAGGTCAACCCATAAACTATTGCCTAATAGTTGACTGGAACTATAAACCCGTATTACCTGCCTTCGATCGTCCACACCCCTTTCAGGCGCCGGGATGAAGGCCATTCTTTTTTCTTTTTTCTTTTTTATTAAAGTGAGTTATTTAAAAAAAATTCTCAAATTTATTTTTTAATATTAAATTAATTAAAAATTAAGTTTTATAATCAATTTTTTTTTTTACTAGGATTGTGTTCAAAATAAAAAGTAAGGACATAATAATTCAGTTAAGATTAAGAGGATATACCTGAAAATTGATTTAACACAATAATTTGATTAGATTAGTAAAATAAAATATCAATAAATTCATTCTTACTTTCTTTCTTTCTTCCTTTCCTTTGCAAATTTACTCAGAAGATCATTAAATTAATATGATCATCTAGTATTATATATTACAATTAAATTTCAGAATAATCTTTATTTTTTTTTAACATCAACCAAAAATATAATTATTCCTATCTCTCATTAACTCGGGCATTAATTCCACTAATAGGTGATTAATTTCTCACTGGTCCATTTAACAAACAATAGTTCTATCAATTTAGAAAATTAGTTCAACGATCTACACATTCATTAAGGTACTAATTTCATTAACTAGGGAATTAATTCTTTATTACACCCATTCACCAGGGCACTAATTCCATTAACAAGAGAATTACTTCAACGATTTGTCCATTCACCAGGATACTAATCTCATTAACCAGAGAATTAATTTTTTATTATACCCATTCACTAGGGCAATAATTCCATTAACCAGAAATTAGTTCAACGATTTACCCATTCACCAGGGTACTAATCCCATTAACCAGAGAATTAATTCCTTATTACGCCCATTTACTAGGGCACTAATTCCATTAACCAGTAATTAATTCATTACATCACATATCTTATTTTCTCAAGTAAACAATATAATAATTACTAATCTATCAATCACAATTAATAAGATAAAGATACATATTGACCAATAATAAATTTAGGCATTGTGTATTTACTTGATGATTGAGCTCGAGCCGAAGTTCTCTGCTATGGTGTTGGCCTAGCAGTCTCTCCTAAATTGATAAGTGTATCCCATCATTATTCTACTTTCCATATTGACACAATCAATAAATAAAATCCTTCCAATTATCCTTTTATTTGCCAAAATCAAATTTAGAAAGAAACATGAAAATTCCCTTCTTTCTTTTATAAATTTCCTTCCTATTCTTCAATTTTCCACATTGTAACACAATTCATTTCATCATTCAATATATATATATATATAAAATTGTTGACCTAAATTTAAACAAAAAGAAAACATAAAAAAATTTCATGATCTATTCACTCTTAACATTAATTTCATCTCTTTCCTATACAATCTCATCATCTTATCAAAATTCTTAAATTGTATTTTTCTTATTATTATTTTTCCAAAAATCTCTTCTCCAAGAACACCCAAAATTGTGCTTCAATTACCATAATTTTACAATCAATTGTAATTATTTCTAAAATTTATCATGAACCCTAATTTTTCATTTCACAAAGTTTAATCAATTTATAATATAAATTCTTCAAGAATCTTATTTAAAAGTGTAAGGTCACCTTACCAAGCAATAGCCAAAGCTTTAACACTTTTAAATTGAAAAATTTTCCCTTGCTTGAATTTCCCCCCGTCTCTTGGTGTGTACTTAACTTTTTTTAAAATGCCTTTTTTGTCCCTCAATTCTTTTTTCCCGCGTGTGCACACACTTACACACATATATTTACTTAACTTTTTTTTAAATTCCTTCTGTGTCTTTTAATAGTAACTTTTATGATTTTTGGGTAAAATTTTCCAAATCCTGACTCCTATTTATACCAAATCTTACTCGAGTTATTTTGAATTTTACTAAGTTATATATATATATATATATATATATATATATATATATATATATATATATTCTATTACTATTTTTTTTTACTCTAACCACCGTCCAAAACATTTTATTTTATTCTCAAATTTTATCATCATTCTTATAATTTAATTTATAACTCTCTCCTTTTTTTTTTTCATAATATTGACTTTTATTATTATCAATGATATTGCCCGGGGGTTTACATTACAAGTTTTGCGAGTTAGCTGAGTTGACTCAGGTTTATTTTTTCCTTTTTTTAATTGAATATTTTTTTTATATTTTTTTTCTTTTTGCTTTCTCTAGAGTTATCTTAATCTCCTCACCTGAGTTTAACAGGTTAACCTCGGTTGACTCGAGTCATTGTTTTTTTTTCCTTTTTCTTATTTGTTTTAATTTAGTCCTTCAACGTTGAGTTGATTGTGAATTGAAATTCATGATTTATTTCAGTTTGCATTTTATAAGATTATCTTGGTTTCATGACTCGAGTCATGAGTTTGTTCAGTTGACTCGGGTAGTTTTATTTTTTTTTTTAATTGATTTTTTTTAATTTTATCTTTTAACATTGAATTAATTATTAATTGAGTTTAATAATTTATTTTATTTTATTTTACAAGATTGTCTTGATCTTATAATCTAGGTTTGTCAGGTTAAAGTAGGTTGACTCACTTATTTTTTTAGTTGAATTTTATTTTTAGTTTCATCTTTCAGCATTTGGTTGATTGAGAATTAAGTTTAATTATTTTTTTATTTGTTTTCTATAAGGTTACCAAGATCTCATTAATTCAGTAACAGATTTAACAAGTTGATTAAATTCAATCTAATATGTTATTGTTTTAATATTTTTTAAAAAATACCTTAATTTTTTTCAGTCAACTGTAATTTTATCAGTCACGTGGGTTGTATATAGACTATAAAATTGACTAAGAATGATTCAATGCAGAGGAGCTCCTAAGTCTGATCTTCTTGGTTCGACCTCTAACAAGGATCAGATTATGCACCACCTTCCAGTAGGAAGCAGAGGGATTTACATGACAGAAGAGAAGTCACGCACTAAGGAAAGATCAATACCCTCAATTCTACCAAACAAATAGGGCCTCCGAAATTTCAGGGTAGAGTCTAATCAGGTTTTTGCCTAGGCAAATAACAGGAAGCTGTTTTGATGAGCACAAAAGCAACTTACTAGCAACTTGACATAAATTAGTGCTCATGCTTCAACTCAAAAGCTATTTTAGACAGCAAAACATACATGAAAATGACAATGTTCCTTGTTCCTGGAGTTAATAGCAGAGCTCCTTCCCAAATCCAACCAGCCCTGCGGGAAGACCAGAAGACGACTAGGCAGGTTAAAAGGGAGGATCTAGCTTATGAACCTTTCAAATTGTATTTTCCCCAAGTTTTATTAACTAAATAGGAGTGTATAATTACAAAAACAGGCCAATTTAATTTTTTTAAAAAAACATCTATCCTTTAACCTGATTCTCCAATTCAATTATGAATAAACCAAAGAAAAAAAGGCTGAAAAGGTGGACAAGAAAGAATTTTTACATTTCACTCAATCACTAGTAACGGGTGCGTGCATCAAAGCAGACATACAAAACGAGAAGCAGCAGAAGCACCATTGACCAGCAGGCATGCATCTAAGGGTACAATGTACCATTGTCCTATTCCATCACAACCTTACATAAATCACTGCTGCTCATCACCTGGCTGCTCCTCCCCAAAACCCCGTTGTGCAATTCTGTAATATAGTATGCCCATAGTTGCCATACAAGCCCTGCAAGAGATCACACCACGCTTGAATTAGTGAAAACAGTTATTATAGCGTGCTTGCACTTTATTAAATAGTCTTTTGTGTCTTGTTCTGAAGTGTGGGTTCATTGTTTCAGTTAGAAGTAAATCAATCCACAGATAAACTGTCTATACAGAAAACAAAAACCACTGTTCAAGTTTGGAAGCCTTTATGTGGGCCGTTATAGCCATTCCACAAGTACCAAATCAACAATCTTTTGTTATCCTGTCAGCCAAACATAATGTGATGGTCCAGAAAAGGAGCACAGAAATTACATGATTGCTATAAAGAGGAGGATTTTTCTTGGATCTGTCCTTGAACGTTTTTGCCTTGTACGACCTTCTGAGGGATCATCTGCATTTGATGCATCTTTACGTGGAGGTGCGGTAACTGGTAAAATTGGTAATGCACTGGACCAGAAAGGAAGCAAAGCTCTGAGGAACTTGTGACGAAATGAACCTGGGTGAAATGAGTTGAAACTGAGATGGTGTATGAAACCAGAGAAAATTAGAGAAGAAAATTGATTTAAAAAAAATAAATTGATATCACCATATCAAAGAAAAGAGTCGCGATGCGCTGAGTATGGCTGTGTTTCTAGTTTAAGAACTTCTAATGAACTGCTCACAGAATAAACAAACTATTGGAAATGAATAGTGAGCAGGATAAGATTATAAAAGGTGAGGGTAGGTTCGCAAATATTGGTTTTGTAAAGAGCTCAGCAAGTTTCATCATATGATTTGAAATGAACTTCACATATATGCAAATTTATACTCACCCCTTCGACTGTACTTCTTATGATTCCCATCTTCATCATCTGCATAGTATGAAAGTTCAGAATTTTGCCGCTCTACATGTACACCAACCTTCCGTGTTGCAGCACCAGGCTGGTTTGCATTACAAAACAATACAAGAAATTGAAGTTGCCAAACATTTTTTTTTAAATGGGAGAAAAAAACTGGGGGAAGGAAGAAAAAAACTCTTACTATGCCAGGACTTGAGTTTTTCATATAATTCCCTGCAGAAT
Source organism: Populus nigra (assembly GCF_951802175.1). NCBI lineage: Eukaryota > Viridiplantae > Streptophyta > Magnoliopsida > Malpighiales > Salicaceae > Populus > Populus nigra. The sequence goes on from NC_084852.1 coordinate 19,931,515, forward strand.
TGGGGCTATCAATCTCCACAATATCCGACACTGAAATTTTAGAAGACCTTGTTCCAGTTTCATCTTTTGTCACCAAGGATGATGAAGAAATGGCAACTAAAGGATCTGAAATGAATGTGGGAGGTGGTGCCAGCAATGAAACTGGATGATTTCCAAACAAGTTCTTTTCCAAACCCGTCTGCATGTTTGCAAAGAAAAGTAAGTAAAATCCTACTTAACACAAGGAAGAAGACCATATAACTTCAGCCCCTGTTTCAAGGATCCTTAAGCTAGTTACGATTTAACAGAAAATGGATGCCAAATTTTTCCCCTTTAAAATGCAAAAGGTGAAGCTTCCTTTTCTAACCAAATAACAACTCTCATGATAAAGATAAAACACAAGAATACAGGAATAAACAGGAGATTTCTAACAGCACCCATGTTCAACCAAAACCTTTATTCCTGCAGTGCAGAAAAACATGGTTCATATATCAAGACAACTGCAAAGATCTTTCATATGGGGATTCTGTCTGATTGCAAAGTCTATGAGCAATCCAGCACCTATACAAGAGGTTGTTTGTTTTTGCGTTTCAAACTGTGTTTGAGTGTGTTTTAAAAGTGCATTTGGCTTGAAAAAGCATCAAATCAATGCTTTTTTTAGTGTTTTTCAATGGTTTCCATGTGCTGATATCAAATCTGAAAAACAAAATCTGGAAAAAAAAATCATTTGATGCATTTTCAAGCGAAAAACACTCTGTACCACAATAAGAAACACACACTAAACTGAAAGCCATCATACCAGCAACCTCTAACTATAGTCCACCACATCAGAACCTGTATATCACAATCCTCCATCTGTGCATGTGGTGTGTGGGAATGCATGTTTGTGTGAGACAGAGACAGCGTAGAAGTCAAGTTGGCTTAAAACTACCTAGAAAAGTAAGGAAATCTGCAAACTGATTACCTTTGCATTATTAGTATTGCTTTACCCCCATGGATCTTAACTTTTTACAAGTACAAGCTATTTAATCTAGATCACATTTATGCATTTGCTACAGAAAACAAATCAACAAATAGCACATATATAATAGGTGACTTGCAAGAAAGTACATTGGGTTTGGGCTATTTGCATTTGGGTGACTGTTTCAGATTTTGGCATTCAGTGTAATATTGTTTGCTCCATTAACATTGACCTTAACTTCATCAGTTTAGTGAAAACGAGGCTAAAAATATGCTATAAAATTCTTTGCCTTATAATTTTTTCCACGCTATTACTAAACTAAAAGCATTAAAGTCAATGCTGATGAAAAAAAAAATACAAGACACTAAGCCACAAAAAGTTAAGCCTTTGTCACATGAAAATGACCCAGACCATATGGTGTGTATTTTTCATTTTACCCTGTCATAAGTTAGCAGAATGGGGCAAGGAAAGAGGAGGATAATTCCAGACAAGCCATTGAAACAAAAAAAAAACCCAATAGGTAGAAGAAAACTGAGGGTTCAGTCACATAATATATAAATAACAAGTATTTGACACAAAAACTAAAAGGAACTAAAGTTACATTCATAAATGAAGTTCTGTAGTTAGATGATATGATAGTTAATGAAGTAAAGCAGTAGTACAGTACCATAAGAAAAAAAAAAAAAAAAAGGGAGAAGGAGAGGAAACTGATAGGTTGTAACTATTGAAGCATTAATGATGGAATACAGTAATCCAGAAACCAAGCTAAAACATTACCTGCATTATAGCTTCTTTCAGCTTTGAATGAAAACGGGATCCTGAGTCTTTCACACTTTTGGGAGGCCATATCTGCACCAACAAAACACCATATGGAAATAAACCAAGGCATACAGAAAACACTGCTACAAAGAACTTTTAAACAGCAATAGCTTAAAAACTGTAAACATAATTAAATGCTGGTGATGAATTGATATTGCTCTACCGGTGTTGAACACGAAGGGCACACATATCCAGCTGGTGCTGTGTGTGGAGGAAAGCTTTTGATATGTGAAACCAAACAATTTGTGTGTATAACATCTACAATAACATCAAAATAAATAAAATATTATCGTGTGTTTCAGAAAATTTTGCAACTAAGAGTGTAACTATATCAGCAATGTCACATACGCAAGCAACCCAATCGAGTGGTTTGAGGATCATCCCCCTCTTCAAGCACAGCTTGGCAGGAGCAGCATTTTGGAGGCCAGTCATACTCTCCATCTATCACCCATTCAGAGTATGTACGAACCTGAAAACAGTGACAACATTAGCATAGTGTATGCCAGTAAGCCGTACAGTGAGCTTTACAGAATTTTTCTTTTAAAATTATATATGCAAATACAAACAGGCACACATCTATAGTCCTGAAAAAAGTTGATTTCATGATATGTTTTTGACTTTAACCAATCAAATACATCTAATTCTAATAAAACCAAACCTCAGACAGTTTTCAACCAAGAAATTGATGCCAAAAGTTTCAGAAGACACGTTGATATTTTATAGCTCTTTTATTCTTTATTCTTTTTTCTTTTTGGATGGACGATTTGTCATCTCATCCATAATTTCATGCTTAATGAATGGGTACTGGGTAGGCATTCACTTTGGTAGCTGCCAACAATGTTTCCTCTTCTGCCCTAATCGCATCATCTCTCCTATAGTTCCTCTCTTTTAGCTAGTACTGCCTTCTGAACTCCAATAACTTTTACTTCTTCACACCCTTTCTTCGCCTTCTATCTCCTTATTCGTTATCATGTCAGACTAAGATATAAAGGAATAAAACCTTTCTCGTGAAAACAGTCGTTACACTAAGATATTTCTTCGTCATCAAGTAGAAACCGTAATGCAGGAATAAGTTTTTTTTATCACAAAGTCCGATATAATTACCACACAGATTTGATGCTCTGGAAAGCAGATACATTCCCCACAAACGGGAACTTTGTGCACGAAACAATATAACTTGGTAGCCTGAAACACCAAAAAACAAAAATCCTCAATTTAATTCTATCAATCAAAAACGCCTAAGAAATAACGAAGCGCAAAATCATATACTCTAGATCAGAAATTTGATTCCAAAATTAAGCAATTGATGTGAGTTACAGATCTAAATACAAATCTCGATCGATCAATCGATTAATCAGAAACAATTAATGAAAGAGAGAGAGAGAGAGGGAGAGTGTACCTTACGACATTTGCAGACCACCATTGCAGAGAGCTGGGGATTTTAGCGAGGGAGCTCGAATTTGTTAAATGGCTTAAGGGAGGGAGAGAGATCTGACTGATAATGAAAAAAAAAAATCTGACGTTTAATTGTGATGAGTGTTATATTCCTGTTTTTTTTTTTTTTTTAATTCAGTTAATTTGTATTTAGTTTGTAAGTGCGTGTTAGTGTATAGAAAGGGGGAAAGTCCCTGTGGATTTGTAATTTTAGCCATGGAAAAATCCGTTCTGTTTTCGGATTCTCTCTTGATTTTATTTTTTTTAATATTTAAAACGATCTAGTTAAATAGTAGGAATGGGCCTGGGCTAAAAAATGGGTCGATATATTTTAAACTGGGCTCTATAAAGTGGGTTGATAGGCTCATTGGGCTTATATATATATACTCTTCCGCCTCCTCATCTCTCTGATTTCAGACAGCAAGCAAAAATGAGGCCAGTGGTATACAGTGCCATATGCGGTGCTTTTAATGGCAAGGAACACGGTTTCTTTCGGCCCACACGGTGGCATCGGCAGGATGATCCCTTTCGTCGTATCTTTTCCCTCTTTGTCCAGTGGGGTTTTCTGCGCTATTGAAGCAAGCGGAGGAGAGCAGAGCTGTGACTGAGTTGTGCTTCCATGTGTTTTAATGTCAAATATTTTTTCTCAATAGTTACCAATCGGAGCTTTAATTGTTTATGGAAAAATAAATAAAATACTCACCTTATTTATCCAAGTAACTCTTCCTATTCCAAACATCATTAAAACACAAATCAGCATCTCTATTGAATTAGAGTTTTTTTTTTCTTTCAATTTCCAACATTTCCCACTGTAATGTCTTTTTTCCTATTCAATCCCGGACTAACATTGAATGAAGTACTAAAATGTATTGCATTTTATATTTTTAGTACTTCATTCCAACATTTTTAGTAATACAAATATTATTCAATGAATAGGATTGAATAGTTTTTTTTTTTCAATTTCCAACATTCCCCCACTATAATGTATTAAAATATAAAATGTTATAATTTTTCTTCGAACCTGTTTTGAAAGATGGTTGTGGTTGTTTTTTAAAATGTTTTTCACTTAAAAATATATTAAAATAATATTTTTTTTTATTTTTTTAAAATTATTTTTGATATCAGTGCATCAAAATAATCTAAAAACACCAAAAAATATTAATTTAAAATAAAAAAAATATTTAAAAAACATTTTTAAAATATAAAAACGAACAGCGCTCAAATAAAATATAAACCTACCATCATTAACTGCATGGTCGCCATAACTTGAACCATCATAATAGAGTAAGGAAGTCAAACAAAAAATTATAGAAAAGGTAAAAGGAGAATTATATAAAAGGAAATAATTTATCAGTGGTGGCTAATTATATAAAAGGAAATAAAAATACCAATAATTAGCCATATATGAAAAAAGGAAACATTAATGCAACTGCTATTAATAATTAGAATTCATTGAAATTGCAAGAGGATATTTAATGGAGGCTAATTCTAGAAAAGTGAAAGGAATATTAAAACATGGTATTGCAAGTATTACGAAAAAAGAATTAAAAAAGATATTAGTGGAATTAAAAAGGAATAAAAAACTTTGTATTAAAATTTCTATACATGAAGTTAATAAAAATTCAAGAGATATTTTAGTCGAATTAAATATTTTAATATTGAGATGGTGTTTTTATAATATGAATCACGCATATAAAATATGCACCTCATTGACTTCCTCAGCGACTCCTTAGCATTCACTGCATACAAAGATGAGCAACTCGAAATATAGGAAACGAAGAAAAAGAAGCGCCGGCAGCAGCAAAACCAGCAAAGTACCTCAAGCCCCTCTACTTTTCTCCAACTTCGGCAAGAAACCACTAGGTTTATTTAATCTTGTGCCTCTTGTTAATTTTGCAGGCTGTTTTTTCTGCTTGATTGCTTTTTTTCTCTCTCACAACTTGAGGTCAATTGACCAAGAATCATGCAACTTTCCTTTGTCACTTTCACTTAATTCAAGAAACTCTCTACAAGGATGATTAGTTGTTTTCTGATTTAATCTGATTTCTTGGTACTGGGGGCTGATGTCAGTTTTCTATTGAAAACTATTCTATTCTTTTACAAATTTTTGATGCATTTTCCATGCAGACTTGGTAGCAGAAGGCTACAGTAAGGATCACAAATTTAGCATCTCCACATGTAGTACTACAGGAGCGGTATGCTGTGAGATTTCCTTTATTGAATTTTGCTACAGCAGAGTCCTACTGTTTCTCTTTTTATCAGATTTTTTTCATTCTTTCTCAATAAAAGTAAAGGAAAGAAATCCATTCTTATTTCGTGTGAAACTTGGCATATATTTTCTGACATTTTGATACTAATCCTGTAATGTTATTGAGCCCTAAATTGGTCGGGTTGCATTCGTCAGAAACTTACTTCACGTGCTGTCAAACGCGGGCGGCTCTCAACTGCAAGTGTTGCAGCACAATACAAATACAAGGATGCTACCATTAATGTCATAGTTGATTCAAAATCACCAGTGAGTAGATTTTTCCGTTTTGAGTGGAAAATAAAACCCTGTGAGAACATTTACTAGGTTGTCAGCTGTTACTTGTAAGCTTCAAACTTAAGCATCTGATGATGTCCTCTGTAATCATGGCAGATTTCAACAACTCTAACATTAAGCAGAAAGTTCCTTCCATCCCTGAATACTTCTGCTTCACTGAAATTGCCAAAATACGATTCCAGCACGGTATGAACTGTTTCGTTCTATACTCAAGTAAGGTTCTCCTGTAAAGTTTTTATCATTTTAAATACAATATGATTCCCACCTCCCCCTCTCCCTGATTGTAGGTTGCCTAGTTTCCATGCATGGATTGTCCTATGTTGAGATCATTAATGCCAATTAAACAAATAATTCATGCTTTCCCTCCTGTTTTGCCCAAGAAAATAAGCTATGCAGTTAAATGGCTAACTCAGAACTAATTTACAGGCAAGTTTCAGAACACAAATAAGAGGATGATAAGATTTATACTTCATTTAGGATATAATATCTATCAAGATCTTGCATTTGGGATGGATCAACTTTATCCCCAAATGCAGAGACAACCTGGAATATCAGCAATTAAGATGATAGTAAAAAGGTAAAATACAACAAAATGATTTTTAGTTCCTTTTATGTTTTCAATGCTCAACCAAAGTTTTTTCTTTATGTTAATTTCTTTTTTGATTGAATGCATTTGCAAAATAAATCTTCCTTATTACCACAAAAACAAAACTATACTTTCTTGTTTCTATTTCAGCTACAAGCTCAATACTTCCACAAGTATGCTGCTTTAGCCACGTCTTTTTCTTTGCACCACACCCCTAAAATTCAGCTTTCTGCATCTGTGGGTACTTCAAGCCTTGCATTTGGTATACAGACAAAGTATGAGATTGCTTCTAGGCAATTTCGTGAGATTGATGCAGGCTTTAGCATGACCAAACCGAATTATGATGCTTCAATTACTATGTAAGTCATTTTACCTGCACTGGTGAAAATTATGACAACAAAATTCATAGTTAAACTCACAACACACGGTAAGATAAACAATGCTATTAATCAGCATGATTACTGCTTGTGGCTGCTGTCATTCATCATTATGCCTTCCTTCCCGCCATGTATTGGAGGTGATTTTAAGACAATCTGTTCTCTAAACTATTCAGGGGAAACAAGGGTGACTTCCTAAGGGCATCATATATCCATTACTTCGATCACAAGAAAAAGGTTGCAGCTGCGGCAGTGATCTCTCATAGGTTTTCGAAAAAGGAGAATGCTTTGACAGTCGGAGGATCATGGATTATGGACAATATAACTACAGTTAAGGCAAGGGTTGATGATCGTGGAAAGATTATGATGCTTCTGCAATATGGAATCATATCAAAGTCATGCTTAACAATTGCTAGTGAATTTGACACCAAATCCCTTAACAAGATTCCTGGAATTGGATTAGCCTTTTCTCTTGTGCTCTGAATGGTTCCCAAAATTGATACAACTATGATCCATCGTTACCATCTCTTGGTTCTCTGTAAGAATGAACTAAAGATATACTGTTGTTATCACTTAATTACCCCATTCAGAACATACTTAATTGCTGATTAGTTCCAACGATCATGTATCCACATACAGAATCACTTCAGCTGTCAGTCTGAACTATGAAGTATATTTTTTTTGTGTCGTTTGACGGGTCACTTGTCAATGCTTTCGGATGCAAATCACTGCTTTAGTTACTTGATTATGCAATTCATCAAGTCAGATCGTTCCAAAAGTACAAACAAACTGTAGACTCTTCAAGGTGTCTGCAGACAACCAGGATTCTTTTTTCACCAGAACTCAGTGTTACAGCAACACAAGCTTAAAACAAACCTTGAAAGTGTCGAACCTTGACATCAATGTTCCTTCTTTCAATATTTTTTTTTAATAATAAAAGCCAATATTTCAACTGAAAATAATCAAACATTACTCTCTCAAGAGATTAAAACTTCTTTATTTTCCTTTTTGGTAAGCACACATCTAATTTACCGCGTATCCTATTAGCTCACCTCAAACTCTCATAATGCACGATCGTGTGTCAAAGTGATCGTATATAAACATTTGTTTAGTGAGGAGCTTCTAGGCTAGCAAGAATTTTATAGCGAAACCTTCCATTCTGCCGCCTCTAACCTTCCCCTCTGACTAACAAAACTCCAAATAAAAAATATGGGTGGCTCTAACATCAAGAAACCGCAAGAAAGTAAGCTTTCATTTGGAATTTTGTTCCAGGGTTGGTTAAAAATTAAAAAATAAATTCTTAAAATAATTCTGTTTATATTTTTAGATTATTTTAATATGTTAATATTAAAAATAATTTTTAAAAAATAAAAAATACATTATTTTATGTAATTTTTAACAAAAAAAAATTAAAAAAACAAACACTATTATTCTCCCAGATGAAAACCGACGTTCTAGATTCCTCTCCGACTTTGTAAAGCCTGCAAGAGGTTCTTTTTTAGTTTCATGTCTTTTGTTTTATCTAGAATCTCATCCTTCCTATTTGCAAGCTTTCTGGTTGTATACCATATTGTTCTTTGCTTTCCTGATTTGTATCTTTTCCTCTCTCTCTCTCTCAAGTCATATTTATGGCAATGAATTTCCCGTGTATTCTTTTCCATTTGTTTGAAATACTTAACGAAAGAGATTGAAGGACAACTTCAAGAGTCAAGACAGATTTCTGTGTTTTTTCTCTTTCTTGAAAATGCTTCAATGGAGGTTCTTCATCATTTGTACTTGAAATGAACGTGGAATCTTCTGTTCTTGAAAAACAAAGGTCAAGAGTTTAAATTTATAAAAGTTGTTATCCTTTTCCACGGAAATGTACTGAAATTGTCGAAGTGAAGAAGAAGATAAACGTCATTATTCTCTGCTAAATAACAACGAATCATTTTGTCTAAAAACGCATCGTTTAGCCTTGGTAAAGCGCTGCACCTCATTCACTTACTACGCGTCGTTTTGTTTAATGTTTCGGTTTTTTAGTAATGCCACGTGTGTGGAAAGAAGGCTGATTTTCTCTCTTTCTACTAGAACGCTAAGATGTTATATATGCAAAAAATTGTAACAGAATGCATGATTATGAAATGATGAAAGAATTAATGATCAATTAATCAGTGCAATCCCCCTTTCTCTCCCTCTCTCTCCCTCCTTCTTCTCCTTCTTATACATGATTTCAATACAACCACCATTGCAGGACACTACCAAATACAACTTTTATATTTGGATTAGTACTTCTGAAATATATTCAAATTGGTTCTAATATAGTGCTGCTTGCAACAAGTGGTGCAGAGCCTCAAATCTTCAAACACAAGCTATGACTCCTGACATTATGTCTCAAGATCTCATGAGGTTCGAGGAATCATGCTGCGAACAAGAAACAATTATAAAAATATAAACAAGTTATGAAATCACTAAAAATTATCAAGTTTATTCATGAAGCTAAGTCTAAGGAGCTCAAAGAACTTATTAGTGAGTTATTTCACCAGCAAAACTTTTTTTTATAGAAGTTGCAACATACCCCTAAAGAATCTAACACAAAAAGTGACTATCAAGCATTCAGCCAACATGATTTTGCTATAAGTTCAGGTTGGGTCGTGAGGCTAAAAAATTTAAGTTAGCTTTCTATTATTTAGATGTAATAACCTTGTTTTGGCACTAAAACTTCATGAAAAGAAAAGGTAATCAAAAGGTGACTTGGGGTGAATATGTAAAGGAAATATATATGCTATCGGTTTGGAGGTCAGAAGGATTTACAAGAAGAGTTTAAGGATTTTAGACAGATTGAAGATTTGAAAAGTTACATTAAGAACTTTGATATACTATGGAACATGGCTGAAATCAGTGATAACCATGCCTTGATATTTTTCTTAAGAGGATTGAAAGTGGAAATCACGAACTTAGTTAAGATGTTCGAACCTAAAGCCTTAAATCAAGCCTACAACCTGACACGTTTACAAGACAACACTCTAGCCTGTAGAAGATCCCACCAAAACTACACTAAATTTGTCTTATTAGACACCAATCAAATAACTCAATCTAAGACTAGCAATAATCAAACACCTTACAAAATTTCACTCACATTGAACACTAGCAATCTTAAACAGCCACAAAATAACTTATTACCCACTCCTAATCCATATTTCCAATGCAAACCTACTATGAGACCCATTAAGTCTATAAGGAATAAGGAGTTAGATGAGAGGAAAGACAAGAGATTGTGTTTTTGGTGTGATGAAAGGCTTGTGCTAAACCATAAATGTAAAAATAAAAAAATTATATTCCTTATATATAGTGGATGATGATGGTAAGGAGGTAAAGGATGGTAACAATATTGCTGAGGAAAAACCTAACCCTAAACAAGTGACCCCTATTATATCTATCAATGCATTGGAAGGAGTTACTAGTTTCCACACTCTCATTATCACTAGTAAGGTGGATAAACACCTAGTTTTTATTATAATGGATTCAGGTAGCACCCATAACTTCATTGACTCCAACATAGCTAAGAAGTTGCAATGTGATCTTACAACAATCAAGCTATTAGTAATGGAGGCAATTGATTAGGAAACAATGTTGTGTACAGCTGTTTGTAAGAATTTTAAGTGGAGAATGCAAGGGAATATATTCATAGCTTATGTATTCATTATTGTTGTGACATGGTATTAAGTATATAATGGTTGGCAATTTTAGGAGACATCGTATCTTATTACAAGGAGATGTGGATGTCTTTTAATTAAAAAGGACAAGAAGTGGTGATTAGAGGGGATAGTCCCATTAAGTTACAAACTAACATATTTGAATAATTCGATAATCTAATGGACAATTATACTTGGATAGCAGAGGTCAACTTATGCAGTCTAAAGCTAATTTTAAAAGTGGATGGTGAGTTGCATTTGATATCTTCTACCCTTTCACCTAACATAAAAGGAACCTTGCTCTGGAACTACTACTAGAAAAATATCAGGACCCATTTAGATAATCTAGAGGCTTGCCACCACCAAGGCTACAAGATCATTTAATTTCTGTGAATAATAGAGCTCAACCTATTAGTCTGAGGCCCTACATATAATTTGAACTCTATAAAGATGTGGTAGAGAAATTGGTCTCTGAAATGTTATAATATAGAATTATACAGCCAAGTCATGACCCGTTTGCTTCCCTAGTTGTTTTAGTGATGAAGAAAGACAACTCATGGAAACTTTGCGTGGATTATAAAGCACTAAATAAACTTACAATAAAAGACAAATATCATATATTTTTGTTGATGAATTATTTAAAGAACTAGTGGGTGCAATTATCTGATAAATAAACTGAGATAGTTAACAAGTACCTAAAGAATTATTTATGATGCATGACAGGTGAAGTGCCAACAAACTGGATCAAATGATTATCTCTAACTGAGTGGTGGTAGAACACTAATTTTTATACCTCAACTAAAGCTACTCCCTATGAGGTATTGTATGGGCTCCCTCAACCTATTCATATACCCTATTTCCTTAAAGATTCTATGGTGGAGGTTGTTGATAATTACTTGACTACTAGAGAAGAAATGCTAAAGGCAATTAAGGACAATTTACAATCTGCTGAGCACAAGATGGTTCGCATGGAAAACAAAAAGAGGAATGAAAGAATATTTGAAATAGGAGACCTTGTCTATTTCAAATTGCAACTATATCAACAAAAAAACTATAGCACACATAATTTCCCAAAAACTAGCATCAAAGGTCCATACTTGGTTCTGAAGAGAATAGGATTATATGCAAGTTGGTTCTATTATAGTGTTGCTTTCAACAGAGTCACTCCCTTGTCTTGCTAGGGCTTTTTCTTTACTTTCTTTCACTTTTTCAACGCTTTATTCGAGAAACTCTCAACGAGTACATTTTGTTGTAAAAAACTGATATATAAAGAACAGATTAATATTTATAAACTGAGAAAAAGAACAAAGAACAAAAAAATAAAGAACAAAAAACAAAGTCTTTACAGTTGAAAGAACAAGGAGCAGAAAATGTCTCAATTGGTTACTGTCATCCCCAATGTTTTATTTATAGAAGGAAACAGACATTAAAGAAAAATAAAACACTAAAAAAACATACCAGCTATGTTCTCCTTTATCAAAGGAGTTGTATAACAAGCTAGTCTAATCCTAAATAAGCTTAAACAAATGAATTAAAAGAAACATCCTAATCTAGATAATGTTATCAACTAACAGATAGATAGCAATACAGTAGATTACTACTAAGTAATCCTGTTCCAGCTTTGGTACCAAAATTCAACACTCCTCCTTAGTTCCAAAGCTACACATTCCAATTCTTCCCCTCAGATCTTCAAACATATTTCTTGTTTCTAGTTCAACTGCTGCTTTGAATTTAACAAACTCAGCAAACACAAGATTTTGATTTCAAAAAGTAAATCCAGCAGAATCTACTATAATCATCAACAAATAGAAGAAAATACTTTGAACCATTCAATGATTCATTATGCATCGGCTCATACACATCTGTACAAGCTGGAGTTTTGACAGTGCTCTGAATGCATTGTCAGGAAAAACAACTCTAGTTTGTTTTCCTAACTGATAGGCTTCACAAATACTCTTTTGTTCCTGTATATCTGGTAAACCGTGAGTCATCTGCAGGTCAACTATTCTCTTTAAAGTTGCATAATTGAAGTGCCCCAACCGTTTATGCCAAAGAACAGATTCATTGTTCTCACAAGTGTTAGCACTCAAACATACTTCTCTCCAATCAACATTAAAACTTTTGTTCATCATTTTTGCAGAAAGCAGTAGCACTCCATTTTTATCTATAATATCACATACTCCATCATTAAAGAATATTGAGTAACCAGATTCAATTAATTATCCCACACTAACTAGATTCTGATTGATCTTAGGCACATAAAGAACATTTTTAAGAGTTTTTGTACCTGACAAAGTTTCTACTTCAATTGCTCCTTTTCCTTCAACCTTCACATAGTCTCCATTCCCAATTCTAACTCTAGATATATAGCTTTTATCCAAATCTTTGAATAAGTTCAGATCTGCAGTCATGTGATTAGTGCAACCACTATCAATAAGCCATGATGAGTCATTTGCCTTGGCTGTGTTACACATCTCCTGTATTGTAGCCATGAATAAAAAATCTTCCTCCACTTCTGAACTCTCGGCTACTTGAGCTTGTTTTTCTGGTTCTACTTTATTTTTACAGAATCTTTGAATGTGACTAAATTGCTTGCAGTTTCGGCATTGTGCATTCTTGAGCCAACACCAGGCTTCAAGATGATTAGTTTTTTTACAGTATTTGCAAGCAAGAAAATGTTCTTTCTTCTCTTTCCCTTTAGTGAAGATGTTGTTGCTGTTCTGTTGCCAGTTATTGGATTGCCAACCTCTCCCTTTTTCTTTTTTTTCTTCTTGATTGTTTTTGTAAAAATTCTTAGCCCGACTCTTCTCCTTGTAAACTGCAACAAGAGCTCATTCACTTGTTCCTTCTTGTCTATAAGCTTGTCTTTGCTCCACAGCTTGCAATGCATTTACCAGTTCTTGCAGACTCATTTTTGAAAAATCTTTAGAATCTTCTAAAGAGCAAATTTTATGTTCAAATTTCTCTAGTAGACTTACCAGAACTTTCTCTACTATTCTTGAATCTGGAAAATCTTCTCCCAAAAGTTTCACTTGATTCACAAATTTTGAAATTTAAGAAGAAAAGTCTTTGATGGTATCGGTTTCTCTCATCTTTAGACCTTCAAATTGTCTTCTAAGATTTAAAACCTGCATCTTCCTTGACTTCTCATCACCATGAAACTCTGCTTTTAATTTATCCCATGTTTCTTTGACAGATTTACAAGCCATAATCCTTGTGAAGATTTCTTAACTCACAGCATTATGAAGACAAGTAAGAGCTTTGAATCGCTTTGCCTTTTCTTCATTGAAAAATTTCATCTGTGCAATCGTAGGATTGTTTCCTAGTGGAGTGGGTTACCTATCACTCTCCACTATCTCCCACAAGTCAAAAGCTTTGAGATATGTTTTCATTTTTACAGCCCACACACCATAATTCTGCCTTGTGAACACTGGTATTTTTGCTGGAAAATTTGCAGAATCCATTGCTTTTAAAAAAAACTCACTTAATCTCTCGTGTTTCACTCACAAACCCTTCAAAGCAAAAGGCTTTGATTTAATCTTACTATTCTCTCGTGTTTTCACTCACAAACCCTTCAAAGATTAGAGAAGCTCTGATACCAATTGTTGTAAAAAACTGATATATAAAGAACATATTAATGTTTATGAACTGAGAAAAAGAACAAAGAACAAAGTCTTTACAGTTGAAAGAATAAGGAACAGAAAATGTTTCAGTTGGTTACTGTCATCCCCAATGTTTTATTTATAGAAGGAAACAAATATTAAAGAAAAATAAAACACTAAAAAAATGTACCAGCTATGTTCTCCTTTATCAAAGGAGTTATATAATAAGCTAGTCTAATCCTAGATAAGCTTAAACAAATGAATTGAAAGAAATATCCTAATCTAGATAATGTTATCAGCTAACAGATAGATAGCAATGCAGTAGATTACTACTATGTAATTCTATTCCAGCTTTGGTACCAAAATTCAACACATTTTACCTGACTTCTTTGCTGCTCACTGATCTTGATAATGGGATCTCTATCAAATTTCAGTTAAATACTCTATAGTAATGGTTTGTTATTTTTCAACTTTTGTAGACATTCTAAGCTACAAAATTAATCTCTACTTCAGCATCTCAACTATTAATGGTACTGGATTGATATGTTGTAATAATCTCCCTTTACTCTAGCTTACCACAAAAGTAATAGAATTCAATTTTTTCTGATGCCTTTTTTCTTTTTCCTACTTCCTACTGTTTGTCTCAGATTCTCTACTAGAAAAGAAAGAATTTCTTGTTATATATTCTAAGATGAAATTTGACATACCGCTCCCACATTATGATTAATCCTTCCATGTAATGCCATGTATTGATGAGAAATGAATGGCTTTCATTTTTCAGACTGATGCTTCAGATGCTGGCAAGAAAGCGCTAGGCTTAATAGCAGGTGTTGCAGCAGAATAAAATCACGAAGACATTCATGCTTCTGTTAAGGTTGATGTTTCTGTTACTTTACTATTATCTATCATTTGTAAGTTGGAGGATCATGGATCATGGATGATCTAATGATGATTAAGGCGAGGTTTGATAGTCGTGGGAAGCTGGCTACTCGCCTGCAGCATTAAATCAAGCCCAGGAGATACGTTACAATTTCTAGTGAGTTTGACCCCAAAGCCCTTGACAGGATTCCTGTCATCAAATTTGATCTCTCTCTCTCTCTCTCTCTCTCTCTCATGCTCTGAAAGGTTTATCCATTTCTCAGCTGTGTGTCCAGATGATGGAATTCTGACCTTTTATTACCTTCTGCTGGGGCTTTGAAAGAAACTTAAACAAAGATACACTGCTTTTATCTAGAACTATATAGTTACTGGTAATGGAGGCTAAAACTAGCCTTTCCATTGTCTTTTGTCTAGAAATCCAAGAGCTGAAAAGTCCGTATGACCATTTACCTAAACCTTGATTCACTTGAGCAGTCAGTTTGCCTTGTCAAGTAATCGTATTTTTAACACACACACACACACACACAGACACACAAGCTACTTCTTCACAATACAAGCAGGGAGCCTGACGGTTGAAGCTTTCTAATTCAACAGTGAAATAAAATTTTTAATATCCTACAGAAACTTGGGTGATATGTAGTTGCTCTAAACATGAAGTAGTCACATTGCAATGTGATAGCATATTATTTCCAGAAAAAGAAACAATAAAAAGATTCCTGAATCTACCTGATGCACAAAAAAGAGGAGGGTGAAAGGAACTGACGAAGCGGTCGCTTTCTCAATGCAAGAAACCTTCACATTTAATGGCTGACTGTTGTTAAAGATTTTAATATATTTTTTATTTATTTCTTGAACATTTTAGGAAGTTTTATTTTTAAAAAATAATTTCTTTGGGTATGAAGTAATAAATATTCAAACTAATGCAACGTTCTTTTTTTCTTTTTTGACCAAAACTTTAGTTACATTTGTTTCTCGAGGAACTTCTTGTTTAGCGAGAAGTTCATAGAGAATCCTTCTTCATTCTCTTACCTTCACTCTAAACCGAAACATAAAATGAACAGCTCTGATCATCAAGAAAGCGCTAGAAGCAAAGAAACCGGAGGTCCTAGACTCTTCTCTGACTTTGGAAAGCTTGCATATGGTACTTTTTAATCTCATGCATCATCTTGTTTGCAAGCTTTCTTGATCTGTATCTTGTTTTCTCTCAAGTCAAACTCGTTTGCATTCTGATTAAAGATATTCAGTGCCAACTTTAAACAAAGATTTTCTGTGTGTTTCTCCTTTCTTGAAAATCTCCAATGGAGCTGCATGTTGAATCAAGAAGCAACGAACAAAAAAGTTTCTTTATCTGTTTCTTCTCTTGAACATATCATCCCTTTGTCTTGCAGGGTTCTGTTACGTCCAACCATTTTTTTATTCTTCGTTCTATGAATTCTGAGCAAGTAGAGACTTTAAGGGTACTTTTTCTGCAAACTTCTTAATGATTTGTTTTATTTTTTTGCAGACCTCCTACGCTACAGAATCAATCAGTCTTTTAACATCTCGACCAGTAGTGATATTGGATTGGTATGTTGTGGATTTTCTTAAGCGTAGTTTGCCACCATAGTAACAATATTCAATTTCTTTGCTCTGTGTTTTTTTTTATATAATTTTTTATTACCAAATCCTTTACATTTTTTCAAATTGTCAGAAAGAAAGAAAGAAATCACTTGTTATTCTAGATGGCACGCTATGATTTTAATCCTTGTAATGTTGTTGATGAAAAGTTGAATATGTTCGCATTTCTTCAGACTCTTACCCCGTATGCTGCCAGACGCAAGAAACTATCGAAAGCAGGTGTTACAGCAGAATACAATCTTGAGGATACTCATGCTACTATTAAGGTGGATGTTAATCCGGAATTACCGGTGAGTTTGTGGATTGGTACTCAGCTAGCTGTTCTTTTATGCTTTATATTATGCATTACCTATCTGATGTCTTTTTCTTTTGCATAATGGCAGATTTCAACAACTCTCACAATGAGCAGAACATGGCCATTCATGAAGAACACAGTTTTGGTGAAATTTCCAGATTACAACTCTAGAGAGGTAAGGACAGTTTTTGGGCTTTACCTAGAGTTTGGTTCTCATGTTAAGGTTACTCAGATTCAATCAAGATAAATGAAAACCTGCAGATAAATGACTAATCACGAGTTCACATTTTTATGAGAACCATAGAAGATGATAAGAGCATTGAAACATCTCGTCACTTGTTAAACCATGATCTAATCTCAAAATCTTGCAATTCAAATGAAGCTATTCTTAACATGATATGCAGCTTACAGTCTGCAATTCCTTCAATTATGGTAGAAATAAGATAAACCTCAGATCCCAACAAACAATCTGCATTTTATACTTTCTCCTTTTGTCTTTAATCAATTGAATCAAGCCCTCTTTGCTAATCTCATATTGTTCAAACGCATTTTCAGTGAGAAATTTAGTCGTCTTCTCTTCTGGTTCATTGCGTGTGCAGTTTCAAATTCTGCATGAGGTTCAATACTTCCACAAACGAGCTGCTTTAGCCATGACACTCCCTTTGCTTCGCTCCCCTCTAATTCAGCTTACTGCAACAGTTGGTACTGCACACCTTGCATTTGGTATGGAAACAGTATACAATACTAGCTCTAGACAATTTCTCATGTTCGACGCAGGCATTAGCATGACAAGCCTGAATTGTGAGGGGTCAATTATATTGTAAGTTAATTTACCTGCACTTATGAAAAACATGAATGAACATCCCTAGTTAAACTCCCTACATATTGTAGATAAACACCTGCTAATTTTGTGACTGCATGCTTATGGCTTTAGTATTATGCTTTGTTTCCTCAACAGTCAGTTGTGAAGGAAGAGACTTAAAACAACTCACTCTTCTTTGGAACTTTTCAGGGAGAACAAGGGTGATTCTCTAAGGGCATCTTATATCCATTATTTTGATCATGAGAGGAAAGTCGCAGCAGTAGCAGTGATCGGCCGGACGTTATCAAGAAAGGAGAACGCTTTTGCAGTTGGAGCATCATGGATTATGGATGACCTAACTACGATTAAGGCGAGGTTTGATAGTCATGGGAAGCTGGTTACTGTCCTCCATCATAAAATCAAACCCAAGTCATACTTTACAATTTCTGGTGAATTTGAACCCAAAGCCCTTGACAAGACTCCAGAAATCAGATTAGGTCTCTCTCTCGTGCTCTGAAAGGTTTGTCCATTTTTTAGTTGGGTTATCCAGGATTCTGATCCTTCATTAATTGGTGCTCTGCAAGAACGGCGATGAAGATTCGCTGCTTTTACCATATCGAGACCATATACAGCTACTAATGCTGGCGGCATAAGCGGGCCTTGTCATTGTCTTGCTTTTAGAATATCAACTGCTCACAAGAAACTATAAACAGAAGATCTTAATAAGTATGATTCAAGGAAGAAAATTCATTTCATTTCATTTCAATCAAACCTATTTCCTTTCAGAATCAACACCATCCCATTCTCAACAAGACAACGTTTATTCATCACTTTGGAGAAGAAAATCATCTGGCTTTTTTTTTTGACTTGGTACTTCAGAAAATCAACTATAGTGGTTTTTCTGCTTGTTCTATATTAAGTAGCAATTGTGCCAACTGTAATATCATCTAGATGAAAAACCAAAGATTTCTGAGCCCGTCCCCTTTCCTGGTTCAATGGAAATGCATATTGCATGAAGTTCTTTGTTTTCGCTTGCAAAAGGGCATGCATTGAAGGGATTGACAAATAAAGAAGTGGTGGAATTTTCTGCATGCTTTGTTTTGCCAACACAAATTCTGGTTATTTTGACCTTCAAGAAACTCTTAACAAGTGCATTTGCTGCTTTGCGGATTACTTTTAGGCATAGTGGTTTCCTGATAAAGCATGCCATTGATTCTACATGGAGCTGCTTGCTACGGCAGCATTTTTTTCATATAACTCAAAAGACTTTCCAGCAAGCAAACAAGTGAAGATAGAATTCAACAAGACAACATATTAATACAAAAGCAGAACTATAGTGAAGCAAACCTACGAATTATATATCATAGATAATATATCCCGTGTGGAGTGGACATTATCCTGCATAAGTTTTGATATGCCAAAAATACTCAGATGTTACGCACCGATTGCCCTGGCACCAATAGTTTCCATCATCTGCCAAGCTTGTTTTCAAGTTCCAGAGTACTCGAGGGCGATAACATTCCTATCAGTGTGTTATCAATATTGATATTTGAACTAACATATTCATAAAGTTTTCGAATCTGAAAGCAACTCCATAAGCAAATAATAGACATTGAAGAAATTAGTAAGTCTTCCGGGTACACAACCCAGAATCAGACCAAGGCAGCCACGTCAAAAACTAAAAACAAAAACTTCCAAGTTTATATCCTACCGAGCTACCCTGGATTAGAGTCAAGAGAATGCCAACGGTTTTTAGCCCAAAAAAATTGACTGCAACCTGAAATTTGAAGTATTGAAAGTGTGCCAATTTTTTTCAGGGGGGGTAATCACATATACACATTGTTGTAATGTTGTTATCCAGTTTTAATTGGAGGGATAGCAAGAAATAAAATAAATTTGATTCTGGTATAGTCTTGGAGTAAATTTCAAAACTGGAAATACACCAGCACATGTTCTCTCTGCTCTCATTGTCCCTTTTTTTTTTTTTTTCCATTGACAACCATACTGCACCAAATATGCATCAAACAACTAAGTCAACTATCTAATTCCAATCATACCTATTAGACGGCGATTGGAACAAGGATATATTGACTTCATCAGAATGTCTCCTTGAATTTATAAATTTAAACGTTAAACTTTTGTGCAATTTCTTGATGCAAATACAAGGTACGTTCATAAGTTATAATTTGGGTAAACTTTTCAAAATGTGAGATGATTTTCACATAACCACCAAACTATATAGTGACAGCACAAATTATTTCCCAATAAACTATACAAATAAGGATGTTAAAAAACTGGTGCAGAAAAACACACCAAATCATGAAGGATGAACATCAAATAATCAAATTATTGATGTTAATCATACTATGATTCCAAAAATTAGCAACATTCCACTAATCAAACACAAATAACTAAGAAATAAGAAATAAACAAAAAAGGAAGTACTAAAATGAGAAATATAACATAGTATATCCACTAAATGAGGGTTAAACAAAATTCAGCGAAACAAAAGCACCAAGGATAACACTATCTAAGAAACTACACATTGCAGTTTCAAAGCTAATTACGAAACCTAAACAAAAAGTAACTACTAACAAGACCATTTACGTACAATAACCCCCACCCCACCCACCCCCCCATCATGTTCCTTCTCGGCCTCCCTAATCCTTTTCAGCTTTAAAAGCTGTCAGCATTAACTTCGCCTGTTCTCGTATTAGTTCATTCCGCTTCAAAAACAGCTCCAACTCAGCCACATGCAACTTCCTCCACTCCTCTTCCATTTTCTCCTTCTCGGTTCCATGCACAAAATTCAGTCCCATCCTCACAACATAATCCTCCATTCTTTCAACACTCACATTGCTTTCAAACTTCAAAACACTTTTGACACTTGAACCTCTCCCCATCTCGACTTCCACTCTGTCCTCTTCTCCCACATCCATACCCAACTCAGGCTTAGATGCTTCTAGTTTCTTCGCATTCCCTGTCTTATTATTATTACTAGTATTACCACTATCATTTTTCCTCCCATTAGCTTTAATACTCCCATCGCTGCCCCAAATACTTTTAGACAAATCAAACCCCTTTTGATCATGTGGTTTACTGAAAGTCTTATTTTCACCTTTTTTACCTTTCACATGATTCTCAAATTTCTTCTTTAACCTAGAAATCTTATCCTTCAATTGAGTCATAGACACATCAAAATGCAAAGACTTCTTGATAAAATCATAAAAAGCATTCATATCCTTTGATGGGTCATAACCCTTCTTTGCAGTAAAATCAATTATACCTCGCAACAGTGCAATCTCATCATCCTCGGTCCACAACCTTTGAAAGAGCTGTTTTTTGGAATCCTCGGGCTTCTCAGGTTCGGGTTCCTTGTTCTTAGCCCGTTTCGAGTCTTCGCGATCAGTCTCGTTACCTCTCTTCAAAGCAGTTGTTTTCTCCGGGGTAGCAGCTGTAGCAGGTTTCGATCTGGGTTTCTTGGATGCTGCTGATGCCGCCTTTGGTGGGGTCTCCTCCATGGGCTTAGACGTTATAGGCTTGACAATCTGGTCGGGTTCGGACTCGGATGCCGACTCCGACTCCGAATCAGATTCAGATTGTTGAGTGGTGGTTTCGGTTATCTTGTGAGGTGGGTTTTGGGTTTTGTTTTGTGGTTGTGGAGGAGAGGGCTGTCTTTGTTCACCATCAGATTGTTGTTGTTCTTCTTCTTCTTCCTCAGCGCTGGAAGAATCTTCCTCCTCTTCTTCTTCAGAGATAGAAGCAGAGGGCGGGTCTTCAACAGGAGGAGGGCGTTTAGGTGCCATGGAGAGAGTGACAGGGACTGTTTTTAGGGTTTTGAAAGAAAGATAGTTTGATTCGCAGCAGGAGGGGAGCAGGGAGGGGAGCGTTCGAGGGCAGGTAGAAAAACCGTCCTCTAAGGCGTTTATAAGGAAGGCCGATACGGTGACTGCCGATTTCCTTCTCGCTGTTGGATTCCTCACGGTAATCTTGATTTTTAACCATCCAGATATTATAAAATAATATTCCCAGTAGCGCTGAACGGCGTCGTTGGGCGCTTCGAGTTACCTTTTGCTTTGATTATTTAAACAGTAGCCTTCATTGCTATTCTCACTTTCCATGCAATCCAGTTGTCCTCTTCTCTTTAAATCCTCAAACTCAAATCATTGGAAATATACAGAAGCCTGAAAATCCATGGAGGACCCATCCATCCTATTATAACTAACTTCATTAACTAACTAACTAACAATTCATCTCTCGGAAGTCTTCAATCAGGAAAAAGGACCAAATGATTGAGGCAATGTTTAACATTTAACATTCGCAGATGCCGAAATTCTCGGAGCTTTATGCTTGGTGAAAATTTGATTTCTTTTTTACTTTAAATTAAATTTTTATATTTTTATTATTATTTTAACCCACGGATGCTAAAAATAATTATTAAAAAATAAAAAATATATTATTTTAATATATTTTCAAATAAAAAATAATCATTATTACTTTTTCAAATATCCCAAACCGTCAAAATCCAATTATATTCATTCTATAATATGATGAGATGTAATATAATTTAATGCAAGCCTTGATAAAGTTTCATTTTAATTCCTGTGACTTTAAAATATAGTACCTATATTTTATTTTTGTTTGAAAACCTTTTATCCTTGCATTTTATAAAATTTATAGTTTAGTCCTTATAGTAATACATTTTTTGCAATTAGATCCTCGCATGATTACTTAATCATATAAAGGTTTTTGTGGTTAAATTTTCTTTTTAAACTACTTTTAAAGTTAATGTTTTTTAAAATATTTTTTTGATAATTTTAATATGTTAATATATATAGTTTATTATATTTTACACTTTACTATCATTCTTCTTCTTCTTTTTCTTCCCTTTCAATCTCCAGCAAGTACACACCAAATTCGGGCCTTCAAAAACGTCTTAAAATTGCTTCTGTTCCAGAGATTTTACCTTTCTAGTTATTTCATTTTCTATTTAGCCGATATTTGACTTGGACAACCATTTAAACTATTTTTGTGAGATATTGGAATCAGTTATTATCTATCAATCAGATTCAGGCTGGAATTTTCCCAAAACCTTGTTGTGTTTATTGTTCTTGGTTTTTTTTAGAATTAACGAACTCCAACTTTCGTTATATGTTATGTAACAATGCTGAAGCGACAAGGGGAGGATTTTCTGTATTGTTTTTCTGTTCTTGAAAAACACATGCACAATCCTTTATTTTACCAAGCTTCTCTCTTGCTACTTTATTTTATTATTTTGATAAGAAACTCTCAACAAGTATTTAGTCAACTTAATTTTCTTTCTGCTCCATTGCATGTGTAGTTCCTCTTTCGGCATCAAGTTCATTACTTCTTGAAATATGCTGCTTTGGTCTTTTGTGTTCCTTGGGTCCGCTCTCTCTTGCTTTGATCCGCTATCTTCCTTTGATCATCCCCTGAAGCTCATCTTGCATTTGGTATGGAGAAAATATTCGATGCAAACTCTGGACAATTTATCCTGTTTCATGCAAGCATTAACATGACAACGCTGAATTGTGATGCATCGATTGTCCTGCAAGTTACTTTACCACTACTAGTTAAGAATATGTGCAGTCATTCCTAGTTAAACTCCTAGCATACTGTACGATAAAAACCTTGCTAAAAGTAAACATGATCACTGCTTGTGGCTGTTGTTGTTATGCGTTGTTGCCTCAACAGTGAAGGAGAATTATAACATAATTCGAACTCCCTAATTTTTTCAGGAAACAAAAGGGTGACTTTCTAAGGGCATCATACGTCCACTACTTTGGTCATGAGAAGAAAGTTCAGCAGCAGCATTAGTCTTTAGGTGGTTTTCGATAAAGAAGAACTTTCTGATCGTTGGAGGATCATGGACTTTGGACAATCTAACTGCAATTAAGGCAAGGTTTGATAATCATGGAATGATAGTCATTCTTCTGCAGAACGAAATCAAAACCAAGTCGAACTTAATTTCTACTGAATTTGACGCCAGAGCCCTTGACAATAGACCTTGGATTGGATTGACTCGTTCTCTGGTGCTCTGAAGGTTTCTCTATTCTTCAGTTATGTTGTCCAGTTGATGCAATTCTGATCCCTCGTTACCTTCTGTTAATGGTGCTCTGCCAAAAAAAAAATGCATAAAGATTCATTGCTTTTACCATATCCAAAACGTACACAATTACTGGCAATGAAGACCAAAACTAGCCTTATCATTGTCTTATGTTTAGAAATTCAACTACTGACCAGTAGTTGCCTAAACCTGATTCGGTTTTGCAGTTAGTTTGCGCCATCAGAGTACATGAAACACTTTCGTTATTGCTTATATTGCCATGTTCTCTAAAAGATCCTACATTGTTCTTCTTTGGATTTGAATCACTGTTCTGATCATTGATTATTCAGTCCATTATGATTCAGTTAGTTAGATCAGTCCGACGCACATAACCACACACAAGGTACTTGATGGAGCTTGAAAAAAACTTCATTAGATATGGGCTTTCTTTGCGGATAATAACAGGCTGGGTAGTGGGTGTTACCTGCTAAAAAACCTTCTGATATTGAAATTAATTTAGGGTTTTTCAGATAGATATTATATAAGAAAAGTGTGCAAAGAAAGAATTAAATATTTTTTTCTATTTTTATGTGAGAAAAATCCCCTCCTCTCTTTTAAACTTAGGAATATAAAGCTTATTTTAGAAAAAGTTCAAAGCATTTATCTAGAAAGTGGCAATTTATTGAATAACTTATCGCAAATATAGCTAAAGTATAAATGAAGTTTTAGCATGTATAGCTTGACATGCCTTAAAAAGATAAGAGATGAATGATAAAATAATAAGAAAGAAAAGAGAGAGAAAATGTGATGAGTCGGGCGAAAATCAAACCTAGTGAGGTTTGGTTGGGCCCAGGCCATAGAAGCTAGCATGTATAGCTTGACATGTCGAGAAAGATAAGAGATGGATGATAAAACAATAGGAGAGAGAAGAGAGAGAAAAGATGATGAATTGGGCGAAGACTGAACCTAGTGAGGCTTGGTTGGGTTTCGACCCAACCGAGCCAAAACTTTTTTTTTGTATTATCATTTTCTCCTAGGTAAATTTTTAATGGTTACATTGTTAAAAAATACTCTATCGAAAAACTAAATTTAGTAGGGAAAGACAAATAATGGATGATATATTCAAATATATCCATGAAAAGCGTGAACTTACTATGAATGCTGGTGATAACATGGTTGATAGCTGTGGGAGTAAAAGTCTATAGCAATGTTAGGAATCTTGAGACACTTTTTGCATGGTTATGCACATAGCAATGATGGAGAATATTGGTCCATTATGATAATAACAAGTATGTTAGGAATCTTTTTCCACTCATTCATTGTTTCACGTGGCTATGCCAAAATCACTTTACTTTAATAATGGTTTTCGACAGAATTACTACTATATAAATAGCTAGTACCTCCCCTCTTACTCAACATCACATTTTTCTTCCTTTCATATTATTTATAGGTGAACCTTTAGAGCAGAAACGGAGGTGAAGAACCTTATTCTTCTTTTCGTGATTTTCTACTTGCTTTTAAATATGTTTATCTAAATAAATAAAAATAGTATAGGAGACTCTAAAGGTGGTACCTCTGCCAATAAAAGTGGGGGAGCTAAGCACTCTCATTCCCATCACACTAGTGGAAGTAGAGGTGCTAGATCTTCTCATAAAAGATATTTTTTCTCCATACCCCCATCTATCCAACCTTAACCCATGATTCATATAGGAGCACTATAATTTTTGGTGTTATTACTCAATTAGCCTTAAACATGAAAGTAGGGTATGAGGCTCGGACTTCACCTTCCTATGAAAGAATAAATAAGACACCAAAGACAATAGCTTAGAATTTTAAGATCATAGCTCGTATAGGTATGTTTAAGTTGGGTATTACTTTCCATTATTAGGTTTTGTTATAAATGTGTTTTTCTACTATAACCTGTTAATTAGTCAGTTGCACTTAAATGGATGGATAATCGTGGTAGCTTTTGACAAGTGTTTGAGACTTAAAGGTCAAGTTCTCATTATTGATAATTTGTCTAGTTCTTTTAAGTCTAACAAAAATATGGCATGGTTTTAATTTTTTTCTAAAAGGACACAATCCATTGAAATATATTTTTCAAGGTAAATTATTGTCAGTAAAGAAATGATTGGTTTATAGTGGGTTATAGTAGTTCTATAACCCCTTACTAAAAAAGTGTGTGGATATTCTCCAATTTGAAGAGTATCTATCGTGGATAATGTCGCTCCTTTAAGCCCAAACGAGGAGAATGTATTCAGAAATCTTGCTAATAATTGCCAATACTATCTTCTTTGATTGGCCGAAAGTTATTCTCTTAAAGATAATATTTATGGTACAAGAGATATTTGTCATCTTCCTTGCTTTTTGGCAGCATAACTATTATATTGATGTTTGTTTATGTTGTTTATATATGGGCCCCTCTTTGAGACAATTGAATTAGAAGGAACAATAAGCTTCAAATTTCTTATCGTCGTTTAAAAAACACAAAAGGAGAAGAGGTAATAGTCTCGGGAGAAGAAAAAGACAACAATAAAAGAACCTAAAGTAGAGGTAATAGAAAAAACTCGGCAAAAGAGTGGTGAGATGGACACCAACATTGATATGAAAATAGTTGGGAGCAGGTATGTTTTACACTAGAGGAGTAAGAAAAGGTGTAGTTCACAACCTATCATTCCTGATTCTTCTATGACAATAACACCCACACCAAGTCAAGTACTAAGTCTTACACACATAGTTACCCCAAACACTACTACATCAAGTCTTGT
The DNA here is from genome assembly GCF_951802175.1 of Populus nigra. Taxonomy (NCBI): domain Eukaryota; kingdom Viridiplantae; phylum Streptophyta; class Magnoliopsida; order Malpighiales; family Salicaceae; genus Populus; species Populus nigra. The sequence continues at coordinate 19,957,917 of NC_084852.1, forward strand.
GCATATTGCAACAATTCCTATTAACATTCTTACTGATATAAATTTAAGTGGTAATACTGTTTTTAGTAGCTCTTCTTATCCTCATCTTTGGTTTCATCGTCTTTCCATGTTGAATTTTGTGAACTATATAACTACTAGTGGTTATGGTCCTCGGCCTGAGGAACCTTCCTTGGTAGGATTTCAACCTTCTAGAGAGGTAATCCATACTTATAGAGAGGGGGACTCTATGACTTTCATATTTGAGGATAATCCTTCATCTACATATGGCAATTGCTAAAATATAGATATTTTTTCCAAAATATCTTAGTTTCTTAGGGATATATAATGATTTGAAGAAGGTAGTTTGTCATATCAATTAACTAACAACATTTATAAAGCTTTCCATATAAGCATAAGGCTATTTGATCTCATTATTATTATCATTTATTATTTTTTCTACTACTAATATAAGTTTTTCTTCTTTTTTTTTCAGAGTTCTCAAATATAGTTATTAGCTCTTTGGCGATGAGAAGGAGAATATGAGAAAATAACTAAATTTTTTATATTAGCTCATCATGAAATTACAACTTACAAAGAGAAACAACCTTGGATAGATAAGAGTTTTCATGAACTACAGTTAACGTATTGCTCTCTAAGCGTGGATAAAGATATTTTTCATATAAATGTTGCATCCCTTTGTGTTGCCATACTGGAGTCTAAATGAGAAGTGACTAGTTGTAAGAAAAAGAATTAAAGAGCTTGAAAATATATGTTTTGATGCTTAGAGTGCACTAATTGGTATCCAAACACAAGGTAAGGTGACTTAGTTACAAGGAGAATGTTTGTTAGTTTATATGCCTTGTAGCCATGACACTATTTTATTTATGTAGAACATATTTAATTTTATTAAATAAAAGAATTATTTATCTTTAATAATCATTTATATTTAATTTATGAATTTAATGTTTGATAAATAAATCTAAAGTAAAGATAAAATTCATGAAACAAAAACACTTTGTTAGGAAATTATAAAGATGTTATAATTATGAGATTTCTATTGTATCAAAGTATTGTTCCTAAATGTTCTTGGTCAATGCTCTTTTAATATTGGACATTTATTAGAGTCGTAAAGACTAGTACATATTATGAACTTTTCTTTTATGAAAAGAAGCAAATGTTCTCATAAGCTAAGTTATAAGGGATACCTAGAACTAATATATAGGTGTTAGTCATAAGACATGTACATTGAACTGACCCGCATGAGAATTCCATATGAAGATATTACTTATATCTATGGAAAGACTCACGTGACAGTTGTCTAAGTAATCCTTAGACTTGAAATCACTAAATTATCTTATATAGAAAGTGTTATATTTTGATCTTATTACACGTTATCTTGGTAAATGTAACAAATAGATAGACATTGCATATAACATAAACTATATGAAGATATTTGAGTGATCAAAAGATAATTCATTACCTTAGGTGAATTAAGAAAAATGTTCCACATGATCTCAAATAGTATTGATTGTGAAATCCTTGCGTAAGGTGAAATGAAATTTGCAAAGAGTTTCAAATCTTGTTCAAAATATCAATGACTATAATATTGTGAACAAATATGATTTGACAAGGCAGAAGCACTTCATGCTAAAATGTTTTAATCAAAACATTATTGATGAAAGGATAATAATTACACTAAGAAACCAGTTATTGAAAAATGAAGTCAAACCACTTGTAAATGTCTTAATATTTGGGAGATCATGACACGTTACTAGACGGTGGTACTTAATCTTTAAATATAAATTAATCAATTATTGAATTGATAATAAATTAAATTATTTGATTTATTTAATTCTATTTATTTAGAATTATAATTTATATTTAGACCAACATATTAGGAACCTAATGGGTCACACATATTAAGAACCATTAGTCAAAAATTAAACTGAGATAATTAATCAAGTATGGCTTGATTGAAAATAATTTTAGAAATGAAGCACTAGAATGTATTTAATTCAGAAATTATAATTTCAGTCTTAGAATAATTAAGTAGGGACTTCATTGATTAAATTTTTAAAATTATTTTTTAAAAATATATGGATTTTATTTAAAGGCAAATAGATATTTTGTTATCTATAGGGTTTTTTAGATTCCCTATAAATATAAAGTTATACCTCTTATTTTAAATAGGTTATCTGTTAGATAGAAAAACTACGTAAGTCATAGAATAAAGAGCCAGCACTCTAGGCATAGCAATCCCTCTCTTCTAAATAGAGATTTAGAAGATTTCTCACTTGTGGTTCCTATGGATTACCATTGGAGGCCAAAAAATTGGACAACTTATGGTTTGTAACAACTCAGTCTTTCAAAAATTATTCAAAGCCGGAGAAAATCAGATCTTTAGGTAATAAATTTATAAATAAATTTATCATTTCCACTGCGCGTATGAATTTTGAAAACCTAAAAATGTTCACATTTGCAAACACTATGAGAAAATCCTTCCAACTTTGTAACTACTTGCAACAACAATCTTGCACTAAAAATAGTAATGAAGGATAAATTAGTTGACATGATAGGAGACATTCACTTCTACAATAGTTTTTGAAGCATTTATGTAGACTTCTCCCACTTGTTTTATGGCAATGTGCCTTCTTTTAATTAGATTCAACCTAGGAGCATAGTTTTAAAACTCAGCAGGACAATTCGGGACCTGCTTACCCAGGACTGGAACCGGTCCAAGTTTATAAAAAATAAGGGTAGTTAAAAACTCGGCGGGCCCAGCAGGTTGACCCGGTGACCCGGTTGCAACCTGTTAGCTATTTTTTTATTTGTTTACCAAAACAACATCGTTTTAATTTATAAAAAAAAATGAGGTTGACCCAGGCTTTGAGCCAGATCGGCCACCATGTTGAGTTTAAAAACACTGCCTAAGAGAGCTAAGGTAGCCTTTGAAGGTCAATATTTGTCTGATGAGTCAGACCAAGAGTAGAAGATCATAAGTGATACTTGTATTCCGTTTGATGTGTTTGGAATTGTATTTTTATTATGTAATATTATTGTGTGTATTGTGTAGTATTGTGATGTGTATGTTTTGATAATAAAATAATTTTTACCGCACTTCTAAACAATCAAAAAACTAGTCTTCTCGATAATGCGGGCTCATAAAATTTAATTGAATACTCAGGGATTTCTCTTCCAGTCTTATAATGGATTGTCAGTACTATTTTTCAGATGTGCTACTCTACAATAATCACCTAGTCTTTAGCATTTCAACTTCAAATACTGGAGTGGTATGTTATGAATTCTCCTTCACTGTGATGGTTTCTTATTTGTTTTTAGTATACTAATCCTCCTGATGTATCGAGCAAACCTTGAATACGTGTTGGATTGTTCAGACCCTTGCTGCATATTTTTCCAAACTTGGAGATCGCCTTAAAGAAGGTATTGTCACAGAATTAGATTTCGGGGAGACCCATACCGCCATTGAAGCCAAAGTGGATACGGTTTCACGGGTGGGTTCCTGTGCTTAGTTCTCAGCTCGCTCTAGCAAACTCAAATTATGCTCTTTTACTTCAGTATTACCCTATCTGACGTCTTTCATGTAATGGCAGTTCTCAACAACCCTCGCATGTGAGAGAACATCGCCATTCACAAAGAATACAATTGAGCTGAGATTGCCACATTACAACACTAGCATGGTACGGACCCCTTTCGCTCGCTAAGATTAAACCACATTGAATACCTTGTGATCATGGAAAGAAATGTTAAATTTCCGTTTCCATGCATGAATTGTCTACTTCTTACTGGAATGATCATCTGCAATGAGATGAAACATTGAAAGTTAAACGAGCACATGGCGTTAAATCTCATGTTTTATAAAAAGATGAAAGGAAATGCAGGTAGATAAACAGTCACGAGCCTGCCAATTTCGGCATCCATGTAAGAAGATAACAGCGTCCATACATATCCAATGAATCTCCAGTAAAATCATGTATGATCTAATGTCAAGCTCTTGCATTTGGGGATAAAATTTTGGATGTAGCTACTTTATCCCCAAATGCAGAACAATCTGCAAGATCTACAATTAGAATACGAATGAAATACAACTCAAATGCATTTTTGTAGTTTTTGTTATATACTTTTTTTCTTTTATAGCTGAACCAAGGCTTTCTGTTTTGCTGATTTCCTTTTCTTCAATACATTTTTGGTGAGATTTAATCACCTTTGCTTCTGATACATTGCATATGCAGTAACAAGCCATCCTTGTTTCTATTCCATTAACATCCTTCTTTTCCTTTGATCAACGATGCAGCAACTGAAACTGAGTTTTCCACAACTGTTGGAACTCCACATGTTGCATTTGGAATGGGAACAAAGTACCATACTACTTCTAGACAATTTAGCATGTATGACGCAGGCTTTTGCATCACAAAGTCGAATTGTGATGCATCAATTACTTTGGAAGTTATTTACCTGCATTAGTGAAAACTTTGAACGAAAATTCCTAATTTAACTCTCAACATATTCCAAGACAAAGAACTTCCAATAGACAGCATGATTACTGCTTGTGGCTGCTGTCAATATGCATAACTGCCCCAAAAGGGAAGGAGACATTAAGACAATTCTCTGCGCCTAAAATTTTCAGGAGAGACAAGGTTGGCTTGCTAAGGGCATCGTGTGTCCACTACTTTGATCATGAGCGGAAAGTTGCAGCAGCAGCAACGATGCATCGGGTGTTTTCAACAAAGTAGAATGGTCTGATAATTGGAGGATCATGTACTATTAACTATCCAACAACAATTAAGGCAAGGTATGACAGTCGTGGAATGCTGGTCACTCTCCTGCAGCATAAAATCAAATCCAAGTCAAAGATAACAGTTTCTAGTGAATTTGACACCAGAGCCCTTGGCATTATTCCTGCAATTGGATTCGGTCTCTCTCTCACGTTCTGAAAGTTTCTTCATTTTTCAGTTATGTGGTTCAGCTGATGCAATTCTGATTGCTCATTCCCTTCTTTTGATGCTCTGCAATAAAGGCAAACAAAGATTCACTGCTTTAATCGTATCAACTGTTTAGTGCGCACCATAAAAGTGCGCAAGTACACTTTTTCAAGCCATCATGTTTTTGTTGTTTCTTAGATTGTCATGTTGTCTGACAGATCCTACATTTTTATCTTTGGATTCAATTCACTGTTCTGATCATAGATTATGCAATCCATCATGATCAATTAGTTTGATCACTTCAATAACACACAAACCCACACGCAAGTTTGCAAATTTTCTATAGTTTATTATCATGTAGAAACTTTGGTGATTAGTTATTCCTAGAATATGGCAGGTAACCATTTCTATTGTATTTTTTTCTTTTTAACGAGACAAAAAAAATGATACGGAACGTTCTAGATGTTGAAACAGCTTTCATTCAAGCCGTACTGCAATACAAGAGCCTCATCATTTGCAAAACGAATAGTAGTTGCAATTCATTTTTAGTGGAAACTAAATTCTACCTGCTCAAATATGAACTAGGTTGCAAAATCATGAAAGCAGTTGCTAGCAAATTATTCCCAGAAAATAAAAATCAATACAAAAACTGCTTTTACTGCTTGAACACCTACAAAATCTTGAACAGAGTATTTAACCAGTATCAGAAAACTGTAGATGAATATGTAATCAATGATGTTTCTTCATGTAAGTTCTGTGCTTGAGCATCATTGTTATGAGGGAAATGTAATGACTTGCAAGTTTAAGTAGCATTCACTTATACTTCGAGTCTTCCCAGTGAAATATGCCATCATATAAAAAGAGCAGTACCTTTTCCTTCCTTTTGGCCCCATCAAACCTGCAATAAAATTTATTTGCATCTTGGTACCAACCGAAAAGTATGAGCATTTTCCGGGAAAATCATTCTATTTCTCCAAGCTAACAGGTCAGGGCAATAATTTAGGCCAATGCCTTCAACCAAACATAATTCATTTCAGTTCAGAATTCCAGCCTTTGAACCTCATGATTGCAGGATAAACTGCATGAGCAATGGATCTCAACATTCATTCTCGACTCTTAAACCTGGCACACCAATTTATTAGAAGATCTTCAACATCAGCATCCATTCTTGTTCCTATGCCACCCCAGACCAACATGTGAGGAAGGTCTCCTACAGTTGAGCCTGTTTCTTCATATACAGTCTTGAACCCAATTCTTGTATAGAACCTGAGAAGCTAGTAAAAAAAGAAACAAGGCAAAACAGTTATAACAGATTCAACCATTTAGGTAAGATTTTATATCTGCTCCATAAAAGATCCAAGAATGTATTCTTTCCAGTTTCCAGTAACCATAATCATCTTTTTTGAACCATGTGGGTACCTAAAGGGTTATAATAGTTGACAGTAACCCACAAAATTGTAGGGTTTCTGCCTAAATAATCAGATTGAAACAACTTCAATTCTTCAATAAAAGGTAACGGAAGAAGATAACTTCATCCAAAAGACCTAAAGCAGAGAAGGGAAGGGGTTCTTGAGTTTTAAATATATAATTGAGAGTTGTTCTCAAATCATAACTTTACATGAGAGAGCTGATTTGATTTGGTAAACTGATAAGAGAAAGTGAAAGTGAAGACAAATAACCTTGGAATGGTAAAGATCAGAGTCATTAATAGCAAGCAACTCAGCAGTCTTACAACTACAGTCATAAACATACCGAATAGCAACAGCTCCAATGAACAAACCAATGCCAAAGATGGATTTTTCCATGCCAAGCGTCTCTCTTTTCAATCTTATTGAATCTAAATGAAGAATCTTGCCTTTTAACCATAACCTTATAAGCCTTTCAGCTCTCCCAAGCTCATTTTGAGTTTCAAGACTCTTGGCTGTGATTCTAAAAAAGGGTCCTAGAGTTTGAGAGAACTGGAGAGTTTGCTGCCAATATTTCAGTCATGGTTGGTATAGGTATATTTTTTATGGTGTTAGCACTATTCCCGTATAGAATGTTGCTCTTTTTGAGAGAACCGAAGAGGGTTTTGGTTGGTGTCATTTGGTCTGGAGATGATAAACAGGAAACTGGTGTGATTAAGTAAGAGACATGGGATCTTGCTTGTCTTCTTGGATTTAGCTAAGAGATTTTGAAGGTAGGAGTCATGGATGTCAGTTCCATTTTTTCTCAGTCGTTTAGAAACGGAGCAGAATGAAAGAGGAAACTGAATGGTAACTTTGAGACAGGCAGTGCACGAGGGTCCGGGGAGTGGTCGGAGGTTTTGCTTGGTTGATATTCTGATCATGTAGATATCCAAAATGAGGTAAAGCGTGGCACATATTGGATCACCATTTGACTCCATCTCGAGCTCTAAGAATTAAAACTTTCTGCTTACCCCAGGGATAATACATATTTGATTATTTGATTATTTGTATATTATCACACTCTTATAATTTTCTTATTGTTATCGTAGTTGTGTCATTTCCGCAGGATAGGGATAAAATTAGAATATAAACATGTGTTTTAATCGTGAAACACAATTAAAATTGCTTCCAAAGGTCTAAACTCGGTATTGGATTTCTTACATCAAATGAGTTAAACTGATTATTTCATTAAAGCATTGGGATCAAATAATAATTCACTAGATTGTATAATTACAAGGAATTGCCGTCGGCAATTGCTAAGATTGGTATAAACGACTGTACAACTATATATAGTTTTTCTGTAATATAGAGAATTATGCAACTACATATACAGGATTGGGAGGATGCAAAATAAAACGCTAGAAATTCTGATTGCTCTTAGCAAAGAACATGTCAATTGAAAGATGTCCGCCTTCTTTCGGAGATGGTTTGCCCTTCTTACGTTTGCTTTGGCTTGAGATGTGGTCCTTCTGGACAGACCTGAAAGAGTTTCAAACTTGTCAGATCAAACGAAGATCATTACAGGAAATGCGGAAGCTATCCTAGGAAATGCAGTTTCTTTCGTATTTGGTAAGCATAAAATCAACCCCATGCTCTAGCGCCTATCGTAATCTCCTATATCTCATACAAGGCAGCTAAGATGATTGATATGGTGTTTGGACATGAAAAGGAAGTAAAAATTACTGACACCCAATACATACAGATAACATCAATAATCATTTAGTTTAGTAGAACCCCTAGGGAAAAAGAGTAAAGCAGTGTCCGTGATCCAAGTCCAATCCAAGACTTCATAAGTTGCGTTAAGGTTGAAGAGGGAGAGGGTCATTGTGTGGTCCAGTGATCACTGATCAGAAAAAAAAAATTATAGGCACGCGCACACACGTATATGAAAAACAACCTCTGCCTCAGTGTGGAAGTTCTTGAGTCAATTCTGGACTCATCCTTTTGAAGCCTCTCAGCAAGATGGAAGTCGGAGTGCTCTTGTCTTTCTTCATCAAAATATGGCGGCATTTCAATCCCGCATAGCGAGCACTTGTAGTCATCCACCCAAACTAACTCATCTTTCTGTTCAGATGAAAAGACTGCCTCATTGTGCATGATGACCTGGTTCATTCTGTCAGGGCTTCCCCCCTCAAGCTGTCCAGGCAAGGACAAGCCTGATTCCTTCCACTGTGACACTTCCCCTGCCATATCCTTGGTAATCACCTTGAAAATGACAAAAGAGAAGAATAAAGCTAAAGAGAAAAACTAAGAATCAAGAAAATCAGAATTCAATCTAAGTTGCCACTCTAAAATGACTGCATAGTCATTTTAGAGATTGACATAAGTAACCAGACAACAAGAACTGGGGAGCCCGCTAATTTGAATTTATTTCTAGTCAAGTCATGGACAACTCTTTCTCCTTGCCACATACCTTGTCCGCAATTTTGTTGCTTGAAGGTTCATGGATTTTCTCAGCTTCAACACTATCAGTGGAAGTGCAGTGGTGAACATTCAGATCCTGTAGATTATTGCTGGCCAGTGGATCTCTAATTCCATAATGTTGTAACTCATGACTCTCAATAGAAAAGGAACCTTCCATATTGTTCATTAAGTGTTGATCATTAATATCCAATCCCAAGGATTTTGGATCATCCAAATTTTTCCTAGATAAATCTCCTGACACGATGAAGTTGTTGAGAGTTTTTTGTGTTGGATCAGATGGGGCACCAATCTTGTCTTCATTGAAATGAGACAAGCGTAGGCCTGAAAGCAGATAAAATGATTTGTCATTTTATAAGTCCTACAAGGCATTAGATTATGCTCATTCAAGATTCCTTCTCCGTCCAAATACATTTCCCTCCCGGAGAGAGACACACGTATCAAAACACAAAACAATTCGTTTTCACCTTCAGACAAGAGGCTGTATAAACCATAATGCGAATTCTTACCCATCAACCTTAAAGAAATAGGAAGTTCAGCCTTTAGCAGCTTTGAAGCATACTTCAAGATGTCTTCACTTGAGCAAATATATTTTTCCGAAGTCACAGCTCTGCTTCGAACCTGTAGATTCATGATGGTCAGTAGACTTCAGAGCATAATGACAAACATAGTAATAAGTACAAGGAGAGGCCAGGTCGCGTAAGAATAAGGAAAGCAATAAAGACAAACAAATCACAAATCTTAAATTTCAATTAGAGAATCTATTGCAAAGACAATCAGCAATGAAATGGTAAAATTCTATTGTCGTCCTTATAAGCAAAAGCAAAAGAGCCTGCTTCTTCTTGTTCAAAGAAGCCAGCCATTTCTTGCACAATTGCAGGGGCTTAAGATTTTATCTACTGTCCAGTGCATCCCTCCTGGACACTGCTTTGCCAGGACAAATGCAAAGTAATGTAGGTGAGTAATGTGGGTGGAGACACCAGACCCACACCACGGATTACACGAGTATATGAACAAAGACAATGAAGAATAGCCCAGTCTGTCACTCTTTGAATGGGAAACTGAGCTCATCTAGTCTTATTTCATTGTTTTTTTGTTTATTTATTTGGGTTATTTATGTCAGACAGTGTTAATTGATGGGTCAAGCCCAATAATTTGACATTTTAAGGTTATGCTATTTATATGGTTCTTTTTCATTTTGTCAAATAGTTTTGTTGGATTGATAAAATAATAGACTATTTCTCCTCTGATTTTTTTCTGCTTACTAGCTTTTCTTTCCTAGCTTTTAATTCTTGGCTTCCTTTCTTTCTCTGCTTTTAGTTGTTGTTTTTTTTTTTTTCCATCAACTTTGGTATCAGAGCATGAGCTTTTAATTGTTCTCACAGTTAATCATTGTTTTTTTTTTTTGTTTATTCATTGTTTTTTTTTGCATCAACATTGTCATGCCAATGACACAAGAGCCAGCATTGACACGTCAGCACCATGTTAGCATTCTTCATCACGTCAGCAACAGTAACTTACAATATCTTCCCATCACAATCTAGTCAGTAAGCCTCTACAAACTATTTTTAACCATTGAATATCATTGTTCATGGTATATTTTTACACTTGTTGACCAAGAATTAACATTGATATTATTCTTTTGTGCATGCATATAAAAATATAGTCCGTCTTGCAATTTGAGCTACCTTTGTTTTGTTGGCTTATTTATTCACTTGTATTGAATATTCAATCCTCTTAATTAACTATGGAGCTTTGGCCAAATTTGTGGGGAAACTGAAACATTGTGGTTGGACTACCTGTGGGTGTTTAGAGGACTAACATTGCTTACTTGCGATTTTTTTCCTGGTTTAATATGTTATTGCTTAGTCTCCAAAATAAACAAAAAATTATATATTAGCTTTGATTTTATATTGCGTTTTACTTGCAATTGTCGTTTGTGATCTCAATCATAGTCCTTGGATTAGTATCGCATGCATTTACAAAGAGGTCATCTAGTATACAATTCAGAACTCACAGTTGCCATAGACCCGAACTCTAGTAATGTTCTTAGGGATATTCAAGAGCATTTACAGCTCATGTGAGCTAATATGAACAACATATCCAATCAAATGAACAACTTTTTTGAGAGGATAGAATCCATAGAAACTTTACAAATAAGATAATCTAGTGACAGTGAGCATTTTAATGACAATAGCAGGCACCGTCAAAGGCCAATTCGTTATAGACAGTTTTGATTTTGTGAGACAGTTTTGATGAATTGATAAAATAACATACTATTTCTCCTCTGAATTTTCTCTTCTTCCTAACTTTTCTTTTCCTGTTTTTAATTTTTAGGTTCTTTCTTTCTTTCTTTTAGTTTTCTTTAGTTTTTTTTGTTAAGCATCAAATGCCCTTCTTGAATCCATTAGCAATGGTGCATACCTCCTAACCTTAATCACATCTTCTACAGGAAAATGAAAAGCCAACAAAAGGTGCAGAGAAGCAAGGAACTTTAAACAGCATTAACCTATTTACATCTTATAATTTGCCCTCAAGCGTTCTCATAGAGAAGGCAACAAAACAAAAAATCAGAAGTACCTCAAATGATGCAGTTTTCAATTTTAGAGTCAATGTTCGACCGCAAAGACCACCTTTTTTCATGTCAGCGCATAGCATCTCTGCAATATCAGCTGCCAACACAATTCAAACAGGCTTACTTAAGTAAAAACTTTCATTAATATTCTAGATAATTGTGTGACATTGAATGTCAAGCAAAACCAAATTGATTATGTGTTTTTTGTATTAAAGCCAAAAATGATATTATTACTGCATTTCTAAGCCCTCTGTAATAAGAAATCTTCAGACAGTTTTGAGGTGTAATAAAGCCAAAAGAAAGCAACTGCTCCATCCCAAAGCATTACATGATTGCACATACACTAGATTAAAAAAAAATTAGATATGCCAAGGAGACTTACCTAATTTCTGATAAAGAAGTGTCTCATCATCTGTGGCTGAAAAAGTTCTCTCACTGCTGATACTTTTTCGGGACCTGACTTGAGGGATATCTGTCTTCCCAATCCCCAAACCCACAGAGAGAAAAAAATCTGCAATAAATCAGCAAGAATCACTCTGATGGTAACTGCCTACCAATTCTCTGTGCACATGTTGCATTCAAATCTATAAAGTTTTATTTTATATAAAGAATTTGAAGTCACTTCCACTTACTGTCTGAATTTCCAGCCTGAATAAAGGCCTCCTGGATTCATTTTACATCAAAATAATGTAATTATGTATTGATTCAATGCTCCGTACAAGTTGTTAAGCAGATTTTATTGTCCCAACAAATTATTTCTAAAGACTAGCATTGTCTATACCCTCATATATTAGGCACATTGTTTATACCATGACAAAGAGGAAAACACCAGACAATGACTACCTGCTGTAGAATGAGAAAACAGTGCACAGAGGAGCCCGCCCTTCTGGAGCATCTCTTCACATGTACTAATACCAAAAGCATCCCTCAGTATATGTTCAGTAACCTTACCAATGCCTCCAATCTGTATAGAGTTCGATGATGTGAAATCATACTAAAACTTCAGAAACATTTTAAGAAAAAGGATATTTTGCATTTTCCTCAGAAGAATATGAAACATCTTTCATTGAAATAAAGTCAAAGAAAATATACCTTCCTTATGGGGAGTGAGGATATAAATGTCATGACAGCCATCCGATCATTTGTTAAAACAAACTGTCCATTGGGTTTACTTATATCAGAGCAAACCTGAGGACACGCACATGTCAAGTGAATATATATGGTAGACTTTTGTACTGTAAAATGCATTATCTAAATGAAAACCTGCACCCCTTTCTAGGTTACCTGTCTTTTTTGTTTTTTTTATGGTAGCATATTCCAGTTTGATTAGGTGGCAATAATTTAAATGCAAGAGCATGAGATTAGTCTTGTATGAGTTTACTACTGAAGCTTAGGATAATTCATTCAGTATAATGTCAAAGGTCATGTTTTGCAGACTTTGAAACTCTTTGACCACATTTTTCCTATTCTAAGGCCTGATCAAGTATGCATGTGATCAAAATTCAGGCGAATAAAATGTCAGAGCCATTCACTCAGACATCATAACATGAGTTTCACCTTGAATTGAATTTGAATGCACTCAAGGCTACAATTACTGAACAACTTACATTGGGCTATTGATGAGATTTCTAAAATTGACTTCACTGAAACTTAACCGTCTTGACACCTTTTTTTATGCTTTGCATGCTTCCTGCACATTTCAGAAGGCCATTAATGCCTCTAATAGCTACTTGCAGCTTATTGTGTAATAGATAAGCCCTTTATATTTGATCAGTATAAATATTTTTAAACTAGCTTGCCATCAAAAAAATTTATTGTATGTCATCCACTAAATTAATCTCTCATCGTGAATAGTTCTTAAAAGTTTTTATCCATGGAGACATCTGTTCTGTTGTGAATTTTATCAAAATTGCTTTTTTCAGTACTTTCTATGTCACTATTTAAAGAAATGGGACGATGCAAAATGTAAAGTCCATGCTGGACGCAAACTGCAACGCAATAAGGGAATAGCTAAAAGAACCTTAGCAAGTAAGCGGTTTGGGGCCACTCCAGCACTACAAGTTAGGCCAGTCTCTTCATTGACGCATTTTCTAAGTTCTTCAGCAATCTTCACAATTACAGCATAAACAGAAAAGTGAATGTCAACACAATATAATGTAGAACAGCATTCAATAGAAAAGAAAAGGTAAGAAAACCCATCAACATACTTCTCCACAAGACATGCCCCTTTCTTTGCAGACCTCGGTTATATCCAGGTGTGCTTCATCCAAACTAGCAGCCATGAAATTAGGATCGTATTTCTCAAAAACTATAGAAAAGCATGTATTAGTCAGATATTTGCACATGATAAGAGAAAGCATTACATAATCTCTATTAGAACCCTATTGACTAACCTTTTCTTGTTAATTCACTGTAATGAGTATACTTCTTGAAATCTGTAGGAACAAAAATTAACTCCGGGCATAATTTACGAGCAATGAAACCAGGCATTGCAGCACGAATTCCAAACCTCCGTGCCTACAAAGTAATCAAATATCATTTTCACAAAAACGAAAAGTAACGAAGCAGATACACAGACAATTAGTCCTTCAAACAAAACCCACATTTAAAACAACAGTAACATCCAATCTAAACCTCATAATTAGCGGTCGAGATCATAGACATGCCACCAACAGCCATCGGTTTCCCTTTCAATGAAGGATTGCTCAATGTTTCAACAGCGGCATAGAAAGCATCCATATCCACATGTAACCAAATCCTCGAAAGATCACGCGTGGCTTCTAGCTCTAAAATTCTTCTATCTGCCACCTATAAATCATAGTATAAATTAAAAACCATATAGATTTCCAAGAGGAACCAAAATAAAAGCCACGGACATTTATAGGGAGTTTTTGAGCTTTACAATTTGATAATGAGAGAGATCAGCAGCACTAAGCTTGGCACGTTGGGCACGCATGTTTTCAATTTTTTGCCTCAACACAGCCTCCTTTTTTTCCTCGTTCTCAAAATACTTTGATCCTTTACTGGTTTCATAAACTATTCTTTGCACTTTCTCTTTGTCCACTCCTTCCATACCTAAAAACATTTTTTTATAACACATTGTTTAATCTAATTTCCAATAAAACATAACCAGCATCGATCAAATAACAAAGAAACTCGAATAAAAATGTCAAGAATTTGCAAGTAAGAGGTGAAATAATTGTGAATAAACCAACCCGTGTAGAGATTTTTATTACCTGCTTTAGCGTTAGTGTAAACTGTGTGGTAAGATTGCCATGGACGAGGTTTATCTCCTGACAAGGTCTCATTTTTCTCCATCTCTCTCTCTCTTTCTGTGCCCTCGGTCTCTCTCTTCTTATTTTTGGGCGCGATCTTTTTGTGTTTTGGGTATTGAAAAAGCTTGCTGGAGAAGGAGAAGAGGGAAAGTGAGAATTATTCAGGGTGTTTGGAATATTTTTTTTATTTTATTGTACTGATTTGATTTAAGAAAAATGGAATTTAATTTATCAAATTCGTACAGAATTAAACAAAAGCTGTCGAGATCTTTATTCCAAAAACACCCCTGTCTAACTTAACAACCCTATCTTGCCCGCTCTAGAGAAAATTTTTCTTTGAAAATTTTTTCTACTTTGAGTTTGTAGTTAGTTATTTTTTAAAATGTTTTTAATTTTAAAATAATATTTTTTATTTTTAAAAATAATTTTTAATTTTAGTATATTAAAATAATTTAAAAACATTAAAAATCAAATTTAAAAATTTTTTAATTTTTTTAAAAAATATTTTTAAAATACAAAAACAAACATGTTTTTTTTAATACTTTTCATTTCAAACTCAGCTGAGTGTGATAGAAAAAAATTATTTTTTTTTAATTTTTATATTTAATTTTTTTTAATATATTTGATATTGAGATAGTTTTTGTAACTGTAATATAGAAAAATTAATTTAAAAAAATTAATTTTTGTTATAATTAATGTGATTGGAATATATGTTTAGTTAAAACTGTAATTAAATTTAAAATTTATAAAAAAGATATTTTCAAGATGTTTTTGTTAAAAAATGCAGATGAAATTAAAACCATCATCCCAAAAAAAATGTTACATAAGCTCATGACATTTGGGTTTATAAAACTAGATTGATGTTGGCTGATGTCTTTTATGGATTTACTGTATTAAATTTGTTGTTGTACATTAAAGATAAAAAAAAAAACATTTTGTTTCAAGCTTGAATTCAATGTCAGAACTAATTGATTTTTTTGGAACACGAGAGAGAGGAAATTGGAAAAAATCCTGATTTATATTGTTGTGAAATTAATTATAACTTTATGTAGTGTTTGTGCTGTGAGGGCGCGCAGCCTCTTTTCCTGTGACCCGACAAAAAGAGGAAGAAAGCTTTTACATGGACTCTATCTGTACTTTTCATACTTCTATTCCGCCAAATTCGGAGTGGGCGAGGCTGAGGGCCCGAGGCTTAAGACTTGGTGAAGGTGGGCCTCCATTCGTTTCGAAACCCAATTACTTGGGCCTAGCTTCAACTCTTCTTCATCGTCGGGCCTTCATAAAAAGATACCGGTAGGTGAGCCCAACTTTTATATTTCTTCGTAATCAAATCCAACTTTTTTTTTTCTTTAACGTGACTATATAAGCCAATTTATATATGTATTTCAATTAATCTTACAAGCTCTGAAATTAAAGATCATATAAATTTTCAATGGTCCTGAGGTTTATAAGACTTAAACTAGTGACCTCTAAGAAACACATTCAAAACCTGACCAATTAAGCTATATCCCTCAGAGTTAATTCAACTTCTTTTTATAACTTATTTGAGTGGATCATGTTTATACACACGTGTATGCGTGTCTTGTTTGATTGAAGTTAGTTTTAGATTTTTAATTTAAATAAAAAAAATATAAACATACTTGATTAAAAAAATTGTTTTGATCTTTTTTTTTTTTTGTTAAAAATACTTCTAATTTAACTAATTATTTTTCAAAAGTTATTTTTATAAGTAATGTAACATATATATATATATACACACACACACACACACACACACACACACACACACACACCTGTTGAATTATGGTTTAGGGTCCAAAATTACATTTCTCAGTAGGAGTACGAGGGAGACTCCTGGCTCTTTCAATACAGCTAGATCAAACTTATTTT
Source organism: Populus nigra (assembly GCF_951802175.1). Lineage (NCBI taxonomy): Eukaryota > Viridiplantae > Streptophyta > Magnoliopsida > Malpighiales > Salicaceae > Populus > Populus nigra. The sequence goes on from NC_084852.1 coordinate 19,974,445, forward strand.
CGTGCTGTCTTTTTCTCTGGGAGGTTGTCATTATGTCGTGTTATACCGTAGGATACCCCACACAAACGTGATAAACGTTGGACGGAGTTATATAGGAACCCCACACAAACGTGATAATATTTTTTTTATATTTTTAAAATTTATTTTTTAATATTAACATCTTATATAAAAATGTTAAAATTTTTAATTTAAAAAAAATATTTTTAACAAAAAAAAAATGAAATTCATTTTCAAATACTTTCTTAAACCATGTGGTCTAGATTTAATGGATTTGAGTTATTAAATTATTGGTTAACCTATATTTTTTCAATAATAGATAAAAATAAATTAATTTCGTAAGTTAACGAGATAATTTATTGATTAATTTAATATTAAACTTGGTTATAATTAATTTTTAAATCAATTTAGAAGATTTAATTATATTTTTAAAGTTAGCTTGGTGCAAACCGCGTTCCCAAAAAATTTAAAATTTTTTTTTATTAAAATTTAATATGATTTGTACGTTTTGAATCGTTTTGATGTGCTGATGTCAAAAATAATTTTTTTAAAATAAAAAAATATCATTGACATGCATTTCAGCATAAAAATTATTTGAAAAATACTCGTTACCACACTGTCAAGCACTCTCATATCTTTTTTTTTAAAAAAAAATAATTAATTTAATATTCAATGATTTGTCAGGTCCCTCTTATTTATTTTGATGCTCGGACAAATTATTGTCGTTTTCGTCGTTACATCATACATGAAAGCCTGTCCCACAAAATGATTACTTTGTTCGCAGCAGGGAACATGCCGCGTTGATTGCCTTGAGCTCTTTTTTTGGCTTTTGAGCATGTTATTTTATTATACTATCTATTTAACTCGTTTTTTCGATGCTGTCTGGGTAATTATTTTTAATGTAATATTATTTTTTATGTTTTTTTAATATAAAAAATTCAATTACAAATTGAGAAGTTTGTATGTATTTAATTAAATAAATTAAAAATTATTTAGACATGTAAAAAATATTATAAAACTTAATTTTTAATTGATCAAAATTAACTTGTCAAACTCGTGATTTTGATCATAAACTCAATTGAACTAAACAGTTTAATGGTATTTTTATTCAAAATATACACATATAAAATTGAGACGCAACCAAATAACAAGACAATTGAATAAAAAATACAAAATCAAAACTAATTATGTTTTCCAATTAATAATCAATAAAATATTAAATGATAAAATTAAAAGAAAATTAAATAAGAAAAAAATTTTATGTGCAGGCCTGGAGCAGCCCACATGCTTGGGCCGTATTATTTTTTTTCTTAAGCAAATTTTTGGGAAAAAAAATATAGCAGGTGACATGTCACTTGTCCTCTCCAGATTTCAGTGATCTCTAGTTTCCAAGCAGGCCTGCAATGTTCTAGATAAAAAAAACTCATTTTTAACCATATTTCGACCAAAAAAACCTTAAACACCTTGTAAGGCAAGTTGAAATAACCAGCCTGAAACAAAAATTATTTGCGAGCTTGGATCTACCATATAAGGCAACTTCAAGTGGAAAAAAAAACAGAGGATAAACTCTCCCTTTCGAAAGGAATCCATTGACACCAAAATCACCATTTTTCATGGTCTTAACTGGTGTAAACGGTGACTTTCTTTCTCTATCATATAAAATTCAGCCACTTGCTCTCTCATCTCGAATTAAGGATCAAATATAAGAAAAATAAAGTTTGGGATCAAAATTAACTTTGTTCTTGGTTTTTTAAAATTGAAGGGACCAAATAATTATAAGTGGGAAAGTTTGAGGGACTAAAATGAGAATTTTCCCCAAACTTTGTCAAAGCCACCAATTCCCTTGTGTTTTGCATTTTGATCTCATGTCTTTTATTCTCACCTTCCATTAACTAAATAACCTAAATTGGCCTTTAATTTGCCAATTTAAGGGCAAACTTAAGGAGCCCGACGACCTTGTCGGCACAACCGGACAGCTAGTGAGGTGGCTCTGATACCAAATATAATAGCCCGGTCCAACCTGCCAGATATTGTTCGTTTTGGGCCTTACTTCTCTCACGAATTTGTTCTTGGTGACCACACAAGGGCCTAAAATGCCTCTGACAAGTTAGCAATCAACACTGCTAATAAGGTCAGCTACCAAATCCTTATCCGCTGATATGGGATATTATAATAAAAACTCATTGTGGAACTCCATAATGAATCACGAAACAGATCTGAATATATCTCAATGTCGTTGTCCAAGTTAGTGTTGATTGCGCCTTACAACTCTCATCACGATGACGAGGAAAGTGCGATAAGATCACTGGTTGAGCTCCGACCACAAAATTTTTTTCCCTTCCTCTTTCCTCTCTCCCCTTCTAGAAAAACATACTGGCCCTTAAAAAGAAACAAAGAAGTATGGTTATTTATTTGTTGAGTCAAATTATATCTTCATTCTTTTGATTGCAATATATCTGGTCTTGAATTATTTATTAAGTTAATTTTATTTTCAATTTCATCCTTTGACATTTGATTTTTATATCAAATTTCATCTTTGTTTTTTTAATTACAATGTATTTGGTTTTAAATAGTTTATTGAACTAGTTTTTTTTTCTCAACTTCATCCATTGACATTTTATTTTTATTTCAAATTTGATCCTCATGCTTTTGATTTTGATTTTTAGTTTTTCTTATCATTTTTTTAATTAAAATTGTTTTTCAATTTCATCCTTATAATTTGATTTTTTTTTGTCAATATTTGTTCTTATTCCTTTCAAATCTATATTTTTTTTTATTTCTTATCTATTTTTTAAAAAAAATTTCAAGTTTATCCCTAATTATTTTGGTTGGTTAAAAATTTTACATTGTTATTTTTTTGGATTTGCTTTTTATGTTATGATATATCCTTATGATCCATGTCAGAAGTTTTTAAAGATGGATCAGGTTAGCTTTGATTAATTATTTTTTTATTTCATTCATCATCACCAGGTGGTTGAAAATTGGTGTTCTTTGTTTTTAATATTTTTTTATAGAGTTATCTCGATATTATATCTTGAGTCATAAATTTAGCAGGTTTACCAAATTTGACTCGGATCTTTTTTTATTGTTTTTTAATTATTATTTATTTATCTCGAGTCAATGACTAGAATCTTAGATATATTTTTCTTTTTTAAAAAAATATTTATGTCTTTTTAATATCTTTTTGACAAAAAAAAACACAATTTTGAAAATCGAAGATTTCCGAACAGCTAAAATGTCAATTACCTCTCAAAAAATCAATAAACAGTGGAGAATACGGTAATTTGGTGTTTAATCACCTCTTATGCAATCGTAATCAACAAACAATTAAATTAAAGATTCCAACTTGTATGATCGTCACCATTACGTGGTTGGGAATTTAATCTTGTTAAAATAAATAGGTTTTAGACATTTTAATATTTTAATCAAGGGGTGACGTGGATAAGATGTGATAACTAAGATATAAAAAGTTGATAGTTAAGTATAGGTTTAATCCAAAATATTTAAATTATGGTGGGTGGTGTCTTCTTAATTTTTATTTTATTGTTTTGGTTTCTTGTACTTGTTAGATAAGGGATATATAGTATCTTCGACAGGAGCCTCCTCAGTCCTCACCTGTTACTACCCATGGTTTAGGCTTTGTAGGATCTTCAATAAACCACTAGATTAGAATGGTTTTGATTAACAAATTAATTAATTAGAGAGTGCACGTCCATGATTTTTAATCAATAAAACAAAGCATTAGTTTGAGTGTATATTTTATTGAAAACAATAACAACTGACTTCCAATCATCTTCGATAAATTTACGTCTTAATTAAGAAATCAAATCAGATGTTTTTTTATTTAAAAACAGTGTTCGGTGAACTTTATTTTGAATGTAAATCAGATGTAACTTCAATTATTGTGTTGTTCCTAAATAAGTTTCTTAGTTTTAGGATATCACGATTATATCACGATCAAGTCGCATATTTGATATGTTAATTTGGATAAATTTGGATTAAAATTTTTTTTATTTTTTTTATTATCAAGTTTTCTTGTTAATTTATTTTTTTATTGTATTTTTTCTATTCATATTATTTAAATTAAATAAGCTAATTAAATTCGTTCAAGTCCATAACCCAACTTTCAAATATATTTTTACTTTTTTTTAGGAACTTTTGTGCCACTCTAACATCTACCTATCTAGTATAGTCTAAAGTATGATGTGTTAAGCAGGGTAAATAAGTGATTTAAAGGTTTTTTTTATTTTAATAAGCCCCTTATTGAGATTAAAAAGGTGTTTGAAAGTGTAGTAACGGTTGTTTTTCAAAGTGTTTTTTACTCTAAAATATATTAAAATAATAAATTTTTATGTTTTTTAAAATCATTTTTAATATCAACACATCAAAATAATATAAAATCATAAAAAAATTAATTAAAAAAATTTAAATTTTAAAAAATATAAGTTCAACCGCATTTCCAAACATTCACTAATTAAAAAATCCAATCACTTCCTTAGCTACTTTTAAAAGTTAGGTGACATGGTATGTTTTATACGTACGTTTGCCAGTCTTGAGTGCTTAGTCATGGGTTTCATTTTTAAATGCTAATAAACTTAATTGGACATAATTGTTTTTAAATAGTTTAATCTTTGCCTTTTAGAACTAAGTAACTAACAAAATGTGCAAAATTTCGAGCAAGAATTCCACGATTTTTAAAACAGAAAAACGAAAAGGCAATGTCGGTAGGAAACTAGCGAGAAGACCATATACTAAAGAGCGAGTGTGTGTGTATACAAAAGACTGTAAAAATTAAATCTTGAAGATAGTAAAAATCATATATCAATAGCATGAATATTGCAAAGTAGCCTTGGTGTACATGCTTCCCCGTGAGGCGAGATTATTTTTTTATTTTGTGTGTAAAAAATGATGTTTAAGTATTGCAAGTTTGGTTTTTTTTTTAAATAAAAATATATGAATCGAGTCATAAACTAGACTAAATCGAATAAAATGATTTTGTTTTAATTAAATAAAAAAATAAAAAATGATAGCATATGGATCGTTTTTTTTTTCCTTTCAAAAAGAGACAAATGGAGTATATGAATTTTCACCCCATTAAATATGGAAGAGCAAATTAGGATAAAAAACACATAAAGAAACATGTCCTGATCAACCCGAGTTAGCGTAATAAACTTGTAATTTCGGCAATCATGGCCAATTCAGCTCGAGATATTCCACCAAACTTGTAATCTAGATCATGAGATTGAAATAACTTGATGAAAAAGTAAAGAGAATTATAAATCCCTTTTAAAAAAACCATGTTAATTTTTCAAACCCGTAATTTAGATCATTAAACTTGAAGTACCCTATAAGAAAAAACCATGAAATCCATTTGATAGTCAATCAAATATTGAATGATGAAATTAATTTTTTTTATTAAAAAAAACAATTAAAAAACAAGTAATTAAAAGAATGAGGATCAAAATTAAAATATAAAGTAAATTTTGGAATAATTACAAAAAAACCTTTTATACTTTGATCCCTTTTTCGTTTTCAAGTTAAGGTTTGAGAAATTACTGAACTTTTTACATGCACTAACACTTAACATCTGAAAATAATTCAAAATAAAATCTAATTATTTATAGGTTTACCTTTATATCCATTCTAATAACTATAGAGCCATTGGAGCATCAAAATAAAAAAAATTATCATCTACAATTTATAATTACAATAATATCATTCATAATTCAATGAACACAAATTCCTTTTATCTTGCTTTGGATTTAGTGTTTTTGTGTGGATGTGTCGTGTTTAAAGAGAAAAAGGATTAGAGAGAGAAATTATGCTTGGGAGAGAGAGATGAGGATTGCGAGAAAATCATGCAGATTTAAATTTATTATATATGAGGGCAAAAATATCTTTTTATCTATTTTGATTTGTCCCATTGACCACAAAAGCAAATCGTAATTTCTCAAACCTTAGGAGGTTATTTTTGTAATTATCTCATAAATTTTATATTTGATTGAAATGTTAAGTTGAAAAGAAAAACTAATTTAGTAAAAGGAAACAAAAAAAATAAAAAGAATAAGGATCAAAATTGAAATAAAAAATAAAAATAATTTTTTGATTGAAAGGTGAAATTGAAAAGATTAATAACTTATACAAAATGAACAAGAAGAAAATTAGAAATCAAAATAGTGAGGACCACATTGAAAAATATAGTACTATTAATTTGGATTGAACGGTGAGATTAAAACCCAATAAAACTCTTACAAAAGAGTAAAGAAAAAAAAATCAAAAGAATAAGGACTAGATTGAAAATATAACATTTGGTAAGTTAGGATTGAATGATAAAATTAAAAATAAATAAAACTTCTATAAAAAGACCAAGAACAAAAATTAAAAATAAAAAACATAATAACTAAAAATCAAATACCAATAACAAAGAGGATCAAACTGTAATTTTCAAGGGAGGAGAGAGAAAAAAAAGAAAAAGCCACCAATTACAAATGAGACAATCAATACCAACACGCGTTGTTCCAAAGAAAAGATGACTTGGTGGTGTTTCCAACGACATAGTGGAACGATATTCTTAGATGCCTTAAGTCACCACACGTGCTGCTCGAAGTGCATGGGCTCCTCTCACACTCCTCCTAGTGGTATACACGCGTCTGCATCTTTTCTTATAATATTTAGCCAAATATCAAATTGTCCATAAGCTAACATAGTAATAAAAAGAAAATCATTATGAAAAGATGAAAATACCCTTTAACTTTAGTGTTAAAATTTTTATTTTTAAGAACATTTTGGTTGTTTAATTGTTTATTATTTTTTATATTCGGTTAAATATCAAATCATTTCTTAACTAACATTATAATAACAAAAAATTCATTGTAAAAATACAAAAATATCCCTTTAACACCAACTTAATTTTTATTAATTCTAAAAATATTTTGATCATTGCACTGTATAATTAAAATAAAAAAAAATTATTAATTCCCGATCAATTTAATAATAATTAATATGCCATTTGAAAATAACTCAATCTCTTGTTAAGTGTTTTTTTGGTTAGTAGACAAAATTGTCGTTGCATTGTTTAAGTAAACGGTACAAATAAATCAAGAGATACATAAAGGCACGCATAGTACAATTCAATTCCATTCCATTCATCTAGACCACACAACCCAGAAGAAAACGACAGTCTTTCCAAACATGATGGAAGCAGAAGAAAGACAACATGCGAGTGTCAGACAGACACCTGTGTGGCAAAGAGGGCAGTCCAAAACCATCTCAATCATTCATTAATTCAACAAAATCACTTGGCAATCACAAGACAGATTATAATCCACCAACCAACCATTCTGCATCAAAATCATGGAATCGTGTCAGTAATTTTATCAGCCTCAAGAAATAATTAAAATACCCAACCACTTCCATTCCTTCTTGTCGCCTTTCTTTCCTAATTCACGTTTTACAAAACGTTGTAGTAAAATTTTCAAGTCCAACAACCCCGTCGTTATATATCCTCATTACACTCATATTCTGATACATACATTTATACATATAATCATTCGTTACATTTCGTGCCATTTTTTGTATGTTTATTTTTTGTTTTGAGCAATGAATGCTATTGGTTTTAAGCCAGCACTGCCTGTAATTTCGGGCTCGAAAAAGCTCGGACTTTTTAGCTTCAATGGTGGCAATCAACCCATTGATTTTAAACCGAGAGGGGTTTGCCTGATCAAGGTTGCCATGGAAGAGACACAGACGCTTAAAGTGGATGTTCAGGGCAAGGTGGATAAGTTGGCAAATGGGCATGCAGGTAACCTTTTTTATTGGGTTTAATTTGTGTTTTCTATTAGTAATTGAATTTGGACCAGTTTATTAAAGTTTTGTTGATGAAAAAAGTACAGAATTCAAGGTTTTTGACTTTTGATCTCGTTTTCTTTCTTGAAAAGTGTCTTGATTAAGGTATTTATTGAGATTGGGATTTATCGATTGGGTTCTTGTTCTTCTTTGTATAGTTTGGATTTTGACTTAATTCTTCACATGAGTTTTGGATACAGGGAAAAATCACAGCCATTTGTCTACAATAGGGAATTCAACAAACATAAAGTGGCATGAGTGCCCAGTTGAAAAAATTGACAGGCAGAAGCTTCTCCTACAAAAGGGTTGTGTTATATGGATCACCGGTCTCAGTGGTTCAGGTTTGTCATACTTGGCTCCATTGAATTCTTCTTGTGGTTTTTTTTTCAAATAAAAAATTGGGTTGATTGTCAACTGATCGTAGACCAAGTCTGTCTGATGTAAATCAACAGTGTTCGACGAGCTTTTTAGTTTTGAGTAAATTCCTGTAGTGTGGTTTTTGTTCTGACTTTTTGAATCAAGGATGGCAGGTTAAATTTTTCTGATTTTAAGTGCTCTCACACAAACACCCATGAAGCTTAGCGTGCATCGCATTGATTCTATTTTTTGGTTTTTTATTGCCTGACTTTGGGTTTCTGGTGCCACTGTGGGAAAGAAGTTATAGATTTCTAAATATTTTTTGTATTTAGTCCTCTACCTTTCGTCGCCTTCTTATGTTCTGAAACTCAATTGATAGGGAAGAGCTCTGTGGCATGTGCCCTGAGTCAAATGCTGTACCAGAGAGGAAAGTTGTCATACATTCTTGATGGCGACAATGTCAGGCATGGCCTCAATCGTGACCTTAGTTTTAAAGCAGAAGACCGTGTTGAGAACATAAGGAGAGTTGGTAAGCATTGTATTAATTGCTTACATCTTGTGATTTTTCCTTACAAGTATTACTTGTTATACCATCACGCGTGACAGTGGGGATGTCTACTCAGTTAATAATGGTTGATTAATAGTGATCTGCACTCATGGACCTTTGGATGGTTGAGTATGGAATTTTGTAATGTCTCCTTTGTGTTTAGGGGAGGTAGCGAAACTATTTGCAGATGCTGGATTTATTTGCATCGCCTGCCTGATCTCTCCGTACAAAAGGGATCGGGCTGTCTGTCGAGCAATGTTACCAAGTGGAGATTTCATTGAGGTTGGTGCTTCTCCAGTTTGTGATTGCTTTATTTAAACTGCAAAGTTTAGCAAGTCGGATTTTATTGTAGTTCTTTGTTATCTTTCCTTTGCTACTTAGTTTGGGATCCAACCTTCAAATGTTGCTCATGCTGCCAATTATGCCTGATCAGATGATGAAATGTTGCTCATATTGCTAAATATTCCTGACGAGGCTTGTCATAACAGGTGTATATGGATGTTCCCCTCCGAGTTTGTGAGGACAGAGACCCAAAAGGCTTGTATAAGCTTGCTCGTGCTGGGAAGATCAAAGGTATTCTTAGGGAACTGCAATGCATCTGAGTTGTATTGCATGAATTAACTGTAAAGAGCTCTGATGTTCATCTATATCCTGCAGGTTTTACTGGCATTGATGACCCCTATGAATCACCATTGGATGCTGAGGTAATTGTGCAAAGTAAAAAAGAATATTCTGGACAACATCAATGCTCAGATGCACAGTAAAAACATGCTTATCGACCTGCTTTTTTTTCTTTCATTTGGATGATCGATTTTAATGGAACCTTATTAATGATACCCAAAAAAAGTTCAAGTAGATTGGAGTAAGATTTATGTCTTGAATAATTGGTTAATTTCTTAGTTCTAAAAATTTGATTTATTATTTTTAGCCAAGGTGGCTGGAAGCAGGTATTTTATACTTGCAAAAAATCCAATTGGTGAATTTGAACTCTCCGATGATTAAGTTACTAATGTTTTTTTTTTGAGAAAATATAATAATATTACATAAAGATACTTTGAAAATAAATATGCAATAGAAAATAAAGATTTCAAACCTTTTCTTTAAAGGATTCATAGTCTATTTATAGATCACGAATCTTTTTTTAAAGAGAATGAGCTAAAGTGCAATATTACATTGATAGTATTAAATATAAAAAATATCATTGATATATGTATTAATGTTTATGAAAAATATCACTAATATACATATTAAAGAAGAAAAATATCTCTGACATATGTATTAATGTAGATTGAAATATGGTGGCCCTTAAAAGATTTTTACACACAATATTAATATTGATGGAAATATGGTGGGTTCTTAGAGGATTTTATATATACACCTAATAAGTGTAGGGAAAATAAGATCCAAAATATAATTGTACTCAAAAGAGGTAAGTCTTTCTCTTGGCTAAGCCCAAGAAAGTTAGGTCTGTCTCTTGGCTGATCTCAAGGGAGGTTGGGTTTTATGTGGGGTTTTTTGAAGCCCTTAAATCTGGATTTATAAATAGCTCCCTTAAGTCTTTGTGATGTTTATATGCAAAGACTTGTAAAAGTATTCAATAGAATGAGTTTATTGATTTTTTTTTGTATGAGAAGTGGGGTGAAAATCTCGGTTAATATACCAGGGAGCCTATGTGTAAAGGTATGCTCCATGTTTGAAATTGTTTTTTATAAGTATGAAGAGATGAACCATGGAGGAACTAATACTTAGAAAATTTTTGAGGAGAGTAAGGTGAAATCATAGAAGAATCCATACTTAGAAATTTTTTCTAATAGATAGAAAAACACAATAAATGTTAGCCTATATTTAGAAAATATTTTAAGAGGTTGATGAGAGCAAATCTTTATCGTCGTCCATATTTAGAAAATTTTTAAGGGGCGAAAGGGACATACCAATGTCGATGCCCATACAAAGGGACATACCAATGTCGATGCCCATACTTAAAAATTTTCCTAAGGGGTGGAGGGGAACTCAAGGAGGATGATGATGTTGCATTAAGAAGATCAAGTCAATCCCTTTCTTAGAGAGTTACTGTATTTTTTTAAGAGATGAAGGCATGTGGTCTTCCTGGCGATGATATGGGGCAGGGGTGATCATTTTCGATTCGGTTTTTATATAAAAAAAGTAACCAAACTGAATTAAAAAAAAAATCAAACCGAAACTGGTTCAAACCGATCGGTTTTGGTTCAGTTCAGTATTTTAAGACAAAAACCGGTTTGACTCGGTTTTTTCAATTTGGCTCAGTTTTTTTGGTTTGGGTTCGGTTCAGTTTTTTCAGTTTCAGGCTTATAAAACCGAAACTGAACCTAACCGGTTAGTTTTTTCAAAATTTTAATCGGTTTTTTTAACGGTTCGGTTTTTTTGGTTATTTTTTTTTGGTTTTCTCAATTTAATCAGTTTTTCAGTTTTTTTACTCACCTCTAATATGGGGTATAAGAGCCCCCCACTAAAAAGAGAGAGAGACTAAACTTGAGAGTTGAGAGTGAAAGATTCAAGATCATCCATGGAGATAACATAAGGCTTGAGGGTCTTTTTGAGGACTTTTTAATGATTCATGATTTATTTGTAATTCATGAGTCTTTTTATGAAGATGAGAAATTAAAGTGTAATATTGTTTTAATAGTATTAAAGAGAGAAAATATTTCTAATATATATATATATATATATATATATATATAATATCTCTAACATATATATTAATAAGAGAAATTTCCATGCCACATGTATTAATATGGATAAAAATATAATGGGCCGTTACGTAACTTTTTCATACTATCTTCTACATAATAAATGGAGGTGGGTTTTTTTGTTGGCTGAATCCAAAAAAAGATTTAATTCTTTTCTTGACCGAGCTTAAGAAAAGTTGGGTTTTATAGATTGTATTTTGTGCCATTTAATATGGGTTTATTACTTATAAATTGCGGTCCTCCTGGCTTGGTTCTTCCTTTACTATAATTGCCTCTATATATTCTGTTACCTTAACAATTATGTTGCTGGCTTGTATTTATATTTACCGATGTGTTGTGAAGCCTTATCGGTTCATCTCTTACTGAGTTACTTGTTTCACTGTCTTTAACTAATTCCTCTACCTGCTCGCAACATTCATGCATATCATCAATATATGTATTTGGTGTTTAAATGTTCGTTTACTTTTTTTCCAGATAGTATTGCAATGCAACACAGGAGACTGTTCTACCCCATGCGACATGGCTGGAAAGGTGATTTCTTACTTGGAGGAAAAAGGGTATCTCCAGGCATAAAAATATTGCTGCGACTGTCTTGACTCTGAGCCGCTGACGGCTTTAATTTGTTAATATTGTTGTATTAATGGCAACGGCGGAAGCTGCTCACTTCCCTAGTTGCTAAATATGAAATATATTGATTAGACTTTTGATGTTTCGTCAGTTAATTTATCGATTAACTAACGCCACCATCTTGGCCGATGGAAATTTCATTTCTTTTGATTTGTATGTATTAATAAAGCTGGAATTGGTTTGGGAAACATGTAGAATGCCTACGAAAAGCTTGTTTGCCATGTAGTTATATCTAAAAAAAAAGAAAAAAAAGAGAGTAGAAGAACGTGTATTCGTATTTGATTTTTATTATTATTAATAAAAACAAAAGTTATTTGTTAGTGATGATCATTTTGATTATTAAATAAGTTAAAATTGGTGTTAATAAATTTTAATGAATAATAGATAGAATATAGAAGTAATAAGAACCCGGCCGGCCGAGAGTATCTGTTGATCTTCCTTTTACTTAGGTCCCGTTTGGAAACGCGGCTGCGGCTGCGTTTCTAAAAAATTTGAAATTTTTTTTTGTTAAAATTTAATATGGTTTGTACGTTTTGGATCGTTTTGATGTGCTGATATCAAAAATGATTTTTAAAAAATGAAAAAACATCGTTGGCATGTATTTTGGCACGAAAAATTATTTGAAAAATACCCGCAACTACACTGCCAAACACGCTCTTAGCCGGCGTAAGGAGGTTTCTTAGCTAAACATTTCACAAGTAACAAGAAGAAAAGCAAAAGAACGCATTGATTTATGCATCTGATCCTATGACTGTAACCATATCATTGATTTTTCATTTTTTTTTTATTGTATGTTAGATTTGGATCTTCTCCCTCGATGGCTATTCTCTCATTAAACCCTTTATTACAATCTGTTGATATTCCTATTCTCTCTCTATATCTTTCTGCTTTCTTTCTCACCAGCCTCGAACTCTTGACTTGAGCATGTGTTCTTGAAAACAAGGCCACAAGGGAGGCCGGTTCAGTTTCTCTTATTTTATGTTCTTAAATAGTCATTGGGTCTCTGCTACATTGGGTTGTGCCTTGTGTTGTCTGAGACAAATATATACTAATGGTACGTCTAGTCAAATGGACTGCAACAGTCACGGGCTAGCATTTATATGGTGTTGTGAAGATGGTCTCAGACTCTAAGCTCATGGCTTTGGCTCGGATAAAATAATCCCAGTTGTAGCTGAAGTGTTTTCTCCTGAACATTTAACAATTTCTTTCAAGTGAATTTCTTATGTGCCAGTAACTAATTCTTTTTTATTTTAACGATTAAGGCTTCACAGGACCATCTTTTGTACGATGAAAGCCATGAGTTTGGGCGATTAATAGTTTTTTTTAAAAAATAAAATAAAGAAAAGCAACAACAGCTTTATGCTTTTATATATCACAAAAAAAAAAAAACTGATTATTTCTCCCAAACAAAGAAAAGTGGGAAAGCAAATTGGATTATTGAAAGAACGTTTTTCTATTTTCTCTTCGAGTGTATTTCTGTCACCAGCCTCGGACCCTTGACTTGAAGAGCCACTGTGCATGGTGGTAACACTGGATCAAAATGCGAGGCCGCTGCAAAGATTCGTTATTTTATTTACTTAACCGATGATTAGCGAGGCACAACCTTTTTCAAAATGCGCCAAACTGGGCGGGTTTGTAATTTGAATGCTGTTGGAGTTGATGTGAGAAAGGAGGCCTACACAAGCCACGCTGTGTTCGCAAGTTCTTGAGCATCTCACCTTATCAGCTTTTTGAAAGCCTAAGCAACAGCTTTAAAATTGTTATTCTTTACTCTTTGTATATAAATTAGGCACCGGAAATGAAAGAAATATTCTTTTCAGCGAAATCAAATAAGCCCAGAAATGAAGTATATATACAGATGCCAATGCATGTCTAGACAGGCAGAGATACCTCAAATTCAGGATCATCTCTGAAGGAATGGAAAGCAGATTCAAGCCGGTTTAAAGCATATATTAGGGTTTCAAGTACATAAAATAAGAGAGTCATGGCAAATGTACAAATGTTCTGATTCCAATAGCAACAAGAACCTGGTGTAGAAACGGAGATCACACCGGATCCCCCTTCGGTTATCAGATGGCTGGCACATTTACTATATAAAAAAAGGAGAAGATTCCCAGTTTTCTTTCTATACAATGACAGCGCAAACAGCGAATCCCAAGAACTGTTTAGCACTAGTTGTGATTTGATATTTTCTAATGAAGACCCTTGTGTATATATTCTAATAGCCGAACCACTCCGGGACTTCCAACCCATGGAATATGGATATATACATAATCTAAATCTAATTCGCTCACCAAAATTTATCCAACCCACCAGATCCCTGCACCAGAAAGAGAGAGAAATATACAAAATCATCATCGTGAATTTTATTTATAAACAGAGAAAGAGAGGGAGTGAGGAATTTACCTTACTATATATCGATGTCGCCGTCCGACGAATTGTTAACTACGCATCATCCATAATTTTAAAGCGTTCGTTCTGACCCAATTTATAGCAATCAGAAAAACTGATATTCTCAGAAGCAGCTTCATACTCTCTCAGCTCGTGCGAATATACTTTCTATTGATTCTAGAGAGATGCAACCCTTAACATTTCAATGATGTAGAGTTATTGGAAGCTCTGGTAACCATCGAAGCGATTTACAATGCTCCAGAATAAGTTCAGTTAGCTCAGGAAGTTGCTTGATGTCAGCTGGCATCTTCTCAAAACTATTCCGCGTTAATGTCAATTTTCTCAATGACAGCAAAGAGCCAAAGCTGTTGGGAATTTCTAACATGCCACAGCTCTCCAAATCAAATATGGGAGACAGTCCCCAATTTATTTGTGGATAATGCTAATGACCTTGGGTTCTCTGGCAATTCATTCAGCCTACAACAACCCCTTACATTAAGTGTTTCAAGAGATTCTAGACCATATATGGATGTTGTTTGGAAGACTTGCTAGCTTGTTGCAAAGACCAAGATCATGCTCTATGAGACATTTAAACTCGCTAATGTTGTTTGGAAGGGCTCGCTAGTTTTTAGCGAGAAAAAAGATCAAGCTCTGCAACAAGACATTTTCAACCCCGTCTACGTTGTCTGGGATGTACATGTTATTTTTTTTATATAAAAAAATAAAACTTTTATCTGGCTTGATTGATTTTAATAAATTCAGCTAATCTACAAACACAAATAATAAAAAAAATAAAAAAAAATAACAATGAAAAAAAGATTAAAAAAACCACAACCCAAGCCTATTTAGGTTAGCATGCCCAATATGTCACTTGATTGTGATATCAAGGTAACCTTGTTAAAGCAAATTGAATAAAATTATTAAGCTCAGTTATCACTAACCAAATACTAAAAGGTGAAACTAAAAAAAAATATTTTTTAAAAGAAACAAAAAAACCCGGAGTCAAACTAAGTCAACTCACTAACCCCGCAATCATGGCTATAAGATTGGAAAAGCCTAATAAAAAGGAAACCGAAAAATAAAAGCACGAAAACCAATTCTCAATTAATCAAATTTTAAAGGATTCGAATTGAAGCTCAATTGCTAACAAACAAAATATTAAAAAAAATAAAGAACAAAAATATAATCCAATAAAGGTCGAGAAAACCCAACCAGAGTCCACCCATATTAGCATGAAAAGCCTGTGACCTGATTGTGATATTATGTAATCCCATTAAAAAAAACCAATAAAAAATCCAATAGAAAACAAATGATCAAACTAAGCAAATTATCAAAAAACTTAATGTTGAAAGACTAGATAATTGAAGTCATTTTAAAAATAAGTGAAAAAATTAATAGAAAAAATAATGAATTCCAGTCTCTGATTAAATAAATGTTATAGGATGAAACTAAAAAAAAAAACATGAGCTTAAAAAAAAAAAGCAAACTCAAGCTTATCTCTTAGACATGGTACAATTTAATGTTGAAGAATGAAATTAGAAAAAAATTTCTCAAAGAAAAAAAAATAGCAATCATAACAATAAGGATCAAATTTGATAGGAGAAAAAACTAAGAGAGGATGAAATCGTAAAAAAAATTTAATTTTAATAATTATCTTAAATAAAACAAATAGTAATAAAAAGAATGAGAACTAAATTTGATATATAAAAAAATTAAAGTAAGATGATATTGAAAATTAAATTCTAGTTTAATAAATTACTTCATATAAAATAAACAATAATTAAAAGAATATGGATCAAAACTAAAAGAGAAAACAATTAAAGGGCTGCCTTGAAATTTTAAGGGGTTAGACATGAAAATTAAAGAGAAGAGAAAATAGAAAAAAAAAAAAAGAGAAAAGGCTACCAGCATCAAACCAGGGACTCATTGGCCACACTTGTTGTTGGATAATGGAGGGGCCACTGCGACAATTCCAATGCTGCTATGGAGACAATGTTTAGTTATAAAAAGAACCTACACTCGCCGCTCGAAGGACTTAGAAGACGCCTACGTGCTGATGCGTACAACACAAACATCAACAACTTTTTTTAAATAATATTTAAATTTGTTAAATTATCAAATAACCTCTAAGTGAACTTAAATATAACAAAAAAACTATAAGGAAAACACGAAAACACCCCTAGAAACCAGTGTTAGATTTTTTCATTTCACCATGAAAAGAAAATGAAAATACCGAAAAGCTCTTTTTTCCAATTCTAATAGTTTTTTTTTTTAAGAGTATCAATGTAATTTTATTTTGATTAAAAAGATAAAAAAAGTTCATGATCGAAAGCTACATATATTTTTTGCTTTTTAGGGTAATAAAACAATTTTATTCTACTAAAAAATATATTCATATAAATTTATTCCTAATCAATTTGATAATATTTAATAAATTCCTGTAAAAAATGATTTTACCTTTTTTTTTGCAAGCTCTGTTAGCTTTTTTGAGATTGGCAAAAATATCATTTTATTGTTATGTTTTACAGTGAAATGCTGACAGGTATTAGGTTTTTTTTTTTAATTTTGCCCAATCATGAATAAAAAAGCCGTTTATCCATTGGTTGCGAGAAATCTGCACAGGACACATTTGATAGTTTTGGATGGCATGCTGTCTGTATATAAGAAGAAGAAAAAAACAGAGTACAATTGCTACAATGGATGACAGAACACAATCATGCCATAAATCAGCTCAATCCGCCTATGGATGAAGAGAACTTTCTCGTACTGAGATAGATAGCTTTTTAATCATGGTCAACTAGATCGAAAAAATTATTTCGGTAGTTAAATAATTTATATATTTTTTTTGAATTGGGTATAATAATTTATATAATTGCATTTCAAAATTTATTTATTTATTTTACATGCAAAAATCTATCTTAAAATAATTTTAATATTTTTGTAAACCTAATGTTTTTTAAATCACAACCAAAAATATTTTTATTGGACATAATAAATTTCTTTAAATAGCAAGTACAAAACACCAAATCTGATGACAGAACTGCTGCTCTCACTTTCACTGAGTTTAGAGTTAGATCTGAAACAGCTCTGGGTGCTGACAGGAACCAGGCGACTGTTTTGTATCTTCCAATGTGCCCATGGCGGAGAAGAGAAACCGTTGGCTGAGGATCTCCACACACACACACACACACACACAGAGGCAGATATTATAATGCAAGAGGATGGTCAGCCCCAGAAAAGAATATTAATTATTGAGGCTGCGAGAGCTTTCTGTGGAAAACCTGTAGTGAAATCCTCATCCGACATCATTAAACAGATACCAATCGCCACATACCATGCTTTACACCAGCAAACGGACATAACTTATTGTTTTAATTAAGAAGAAAAGGAACATATAATATAAACAAAACAGTGTCTGGTCATGGCTAGCACGTAACCATTGTTCTATCGTCATGGTTGCTCTTAATTAGCTTTGTAGTCTATTTCTGATGACTAATCAGAACCCTTAAAAAATAGTTAATCAGTTTCCAATTTGCCGCCCCGAGATAGTGGCACACTTGTTTTTTTTTCCTTTTCATGGAGGTGTCATCTACTTACTTGAGTTATTATTAGTTATATTTTTGGTGTTATTAAATTTATTTTGTTCAGATTTTTATTTTATGATGATATTGATGATATCATAATCAGAGCTTTGATGTGTTTCTAACTCGAGTTATTAATAGTGATATTTTTTTGTGTTATTAAATTTGTTTTGTTAAGATTTTTATGATGATATTAATAATGTTATAATCAGAGTTTTGATGTGTTTCTAAGACTATTTTCTTATTCTCTCTCCTCTCTCATGTTAATTTAATATCTTTTAAAGTATGTTGTTATTCTGAATAACATCAAGCTATAAAATACATTAAAATAACCAGTTTTAATCAGCATTTTATAAAAAAAATAAATTTTTTTGTTTAAAATTTTTTTCTTATATTTTTAAATCATTTTGATTCTACAATGCTAAAAATAAAAAATATTATTTTGATGTATTTTTAAATAATTTTGTTTTTGAAAAACATCCCAAATAAACAAACAAAGAAAAAACACGCTGCCATTACAATGTTGATGCTGACTTGCCACCAAATCATTGGAATTTCCCAACTAATAATTCACCTTGATGAATGATTTTGGTCTTACTCTGATTTTTTCTTACAAGGATATATATTTTAGTGTTTCCTCGAAAGCAACACCTGTAGGAGATGCCAGTTTTCTCAAGCAATCAGCATTCAGGATGCAGCATCCAAGAAGAGGAAATCGCGGTTCCATCTCTCTTTCATGTCTGGAATCTCAAAGTCGTGAATCATTAGGATTCGACTTCGATTATCTTTTATGGGTGAAGATGTGGCGACTCGATGAAGCGAAGGGACATCGCAGAAGATCAAGAAAGGATAGTTTATCAAAGATTCTGCATGTGGCCCAAGAAACCATTGAACTTGCTCAATATAACAAGGTCGGAATGAAATAGCTATCATGGACCCTTTATTCAATAAAATACCTGGAAATGGTTGAGGCAACTTGCTCTTGATTAATGGAGTAAACATTAAAATAGAGTTGGACAGTACAGCAAGGAATCTTTTAATAAGGCAGAGAGAAACAATAAACATTCAATATAACTTAGTGGCTAATCTTTTACTTTTCAAAATTTTCACTTTCACTGATCTTTGAAAATTAATGCTCTTGCTGAAGGAAAAAGGGTGCCCTTCCTATCTTTCCCCGAGTAATTTTTAACCTTAATTATTATGTTTACACAGTTGACTTTAGGATGGCTGCGTGGATAGAGCACGCGTATAGGGGATTATATAACTAGAGGGGTGTCACAACTGAAAGAAGAATAAACTCTCGCATATTCAGAATCTGTGGAAGGGATCTCATCCTGAGAAAACTCTCAACTTCCCTTAACAGCGTCATTCTTGGCTTTGGTTTACTGCATAAAGAAACTTGATACAAGGGTCTTCAGAAAGCGAGGTACTTCCTCTGCATCTTTCATTTGTTGATTTATATCATCCAACTGCTCTGTGTTTAATGTCCTCTGTTTCCATTCTCTTCGTTTTGGCTAGTGAGATCCTGCAAGACCTGATAAAAATATAGATTCTATGTACTTATGATGATACTAGTTTACTTATTTCGAGTTTGTGTTAGTTTGCCATAGAACTGCGGTAGGTTACTGCCTCTGATCCATCTGTGATTGCAGTGGACAAGACAATTTTAGTTGAAGCCATGGTTCTGCGGCTTGATCATATCGGATTCTTGGATACAAGCAATAACAATCCTTCCTGGAAGTCCCTCCTTTTATTTTTCATCTTTACTGTTCCATGGTGTTCTGCCTCGTGACACTTTTCTGCAATTTCGATTTAATAGGTTGGACTAAATACAAATTTGAAGAAAGATCGGCATGGAAGGTGGTGCCTTCAGGAAAAATACAATATTCAGGACCACCCCGGACACTTTTATGGACTTGAATTTCACGGATGAACTCTTGGTTCAAGGATATTGGTGCGAGAGAAGTGATGGAGTCAACTTTTTCGAGCCTGAACCTTCCATCTCTAGTGCTGTGTATGACCCTTCACCATATTTGCCTTGTATGGGGTCTGGTCATTTGAGTATAAACACACACGATCTGACCTATCAAGAAGAATCAGAGAACTCCCTTGAAAACCCTCCTCCAGTTTATTCTGAAACCGAGGAACAAGTGATTGAGACCATCACGACTCCAGTACACTCTGAAAGTTCTCAACCTGAAAGCAATGAATTGGTCCCGGAATTCTGCGAATCATGGGAATGTCTGAAACAAGAACCCGAGGAAGAAGAGATGTTCAGAGAGACAGCTGACTGGGATAACAATGATTTAGACCTGTTCCGAGAGCAGGAATTTTCAGAGTTTGGGAAGCTTCAACAAAATCCTGAACACTGTACTGTTGAAAGCGGCCAAGATTCTTATGTTCCCTGGAGTAACTTGTCAGGCAGCAGGAAAAAAGGCAAGAAGAGCCAGACCAAGGCAGAGAAGACAATCAGCTTGCAAGTTCTTCGAAAATACTTTTCTGGGAGCCTTAAAGATGCTGCTAAGAGTATTGGAGGTACAAAAATATGCCATTATATTTGAATCTCATTTTCTTTTTCTCTTTTTGTATTTAGTTTTTTTTTTTTCAAGTTAAGGCTAATTTCTCAAGAAGGCACTGTAGCCCAGCAGACCAATAAGTTCCTATCCGTTTTGTTTTGCTTTAGCCTAGTGAACAAAAAAGTGCTTACACAGTTTGTTTCCATTGCAGTTTGCCCCACCACTCTGAAAAGGATATGCAGGCAATATGGTATCAACCGTTGGCCTTCTCGAAAGATCAAGAAGGTTAACCACTCTTTGAGGAAACTCCAAGTTGTAGTTGACTCTGTCATGGGTTCTCAAGGTCTCATTGAAGTTGATTCTTTTTATACTGCCTTCCCAGAATTGAGCTCCCCTAACTATTCTGGGCATAATCCCTTTTCATCTTTCAAGATAACCGACTACTCGAAGGAATCAAACCCAAAACCTGAGAGTCACTTGTTCAGCCCTGAAGGAACTGATTCAAAATCGCAGTCCTCTTTGAGCAGTCAGAATTCTGGTTTGAGCATCTGTCATGGCCAAAAGCAGCTTACCCGCACAGCCAATGGATCGAGCACTGGGCATGCCTCAGCTGTAGAAGACCCTGTCGAGGCGCTGAAGAGAACTTGCAGTAAATCAGAAATAAATTCCTTGAATCAGGAGGAATTTGCTAGAGCCAAAAGCCATGAAACATTAGGCCAGCATCAAAATCTGGGGACCCAAGCACGCCTAGCAATAAGTAATAGCCAGGGTTTACAAGATGGAGGTGCCTTTAGAGTTAAAGCCACTTTTGGTCATGAAAATATCCGATTTAGCTTGCAAGCAAATTGGGGTTTTAGTGACTTGCGACGAGAGATTGCAAAGCGTTTTGATATATATGATTTCAGCAGAATTGGTCTCAAGTATTTGGACAACGAACACGAGTCAGTTCTTTTGACTTGTGATGCTGATCTTGAAGAGTGTAAAGATTTGCTTGGCTTCTCTCAGAGTCGCACAATCAAAATAACCCTCTATCCGGTTTCCATACCAATTCTAGGAAGTTCATTCAGCAGCAGCAGAGACTTGTTCTGATGCCAAGGCCAGTTCCTTGTTCACTTATAGTGCATGTGCACAAAAATAGAAATGTTCTCATATGCTGTAGAGGTGGCAACTTTTGTAATGTTGGGAGATTTAGATTTTGCTAGTAATCCTTTCATTTTTCATGTTAGCGTAACAGTCATCAATCTCTTTTATAAATCAAAGACTATTAGAGACTTATTAAAGATGATAAGAAATATGCAGCCTGGCTTACCAAAATCACTGGATCAATGGCTGCATATTATATTATGTAATTAGATATGTAGCATTAGATTTTCATTAGTGACTTTGATTAGAGTGTATCAAAAGCGAAAAAAAGGAGTAGTTCAGGCACCAATGGTCTCTAGTTTATTGTTATACATAATGGGTACAGGAAACTTGAGACTGTGTACTGTTTGGCTGGAAAGAAGGAATTTAAGGTCTCAGCATCATGGGAGTAAAAAGAGAGTTAAAAATGAAAACAGGTATGTAGTTAACCATTGATTGTTATGGCATGACCAATAACATTATGCAACAGCCTGTGGTCTCCCTCAGCTGCAGGTTGTGAAAGAATAGGAAGAGGGATTGGGCTTGATACGGCAAAATGAGCAACATGTTCGGCCACAATTAAGGAGACTAACTCTAAGGGAGGAACGTGTAAGGGATTAACTCCACTCAACAAACCTCCAGATAAGGAGACCAGAACTTGAAGTTCATCTCCCTGGCAGCAGCGGGGGAAGGAAATTTAAATTTCCCTTTCCAGTTTCTTTCGCCTTTCTGTTCTACTTTCCTAGTATAAATAACAGTCACTGTTGGCTGCAGGAGGGCTTCTCACAGTGAATTCTATTATGTCTTCGGTTTAGAAATTGAGGAGGTTGGCTACCTCGAATTAGTCAGAACTAGGAAAAAGGCATAGCTTTGTTATTTTCTTTCGCTGTTTAAGTTCCAGCAGTAAGTTGTTCAATTTTCCAGCAGCAAGGCTTGTCACACATTTTTTATATATATATAAAAAAACCTCTTGACCTATAACATTGTTCTATACATAACACACAATCTATCAGATTGTAAGAAGAATAGCTTGCTTCCCTTTGAGGACAATCATTTGAATCTTCGAAAAGATGTCTTCGGGGGATTTTAATAACTACCAAGTATATATATATAAAAGAAGAAGAAGCATTCTTGTGAGAAAGCGAACTCATGCGATTATAACACAAAAAGATATCAAGAATTTGAGGAAAAAGAAAATAACGAACAACAAAAACAATTCCAACCAACGCTCCTAGGTGTGGTGGTCTGATGTTATATTTACCACGCACCACTCGATCCTAGCAACAACAATACAAACAAACCTATCAAGAGTAAAACAACTCAGTCCATGTCCTGCCTGCTGAAAATCACCAGAAACAAATTAATGGTTAATTTCATCGTCTCCTTATAGCTATAAAACACGATACAGCAGCCATGAATACTGACGCTGCAATGGAACTTACACCATCAAACACATTTGCAAAGCGCATTTCTTGCAGATCCCACAGAGTTGAAACACATAGACATACCCCTTCAAAGACATCTACCAAGATAGCCATAGCCCTCTTATATAAATGAAATTATAACTAAGAAATTAATGCCTCCTATATGTATAGTACGGCTTAGAGAGTGAGGGGCAAGAGTAATCAAAGCACATAAATATGCAGCTTCGTTAATGGAAAGTGAAGTTATTGTAGAATTAGGTGAACGGAGTTGGATTTTTGCTGCCTCATGAGAATATGGCGGCTGCTGCTTCTAGGATGCTTCCTTGTTATTTCATGCTGATTCCGTAGCAGGTACGAATATGGTGTCACTTGAAGTAACTTGCTGTACCATTGACAGAATCTCCATGTCGAAAAAGAAGGGCCTTAACTGGGCTGGGAAATTTTATCGATCATGTCTTATCAGGCCATCTATGGGCTAGATGCCCTCGTTTAGACTTATGTTCTCCACCTCAATAAACTACTTCCATGGCTTTGGACAGCTTTGGACACTCGGTGTGTATAGGGGTCCGATTTTGATTAAATTGATTATTTCAGTTAGTTTTTGTTTTTTGGTCTTTTTAATTTGACTGTATTAATACTTTTTTTTATCATGATGTCTTTCACACATTGTTCTGAGTAACATAATTAACACGGATTCTACCCATTTAAAACTTAATCCCAGTTCCTTATTGTCCCAAATTTATTTTATATCACACCTGCACAACTTAATTGTATCTGTTTAAGCTGAGGGTTCTTCATCAATTGAAATTGATTTTTTTTTTAAATACACATGACTAAGAATGAAAACGCTACAATATATTAAGTGATTGTTTAGAAGTGCAGTAGAGGTTGTATTTCAAAGTGTTTCTCACTTATAAATACATAAAAATAAATTTTATTTTATTTTTTAAAATTTATTTTTAATATCAACACATCAAAACGATTTAAAACTACTAAAAAAACTAATTTAATCAAATTTTAGGCAAATAATATTTTAAACACAATTTCAAATACGCTCTAAATTTAACATAAACAGCTTATATACACCATCTCCATTAATTTTTACAAGAGAAATGGAAGATAGGAGTCTAATTCAATTTAAGAGAGAATAAAGGGTTTTAAGTTTTTTTTTTTTTTTTTGTCGAATAGCTTGTCAGTGCAGTGTGGTGGTGGATATGATTCTAGAATTGCTCCTAGTAGGTAACATAATGAGAGCAAATAATTTGCTCGTAAGGAAAAAGTGATGAATCGACTAGATTCTCACTCTCTCTCTCTCCTTCACTATTAAAACATTTTATATTTTAAGTTGGTTTTCATTACCTCTGGCGACTGTTGATATTGATTCTATTTTCATTTCATTTGCTATATTAGAGCCTTGGATCTTCGAACACTAGGCATGGCACCTAACATAAGGTCCAAGATCTAAGAAAACTAGAGGATTCCCGTGACTCTATTAACAAGGAACAATTGCAAAAATATGAGCAAGTGATGAAGTTACTGAAAGTTTATGGGCAGAAACTAGAAAGGGTCTAAGCGAACCATAAATCCAGAATATAAGAGCTAAAGGACCTCATTAGTGGGCTCTTTTTTCAACAAGGCTCGATTTTGTAGAAGCTATGGTCAACTATTGTTGAACATGGTCCGATGAAAGTTTACCAGGACCTTCACATGGAGATTCTGCTTTAAAACCTTGCTGGACATGTGAAGGAGGACATCACTCTTATAAGGTACGTACATAAGCCTAGAAGGAATTTTTCATGCTTTAATGGTGATTGTGTATATAAATAGCTTTATAAATACAATCAATACTTTGATATAAAGACTCTGAAAAACTTAAATTAACCTCTTGTTACTTAGATGATATGACTCTTTATTGGCATTAAAGTTTCATGAGAAGTTTAAGCTCCTAAGATGCGTATACAGAGGCTTTATGTTGTGGGTTTAAGGGAAAAAAGGTTCCTTTAGAAGAGTTAAAGGATCTTAAACAAAATGAGAGATTGAGGTTTATATCCAAGATTTTAATATTTTATGTAACAGGGCAGGGATTAGTGAGAAACAAGTCTTCATGTTTTTTATGGTGGTTTGGAGGTGAAGGTTAAGAACCTAAGCAAGCCTAAAATTAAGCTCGCTTATAAGAGAATACCATGTTTTATTGCAGAAATCATTATCGCACCCGATATCACAACAACCTTTAAAAATTAAAAATTATAAAAGAATAGATTTTTGACATCTTGATCTTAGATAGGAAAAAGGTCTTCTTTAAGGAGTTGTCATCTTCACCCTTTAAACGTCGTGCTTGAGGCAGGCTGTATTGCTGGTTTTGTCCTAAATTGTTAAGAGTTTGTTGGTTTATGCTATGATGGTCTGTTTGTGATATTCATGACTCTAGTATTAGTGAATGTTCAACTACGAATACTTTCAACTCTAACGTTGGTAAGTATTACGTAGCAAAAAAAAATATATGATATTCTTGGCTCTAGCGTCAATGAATAAACCAACAAAATGAATTTAAATCAATGCATATATTTTTTTTAAAAAGAAAAAATGTATCGTATGTCAAATTTGCATTTCATAGTAAAAATCCACAGATAAATTATACAGTGGAATTAGAGGTGAGCAAAAAAACCAAAAAATTGAGAAAACCGGAAAAAAATAACTGAATAAACCGAACCGTGAAAAAAACCAATTAAACCTATTAAAATTTTGAAAAAACTGATCGGTTTGGTTCGGTTTCGGTTTAATAAGCCTGAAAATGAAAAAACCGAACCGAACTGAACCTAAACCCAAAAAAATGGAAAAAAACCAAGCCAAAACCGAGCCAAACCGGTTTGAACCGGTTTTTGTCCAAAAAAATTGAATCGAACCGAACCAAAATCGGCTAGTTTGAACCGGTTTTAGTTCGGTTTCGGGTTTTTTTTAAAATTTCAGTTTGGTTACTGTTTTTTGATAAAAACCGAACCGAACCGAAAATAGCTTATAGCTTGTTAGTAGTTCACTTTTGTTGAACTTCATAACCTGCTTTTTTGGTTGTAATTAGTACTTTTCAATTATGTCTAATTAGTGTTCTATAACTATAGAAATTTGTATTTTAACTATTGTATTTAAGACAATAATTTTATTTTATAAAGTTAACTATATAATTATGTTGCATAGAACTCAATTTTGTTTATTTTAGAGAAAAAGTTTGTGTGTTTGGTCATATAAATTTGGAAATATAAAAGGGACCTTGCTTATGTGTTGGTTATGGATTTAAAAATAAGGTTGTGACATTAACATATATTAAATCTAAATCCTTAATCTCTCTTAATGAAATGCTATAAGTCGGATCTTAAAATTTTATGATTTTTATTTAGAAAAGTTAGATGAAAAGTTACAATAAAGAGTTGAAATGATTTATAAACTAACGCATACACACAATAATAAATGGATTTTTTTGCTTTGTATAAAAAAAATATAATACAAAAAGGATACATTCAAGAAAAAAGTTTAAATAAAAAAAATTTAATAAGAAACTTAATGGAAATTAAGAGAGCATTTCTTAAGAGAATGACAAACTAGTAATAGTATATTTGTTTCAACCATTTAATCAATATTGAAAAACAAAAGAAATCTAAATAAATATATAAACAAAGAATTTTAAACATAATTAATATTTATTTACGTAACAAACTAATAAGGGGGAGGGAGGAATTATTGTTCTCCTCTCAGAAAGTACTGTTAATTGAAATGATATTTTTTTTTTATTTCATCATTTAACATTAGATTTATTAGAGATTGAGCTTAATAATTTTTTTTTCTATGATTTTATCCAATCTCATGACTTAAGTCACTAGTTTTGTGGGTTTGCCCGGTTGACTCTAGTTTTTCTTGGGTCTTTTTTGTAATTGATTTTTTTTTAATTTCATCATTTACCTTTTAGGTTGATTGAAAATTAAACTTTATATTTTTTTTGTTTTTCTTTCTATGAGGTTATTTTAATTTCATAACTCGAATCAAAGGTTTGAGGTTTTAAACAAGCTGACTCATGTCTTTTTTTTGTCATTTTTTTAATTGAGTTTTTTTTCCCAACTTCATCCTTCATGTTGGATTAATTGGGAATTGAGCATCATAATTTATTTTGATTTTCTTTCTATTAGGTTATCTCGGTCTCATGATCCAAGTTTACAAGTTAACCAGGGTTGACTCAGGTTTTTTTGTTTCTTTTTTAATTGATTTTTTTTTTCAATTTCATTCTTCAACATTGAGATGATTGAGAATTGATCTTTAACATGTTTTTTATTTGCTTTTTATCTCATGACCCGACTCGTGAAATTTTACATGTTAACCTGGGTTGATTTATGTCGATCCAATATGTTGTTATTTTAATATTTTTTAAAAAAAATATGTCGTCTTGAAAGTTGTTTAGTCAAACTATATTTTTTTTATGTCTAGGTTGTTTTTGAACTTGTAATATTGATCAGGTTATATTAGATCAATTTCTATATGGTTTAATTTTTTTTCCTTCTTAAAAACATGTTAGCAATGCCTGAATATTTTTTGACTTTATAAAAAAAATTGATTTAACTCATGATGTAGTATATATTAAAGAATTAACAAAAGCTAAGAGGTGAGGTGAAAATGTTGTGGTTATAGGCACATCAACACTATGAATTATAACATTGTAAATATGTTTTTGCTATTGGTTATAATTATATATAAAAAAAACTAAGAGGGGTAAACATTTTACTATGTACACATTCACATTTAACTGTGGATTCATGTAGTTAAATTACTACTTTGCCCTTGGAGGACAAGTTCATTTAACTTGGTCTTAGGAGTGATAATGTTTTTTCTATATGACTTATTAGTCATTTCAAGAATGAACAAGGTTAATTAGTTTTTTTATATTTTTATTGCACAATGTAATTACTAAATTACCTTTAAAAGTAAAACACCATTAAACTTGGATTATTGGGCTTTTTGGACTTTTCACTTTATTTCGCACAGTACAATGGCTTAAATTACTCTTGAAATTAAAATTTCTTGGCTTTAGGTATAAGGGTATTTTCATCATTTTCTTCTAAGTCTTTTGTATTTCTTTATCAACTAGTCAACTATTGAGCTTCGATTGCATATTTTTTCTTCCCTCCCTCCCTTTCTAGAAAAACATATTGGGCATTGAAAAAAAAAGAAGTTTGGTATCTGTTTATTGAATCAAATTAGATTTCCATTCTTTTAGTTGCAATGTATTTGGTCTTGAATTCTTTATTGATTTTTTTTAATTTCATCTCTTGACATTTGATTTTTATATCAAATTTGGTCTCAATTTTTTTTATTTTGATTTTTTCTTATTCTTCTTTTAATTAAAATTGCTTTTCAATTTCATCCCTCATAATTTAATTTTATTTTTTTTGTGTCAAAATTGGTCCTCATTCTTTTTAAATCTATCCTTTTTTTTTTATCTTTTTTTGTTGAAATTATTTTTTCAATTTTATCCCTAATTATTTTGGTTAGTTTGGAATTTGACATTATTTTTTTTTTCAAGCTTGCCTTTTATGCTATAATCTAGCATCATGATCTATGTTACAAGTTTTCAAGATTAGATCGAGTTGGCTTTAGTTGTATTTGGATCATTTTTATTTTTATTTTTATTTTTCATTTCATCCATCATCATTAGGTTCATTTGAAATTGATATTCATTATTTTTTCAACTTTCTTTTCCATTGAGTTATCCTAGTATTATATCTTGAATTATGAGTTCAACATGTTCACTATGGTTGACTGAGACCCTTTTTATATAGTTTTTGATTTTTTTAATTTCAACTTTAAATAATAGGTTAGGTTGATAATTGAGTTTTATAATTTTATTAAGTATGTTTTTTATTGGATTATCTCGATCTCACAACTAGGTTATAGACGTGGTTGCTCGAGCTAGATGATAAAAAAATTATCATTTCTCATTCCTTCATATGATGTATTTTTAAGAATTCATTTATGTGCTGGCTCGGATAGACTCGAGTCTCGGACAAACACAAGTCAATTTCTTTTGTTTTTTGTTTTTAATTATTTTCTTTTCAATTTTATCATTTGTTATTTGTTGGGAATTGTGATTCATATTTTTTTTTATCATTTAATTTTTACTTTGTTAATACATAAGATCATTGAGATATTTTAAAAATATTATAAAGATATATTTCTATAATATCAGAAAGAATTTATATTTTGTATTGAATCGTTGTTGATTTTTCCCCTCTTGATTTGTTGTCAATATTTTATTTTGTAGTCATATTATTAAATTAGCAAAGCTTACTAAATTTTTCCGAGTCAACAACTAGAATCTTAGATTAAAAAAAAAACATTTATAATATCTTGATGTTTTTTATGTAGGAAAAATAAATAAATCATCAATGCATGTTACTATCTAGTGTACCTGTATGACCTCTACTACCTTAAATGGAAAGGTAAAATAGATACGCAATTGCCTTTTTTTTTTTAACTACCAAATTAAATTATCTTTAACTATATGGTTCAGTCTATTATTTTCACCAGCTACAATATTTTGCTGAATTTTCTGCTTCTGTGGTATTTAATATTGGATTACTGGTTTTTTTTAAAATATATTTTTTTAAAATATATATAAAATAATATATATTTTTTTAAAATTTATTTTTAAAAAAATCAAATTTTGTGAAAATCATGGACGGTTGGGTCGCGGAGACAAATGATGCTTCTTCAACTAGAGCTATCATTATATTGCCAACCCCATGCACCTTCAACTAGAACAAATTTTTTTCACGAAATAACATATTTTTAAATGTAGCAATTAGAAACTGTGATATTTAATTAGTGTTATGATTACAAATATTAATATAATTTTAATTAATGTCACAGTTTTTAACTGCAATATCTTTTAATTTTCCACAAAAAATTTTATTTTCTTCTGATTTTATTTTTTTAATGATTAAAAAAGAGCAAAAATAATTAACTTATGTTTTCATGTTAGATTATACTATTCTTTTACTACACTAATATCACAAAAAAAAGGGTTTTTGCTCTAGAACTGGAATCAAGAAATCAACGGGACTGGAAATTAAGTATATAATTCTATGTTTCTCATGAAAATTTAATTGATATTGCCATTCCAACCATAACATCTAAAAATATATTGTTCCACTAAATTTTTTGCTTCTATATCATTTTGCTATTTATTTTAATTTTACATGCTAAATTCCTAATTTATCCGTTGTTTTGGGAGGGTGTCATGGAGTTTTTGCGTTGGCTTCTTCTCCTATGCTATCACCCCCACTTGCCATGGGTTCAGAAACGGGTCGGGTTTTTGCAGGGAAATGTTTTTTTTATTGTATTGTGTATAATTTTGAAACCGATTTGATAAATTGACTCAGAACTTAGTTGGTTTAAGCTTGAAATCAGGTTGGGTTAAAAAAATAAATAAAAAATTTGATTGAAAAACTTGATTACAACCTATTAATTTTTAGTTTTTTATTAAAATAATATCATTTAAATTTAAAAACATTAACAAAAATGATCTAATGATTCGATTAAAACTTGATGATCTAATTAAAATCAGGAATCCAAAACTTAAACTGGTGTCATGTCACACCTGTCTACTAAATAATGTTTGGAAACAGGGTTTAACCTGTGTTTTCAAAAAGTTTGAAATTTTTTTTTGTTAAAATTTAATATAATTTATATGTTTTGAATCGTTTTGATGTGCTAATGTTAAAAATAACTTTTAAAAAATAAAAAAATATTATTAATATATATTTTAATATAAAAAATTATGTGAAAACCATCCACGACCACCCTCCCAAACAAGTTCTGCCATATAAAATTTGCAGATTTGGACTAACACATCGACGAGCAAATCAAAACTCTCTCCTCTCTCACATCATTATTAGTGTGAAAAAAAATTCTATCTTGGCATGAAAGCTTATCAGGAGATAGGAAGATCCAATGCAATTAATTGGCGTTAAAGGGCTTAAATCCATGATTGATAAGGAAGCTGATATTATATCACATATGTCATGCACCATGCTGATCTCTCCAGGTTTCTCTCTTCCTTTCACCTCCTGAATTTGGGGATTCTTATTTTGCTTGATTTGGTTGGTGAGAAAAAAATAAGCATGAGATTTTGATTTGTTTTGAGGTGTGATATTTCTATTTCAATGATTTTGTTTGATTTTTCAGTGAGGAAAACATGGGTTTCTGGAATGTCTGAAAAATATGGTTCCAGATATTAGGGAGTTAACTTTTGCTTGAATATATCTGGCATTACCAGGTCATTAACCTTCATCTGCTACTGCTCTTCCTGAAGGCCTTGGCATGGAGCACGGCAAAGCCCAAAGGACAAACCAGTTTCTGGAATCCTTGAAATCAGAAGATGAAATGATTGTTGAAGACATGCAGCCATCAATGTTAGCCCAATATACATCAACTGCTCAAAATCTAACTGATCCTGTCACTTTGACAGCTGAGAAGAAACTCAATGTCACTCTAAAACGGGATGCTTGGTGGAATGAGTAACTTCGATGGTCAAGGGAAATTATCACTTCAAATTCTTAACCAAGAAGATGGGTTCATCCAAGTTCAGGTCTACCATCAATCTCTCTCTCACACTCTTTGTCTCTGTTGTGCATGCCTGATTGAGGTAACAAAAAAAACATTTACGTGATTATTAAAAGAAATATTTTATGTATTATCAGGTAATTAAGAGATGACTTGGCATCCATGACTTTAAATTGTGAGAACTTTTAAGTTTGCACTGGGAATTATCTTGACCATCATCTTTTATTTGTGAGCAAAAGGGTTTCTACCATCTTCCTAGGTTTACTATTGTTTATGAGCAGAATGCGCATCTTTCCAAATCAGCCTCTAATTTATTACTGCTCTTTTCTAACTAACTAGAATTTACATGAACATGTGAAATGCATACACTTAATTTAATAAAGTTCGCTTCTTAATTTGGTCTATATCATCTGCAGCCATAGTGGGATATTGCTGAAGGGTTGGACCATTTAGAGTAAATCACACCATCCTCTCTCATGAATGAAATGCTTTTGAAATAAATTGTTTCTATGTCTTATAATGGCTACTTAACATTTACAGATAACTAGAATTTCATACCCTTTGGCGAGACTTTCAAACATTTAGTAGCATATATATGTGTGTGTGTGTGTGTGGCTTTGATTTTGAAGTTACTGCAGTAGCTTCTATGCTTGGTCTTATAAACATTATGATGTCTATTTTGTTTTGCAGAATGAAACTAGGGGAATCCATGCGTCATTTTCAAGACACATCCTAACATGAACGAAGAATTATTCGCTAATGAAAGCATTTTAGGCTTGAGGGATCCCAACAGACCTTTCCCCACTGGTCAAAACAGGGATCCAGGTGTTGGACTTTGAAGTGGAGAATGCAAAGAGTCGATGAGTCGATGGTGCCCCTGACACGTGGATACAAATCTAAAGCAATAGCTTATCTGATCACTTTACACTTTCTGTTGTATGTTTTAATGCTATGTTTAATTCGTGCATATTGCAGTCGATTGCTGGCCATCTGATTCTGGAAATGAAACATATGTCAGCATTGAGTATGAAGCTTCATCAATGCTTGATCTATGAAACATTGTGATTTCAGTTCCTCTACCAGCCCTTCGAGATGCAACAAGTGTTAGGCAGATTGATGGAGAACAGAAGTAAGAATTTTGCTCCATTCTATTGTTGTTTCATTGGTGTATCAAGTTGAAATTAATTTGGTGGAGATCCATATGTTGGGTGGAGTAGAAATTGTCAATTCAAGTTTCGCTGACAGCATTTCTCTAAAAATCAGTAACATTTAACTTTGATTTCCGTTAAAGTTGCTTTGAAAAAACTAACACACCCACTTTACACTTCTATAGCGCCTTCTTTTAATCAATCAGCTATTCAACCGACACATTGTTTTCTCCAGCCTTGCAGCTTCTCGGACAGCACTTGAAGACATCACAACAACCTCTGGAATTTCTACTAAATGATGCTTCCCTTTCAAGCGCTGAGAAACACAGGCAGTCTGCATCGCCCTTCACAAAGGTCTTATTCCACAAATACTTACCACATTCTAAACATATTTTTCTGTAATTCTATCATCTGTCTCGTAGTTTTTTTACATATTGCCTTAGACACTACAACTACAATTGGGATGATAATAATTATCATATCCATTTGTTCAAAAACATCATTCACCTTTATCTCTATTGGTTTTCCCCTTTCCCTGTAGAGAAATAGACATCTGTTAAGCATGATGACGGTCTATGTCATGTTCATTTTTGCTGGAAAGCATCCACTCGACCTGATTCGAAAGCAATCAAGAAGTGAGGATAGAATCTTTGACCTCTGTTTTTGAACTCGAGACCTTTTGTTAAACCTTTTGAACCATTGGTAATTTTAAGGAAATAACTAGGCCTGGCTAGGTTTGGTAGGATAGACGTGTATAAAACCCTTTTTTTCTTATTGAAAGTGGACATAAGTTGCCCAATATGAATTCATTGCGAATCATGTACTCATGTATGCGTGTATTTTTAGACAATTTTGGTTACAAGATCAAACTACTAAATAACTTATCTTTCACATCAATTTTTCACAATTATTCCACTTCTAATCAGATTACTTTCCCTTTCTCTTTGCAGGACCTCTAAAGTAGACATAAAATTACATCAGCATTACTTTGGATCTCTCCTTTATGTACAGATTTCAGCTTCTTTTTGCTTGCTTCAACTGCAATATGCCTTTTTGCTTTGAAACTCCTTTCATGTTTATATACTAACAGAAACTCTTGCATCAGTTTATTTATGGTTTTGTATACACAAGTTCACCTTATTATAAACATCTACTTTGTATGAAACACCACTGAAGTTTTTGTAGAACAATTCTGGTGTTATGTATCCAATTGTTCCTCTTGCTGTAGTAACCGTGACAGTTTATCATCTCCCATTTAATATCATTAAATGGATAAAAAGCCAACCTAATATTTTAGAGCTAAAATCGCCATGAAATGTTAATTGTGATTCATTACATACATGATACAACTTGACCCATGTTGTGCTTAACATTGATTCTTACAGTAGTCTCTCTACATCTTCGTTGTCTGATTGAACAGGTATAACAAGTATTGACATAAATAACTACACACACACACACACATATATACACATTGCTAGAAGTGATGGTGAGGGGTTGCTTTGTGGTTGAATCTTCTATTTACTATGTAGTGTTAAATCTAGATTGTTCAATATGAGACTTGATTAAATTTTTCAACTAGGATTGTGATCTATGATCTTAAATGCACCTACACCCCTTTTCTGGTGAGGCATGCCCATGCATTCAACAAAGACTTTCAATCCTTCTTTGCTTGGAACAAATAATTTCCTCTGGAAATAGGGAACCCTACTTCGACCATCCTTCTTCTCCCAGGTGACTTTAATGTTATACAAGGCTTTAACAACTTTGGAATATGATATATGCCTGGCCTTTTTCAGTTTCTTCAGGACATTTGTACGTAATAAAAGAAAATGTTAAGTATATATAGTGTTAATAATTAAGTATGTTATATTGATGATGGTGCGTGAGGTAGCGATTATTTTTTAAAGTATTTTTTATGTATTAAAATAATAGTTTTTTTTTTAAAAAATATTTTTGATATTAATATATTAAAATAAATATTTTAAAAATATAAAAAAATTAATTTAAAAAATTATAGAACACAAATTGCGCTGCAATTCTAAATAACCTGTGAGTGTCGAGAAGAAGAAAAGGTGTTAGAAATTGTTTTCTTTGCCAACAAATTTCAACAATGATCAGTATTGCAAATGCATTATAAGACGAGGATTAAAGTAATTTTTATTAAAATAAATAAAATTTATTTTAGATATTAATATATTAAAATGAAAAAATATATAAAAAATTATTTTAAACTAAAAAAACCTAAACGTTTTAGAGGTATTAAATATGGAATTATTCATTCTCATGCCTTGGGACAATGAACAATGATTGGAGAAAGGTTCCTACCATTTTTGGCTTTATATTCTCAAATCATTGAATCAGAAAGCTATTATAACCACTGTTAGCCGTGGGGCCTCACATCTAGTTAAAATGCTATAAGAACATACAATT
Source organism: Populus nigra (assembly GCF_951802175.1). Lineage (NCBI taxonomy): Eukaryota > Viridiplantae > Streptophyta > Magnoliopsida > Malpighiales > Salicaceae > Populus > Populus nigra. The sequence continues at coordinate 20,009,763 of NC_084852.1, forward strand.
TTGTGATCATAGGAACATGTTATACAACTGTCATGTGCTCAAACGAAGCTCATTTTTTTAATTTTCGGTTCGAAAAAATAAATGGCAGAGAGCAAATAAATGTCGGTCCAATCAGTAGTCTTGGTGGGTCCGCAAATCGGACAACCTGGAGATCGCAACTACGAACTAAGAACCTGGCAGTTAGCCAGCCTATGCAGAAGTGGAAGAAAGCCAAATCCTTTCTTCCATTACTCCACGTCATGGTTTTACCAAACCCCCCATTTTCATCACTAGCGCGTGTACGTACTTCTCCAACAGTACACCTTCCGCCACCACTATATAATTGGTTCAAACTGACCAATCTCTTTCAAATCGCGTGGATTTAAAAATGGCGAAAATCCCTTACGCGAAAGTGATCGTATCACTACATTCCACACCCTCTCTCCCCATCTCACCTATGCGCGTGCATATACTTCACCAATGAGGTTCTCACACGAGCTAAAGCTGTACAAACCCAAGACGATCGGTTCAAACCGACCACTCTCTTTGACAGCGCGTGGGGACATTATTATTATCTGGCGTTTCTATTTTTAAAAGAAACAGGGAGGGAAATAGATTTCAATAAAAGAAAGTAAAAAAAAAACCAGCCAAAACATACTGTCTGTCTGTCCCTCTAATTCTAATCTTCTCTCTCCTCTCTCAGCAAATTACAAATCATCCCTTTTTTCCTTCTTCTTATAGCTTCGATTTCAAACCCTAATTTTTCGAATTGGTGACCTAAAAAGATGGGGTTATGGGAAGCTTTTCTCAATTGGCTACGAAGGTATAATCCTTTTATCTTTGTGCTTGTTTGGATGCTGAGAAAGTTTGGAATTTTTTTTTTTTTGCTGTTTGGTTTATTTGTAAAGATTGATTATTTGGGGAATTGTGAATTAAAAATTGGTTTCAATGGCTATTTGGGTTTTGATATTAATTGATAGGCTTACTGTCAAATTAAACCATTAATGACAAAGCTCAAATTGTTGTTTATATAATTTAATTGGGAAATCTAATGGGATTTATATGAACTTTGGATTTCTTGTCTAATTTATTTGGAGGGAGTCTGTGGAATTTGTTTTACGGGTTATTCGGTTATACGAATCATAGGATGGAATACTTGATTTTCAACACCTGGAATTAGTTTTAGTTGTTTTTCTGGGTAACCTTGGCTGCAAGAGTGGAACTATGGAGGAATTGCGAGGCTTTTGTGGTATTGCTGTTGTGGCAGTGGTTGTTGCGATTGGGAGGGTAGAAAGGTGGTGTTTTTAATGTAATTGTCATGCCATCAATTCATTAGTATGAGGTGTGTTAATTATGGTAATTATGGTGATAAAGACGGCTGTGATGATGATGAGAATAAGGGCAATGATATAGTATGAATGCACACCATATGATGATTGGATTATTATGAGCTTAAAAGTCTTCAGTTTAGCTTCTCTAAAGCTCCATGAACCTGATACCATGAATTTTTGAACTGGAGCAGCATTGATTTGTGAAGGAAGAAAACCGACAGCATCAATTGCCATTGTTGTTAAAAAATTTTAGAAAATTTGAAGCTGTAATGTTATGGCTGTACTGAATTATAGAAAAAATTTCATTAGTGTGAAAAAAGGAAAGATGGTGTTAGGTAGCATGTTGGCAGCCTTGTCATTTGGGTCTGTTTGGTAGCATGGTGAGGTGTGGTTGAAACTACTTGTTCCAATCACAGTTTTGAAAGTGTTTGGTTAATTAACACACACCACAGTTTTGCATAATTTCACTGAAAACTCTCTTTAAAACTTGGTTAAGAAAAAGCTGTCATTTTATAGCTTTTTTAAACCTATTTATTCAAACCGTAACCGCAAAAGCTACAACAGTACACACTTGTAGTGTCTCGTTGTTCCACACTGTTTTTTTCCTTGCTTTCAAGTCTTGTTTATTCTTCTATCTGATTTTTCATGTGGAGAGACAATCAGAAAAAGTTCCACTTGTATTGAACAGATTACTGATTCTTAAGATAATCGAAAAGATTTTGATACTCAAGTCATGTACCCTTCTGCTTGAATTTCATTTATTTTTACAGCTGCTCCTATGAAAAAAATATTCTGTGAGAACTTTAAACCATGCTGTTTCTGCTGGCCTTTTCGCTCTTATTCTTTTTGGATGGGCTTTAAAGATTTTTTTCTGTACGGAAAGTTGACTTTTGTGAAGCCTTCTGCTTTAAGGCAGATTGTTCATTTGTATTTGATTGTCTGTATCTCCAATATTGAGATGGATGGCATGAACGTTCATTCTTGGATTGAGAGTTTCTCTATATTTATTGCCAGGCTGTCTGGGTTGAAATGAACACAGTTATCTTTGCTGCTCATCTTTTCCGTTGGTTTCTAACCTGGAGAGACTTTTACACATAATTGAATCTTTCTATCTAACCTGTTTTCTCTAATGTGTTTATAGTCTCTTTTTCAAGCAAGAAATGGAGCTGTCTCTTATAGGACTTCAGAATGCTGGGAAAACTTCTCTTGTAAATGTTATCGCTGTAAGTAAAAGTTCTTGTGAGAGTTGTGATATATATTTTATATGCTTCTCTTCTACTTTGGTTTTGATGCTGATGGCTGTATTTTTGTTTCTGGCTTGTTGATTCTAGACTGGTGGATATAGCGAAGACATGATCCCAACAGTATGCCATTATCTCAAAAATTGTCATTCCATTATGAGGAAAATTATACTTGAGAAGCTTTCAATCAAATTGCAATTTTTTTTTTATATCATGATGATGTTAATCCTATTGACATTTTAGTCACCTCTTTTTTCCTACAGGTTGGATTTAACATGAGGAAGGTTACAAAAGGCAATGTCACAATAAAGTTGTGGGATCTTGGAGGTCAACCAAGGTTCCGCAGTATGTGGGAGAGATATTGTCGCGCAGTTTCAGCCATTGTGTATGTCTCACACTTTTTAATATTCTTATAAAACTGTCTTCGAACTTGGGAAATCTTATTATACTAGTTTTAAAAATGGCCATTGCTTATTATTAATTACAGAGGACATTTTGTATTTTATTTTGTTCTTTTGTTTGTTTCCCTATGTGAAATAAAACATGTGTTTTGTTGGTCTTTTAGTGGATATTAATCTCCCATAGAATTTGCTGGTCATTTTTTAAGTGCTTTTATAGTGTCATTGGAAGGGATTTTGGACTTATAGAAGATCCTATTCATACAGTGCCCTAAATAAAAGAGTTGCAATTTCACGTTGGCCTTTCATTTACTTCATGGTTTATGTTTATCCCACTCTTTCTGTTGCATCTGCACCTCTGTATTTCAAAGCTAAGCATGTGGATTACAATGTACCATTTTAGTTGTGTGGGGGCTGCAAACTAGTTAAATTAGTGAATGTTGTTGCACATGGTGAAGATTTGTTTGTGGATAAGATGTCTTCTGCATTCAACTGTCTGGTAAATGAGCTTAGTAATTTATTTACTTGTTTTCTCTTATTTTCTTGCAGATATGTCGTGGATGCCGCTGATTTTGATAATTTATCTGTCTCGAGAAGTGAACTTCACGATCTTTTAAGTAAACCCTCTCTGAGTGGTATCCCTTTGCTGGTACTGGGAAATAAGATTGACAAACCAGGAGCCTTGTCCAAGGAAGATTTCATGGAACAAATGTAAGCTTCAACTAAATATCTTAAGATCCATTTAGGAGGCTTGTCAAACGCTTTTGTATTATCAGTTTTCAGAGCATTTTATGATGGTAAGAATAATGTTATTCTGTGCAGGGGGCTTAAGTCCATCACCGACAGAGAAGTATGCTGCTACGTGATCTCATGCAAGAACTCAACCAACATCGACACAGTTATTGACTGGCTTGTAAAACATTCAAAATCGAAGACTTGAGCATCAGTTCCTGTACTTTTCACTGTCGCAGTTATGATTTTGAGTTGCTCATTTTCATTTTATTTTTTAAAATTGTCCGCTATGTGTAACTGGGCTATCGATGTCTGACCATTGTCTTTAATTTCTCCTTGTGGCCTAGTCATTGCACGTATCATTTGAGTTCACATCCAAGTTTTATTGACTCGCCAGCGTGCTGTTTGGTTGCATACTGGTTTGATTTTTATATGTGAATATTAATCAATTGGTGTGATTTCCGAATGCAAACTTGCTACTCCATAGTGGTTTTGAATGGAATAATGGATTTTGCTAATGTCGTCAGTTTTGTATTTCTTTGAGGTGCTGGTACTTGCCTTGAGCTGATGGTTGTATATTCCCTGTGGAATAGTCGCTGTCTTCACCTATTTTTGGCTGCGGTCTAAACTCTGAACACCCACGGCCTCATGCAAGTTGAAGGACTCGTAAAAAGGTTTGATTGTAAAGAAATCATGCCACAAATATAACAAATCTATTTTGAGGGCAGTTGATTTTCGCCAAACAACATCTACTATCTTAACTGGTGTCTTTCTCGATTGAAAGAAGTAGCTTTCTTGTTCAGCGGCAAGGATTTTTATGTGAGTGGGGCGGTAATTATGACTTCCTAGAGATCGTTTACGTTGGGTTTAATTATTATATTTAGGGCATGTTTGTTTCTGCGTTTCAAAAGCGTTTTTGATAAAATTTAAATTTTTTTTATTTTTTTTATTAACTTCAAATTAATATGTTTTTAGTGTTTTCAAATCATTTTAATGTGCTGATGTCAAAAATAATTTTTAAAAAATAAAAAAATATCATTGGCATGTATTTTAGCACGAAAAGTTATTTAAAAAGCAATCACAACCACACTGCCAAACAAACCCTTAAATGATCCTAGTTTGCATTAGAAGCCAATGTTAGAGTGGCTTTGCTTGGCCCTTGTGTCCTCATTATCTAGTTTAACCTAGGTTTTTTATTTGAAATTAATTTTTTAGTGTTTCTAAATTATTTTAATATATTAATATTAAAAATAAATTTTAAAAAATAAAAAATATATTATTTTAATATATTTTTAAACAAAAAATACTTGAATGAATAATTTTTATCATGTTTCCTTTAAAGCTGGTACCCTCTTGATTATAAAGCATGGTACTGGGCCTACCTTTTATTTAACTATTGCTTTATAAGTACAAATTAACCTAGTACTATAAAAACTGTAGCATTCGAAAGTGGTGTCTTTTACCATTCTAAAATGGAAAAACTAGTTATTTGAACATCGTAGATCAAATATTTTTTTTAAAAAAATAGTATATATATTAATTTTTTTTATGTGTTTTTATAAATAAAAAAATATATAAATAAAAAAACTCATACATATATATAATCAAAAAAATAAAAAATTATGTGGGTTAATATATGGCGGAAAAGTCATTAACAATAACTAAAAAAATAAAAATAAAACAGATATAAATTAAGATATTTAATCTCGTAAGATGAGATATCTATTTAAATATGCTTGCTGAATTTATTTATTAAAATTATTTTTTTATTCAGTTAAATGAATATAGAAATAAATACACAAATTAAATTGATTGGATAAAATAAATATTATGCAAGACTTCATATATTAAAAATATTATCTAAAAGTAAATATTTTTTATTTTCAAAAATAAAATTAATCTATATAAGAGATTAAAAAAAATTATAGATGAATCAGCATAATCTTTTAAAAAACTAAATACACATAACATCATTAAAAAAATCTCTATCTAAAAATTGTTAAATAAAAAGAAAAACAAATCATTGAGGTGAGATATTAATTCAAATATAATTTTAAAGATTATTTAAGAAAAAAACATTAAAAAACATATTAATTAAAAAAGTAATATTAGATAAAAAAACAATATGTATGTTTTGGCTTAACTCGTCATACTTATGCTCTTAATCATAGACTCAACCAGCTTTAATAATTTTTTAAAATTTATATTAAACCTTTTTTAAAAAAAAAGAGGACAAAAAAACATCCCGGACTCATGGTGCAATGAGCCTGGTTCATTGTAAGGAAAAGTCGAGGCGCGTAGGCGAGCCTTCAAGCTCTCAGGCTCTCAGGTTTGGTTTTATTTTTTTATATTTTAAAAGAATGTTATATATATATATGGATGACATGTCATCCGCGAGGCCAGATTCCGGCCACCTAGTGGTGGCAATGCTTTTTTTGTCCAAAACATCTAATTTTTAAGCCATTTCAACAAAAAATAAAACCTCACGTATTCCTTTGAAATATCCATAAATTAGTCAATCAACTTAAAATACATAAAAAAATAGTTCAAAAATACAAAATTAAATCGAGTTAGATTTATCTTTCTCGGTCTAGATCTATTTTTTAGACAGCATTGAGGTTTTAAATAACCACCATCATGCTCCTCTCATCTTATGAAATCGGTGAACACTAAAAAAACCCGTTTTAGTAGTTGGAAATGGCTTGAATGACGACTTTCTCTCTCATCATCGAAATCTAGCAACTCCTCTCTCTCTCTCTCTTGTCTTTCTAACTAGGGACTGAAAAATACTATAAATAAACTTTTATACAAAAATTGATTTTTGTGAAATCTAAAGGGATATAAATTATATAATTTGCATTGTTTTTAAAGTTTGAGAACCTAAGTGTATTAAAAAAACTTTTTGACACACTATCTATGTTTGACGTTCTTTTTTATTTTGATCCCTCTCATTTCAATTCCACAATTATCTAAGAGATCAAAAGTAATTGGCATGCAATTAGGATTAAATTATTTAAAATAAAATTTTAAAAATCAAAATAAATTATTAAAAAATACATGATGTATACACAGTGTTTTATAAGTGTATAAACAATATTGACTCATCCGTGTTTAGTCCACGTGTTTTAGTATTTTAGTTAGTTTTGGTAAAATAACATTGGCTAGAAAAGTATTAGGGAAGTTTAAACACAACCACGAACAACTATTGTAATTGTCTCAAAATACATTTTTTATTTAAATTAATTAATTTGAACAAAAATTAATTTAAAATTTTATAAAGATTTAATAATGAAGAGGTTCAATATATATATATATATATATATATATATATATATATATATATATATATATATATAAGAAAAAATAAAATAATACGACGTAAGAGAGAAATGATAAATAAATGAGTCATTGAAGATATGTTAGGAATTTGTTCTCGACACACTTGATATTATTAAAAAGATGAGACGATTATAATCCTATCTTACAATTTTGTTTGATAATCTTCTAAAATATAATTAAAATTATCTTATTGAGTTCTGTCTGAATACCTGTCGAGAACAGATTCTCGGTGCATCATCGGATACGTTTTTTTTCTTCCTCCTTTCTCTCTCCTATTATATCATCTGATCTCCTCTCCCTCTTTCTTAATACGTTGAACCAACGCTGACATCTCCCATGGAACGTATTCAAGCTATGCCTGTATAGTAATTACAAACTCTTTACCCTCACACTCTCTCCCCCTGGCTTAATAATTGTAGAGTATGATCATTGAGTAGGCAAATTAAAGGTATGACAAGCGAAACCTTGTAGTGATAATTTGTGGGTTTTCGTTAGCTATGTAGCTATGTAGGTTTACTGTCGTCAAAGATTGTTCTGTTTATAAAGATAATACTGGGCAACTCTTTGAAGCTTCTGGGTTGCAGCCTTTTCCATGTTAAGCTGCACGACTCTTTTTTCTGGGTTTTGTTTTTGTGTAATTTTTAATTGAAAAACCTTTTTTTTTTTTTTGTTTGGTGTCAGTTGTAATGTTGGATTAGATGCCTGGCTGCATATTCTTTTATGTTCTTTTTTTCCCATGTATTTTTTCCCTCATGTTGTGGCTGTTGTGAATTTGTTGTTTTATGTTTCATGCTGGATGTCGTAGTTTACCTGACTTTGTGACTGATGGTTGTCTTGCCATTTATACTCGACCATTTCTTTTTAATAGAACATCAAATCAGGGTCAGCAAACTAAAAGTTCGTTGGCATGCTCTGTGAAGTTCCATCAACTTCATTACTGTCTGTGTTTTGGCAGACGGGTTGGGCAAAATAGAGGGCCTTTTGGACCTAATCAGGCTACAGGTTATGTTCTTTTACGAAGCCTAAATTTTATCGTGTTGTTTCAAGACAGTGTCCAGTTCATTTTTGTCACCCTTGCAGTCCATTCCATGTCATATTTTGGTGCTGTAGTAAATCAGACACTTGTCAATGTTGTTATTTTTCTGGAATCATTAACCAATCAAATCTGCAGTGGAGCTTCTCTTCTAAAATGATTTTTGCACCTGAACATGAATAGTGTGCTGTAAAATAATGTCTCTGGTTTCTTCTTGCATGCCCATCTCAGCAGTCATCTCTATCTATTTATTCTTTGTGGGCTGAGTTGGGATTTAATTCTCTGTGTTTCTTTAATTATTCTGTAAATATTGAGGTAACCAAAAAATTCTGGTCTCATCCTGTCATGAATAGCATGATTCCAATGGGGCATTCCGAAAATTAAACTCTGGAACCTCTTGCACCCAAAGCAAGAAGCATACCACTAGACCAAATGCCATCTATGATCCAGGAAAGCAAAACCTATATGGCCCTTTAATTCCTGAAACAGGAAAATGGGCCGTTATATGCTGGGATTGGTTGCTTTGCACCCGACCTGAGAATTTACTCGATTCACTTTGGATCATCTAACCACATATTTTCTTATTCACTAACTGAATCAGACACTTTCTTGATTCTTAAACTATGATTTATATCAATGAAGGTTCCTCATATGATTTTCTTTTCCTTCTGCACATTAACAGGGTCTACTGCATTGAGTAGAATGTTGCCAAAACAGAAAAACTTATGTTATACAATGTGTTGATGGAAAGCATATAGATCGTTGACATCAAACTATATATCCTAACGTTTTAGTTATTTGGCAAGACTGAGCTGACTGTAAATTTGGCAGAAAGCCAATCACTGAGATTTCTTGCCCAACAGACTGAACCTTTTGATGTGTAGATATACATGCTGACTTTCAAATTCTTTCCCGTGGTCTAGCATGTCCTCTTGCATTAATTGTAGCTTTGGGTATGTTTCTGTTCTCTTATTTTGTCATGTCAATTGAGTTACTGAACGCATTGCATCAAATTGATGCTTACACCATTTGGCAGGTTCAGGTAAATGACTTCTCTCCAATGTCTGAAGCTAGTGACAGTTGTGAACCTAGCTTGCATTCCTTGATTTCAGCGGAGTCTACTTATTTATTGATCATTTTATTGGTAATCAATCTTACCAGAAAAAAATATGCATCTAGATTTCTTTAAAATATTATGTTCTACTATTAGAGTGGACTTTAGGTTCTTTGCTAAAATATCTGAACCTGCATGGGACCAAAAACTATATGGACTTTTAACTTCCTGGGAACCAAAGATTTACATTAATCATTAAATATTGTTCTTTAGCTCATCACGCATGATGCAGGCATAACTCTAGCTTCTAAACCTTGCTGGGTTGTTTGTTGACATGCATTTTCGTACCATCTTGAAGGGTTGAGACTGGTCGTTCTGCATTGATTGACGAGGCTACAGGTATATTTCTTGATTTTACTACTTGATTTAATGATCGAATGCTTTTATATGTACAAAGTCAATTCCTTGGAGAGAGTTTTGGAATTTTCACATTGCAGTGCAGTTGACTTTGAGAAAGATCATGGAGTCAAATTATTTAAATTAATATTGGAAACCTACCCCTGAAAAATAATATGCTGGCAATAACAAATCAGGTTTCACATGAGTTCTTAAGGCCAAAAAACAGTATGAAACTGGGGCATTCCGAGAATCGAACTCGGGACCTCTCGCACCCAAAGCGAGAATCATACCACTAGACCAAATGCCCATTTCCTGACTTTCTTTTCTTTAATTTGTAATTAATCTGTTAATCAACTAGACCAAGGAAAAATCATGCTAAGCAACTAAAATTCTTTTAGAGGGATGCCAAGTGTCATCAGTCTTTTTTTTCTTTCTTGAATGAAGTTGAATCTGTGTGAATGAAGTTTCTCATTAGATGGCTTGCTGTTGATGCAATGCAACATGTTTTAAATATGGGGTAGGGATGAAATGGCTATGCATCACTACAATGTCTATACATTTGATTGTGTGTGTTAGTGCTGCCATTTGGTTGGGTTTAGTGTTTACTTAACCCTGCCAAATGGGCTTCTTTTTCCTGATAAATGAGGTGAGATTGTGCCATTACAGTTTTTTTTTGTTTTTCCTGTCCTTTGATAGTTACCATGAGAATTGATTTTAGGTTAGTTTCCTTGGCTAAAATATTTCAAACTGGAATGTATCATGGGAACTAAAGAATTAATTAGCAAAATTTGCAAAAAACATGGGGCATTCCGAGAATTGAACTCGGGACCTCTCGCACCCTAAGCGAGAATCATACCACTAGACCAAATGCCCGTTTGCTGATGTTCTCTCTGGGTGTTTGTCTAATTATTTACTGTGTTACGTTCATGTGAAATATGGGTAGTGGTTCAAAAGTCTCTGGTCTCTTGGTCTTTTATTCAATGCATTTTTTTAATCTTTATTGTCACTTTCCTGGTCGGTTTGGGTGTAAAGGCTTTTTAAAGGTAATTTCCACCGTTTAGATGAACTGGAACTCAGATCTACATGTGGTAATTATACTGAATACTTGTCATGTTTGATGCAGGGATATTTCTGGTTTGACCACCTTGTCATTAACATCCACAGCTAATCTATTTTTAAAACTATCTTGTCAGGAAACTAATATATCTGCAGATCAAAATATTATATCATTGTTTTCATGTTGTTGTCTTGCTACATTTCAGGATGGATAAAAAAAATTGTCATATGGTTAGAAATAATAACTTGGGACCTCTCGCATCCAAAGGGAGAATCATGCGGCTAGACCAAATGCCCAGTTGGTGATACTCATCATGCGAAATTTCTGCTACTAATGCATTTGCAAGCTTGAAGGTTTAGATCTCAGTTTGTCCTGGTGTCAGTCTTACTGCCAGAATTATAAGGGAAAATGCACAATCATTTTTATTGAGGAATTGAACTTCCGCTTGAAATGTGTTTTTGTCCATTCTGGCAGGGTCAGAGGCTAATGGTCTTGCATTGATTGCCGTGTCCGAAGGTGTGTTTCTAGACTTTCTATCTTGATTTCTTGACCAAATGCTTATTTGCTTACCTATTCCACAATCTTTTCCAAAAAAAAAAATTATGTACGGTCTTGGAACTTTCCTATTGTAGTGCGGTTGACTTTGGGAAAGATCACGGGACCAACGCCAAACTGCGTAAAAAATGATAAGCGTGTCGATACTGAGTTCTTAAAACCAAAAAACAGGATGACAGTGGGGCATTCCGAGAATCGAACTCGGGACCTCTCGCACCCAAAGCGAGAATCATACCACTAGACCAAATGCCCAATTTGTGAGTGTTTATCATCTACTTTTAAATTATGTGCACGTAACGTTTTCCTTGTGTACAAAATTCACCCGACTAATTCAATTAATCTGTATAATTTTTCATCTTTGTTTCCAAACTCAACTCCCATGACACTGTCAATCACATTGTATAGTAATAAATGCATTTGTTATTTCTAATTTATTGGTTGCTATCAACACCAGAAATCTTGCAATTAATATTTCTCACCTTGATTCATGAGAGCTAAGGATTACGAATTTAATTACTCTAGGTCTTCCAAACATAGTTGATAGTTGATACAAAAGAATGGCATCAGCCACGACTTTTTACTGAAAGCATAGGAAACTGAAATACAAGTTGGCGTCCTCATTAGAGAAATTAATTCAAATCTACATCAAATCTGCAGGGAAAGTAGTGGCTTATACAAGGTTAGAGAAGACGATGCAACAAAAAAATTAGAGAAATGGGTTGCGGTGTTTCAATGTGCTTTGATGAGGAGGCCAGTTTTGTCCAAGAATTTAAATGGTAATAAGCAACCACCGTTACATTATTTTGAGTTACTCATAACTTATGAGTTAGTACAGTTGATTAAAGTTTTTTTTTTTGTTTTTTTGTAGTTGATTTTTTAAAATTTTATCATTCAATATTAAATTCATTAGGGATTAGACTTTATAATTTATTTTGGTTTGTGTTCTATAAGGTTATCATGATCCTGGAATATGGTGGGCTAATAAAATCCACACTATAACATTTTTGCAGTCGTTTTTTTTTTTATAAAAAATGATCCCATATGCCTCGAAATAACAAGATTTAATGACATTACTTACCTCATTGTCGGGAATGCATCTTTGAAATATTTGATCAGGACAATACTTGAGTAAGTAAGGATCATCCCAATAAAAGTTCTTCATTTCACTTAAAAACTTACTTTTATCTTGGATACTTTAATGAGCTGTCAAATTTCATGTAGCAAGAAAATTGATAATATTAGCAAACCAAGACATTGTAATAATAAAGAATAAATATTCATTAGAAAAGTAATTATTGATTGGTGTGATGTTAAATGTTGATTCCATTATCAATCTTGACACTACCTTTTCAAACACATGAGAACTAAGTAATTATTCATGTGAAGTCTACTATTTGGTTGTTTTATTTTAAAAGAACCATCGTCAAATATTAAGAATTAAATTTCATGATTTTTTTGACTCAAACTATATTTTTATTGGTTGTTCGAGTTGTTTTTAACCTATCAAGTTAATTATGTCACATAAGATCAATCATTATATAATTTATTTCTTTATTGCTAAAAAACATATTAATAATATCTAAATATTTTTTTATGTTCATAAAAAATTTAATTTGATTTGCAACGTAACTCGGGTAATGATCTAAAGATTAAAAAACCCTATAAAGGGAAAGGAATTTAATGTGCCATTATTTTAATAGTGTATCATAAGGAACAGAACACTATTTATTATAATATTGTAATGATGAAATTGCTCTTGAGTCATATAACCTTTGAACTAGGTATTTGGAGTGGGGTGATTTTTTTTACCATAATACAATTGTCTTTTATAAATTATATGGAGTTAGATTGAACATTTTATTTTTTATTGTATAGGAAATTACTAATTTAACCCTGAATAAAAAAATATAATGTCTATTACTAAGGGGTGTTATGGTCTTTTTATTTCTTTAAGATGTTCTTAAAGACAAAATCAACATAACTCTCCCACATTAGCTTTTATTTTTTATTTTTCATCATTTTTCATTGATTTTATTATAGATTTGAAGGTTATTCAAGATCATTTTTGTAATTGATATATATTAAATATTATTATAAAAAATTATTGGCGCGTGAGTAACATGTGTCAGTGTGTGAAAGACCCCCATGTCGTTCAAACGACGTGTATGGAGTTGTCTAACAATCAAACACAACATTTCAGGGCTGGGTTTGAAAGGTAACAACGCCCCTAACGAGAAGGGTGGCGCGTACCTCAAAAGCTTCTCGAGTTTGGCATCAACAATCGTTGACAAAAATTCAGACTAGCCTCTGCAATTTATTTTTCCTTCACATTTTGTCCTTGTCTCTATGATTATTATTGTTTTTATTTTTGAATTATCTATAAATTACAAATATTTTTAATTTATAAATAGTTTAACAAATTACAAATATTTTTCAACTTCACCCTTTATGATTTTTTAATCTTTCAAATTTGATCATTATTTATTTTTATTGCTATTTGTTTTGTTTGAGATTATTTTTTAAATTGTTTTTTTTAACAATTTCATCATCCATAGATTTTTTTCTATCAAATCTTATCCTCATTCTTTTTTTTTTGCTATCCTTTTTGCTTTTGAGTTTTTTTATTAATATTTTTTCTTGATTTTCCTTCAAAATTAAATTAGTTAGGAATTAAACTTCTTGATTGAACTCGGGTTCATGATTTCATGAGGTGCGAGTTTTAGAGATTAGATCAGGTTTAGAAGGTTTGCTTGTATTTGCTTAGTTTTTCCTCTCTTTTTAAACTAATGTTTTCTTATTTTTTATTCTTTTTTATTTAGTTTTATTTTGTTATTTTTTACTATTTACTTTCTATGAGTTTACTTTTAGGTTCATGACTAGGATAACCGGTTTTAAAAGTTAACGTGAGTTTATTTTTTTTTATCTTTTTTTTAACATTTATTTATTTATTTCAATTTCAATTTTATAACTCAAATATTTTTCTCCTGTTTTTCTTTCTTTACACGAGATCATCCCAATCTTACATCCTTATTCGTGAGGTTTGCGACTTCACCTGATTTAATAGAAAAAGGTATTTTTAGGCAAAATGCTCTTCGTCGTTTTGCCATGAATAAATTTGAGGTGAAAATATGAAATCGACATGATTTTTAGCTTTAGCCAGCAAATCTGAGATACAATGATGACAGATTTACAATCTGATCTGATATGATAAACCACAATTTCCAATTATAATGTTGAGTGTGGTTGAAGACAAATTTGCATTAACGCAAGAGCTCACTCGGTCACTAGTTACATGGAGGGAGCATCATTGAAAGGCTTTGATTGATGCCAATTACCTAATTTAAAAAAAGATTATCCATCTGATGAATCATTTGCACTGGCCGATTATGACTCATGGAAAAAGTGATCAAAGAAAAAACATGACAACGAAAAAGAAACGTCTGGCAAGGCATCCAGCCAGGAACTTCATGATGATATTCTAGCACTCAATCTAATTCAAGACCCACCACCTTTGTGAAAAAGGATTTACTCATCATGTTCCCTTGTGATCTACCTAGAAAATCAACTTTATATCAATAATAACTTCTCTGTTTTATTTCCTCGAATATTAGCTAAACCGAGAACATTTCTAAGAAACAGGAAAAAAGATAAATTTGGGAGCCAAAAGCTTGAATTGTCAACTTCCTTTTCATGGCATGTGTTTTATAATTGTACCTCCCAGAAATAGAGAAAGAAAGTAGAATGATTACAACAGAAGGATTATCCTATCTGATATGAATTACTTAGAAATCGGACAAAATGATAGCTAGGTGGCGCCAGGCCATCCCTGTCAATCATGTACAGATTTGCTTTCATGTCACCCGCGATTATCTGCAACCCATTGCTTTTTATCTCCTCCTTTAAGCTCCCCTATCTTCAGTATAATATAGCCAAGATGCAGCTTGAAGAGAGGCAGGACAGTAAGGCAAAGGCTAAAGACACAACACAAACGAGAAATATCACAATCGGTGCACAAGTGTTAAGGTTTCTTGCTCTTCATCTTGCTATTCATCTTTGAGGGAGAAAAACAGTATGGCAGCCTTTGCAGGAACCCAGCAAAAATGTATGGCTTGTGACAAGACAGTGTATCTTGTTGATAAGTTAACGGCTGATAACAGGATTTATCACAAGGCCTGCTTTAGATGCCACCATTGCAGGGGTACCCTTAAGGTAACAGCATATCGGTACTGTAATATCCTTGTTCATGTTTTATCCATCTTCTTTGAACTGTAATGTCTCGGGAAAACCTTTTTCTTCTCAGAATTGCCTTTTTTATGTTTTTTTTTTTTTGCTAAAACCCTTTCCATCAATTTTCTTTCTGATCAGATCACACCATATTCTTCTTTATATTAATCTAGTTCCAAATTTTCAAGGCACATTAAAACTTTTTTATATATATACATACGGCCAGCAGCATAAAACATATTTTCAGGCTAATCTAAGAGCTGGGATTTCTGAGAATCATCTTTCATTTTCTTGGTTCTTATGAAATTGCTTTCCGTTTTCTGTTGATGGAAAGGAATGTCAAATTGCTGTCCTCAAAGCCAATTAACTACTCATTGCATTTCTTGATGAGCACTCATCGGCATACTGTTTTGTGCTAGCAGCTAAGCAACTACAGTTCTTTTGAAGGGGTTCTGTACTGCAGACCTCACTATGACCAACTCTTCAAGAGAACTGGCAGTCTAGACAAGAGTTTCGAAGGTAAAAGCACAGTTAAGCCATTATCAAAATTTACACACTTCAAATCTTATGATTATTATCATAGCCAGTTAAATTCTTTTAACTTAAATTCAATTTGCCCTCTCACTTTCTATAATTAATTTCTGCCAGGAACACCAAAAATTGTGAGACCAGAAAAACCTGTTGATAATGAGGTGATCCCTTAAGTAATTGATTGGAAAATGATAGCATGTTGTTTCTTGCTATTTATTTTATTCAATTTCTATCCACAAATAATTAAACTGAACTTGATATATCTCACAGAACGCAAGCAAAGTCTCGAATTTGTTTGCTGGCACCAGAGAAAAATGTGTTGGGTGCAACAAGACTGTCTATCCTATCGAGAAGGTAAGAAATGAAGACTTTATTCATAGAAACAGAGGATCATCCTCTTCAAAGATGACCAACATTTTCTGAAGAGTGGTCTTTGATCTTCTTCCAGGTTACAGTAAATGGGACTCCATACCATCGGAGCTGTTTTAAGTGTACCCATGGAGGTTGTACTATTAGCCTATCCAACTACATTGCACATGAGGGAAAACTCTACTGCAAGCATCACCATATCCAACTTTTCAAGGAGAAAGGGAACTACAGCCAGCTTGAGAATGAACGCGAGAAAAATCCAGTCACTGTGAATATCACCGCTGTGGAAATTGCCGCTGAATCATAATCAACTAAAGACTACTTGTCCCCCTCCTTAGCGCTTTTTAGTCCTTCCTACCATAAATGGCATCGCAGGATCTTCTTGGATTTTCTTCTCTTCTACATGTCAAGGATTGGTTTTCGCTTGCAAGATTGGATGTGTTAGTGTCCCATTGCTGTAATTTTGTGGGAACTCTGAGTGTGATGTGTCAGTTGAAATTTCTGCCAAGATTGAGTAACCTGAGATACTACGTGGCACAGTTTGTATCCTTTGTTTCCTCAAAATACGTAAAGATTTCGGTATCCTGGATGATTATCACCGTGTTCTATTTAGTTGTGAACAATTCAGCAGGGAAAAAGTTGCATCGACCAAGAAAGAAACTGCGTTGTTCAGAAAAAGAAAGATGCCGTCCCACCCTACGGTAAACATTTTAAAGCAGAAACATTCAAGATAAACAAGGAATTCTACACGTAATGAGGCATAAAAAAGCTTCATAACTTCTTCATGGCATAAGCAGTTTCTGCCAGGTGGCATCTACAGACCGCAAATTTTCCCATTGAGTTTAAAGCCAACAGAAAATGCATCATCCCTCAATCGCTCAACATAAACTTTGACAATTAAAATACAACAGGCAGTACTGAAAGGAAACATACACAAAAGCTCAGAAACTTCGTCATTGAAATAATCTAATAACCCAGTTCATATAACTGTACTTTATGCAACTGGCCTATGTCTAACCATGTATATACAAAGGAATTGAACTCTATTCCCTCCTTTCCTTTCAAAACACCATAAATACAATAAAAGGCTCTACAATGACAATATAAGCATTGGCTTTCATTCTGCACTGATTAAGTTGTTCCAAAAGTTCGCCATCTATCTTCTCTTTGCCAAAAAGCCCCTTTAGTATGCCCTAAACCCCTATTAATTACTTTATGCTTTTCATCACAGAACAAAGCCCACACAGACCAGAATTAAACAAACTCCAATCTCAGCAACCCTTTATGGTTTTATTGTCCTTTAGTATCTGAGCTGCAAGTATCAGAAGCTCCACCATCTCAAAACCTGCAGCAGAAACAGAATCTATCTTCTCTCTAATGGGGTTCCCATAAATATCACTTTGCTCATCGCAGACACTTTCACCAATTGATGCATCATCTACCTCAGCAGACCAACTAATAGGTAAGGAGCTTCCAAGGGCAGTCTTCACAAGTCTAGCCTCAGAAATGATATCATTAAGAGCTTCTAGCAAGCCAGTACTATTACCTTCACGAGTATCTGACTCTTTGACCTATAGATTATGCAGCATCAGCAACAGAAAACCTATTAGCTTCAAAATATGGACAGATTATCTAACCAAACATTATGACAAGAACCTTTACGGAGCAGGTAACGAAATCAGCATCATATTAATATTATTATGATATTGCATGACCTAAAGAGAAGGGAAAAAAGAAAAGAAAAAGCAAAATTTCAACTGTATCATCATTCCTAACAGTATTTATATTACTGTAGCATCCTACATAGCTGATCCATTCCTGGGCCAAAAAAGAAGCACATCCATGCTGTACATGTGATGAAGAAACATTTACCTTTAGAAGTGCAAGGTGAAGTCTGTGAATTGAAGAAATTAGGTGGTCCATACATTCCATGCTTTCCTTGAGCGTGGCATTTTCAATCTTCATTCTGAGAACATACAACCATAAACATCCATTTCATTAACAGTTATTTTGTAGAAGAAGAGTTTTTCTTCCCTTCCTTTCTGCTGATAGATAGATGGGGGGGCATCAGAGGGTATGATCTGACATGCAGGCTTCACCAATCTAGTCTTCTGTTATGGAATCCAATTAGTTTTTACTAACCTGGCAAAATCCATGTCATTTGCTCTTTTCCCAGAGAAATTCCCTTCACTACTCAGGCAAGTTTGAGCTTCATTTCCACGAAAATCCATTGTGCCCATCCAACGTCTTAGATATGTCCTCTTCAACAGGTTTCTTATCTTTCCATCTCTTTCTATATTAGAAAGTCTTATCTCCCCAGTGTCAGCTGAAAAATCTCGTTTTATTTCACTGCCAACTTTTCTGCACGAGTTACATTCATGCAGGTAGTTTTAGTCATCAGATCAAAGTGTGCATATGTTGCAACGGAAAAGGAATTCATGCATACTTTAATACTTTTTTTTAACAAGAGTTACCAGTTACTTTAATGACATATCAAGAGAAAGCCACATCAGAGCAAAAACAAGACAGACAACTAGAGAAGTGACAGGAGAACACTATTGCATTTAAGGAGTGAACATCAATTTGAAGGAAAGTTCAATATACTCTGAAAAATAAAACTGCAAACCTTTGATTCGATCTGGAATAACCTCTAGTGGATATCAAAATTCACAATAATCAGTATTGCTCACAAATAACCTGTATTAATAAAGTTTTTTAATTTGACTTAGACTTGTACGTCAAATGCATACAAGCTGCATGAACTTCTGAACTATGATTAGCTTTGGTTTATTCTGAGAAATTAACCTTGTGAATACTAGCAAACACCTCTAAAATAATAATATAACAAAGGATAATGCATCAAAGCTCCATAGCTTTGGGGAAAGGTCCTTATCAAAGTCATTGGAAGCATTCAAGTTCCAATAAAAGAATTGCCAGCAGAAAACAAAAGTATAGAAAAACAATGATTTTAACAAAGCATAATTGCATGCTATGCTTTAGGGAAAAGAAGAGATCATACTTTTGTAGTTGTTGATATTCGAGCTTTAACTGCGCCAACTCCATAAGAGCTTTAACCTTTTCATTGGTGACCTAAATCATCACAACATCTGTGCACTCATTATGAGGTTCAGGAAGGATATGAAATTTTAAATTTGATAAATTCTTTATCAAAACTTCATATTACAAGATATCCAGACTCAGTGAGGAAAGAGCTCCATGTGACACATACCAAGGAGAAAGGTCTTTCATCCTGCCTACCAACATTTTTATAATGTCTCCTCCATATATGATAAGATAATTACTTTAGTGAAGCATAATTCTCAAAGTCCATATGTAAATTTGCAAAACTTTTGCCGAGTTATGTATAATATTCAAGTAAACAAGAGGCAAACATTCAAGACGTGCAAGTAAAAAAGAATCTACAGGAATTACTTGTAGAAAGTTTCTTTGAAGCTCCTCCATCTTTTTCTGAAGAGCTGCATTGACATTTCTCTCCAGTAAATGTCTTTCTTCCTGCTGAGATAAAAGCAATAATGCTGCAACCTAATGAGGAAAACAAAATTGAGCAGAAAGAAGAATAATTATTTCAAATCAGCTGCATAAATTGAACATCCAACCGACCAAATATTTACAGAGAACAGGGATATAGAAAGTAAATCATAGGGCATGAAATATATCACAGAACCTTTTCTTGCATGGCCTGTGCAAGGGCTTCAGATGTGTTGCCTTCTTTATGAGCCACAGTATCTAGTGCGCTTTGGTCAATTCTCTACAGCAGGTGATGAATGTAAAAATGTATAAATCAATAAACAAGAAATAGAAATTGCTTATATGAGATACAGTAGGACAAAAATTATTTTTGACCTTCTGATTCTGTTGAAGTATTTTCCTTAATGTTTTAAAATCTCATAACAAGTACAGGGACAAGAAGAATTATCAAATCAAACCAAAACAGAAGGCAGAGTGAAGGGCTTGTTGGTAAAAATAGGTAGGGTTAGCAATCCTCAATCTTTGACACAAACACCTATGTATTTTCTCTTCATGCTCAGATTGATGGAGGTTCAGTGCAATCTTTTACTGAATCTTTGTTCTGTGTTAAGTGAAAAAACTAGGAGAGGTTCAGTGCAATCCTGTATTGTATTAAGTGCATACTAAAAAACCATCCAGTACTTCAAAAAAAAGATTGGAGCACTAGTAATCTCTTGTCTATGAACAAAACTCTCAGTTCAAAAAGTTGGTAGAAAGTACTGGATATCAAAGGACTGAGGTATGAAAATATTCTTGAGAGGTGGATGCCTGACTGAAAAATAGATAATAAAAGCTGATCGCAAGGACGTTTAATCACTCTATTGACCCATTTTTCTTCTCAGATTATTAATTGCAAATTTTGGAGTTGGGTCTCGCATCAAATTGCAAAAGATCATTGGAGACAAGGTCAGCTTTAGCAGAGTGCTTCTCAGTTTCTATTTGCTAATTTCTCCCTGTGCCACTGTTTTATACTTATAAGAGAGCTTCTAATGGAGTCGAATTGGAATTTTGTTGCACCAAAATACTGCAATTGCAGCATTCCATGAGCAGGATTATGCCTATAACTATTTTTTAAAAAAGTTAGCAGACTAATATGTTTATCAAGAACTATTTATCTTGGTCAGGAAGCATTTGATGACTCTTCCTCCCAGCTTATTATCCCCCCACTACCTAGCTAGTGGCTTATTGGGGGCCCTGGCAGGAGGGCTGAGGCACCATAAACGAACCATTTACTATGGCAAGTACACAGGAAGTGATTCTTCATGAGCCTTAAGAATTTACTTGTGATGGGTGAAGCAAACTATTTCTATATGCACTGCAGATAAAGAGAGAGAAGATGAAGTACAATGATAGTAGCTAACCTACCTTGGGAGCCAAGTCCGGATCATCATCAGTACTCATATGCACATCTCGAAATTCATTTTCTTGTAGTCTTACAACTCTACAAGGCACCAAATCCTGTTCGCTGATCACATCAAATTGCTTGATCTTTTCTTCTACCATAGCAATAATTGATTTGATATGAGATCTTTCCTTGCTAAGTAAACTCGTGATCTGAACTCTATGGTGAGAATGGTAATGGTGTAATTCTGTTATCCCCTCCATAACCATTTTGTCCCAAAGAACCTGCAGAAAACGTCAACAAGTTCAGTTATTAGCAAAGGGATTTGATGATCAAATTTAGAAGTTCAAACATCAAGACATTAGTCTACCCACTTGCTTGTTTTCAAGTTCAAGAACTTTCTTCTTTAAGTGATTTTCAATTTCCAAACCCTATAAGCCACAACAAAATCCGTATTAAGCAAACACACAACATAATAATACAATTAAATAAAACAGACATTAACCAGATAATTTCATACCACTTGTATTTTGCTTTGAAGCTTATCCAGAGAGTTCCTCAGTGTCTCCACCTCTTCTTCTAACGCACTCTGTCTGATGAGAAGTTATTCAAGTTGCATGCAGAAACTATGAAGTAACTCTAGTGACTATTCAAATTCTTGTAAAAGCTGATTTAATTTCTGCTCTGTGTGGATCTAGGAAATTAATTAGACACTGTCAATTTCTTTCACCTAGCATACTTGCTTATGGATCTGGTAACATGCTTTGAATAACAAGTATTTGTGGCTTCTAAAATAGTGGGACAGCAATCCTAAACATAGGTACATCATGTATTAACACTAATGTGTATGATGGATACTCAAGGAACAAGCAAAAAATGAGGTCTTGAGAACTTACAATGTATTTAGAAGTCGAGGAATCATTATAACTCCACAACTCTTCTGAGTCATGTAACAGACATGCACATTTATTGTCCCAACTAGTATCCTCAAATCCCTCAAGAGAATGCTGCCTGATCTCGTAAAACTTGTTGACAACCTGTAAATGAAAGGTAAATAGGGACTAGAAGATGCATCCTAAACTTCAAAAGTACAACGAAATCTGAAGTTCACCGCACAAACAATTTCCATGTTTCAAGTAGTTCTTGGCACTATTTCCGGTAATCTATATGCCAGAAGTGTAAAGGTTTCAAGTACACTCTTGCTATTACCCAAGAACATGAAACAATTACCTTCTTGAAAGTCTCAATCTGCTCATCTTGCTTTGATAAATCACTCTGCAGTGTATCATTTACTCTCTTCTGTTCAAGAAAATCTGAACTAAGCACTTCTAACCTGCACAAAAAATTCTTTAATCATGAAAAGGTATTCATTCAACCACCAGCATCCTAACGATGCATCACATAACTACAAACCATAAAATCCCTTTGAAAAAAAAGAAAAGGTCACACATGATAAAAGATACACTATCTGTCAAAAAGTTTCACAAATGAAAAGTCATGATAGTCATGAAATCATGACCACGCAATGCCACAATCTTTTTCAACGATTAGGGAAGACTTTGGAAGGAACAAGACATCACTATAAACTATTTATTGCGTTCTTACATTTAACTTTTGATGAGAAAGTGGAACATGACAATGTTCGGATCCGTAGGAAGTGTAACACTCAAACACTAAGAAGATATGCACCATAATCTCCAGATTACATAATGCAACATAATAAGCAGTCAGTAGAGAATAACCTTTTAATTTTGCGCCTCTTAACACAAGAAAAATAGAGCATAAACATAACAAGTACCTCTTCTGAATTTCATTAAATTTCTGGGACATTGACTCCTCCTTCTCCTTTGCCTTTTCAGCCTGCCATCAACCATTATGGAGACTCAAAACCTTAAGAATATACACTCAGGAATACACTTATGAAAGGTTATGGGTAAGAAACCAAAGACAAACATATAATCAACAAATGTCAAAAAGATTTTTCATAACCTCCATTATCGAATTATCACGCTCAGCAAAAGCAGCAGCTACACAGCCTTGGAAAAACTTAACCTGTTTCTCTGCCTCCATGTTCTGGAAAAAAGGAAATGAAACAAGTCAGGACTAATGATGAAAGCAAAATTCCATCCACTGCAATCTAAACACGTGAAATATTTTGGAAAAGAAAACAACAAAGGGAATAGAAGCATTCCAAAAACATCATAGCTTGCAAAAACAACTAATCCTGTCACCAGCACAAATTGCTTGTAGGTGAAACCTATGTCATAACTTTGTTGTCATCAAGTTAGTATCTCCTCCAAAAGAAAATATGGTAATCAATCATGATAGATCCTCAATAAAGCTAACACAATAAATGACAATTGAAAGACAAAAGAATCATGAGTCTTTCATTTGATCAAATGTTGCTTTTAATGATGCTGAAGTATTGTCTATTCTCTCCTACTTGGTCAATGTTGCCATTTGGTAGTGTTTGATTCATTAATTCCCTCTGGTAGATGTTTGATGAAAATAATCTCAAGAAAAGAATGATTGACACCACATAAGAGGGCATGCCCAGATAAACCGGCACAGAGAGAGTGATAGACCAACCTTTGCAGCCTCTGCTTGGTGTAGTTTGGCCAATTGGGTCTGATGACAACATAGTAAACGCATAAGCCTATGATAGAAGGCCTCAATAAAAGTGACATAACGGAAAATGAATACAAAATTTATCTCACTTTGATTCGGTAAGCCTCAGAAAGCTCCTCTTGAAGATTAAGATTATCTCTTGAACAAGCAGCCAACTGCTTTTTCAAATTCTCAATCTCCTGCTCCAATCCAGCTGTCCTAATAGAGCAATAATTAATAGTACAGTCCTTACGTCCCTTTTCACTAGTAGCAACCTCGCAGAATCATAAAATGATAAAACCCTGATCCTATAAACAGAAAAAAAAAAAACATAAATAACTATACCTTTGAAAATGCATTCGAGTAGCGGCAGCAAGATAGCCAGGTCCAGCTTGCTGCATACACAATTGTTCTATATCTTTATGCAATTCACCACGCTCTACAAAACAAATATAATTCAATCATATCATGGAAAGTCATTCAATCACAATGGAAAAGGAGGCTATCTGCAGAATTGGGTTTCTTTAACTATCTAATAAAGTGCTGTATTTTAGATTCAGTGTGGTCTCCATGTCTAAGAACAAATAAGAATTCTTGAATTAGGGTTTAAATAATTGAACAGGGAATTCTAAAGAGAAAGCAGTATAGTGTAAGAGCACAACATCACTGCAGTTTTAAACAAGAAAAGAGCATCCTTTTGGACAGAGAGGAAAGAAAATGTAAGAGAGAAGAAAGATATTACCATGTTCCAATTGTTGGATTCGAGCAATCATGGACTCCTTGTCGTTTAAATTTGTATCCATCTCTGTTTGTGAAATAGGAGAAATTATACAGCAAAACAGAACTTGGAAAGGGAGAAAAGAAATTAAATTGATTACGAATATTTTTAAATTAAATGGATTTGATTATTACAGGTGACCAGAAGAGAAGGAGGGAGATGAACAACTGCAGAAGAAGGAAGGAAGGAAGGAAGACCTGAAGAAGTCAAGGGCAAGACAGGAATATAATAATCTCCCAAAGCAACAACAACCTTATGATTGGGTTTGTGCAATAATGCCTTTCTCTAATATTTTTCTTTTAAAAAAATATTTTTTAAAAAATTTAATTTTATTTATTTCAAATTAATTTTTTAATGTTTTCATATCATTTTGATATGTTAATATTAAAAATAATTTTTTTTAAAAAAATATTATTTTAATGTTTTTTTGAATAAAAAATACTTTGAAAAGCAACTACAACCACACTCTCGAACACCCCCTTAATGATGTATGAATTGGTGAGAGGCAATCACGCTTTTTAGATACAGTGTGTAGCGTTTCTCTGCGGTTAAACATTATCTTTTATGATGATGGGTGTGTTATGGATTATGGTTGTGGTTATTTTTTAAAAAGTTTTTTATTTGGAAATATATTAAAATAATATATATTTTTATTTTTAAAAAAATTATTTTTAATATCAGCGCATCAAAATAATCTGAAAACACTAAAAAATATTAATTCAAAGTAAAAAAAATAATTTTTTTAAAAATAATTTTGAAATGTAAAAATAAACAAAACCAATGTTAATAATGTTGAAAGCATTCCACCATCATCCTTTGCATGGCAGTCAGAAGCGTGTGAATAACGAGTATGTTTGGCATTGTGGTAGCAGTTGCTTTTCAAATAACTTTTCGTGCTGAAATGCATGCCAATGATTTTTTTTCATTTTTTAAAAATTATTTTTGACATCAACACATCAAAACGATCCAAAACATACAAATCATATTAAATTTTAGCAACAAAAATTTAAATTTTTTAGAAACACGGTTTGCACCGCGTTTCCAAACGGTTCGATATAGGAGCAGTTGGGTTTCAATGAACATTTTTTTCCCACTTTTTTTCAGGTTGTTTTGATATCAATTTTAATATATATATTTTATTATTATTTATTTTGTGTTTAATATTTTTAAGTTGTTTTTTTATTTTATTTCTTGTTGTTTTTTTATTTTTCTATTTAATTTAATCCTTATTTTTTATTGTTTTTTATTTCGTTATTTCATCTTTTTTATCTATTATTTTCAAAAATAAATAAATTTTTTTATCATCTCAGGTTATATCGATATTAATTTTGGTTTTTATTCTTTTGATTGATATTTATTTTATTTTTAATATTTTTTAAGTTGATTTTTTTTCAATTTCATTCCTCACCATCTATTTCATTTAATTTTTTATTTAATTCAATTCACATTCTTTTTATTTCTATTTTATTTATTTATTTTTATCATTTTCTAATTTATTTTTTCAATTTTTTCCCTTAACATTATATTTCATTTAATTTTTGTATCGAATTTGGTTCTCAATTTTTCTATTTTTTTATCCTTTATTACTTTATTTTATTTTTCAATTTAGTCTCTCATTATTTTTTTCATTTTGTTTTTATATCAGATCTGATCATTGTTATTTTTATTACTATTTTTTAAAAAAAATTGGATGATTAGAAGTTTTGTTTCATGAATTTTTTTGTGTTTGTCTTTTGTATAGTAATATCGATCTCATGATCCTTTGTCACAGATTTCAAATATTAACCCAACTTAACTTTTTTTTTTAAATTTTTTATTATTTATTTTTTAATTTCATTATTTAACATTAGGTTATTAGACTTTGAGCTCATGATTTTTTTCTACTTTTCTTTCTGTGGGGTTATTCCAATTTTATATTCCTGGTCACAAATTAGTCGAGTGAGACCTTGAAAATTGATTTTTTTTTAATATTCATCTTTCATCATTTAGTTTGCTTGAGAGTGATCTCTTTTGTTTTATTCAATTTATTTTATACAGAATTATTTCAATCTCATGACTGAGATGTAAATTTGCCATGCAGACTCGAGTTAGTTTTTTTTTTTATTCATTTTTAAATTTTAATTTTTTTCAATTCATCCTTCAACATTTACTTTACTGGTAATTGAGTTTGAATATCTTTAATTTTATTTCCTATGAGATTATCTTACTTTCTTTTATTTTTTTGTTTTATTATCAAATAAAATTATTGAGATGTTTTAAGTATATATATAGAGGGTGAATTTTCATAATAATGGTAAGTGTTTATTTTTTTATTAGTCATTAATGTTTTCTTTTTAGGTTTTTTTTAATGTGTAATTGGTTTTTTTAATTATATTATTAAATTAATCAAGTTATTGAATCCATTCGAATCAATGACTCGGTTCCAAATTTTCTTACTTATTTAAAAACGTTATCATTATTTAAGCATCCTTTTATAACATTAGTATAGCCTGCGATTTAGCATAGGTCATCTATCTAATAATTATTTATATTAAGTAATATATATTAATTTATACATATTTTAAAGTTTATATAATTTTTATTTTTATTTTTACATATTTTTTATTTTATTTTATTTTATAGATATTCAAAACATATTAACTATAGAATAAAATTGTCAGGACTCACGACTCCACGAGGATTAGCTGTGTCAATTGAATAAATGAATTATAAAATGACAAATAGATATTTCCCCGTTTAAAGATATTGAAGTTTTCCTTACAAATTTGTATATAAAATTGATGTAAATAAATACTTGGTCAAGAAATTAATTGAGGAGACCCGATTCTGCCAATAGCAGGACTGGAAGTTGATATCTCAAATAAAATTTACTTGTATTGGACAGATGGTTTCACGTTTATGATTCCATCAAAGATAAACAATTCAAGAAGCCTCGTAACCAAGCAAGCTCTTTGGTCTAAAACTGAGCTAGTTTTTGATATTTTGATGATGTTATGATGATGTCTCTGAAAGCCTAGAACAAACTTGGCTTTGTTGATAGGGTAATCATGGAACCATTAGAGAAGGATCCTAAGCATGTAGTTTGGAGAAGATGCAATCAGATCATGAAGTCATGGATCCTCAATTCAATCAATCAAACCCTGATCAATACTATAATTTTCTCTAACACAACTGCTGAAGTATAGTCAAATCTTAATGAACAATTCTCACAAGAAAATCTTTCTCGTATTTTTGAACTCAAACAACAAGGGATCGCTGAGCATCGACAACAACAACAATCTATAGCAGTCCACTATACAACACTCAAGTCCTTTTTGGGATGTGTTAGGATCGTACATGTAATTGTGCAAGTTTGAAGCAGAATGAGGAAATGGAAGAGCAAGAACAAATCCTCAAATTCCTCATAGGGTTGAATGAGCAAGAACAAATCCTCAAATTCCTCATAGGGTTGAATGACACATACTCTTCCATCATGGATAAATTCTTTTGATGCAACCTTTTCCCAATATCAGAAAAATTTACTCACTCCTACTCTAAGAAGAAAAATAGTGATAACTTGTTGATGCTCATGACAACACTATTCACGCCATGCATGTGAAGTGAAGCATAAAGAACACAAAGAATAGGTAGCTTATAAACAACAAAGGAAAATACTTGTATTGCACACACTGTAAGGGGGATACACGCATACAATTGACCATTGTTATTACTTCATTGGTTTTCCACCAAGGTATAAGTTCCATGGCAAAACAATTTAGCTACCAAACAGGAACAAACATTTCACAGCTAATAATGCTCGCGAAATGACCAAACCTATCAAGGCAAAGAATGCAAATCAGTACTTTCATGAAATCACAGAAGAGGAATACAATCAAATAAGGACTTTAATTAGTAAAAACCAATTTTGTGGCAATGTGACAGGTAACCACAATCCCAAATATTATACGGCTTAGGTTATTGATGGTGGTGCAAGTTACCATATATCCCCATTCTCTCATTATTTACATCAAATTAACACCTTACCATAACATTATTTGTTTGCCTAATGGCTCACAAATAGACACTTTGTCTATTAGCTTAGTACAATTCAAACTTATTCCTTAAAAATGTCCTTCATGTACCTTCCTATCGAGTTAATTTACTACTGGTTAGTAAACTTACTCGTGATTTGCATTGTGTCATCATTTTTTATCCTAGATTTTATGTCTTATAGGACCTAAAAATGATGAAGATGGTTATCCTAGGGAAGGAGCATAATGATATCTACTACCTGTCCAAACACATAGCCATTCACCATCAGAAATTAAAGCCAACACCATCTCTACCATTCTAAATTTATAGCATTGTCGCCTAGAGCATCCCTCAATTATATTATTATAATTTTTATCTAAGACAATTTCTAATATTTTTTCCATCTTAATAAACATTTTGAGACTTGTCCTATGGTAAAAAAAAACAAACAAACTAGATTGCCTTTCAATTTAAGTTTAATTTCATCACATGCACCTTTTGATCTCATACATTATGACAGTTAAGGTCCCCAACGCATTCATTCACATTTTAGTACCCATATTTTTAACTATTATAGACAATTTCTTACGCTACACTTTGATACATTTCATGACGTTTAAATTAAAAACACAAGGTTTACTAAAATCCTTCATCATATTTGTCAAAACAAAGTTCCAATGTACTATTAAACAAGTTAGGGTAGACAACAGGAATGAGTTCATTTCAATGTGACCTTTTTTATTTATTGACATAGGAATTTTTTTTCAACATTCTTGTTCAACAGCGCCACAACAAAATGAAGTCGTAGAGTGTAAACATCATCATCTCTTGAACATTGCTTGTGCTTAATAATTCCAAGCTCATCAACCACCTACATTTTAGAAGGGAAAACATTCATACTGCTGCATATATAATAAACAAGTTACTTATATATATTCTCTCCAAAAGCACACCATATAATAAGCTTTACAACACCACAACCTCATTATAAACATATGAAAGTATTTTGTTATCTATGTTATACCACCAACACTAAACTCTTATACAAGTTTGATTACAAGTCATACAAGTGTATTTTTATAGGGTACCCATTTAGCCAAAATGCATATCACCAATATGATCTTTCTACTAAAACCTTTTTTTTCCAGTTGTGATGTGGACTTTCATGAAACAATATTTTTATTTTTTACTCAACCCAAAGATACACAAACAGGCTACCCAAACCCCTCAATCCTACCTTTGACACATATTAACCCATACTCATCGGCCCTTCACTCATGCCATATGCACCAACTGAACTAACAACAATACCTTCATCATCAAATATTACAACATCATCTAATACTTAGCCCTACATATTCCATAACAACACCCGGCCTAACCTTATTGCTTTATGTTCATATGATAACACTATACTAGCACCAAACTATCTGCAACTGCAACTTTCTGAATCAATACCCCATGCACTCTACATGCCCATGCCAATAACCACACCACATGTTGTTCTCTGATATAGTTAACATGAACATCATCCACCATTACACCTTCAACATTACCATTGTTACAATGCTATCAGGCTTCCCCCTAGGTCATTGTCTTTTTGTCTAGGTACTCATAATCTTTTATCTTTTTTTTTCTTATGATCATTTATCTATATCTCATCGTTGTTTCGCCACTAGTTTTTTTGCCCATAGTGAACCCAAATCCTTTGCACAAACTGATTTTGACTCAAGATATAAGAAGGCTATGCAAGCTGAATCGACATCTCATAATCAAAATAATACATGGACTTTATACCCCTTACCAATGAGTAATGCTTACTTGTTGTTGTGCGATATTAGTCCTTACATTAACTCGACATCTAAGATGCTTTCACGAGGATTTGGATGAAGAAGTTTACATGCTATCTTCTTTTGGACTTCTTAAATAGGGGGCGAATATGGTATATCAACTTTAAAAGTCGTTAGACAGTTTAAAGCAAACACCACACAGTTGGTTTTCAAAGTTTTCAACAACCATCATACGAGCTAGCTTTCAAAAATATAAGGCAAACTATTTCATGTTGGATAAGGTATGAGGTGTTTCTTTTACAATAGTATTACTTTATATCGATGATATGATCATCACATGAAATAACAACACAATTAAAGAACTTAAGAGATTTTTATATAATAAGTTTTGGATCAAAGAATTAGGCCATCTCAAGCACTTTAAAATTAAAATTGCATACTTAAAGCAAGGCATTGCTATTTCTTAATGTAAATACGCTCTGGATATATTTGACGATGCATGTATGATTGGAGCAAAACCAACTAAATTTCTAATAAGATAAAATTAAAGGCTCGTACCTTCAAATGGAGAAATACTCAAAGACCCATCACAATATAAACACCTTATTAGTCACCTCATATACCTCACCATCACAAGCCCAAACATCACCTTCTTGGTTTATGTTCCCATCCAATTTATGTAACAACCAAGGAAACCCCATTTCGAGACAGCATATTGTGTCCTACATTACTTTAAGAAAGCACTAGGTCAGGTGTCTTATTCCTATCACATGGTAAGTTGTAATTGAAAGGATATTGTGACATTAACTAAGTAAGTTGCCTAACAACCAAACGATCTGTTACAAGTTTTTGTGTCTTTCTTGAAGGGGCACCCATATCTTGGAAAAGCAAGAAACAATCAATCGTGTCACATTCCTCAGCAGAATTAGAATACAGATTCATGGCCTCTTTTACTTTTGAATTATTGTGGCTCAAACACCTTTTGCAAGACTTGTGAGTAATACATTTACTATCGGTCTTCTTATATTGTGATAACCAGGCTGCCCTACATAATACAACCAACCTCGTGTTCCATAAATGCAAGAAACACATTAAATAAACTATCACACTGTGCATGAGAGAACATAATCAGACTTACTCAAGACAACTCATGTTTCTTCAGCTCAATAGATAATAGACATATTCATTAAGCCACTTAACAGCTCATTGTTTCATACTCTCATTCTCAAACTAGGAACTTTAGACATCCACATTTTAGCTTGAGAAGGCATGTTAGAAATCAGAGATTGTAATTACAGTAATTAGGTCCTAGACTTTAGATATTTGTTTCACAATTTACTTTTTAGACTAGATGTTATTCCTTTATAAACACATTAAATGAGTTGTACAAAAACAAGGAAATAAATAGAAGCTTTTCTTATTTCTTTTCTTTAATATCAATTTTATAAAGATTGCTTTTCAAAATATTTTTTTTTCTTAGAAATGAATTAAACTATTTTTTTTATTTTTTACAAAATTTAAATTTTGATATCAGTATATCAAAATAATCCAAAAACACCAAAAAAATAATTTAAAGTAAAGAAAAAATTAAAAATAATAATTTAAAAACATGGTTGAACAACAAAAATAAACATCGCCTAAACCCGAATGATTGTGATGTTTGTTATGAGTATTGTTTATGACCACCACCTAATCATTACCATTAGATTCCTTAATAGAGTTTGATGAGAAACATTGGTCATGAAAAAATAGACACACAAAAGAAAAGACAGGAACAAGGAAACATTCACTACGCTTGTGCCTTTTTGGTAATGTGATGCAAAATACTTTTTAAAAGTATTTTTTGATTAAAAATGTTTTAAAATTTTATTTTTTTAGAATTTTTTTTTGATATCAATACATCAAATTATAAAATAATATTTTTTAAAAAATTAATTTAATGCTTTTTGAAACAAAGAGTTCTCTAAAAAAACATAAGTTAATACTATGCCAAATAGACATTTAGGGTGCGGCTAACTTAGTTCCTTTTGTTTATATTGCCACTCCAGTATATTTCTTTATTTGAAATTGAAAAAAGTACCTATAAAAAGCCAATACATGTTATCACTTTTTAAAAAAAAAATGTTAAAAATAATCTTAGTACATATGCTTGTAAATCAAACCTTCTTATTTGTTTGTCATATGCTACGCATAATGATGTTTCATTTATTGAGTTATATTTTATTTTTTAAAATTGTTTTATATTTTTTTTATTCAAAAAAGAAAGCAAAATAAAACTTAAAATGCATAACATATTTGAAGGGTAATTGAAATGAATAAATCAGTTACATGTCAAAGGTTTTATAGACGAATTATAAAAGCAAAATAATATCTCTTAATTTTTGGATATCTAAAATTATTTGTATTAACCACTTAATAAATTATATAATAAATTGCAAAATCATATAGAATATTAACTAAAGAAAAAATAAATTTAGTTAATGTAAAATAAATTCTATTGTAACTTTTAAATTTTTAAAATATTCAAAACACATAACAAAACCTAATTGAAAATGAAAATACCACATGAAAAATAGACTCGCCCAAGGCTAAAATTAAAAAATAAGCATGCTTTCAGAGTTTTGTAAAAAAAAAATGTTATGAAATCATATATTGTACATGAATGTCTATTTATCTTCCTTCTTTTGCATCTTCATGTTCATTCATCATCTCCAAAATCATATGAACTCTACATCTTCTTATTATTTTTAGGCTTACAAGTATTAATGTATATTAGACTATAATTAGGAGCAGTGTTGAGATGATATTATGTACAACTATATTTACAAGATGATATGAAATAATAATGCTCTTTCTTTGTTTCTCTAATATCTATTGTTTTTATTTATTATGTTTACTCTTTATTGAGTATATTGCTTGCTTCTAAATATATTGTTTTATAATATGTTATCAACACGATTGCTCCTTGTTCCTCATCTTGAAACGGATAAGCATATTTGATTTGTGAATAAAAAGTAGAAGGTATGTTTATCTACTTAATATCTACTTAATTGTTTTCCTTCTGGTTATTTAAATGAATTTTTTTCAATTCATAACAAATTTATTCAATATCTTACCTAATGTTTGTTCAATATTTATTATAATGTTTAAACCAAATTTCTAGCAATTTTGATATTTTTTCATGAATGAACCATGACAAATCTTGCCAAAATTGAGTTTGTGGCACTTTATAATACGGGTAAAAATTATTTATCATGGTTCCTTGATGTCAAAATCCATCTGGATGTCATGGGTTTGGAGACACCATTAAAAATAGATATGGAGCATCTAGTTAAAATAAGGCAAAAGCCATGATTTTTTTACGTCATCATCTTCACAAGGAGCTGAAAAATTGAGTATCTCACAATCAAAGATCCCCTTATTCTTTGACAAAACTTGAAATAAAGACATGACTATCAAATGATAGTTATTCTCCCAAAAGACTGTTATGATTGGACATATTTATGATTACGAGATTTAAATCGGTAAGAGAATATAATTTTGTAATGTTTAATATCAATTCTAAAATAAAATTATATGGAGATAATATCATCGATGGAGATATGTTAGAAAAACATTCTCTACTTTTCATGCCTCGAATGTGCTCATATAACATCAATATAGAGAACGAGGTTTAAAGAAATACTTTGAACTGATTTCATGTCTCCTTATAGGTGAACAAAATAATGAGCTTTTGATTGAAAATCATGAAGCATGACTAACTGGTTCGTCTTCATTCCCTGAAGTGAATGCCATGAGATATAATAATAATTATGATCATGGTCATATTAGAGGTTATAGACGTGACCTTGGGCGAAGACGAATTAATTTCCACAACTATAATGGTCATAATTCTAACAAACCTTCTCATAATAAGGAGAAACAAGAAAAAAAATGAAGAATATAAATAGCATGGATACTAAGAAGATATAAAATATTTGTTATAGGTGTGGAATAAATGGACATTAGTCACGTACCTATCATACGACAAAACATCTTGTTGGTTTATATTAGTCCTCATTGAAAGGAAAGGAGAAGGACATAGAAATAAATTTTGCTCGCCCACATCAAGATAATAATGATATTTATTTTGACCACTTAGATATGACATGCCTTGATGTTGCTGATTTCTTTGAGCAAATTGATGAGAAAGTTAATATTTCTTGTAATGATAATAATTAGTTAGTTAAATATAACAATGTTAGAATTTAAAATTATGTTAATATTTTGGGTGTGTTTCTTTTATGCTAGTATATTTCAATATATTTTGGTTTGTTCCTTTTATGATAGCTTATTTAATGTAAAGGATTGTGTTATAATAATTTTCATGTGCAACTTTAAGATCTATGTCGTTTCATGAATTTATTATATATTTATTCCTTTTTATGAAGAAAACATGGATTTGCATCATATTGTAAATGAGTCCAATATCAGTGGCGAAGATATATGTTCAGTAGATGCAACGACACACACCATTCTCACACATAAACAATATTTTTCAAATCTAAGAATGATAAAAGCAAAGTGAATACAATAGCAAATTTAACAAAGTTGATTGAAGGCTTTGGAAGAGCCAATAAATGCTTTATAGAGGAACAAGATTTATAATTGATAACACTTTATTCTCTGCATGAGAAATCTGTTAAGTTTCAAGGATATATATCATAACAGATATCATATTGAGACTGCCAATGACAATGGCATATAATATCTTTATATTATATCAAATATCTCTACTAAAAATTAAATATTAGACAAATTATCTGTTTTATCTTCTGGTTTGTACTAAACAAGTATTAGTACAATTAAAGTCAATGCAATAATAAACCAGAAGTTCAATAAACCAAATAATTTTACTATGTGGCATGCTTGGTTAGACCATCCTAGATCAATTATGATGCAAAGAGTTATTGAGAATTCTTATGTTCATCCATTAAAGAACTAGAAGATTCTTCAATTTAAAGAATACTCGTGTGCTACTTATTCTCAAAGCAAACTTATTATTAGACCATCACTAGCTAAAGTTGTGATTGAATCCCCAAGATTTCTATAATTTATTTAATGTGATATTTATGGGCCTATTCACCTACCATGTGGACCATCTAGATATTTTGTGGTTTTAATAGATGCATTTACTATATGGTCATATGTGTGTTTATTATCAACTCGCTACCTAACATTTGCGAGATTACTTGCTCAAATTATTAGATTACAAGCATAATTCCAGATTATATAATCAAGAGAGTTCATCTTGACAACGTTGATAAATTCTCTTCCCAAGCATTTAATGATTTTTGCATGTCACTTGGAATAAACATTGAACATCTTGTTGCCCATGTCCATACTTAGTGCCACCACCTATTTTTAGGTTATTCCCCAAAATAAAAAATAAAAATAAAAATAAAAATAATAATAGCAAAAAGACTGATATTTTAGCAAAAAGCAAGCTTGAAAGATTTCAAATATAGAGGAAAATCAAACTATAATTTTGAAGGAATTGAGAGCTTAATTATACCTCATTGTGCCTAAAATTAGAGAGACATTATAGATTCAAGATCAAATTAAATCATTATTGGATGAATATGCATAAAAATTAAGTCTAAGGATATAATTATATTTTTAATAGGCTAATTTGATTTAATCGTAGGCCAAATTAAAAGTTTAATTATGTTTAAGAATTAATTTGGATCAAATTAAAGGATTTAATTAAGTGCAAAGACTTAATTATACTTTAAATGGGTCAAATTAATTTTATTAGGAACTTAATTGGTGAAAAACTAAGTTTGAAAGCCTAATTTGGGCTTAATTAAGAAAATTGGAATTTCAGAGGACTAAACTTAATTTTTACAAAGTTAATTGGTTGAAATTAGGGGTAAAAATCACAAGAAAATTAAAGTTTATGGTCAATTAAAGGCTAAATTAAATTTTTTTGCAAACAATGACCTTTTTAAAAAGGGCGTCGAACTCTAAGGATTCAAGTAATTGAAATTAAGGGTGAAATTGAAGAGATATGAAAGTTTAATGGTCAATTGAAGCTCAATTTGCATAAATCCAAAACTAATGACCAAATTGAAAAGATGTTAAAATTTGGGGTTAATGTTGAAGTTTGACAAGGGTAAAATTGTATAAAATTAAAAGTTCTAGGCCAATCAAGTGTGTAATTGGAAGGAATCAAAAGTCGGACGACCAAATTGAACTTGAGCTAAATCCATAAATCAAAACCCTAAGCCAAAATTGCGTCGTTTTGATTAAAAAAAAACAACCAGATGACAAGTCTTCTGGTCACTGTTCATCTTCTTCTTTTTTCGCCCGAAAAACCTTCTTAGGTGGCTACTTTTCAGGTGTATTTAATGCTTCGTTTTTTCACCAAATTTGACAAAACATACACCACCATGATGGCCACTTTGAGATCCTTTTGGGCTAAATCAAGAGTCAGGATTTGTTTCCAATAAAGACAAAATGTCCTTCTTTCATTCTCTTTAAATAGAGGTGGATTCCATGTATTGAGGATGAAGAAATTGGAGGACAAAGTTGGCCAAAAATCAGCCTCCTCTTTATTCTCTTTTCTGCCATTACATTCCTCTTCTCCTTCACCATGTGCTTAACCACGATGACCTCATCATCGGCTCCTCCACCATGAGCCACTAGCATGACTACCAGTCGGCCACCCCCACGTCTAGAATAGCCACTTCTAGCTCCTTTCTCTCTGCCACAATCTTTTCCTCCAATAATCTCACCAACTTAATTCTTCCACTAGCGTCACCTTTATGCCACCATGAGCCACCAGTCGGACCTTCAATCCACCACCAGCTCTCTTTCTCTGGCTA
Organism: Populus nigra; assembly: GCF_951802175.1. Classification (NCBI taxonomy): domain Eukaryota; kingdom Viridiplantae; phylum Streptophyta; class Magnoliopsida; order Malpighiales; family Salicaceae; genus Populus; species Populus nigra. Next base: position 20,046,927 of record NC_084852.1, read on the forward strand.
GGTAAGCCTTCTCCTTCCTCTTCTTCTCCTTCTTCTCATCCACCCCCATTGTAGTCGTTGCATGTAGAATTCATTCTGCATGCAACGACAAATTAATTAACATGGTCGTTGGGTTGGGCCAACAACCATATGGGCCTGGGCTAGACCTGTTGTAGCCCAGCCTATATGGCTGGGCCGAGTCTAGCCTAAACAAAAAAAGGTTGTTGAGCCGCTATTCGGCCCATCCTGACTGAGTCGGGCTGGACTTGTTTCAGCTCAGCCCGGAGGGCTGGGCCGAGTCCAGCCCAACATATATTTAATAATAATAATATTTAAATATTTAAAAAAGAGAAAAAAATTTCAAATTTTCAAAAGGGTATTTCAAAAATATTTATGGTCCCTCGCATGTTTTTCCAACTATTTTGCATAATATCAGGTAGTAGATTTACACTATAAGTTATAAATCCGGTATTAAAAATACCCGATTTTCTCCGAAACTTTTCTTTTAAAAAAATCAAAATTCAAAAAAAATTAAATTGATTTCCTCTTTCCAAAAACAAAAAAAAATATTTTATTTTCGTGTGGCCAAATCCTAAAGGTTTTTCATGCATATTTTCTAAAGATAAAATCATATTTTTATTATTTTTTAATGCAAAATGGATATTATAATCAATTTATGATTATCCATTAGGGTTTGGCTAAAATACAAAAAACCCCATAACAATTATTTTGTTACTTGGAATGCCAGGACTTAACTATATCCAAGAAATAAATAAGTTTGGCCATTATAATGGTTAGGATTTAACCTGATAAGGTAGAAACTTCCTCTCGAAGGGAGATCTACCTTGAACCTTAGACAAGATTGAATGACAAAAATGCGACTTATAATAACAATCCAACAACAATGCAACTTACTTTAGATAGGGTGCACTAGAGTGATGTGTCTTCCTCTTACACAACCAGTCCCTTACCCGGATTCTCGCAGATCATAGATTTTCTAGTAATCATAATACTAGATGGTGACTCATGAATCTTATAATCATAATTTTATGATTAAATCCAAAACCTCTTTTCACCATCACTCGAGAGGCAAATCCGCCGTGCACGCTGCGACACTTAGAATGGTCTTACTGAATCATCTATTAAATGCCTCCAGTTAATTACGAGGCCATTACTCATGAAAACAAAACTTCTTGTCTCTGTTTGGGACCATGATAAAAAGAGAAGCAAATCTGAAAATCAAAACAAAATAAGAGAAAAACTAATATTTCAATATTAGAGGATGGGATTGAAAAAAAATGAGGATCAAATGCTACACAAAAAAATAAATAGGAAAATAACATTAATTGATTCAAGGGTAAAAATGAAAAAAAATCAAACATTTGACAAAAGAAATCAAACAAAAATCTAAAATCAAAAGAAAGAGGATGAAACATGAAACCAAAACAAAATAAAAGGAAAAATAACATTTCAATTAAAGATGAAATAAAAAAAATTTAAAGTTCACAAAATAAAGTAAGACAGAAATCATATAATCAAAAGTAAAAGGACTGAGTCAAATAGCAAGATAAAATAAGAGGACAACATGGTAGCAAGACAAAATAAGAGGACAATAGACATGTTTTTCAAGGTAAAGAGAGGAAAAAAAGAGGAAAGAAGGAAAACGTTACCAGAGTCGAACCGCCTATTAAATCACCACATGCACCATCTCATTTGGAAAAGGACATATTGATCTTTCTAACGTCATCTTGGATGGGCAGTTTCCAGGCTTAACACAATGGCGCGTGAACAAAATGCACCAACAAACTTTCTTCTTTAAATATTTTTTGAAAAATACCAAATTATCCTTGTCGTGATTCCATTGCTAAAAAAAACCAAAATAAAAGGATGAACAAGCTTTTAAATCCTAGTTTAAATTTTTTTGATTAAAAAAGTAACTGAGTAAATTTACTATTCATTTTGCAAAAGATGAATGAGCCCTCGTATCCTAGTTAACATATATTTGGCAGCAAAGTAAATTTAATGAGTTTTTCTAAACAAAAAAACAAAATCACCCCAGTATCAAAGCAATTTTTTTTTTAATTTCAAGAACATCTCGGTCATTATACTATACAATTAAAAAGAGAAAGACATCCTAGACTATAATAAAATAATAATAACTGATTAGTTCACACCCCCTGAGGCGTAGTGATTTCTCCACCTCTTTTAGTTTTTTGTTTTCTTAATTATTTTGCACTGGGACAATTGAAGCAGCAAGATAAGAAGCACATGACAAGAAATGGCTAATGTGTAAAATGATGAGTGAAATAATTCGAACACAATGGCCAAAAACATCTACATTATTTACTCACATCATTGATCAATTTAATACAAGCATGGAGAGGACTAAAGTAAAAAAACAATCTCTCCTGGTCCAAATCCCACTGCCTCATTTTCATACACTGTAAATGCTCCTGTTATGTATTTTTCAACAATCCTACTGGTAGTAGATATTGACAAAAAAGTAGAAACTGAGGAAATGAAATTGACAAATTCTGATTCAAAATTTTCCCCAGAGTGAGCTGCCTTTGCAATCTAACAAACTACCAGGATCCAGTACAGGTCAAAGCAGCATAGATCCTCCAAATCGGCCTTTAAATATTTACAGAAAACAGTGTCAGCAGACTAGTGTGGATCTCAGTGTCCATCAAGCTCTCCGTTGACCTTTTCAAAGATTTCCATCAAGATCGAATCGTCTGCACATATTTGCAGAGCAACTTCATTCAGAATATCAAAAAAAAAAAAAAGGGGTAAATTCTTAAAGATGCACTGAAGCATTTAGCTGCAAAAGAAGCACGGGGAATTAATAATGCATCATTACACTGAAAGATTGCCCAGAGTAGATCCATGCAAACCAGCCAGTCAAGTAATAAGCAATTCTAAAAACAATTCTGGAAGTGACTAATACGTGTGATTTTTTTTTTTACTTTAAATTTCAAAAGCAAATCAGCTAATTATTTTGTTACAGAACCACTTATAAAGGGCTGGCTTCTCAAACATTTCAAAACAAATCATTCAGAAAAGATGCAGTGATAAAGTCTACCATCTTGGGGGTGGTCCTCCCTTTCAGTGTCTTCCTAGCTGTTTCAGCAAATGCTTGTGCTGCCTCTGCGTCAGCTTCTGCTGTCTCGGCCTCCCTTGTTGCCTCTTCAGCTACTGCTATGGCAGCTTCTGCCTCCGCAACTGCTCGAGCTGCTACCTCAGCAGCCTGTTCTGCAGTCATAGTCCTCATCCTGCCCAGATCCAAATCAATCTGAGACATTGTAAACATATTGAAACCATCCCTTTCAATTTTAGGAGAGATCCTCTGTCTTCCTTCCAATAGTAAGGGAGGAACCCTTCTTCTCTCTGCAAACACTGAAGTAGGTGCAATTCTATACTTCCGTTTAACCTGCAAAAATACAAAGCAGCTGGGTGAGATCCAACATTAAGACAATCAAAGTACAATTAACGAGAAAGTATACCAACATGGTGACAGAGTATTTATTTTTCTAGCTGAAGCAGGATTTACACAAACTAGACATTCAACTCAGCTTAAAATCTTTTTTCGGACTTGAATTTTAATGGGAGATGAAAACATAATTGAAGAAAGACAATATATAATGTTGTGGATGATACAGATCCTCTCACTGACTTCCTTATACCCCCAAACTTCAGGAAATTACTGAGCATAAAAAATAACTAGCAACTAACAAAAGCAAACCTCTAGATCTTTAACATCATCTAATGTGTCCAGCTGGTTATCAATAATAGTCGGTCATAATCCATGTGTCTAAATGCATCACTAAATGTTCAATTCTGATCCAAAAATAGCTTTACTTGTAACAAATAAAATTATACAGGAGACATTTGAATTAACAGCATTTAATATTCTACGCCATTTAATTGCAAGCATAGCAATTACTAGTGTCGAATAAGTTACCATTACACCACAATCTTGGAACATAATTACCTTAATCAGTTTACCATTAGCTGCCAAATACTTCAATTTCGCTGATAATATCCTCTTAAAGTCATTTGGTGGCCAATATTGTTCCTAAAAAATAATACAGGAAGGTAAGCTAATTAAAAAATAAACTTCTTAACGTGAAATTATATAAAAGACACAATATTTGCTGCAGAATGATACCTTCAACATGATATGGCCAAAAAAAGGGAATGACAACAGCAGAAAATGTCAACAAAAATATTACATTGCCCAACAAATTGTTATTAGCACCTGTCCTGGATATCATCCTGGCTGGAATTTGTTGGCTCACCATATTATTAGTCGTGATGAGTGAGTAATTGCAATATAAAAGGGCAGTAGGTTTTACATTTATTTTTATTGCATTATCAAGTCGGGCAAGGGCAATCTGGTGTAAATTGCTCTAAAATTATTATAAAACAGTGATATATATATATTCCTTGAAGCAGAAAAGTTAAAGTAGGACCCTTGGTATTGTTTGGCTTCAGACAAGCTATATGATAGAACCTTCTTAAAATAACCAATAATTGTTTATCTCTGTATGAGATAAATAACAGAGAATTGTCTGAAAACCATCAAGTCATGTGGATCAATCAAATTTGAACAAAATCCAACTCTGAAATGATTGAACAATAATAATAAAAAAGAAAAAAGCACCTCAACCTTCTGTCTAAATTGTTGAAGCAATAGTGGTATTGCCATTTTTGTATTGCCTCTTTTAAAACTTAAATTTGCAGATTTTGTGTCTAATTCTTAAATTAGCAGTTGCATTAATAAAGGCTCATGCTACTTTTAAGTTGGATCTACTACAGCAGCATTTACAAATGGAAGAGTACCTCAATGTATGAAGCAATTGCTGTCTTATGTGAGCCCCCAGGCTCCTTCAAGCTAGTTATTGCCTCCATTATAAGATTATCCAGCCTGCAACAATGGCTACTGTTTATCAAAAGTCATAAAAAAGGTGAATAATATCTAACAGTTACTGATTGTGCTTCATATAACCAACAATGGCCACATGCACTAAAAATTCTTCAAGGTCAGATAATGAAATTATAACAGGAAAAAAAATCTGAAGTCTCAAACACACTAAACAAACAGTTAAAAGAAGCTAATAAAATGTGACACAAGAATGATAGCTAATGGGTGGCCAACGAATACAAGAGAAAGTACGAATTCAGTGATAAGTGCTTGGTTTCTTCTTTTTTTCTTTTTCTTTTTTTGCTGATAAAAAAATGTCCAACCTTACAGTAGTTCTCTTTGGATTAGCAACCAGCAATGCACCACTGCTAACTGCAAAAGGCTTGGCATCTGAAATATCTTCATCGGTTTGACCAACAGCCATAGGGTTCTCATCCTGTCTTAGGACATGGTGCACCATCTTAGGTGCTAACTTAGGCTTCTCTCTTGATCCATAGCCATTTACCATTACACTTATGTTTCTCCATTTGTCCTACCCACACAAAACACCAAACAAATCTATCACCCTGAATTGCATCATAAAAACATAAGACAAACTTCTGATCCCACAAATTCACTAAATTGATCAATCAAATAGCGGAACATCTAAAGCTTACAGCAAATTCTACAAACATGAACGCCCTCCTTTAAAAGATATGCTTAAGCAAGCTAACCTTAAGATCCACATTCGAACGCAGATACAAGACGCCACTAAATTCTGGATCTTTAAGAATCGTGCGCCATTTTCCAGCTCCATGCTTAATAACTCCAGCTTTTAGCGCTGCTTCTTCTTCTGCTGTCCATTTCTGTTTCGGTGCACCCATCAAGCGTACCAACAAATAAACTCCTCAGACACACCTATCAATTACCAGTACGTCATATAAGCAAATGCAAAATAAAAAAAATCAGGAGAGACAAATTAAACCATCAACAGACAACACAATCAAAACCCGCAAAAAAATAAAATTGATTCTAGAAATCAAACAATCCTCGTCCATGACATGTACAGCTACTCCTAACATTTTTTTAGCTCAAAGCATACGAAATGGAATTTCCATGCATATCTTAACTAATTGAACAAGCATGCTATTGATCTGATCAGAAAAAATTATATATACAAAAAATATCGAATTTCCATAATTCACATACAAACCAAGTTTTTCTAGCTCAATTTTTATTCAATTTCACTTGCTCACCAAAATTACCAACAGAAATCATTGAAGTCTAGCAAAAATATAATTCTCCAAAAGAAACCCGAAAAGGAACACAGATTCTCAATTCTTATTGAAAATCGCCGCTTAACAGCATCACAGAAATGAGAATTGAAATCGGATTCCGAAAACAGAGCGACGGTATTGAAATAGTAGAGAATTAATGACCACGAATCGATGCTATCATCTAACGAACCCTAAACCGGTTGGAAGATTTTTTAAATGACTGAAATATCCTTGCTGAATAGAAGAGAGTTTTTCTATGTTTTTTATCAAAACATTCTGTAGCTTCTTCGGTCAATGACTTCCAACCAAATCTATTATTGCTTCTAAACATAGTTTTGAAACCCGGCCCGGCCCAACAAGTCGATCTAGAACCCGGCTGACCCGGGCCTGGAGCCAGGCCGGGTCTAAATAAAAAGCAGTCGGGGATTTGGCTCAGTGAAACCTGATCGGCTCAGCAGGTTGACCCGAAACCCGGCCGACCCGGGTAAACCCGGCTGAGACCCAGCCTTATTTTGTTTGGCAACTGTCTTGCTTTTCATCTTCTCGTGGCTACTGCTATAAACTTCTTGTTACCTGGAGAAGTAGCTGGGGTGAACGCGTGAAGATCAGGTGGTGTAACTCGCTCGACGATCACTGACTCAATCGAGATCGGTCCATGATTTGGTAAAGTCGCCTTATAAACACTTATCCAGTTATCTTCTACGCTTTTTCTGTGGAAGTACAAGGTGGACTCGTCGACCCAGCTCAGTCAACCTCCGTGTTCAACCACCTTAACTCGGTTAGTCCCATCACGAGTAAAAAATATATAGATGTCTGTGCTGAGTTCCTCCACTTCACTGCTCCATCATCTCTCTCCATAAGAAGCGACAACTGTGTAAATGCAAGAAGGAGAGATTGCAGGGCTAAAATCAGCAATTCCATGTGGGGTGAGTCTTTGAGTCACCCTGGTTGTTAACTCGGTTGCGTACACTGCAGCCCAACTCGTCCTTGGCTCGCCTGGGTTTTCATGTGTTGACATGTATACTGATCTCCATTCACAGTTAAAAACATGAAAACCAGGCGAGCCAAGGATCATTTTGGCTTACATCTCTTTCTTTACCAAATAATCTTTACTCATAGTGGGCTTATCCTTCATCAAAATTCCACCTTTTCCATTCAATAAAGGAACCTGTACACATTTAGGAATTTCAAGGGCTGACCTTGATCCAGCGTATCATCTCTTCCTTCTGGCTCCTATAGCTTATAGATCTTAGGGATGGTTTCCAATAGGCAACCTTGGAAGCGAAGAGACTAAGGAGAAGGGTTACTTTATTGGGATTTTTTTGGGTTGACCCGGGTTAATCCGGGTCAACCCATCTGACCCGTGACCCGATCATGAGACCGGGTCAGGTTTAAAAACTATGCTTCTAAAACTAATAGTTGGCTATCACATAAATATTAATCATGACGTATAAAATATCTAAGTAGTTTAGAAACAATATTTACGAGTTAGATAATTAGTAAATTTTTTAATTATAATAATTTAATTTAAATTTTTAGTCGAGGTGAGTAGTACCTGGTATTTAGTAAATTAAAATGACTAATAGTTCATAACTATAAAAAGTTCTTTTTGATAAATAAACTTTGAAAAATTTATATTCTAAAAATAATGAGAATAAAAAAATTATAAACTCTTTACCTAGATGATTCAGGAGTATTTAGAATCCTTAAATCTTGTCATGTTGATAGAATGGAGGGGTCAAAGTGTCATTTCCTCCTTATAGCATTAATAAGGTATAAATATTTCTTACACAACATTAATAAGAAATAGATATTCCTTATGCAAAATTAACGTTTATGAAAATATAGCAAGCCCTTAGAAGACTTTTATACACCCTATGCATGTAGAGATATGAGTATTTTTAACATTAATATTTTATGTTAAAATTCATAAGAATAACACAAATGAAGCATCATTGCCCCATATGGGACCTATAATGATCGTCTGGTCAATACTTACTTAGGCTTAATGTATAGCTGAATTCAAGAATGGTGGGTCTAGCAGCTTACTCGACCCATATGTACCTGGACTTAGTGCATAGTTGAGCTCAAGGATGTTGGGCCTAACAGCTCGCTAGACCAATATGTGTACTTAGATTATCACCCTGTCTTTGACCATTTTAAAAATGAACTTCAACTAAAAAATAAATTTTAAAAATATATTGATCCATCAATAGCTCCCCAATTCTTTATGTATTGAATATGTAAAGATTTGAAAGGTTGTCATCTTTAATTTGACTTTTTATCTCTTCCATGAGATAGGTTATCCCAAGTAGGATTGTTGGGATTCTCATAGCCAAATGACTTGTCTTTATTGAAAAAGAATCTCTGGGAAACAAAATAGAACAATGTGCATTTAATGCAGTAATTGAGTAGATTTCTAAAGATTTTGTGGTGTCATGAAAAGTTATTCATCCAACAATGATGATGAGGAATTATTGCCTTTATAACCTTTGTTATAACCCAAAATTGACCCATTTGCTTTTAATTTAATTTTAAAGGGGTTAAAATTTGAAATTAAAATATCAGGGATTGATTTTAATTAAAGGTATGATTTGTCAACTTGTGAAAAACTACGGACTACATTGTGTTTTTGTCATTCTCTTCTTATATTAAGATTAAGATAATGATAGTTATACTTTTTCAAATTTGAGTCTTAATCAAATTCAAATTTCAAGAAAGGAATGAGTTTGTTTGAAATTTTATTTTTCATATGTTATGAGGCTTTTGTATTATAAATATATATCTCAGTGCATAAAAAAAAAGGACAAATCAAAGATTTTGGAGAGGCCATTACTAAAAAAACCTAAGAGAGCACATAAATATATATAAAAAAACAAAAACCTAATTTTTTTTATGGTGCTGCCACTCTCCCTCATCTTCACCGTTTTTTTCTTGGCTGGAAATCACCACAACCAGCGAGCACCAAATCTCCCCCTCCTCAAAGCTACAACCCCTTATCATCGGGAAAAAACAAAAAAAAATTAAAGCTCATCTTTTTCTCTTCTAGTCATCGGGCACTAGCAAAGGAAACTAATGACCAAGCCTCCCCCCACCCATTTTTTTCTCTCTTAGTTACCGGCCACCAACAAAGGAAACTAGTGACTAAGTCTCCCCCCATCAACTCTCAACCGTGGGGAAATCTAAAGAAACACACACACAAATTTCCCCTCACTTCCTTTTCTGTGGCCGATCCCTCAGACCAACCACACATTATCTCCTTCCCTTATCAACAGCTCTCATTCTCCTTCAGCCGACTACCAACAACAATGGAGAAGCAGCACTTGAAGACCTTATGGCTACAACCACAAGCAGCTTCGAAATAGTGAAGAGTTTTCCTCAGAACTCAGCTACAGCAACAACCTCTTCTCTTCGGTCTAACACTTCAAGTAACACCAATATTGTAATACAACAGTAACAGTAGTCATATCCTTCCTCCCAGAGCATCAAATAGCAGCAACAGCAGCACGACAACCGAATATTCTTCCAGCCTCTATTGAAGCAACGTTTGGAAGATCTTCTTTACGCCAGCACCCCGTCTCCATCTTGAACAACAGGTTGGATTGACAATTGTGAGCAACACCCGACCGTCTCCCTCAGCGTCACCTCCAGCAATAGTCATGCCCGGGTAAGTTCTTATTCTTTCCCTATTTTGATAAATTAATTACATTGTTATTGTTGCATGTATGCGTGAATTATTTAAAGATAGGGACGGTGCTTTTATTGGTTGAGTTTTGTCAACTGCGCATTTTATGGGGGAGGAGAAAACAAGGGTGTCTTATGGCAACCAAAAGAAAAAAAAACATGCGTGTGACCCGATCCTGAAGGATGGGGGTGGGGGGACGACTGGAAGGAAACACCAAGCTTTTTTTCTTTTGATTTTTTTTATGGGGTGGCTGCACACAATGATGTTCTAGGTTTTTTCCGCGTAATGTGCTTTATTCTGCTTCTTTGTAATGTCCTCCTCTCGGTTTTTTGTAATGTCCCCCCTATATTTATAGTACAGGAATCCCACTGCATATGAAAAATTAAGTTTTAAACAAATTCATTCTTTTCTTTAAAATTTGAATTTGATTAAGAATCAAATTCCAAAAGGGATAACTACCATTATCTTAATGATAAGGAGAAAATGACAAAAACACATTGCAGTCCCTAGTTTTTCCACAAGTTGACAAATCACACTTTTCATCGAAATAAATCCCTGATCTTTTAATTTTAAATTTTAATCTTCGTAAAATTAAATTAAAAGCCAATAGACCAAAATTAGGTTATAACAACCCTGGCCACTCTCGCTTCCATTTTTCTTTTACTTTCACTCTTTGTAATTTCTCTGTAAAAACAAATTGTTGAAAAAGCCTTAAGCAAAACTTGCTTTGTTTGTTAAGAAAAAATTGTCATTCTAGGTATTCCCAACCCCTAAAATTTCTCTATTTTTCCTTTTTTATCAGAAAAATCAACTCTAAAAGAGTTATATCTGACCCTAAAAGTTTGGATGTTGCTTCCTCTAGTGATGAGTTCAGGTTCCAACTAGAAATTAAAGGAAGCAATAAGGGACAAGGGTTTATTAGACTGGGCTCCAAAACTAAAAGGGGTGAAACTTCAATGTCCACCTCTGAAAAGGGGGGAAAGTAGTTCTTAACATCGAAGAAGTCCTTCCCTTGTTACTTTTAGGGGACACTTGGGAAGAAAGAAGTTGTCTCAAGCCCTAAAAATGATGCACCTAGCACCATAAACATAGATGAGGTAGCCTTTATAAATGATCAATAGCCAAGAGATTACATGGTTAAATTGCCTTTCAGAGATGAAAGAATTATCCAAATGAACTTGGCCTCCATCTAGGGCCACTTTGAAATTATTACCCCAATATATATGTACAAGTTGGGGTATAACTTTCCTCTCTAGGGTTTGTGAGAGAAGGTTTTTGGTATTATATATTGGGTCTAGGTCAGTTGTATCTTAACAAATAGATAATTTTATTTGCTTTTGACAAGTTTCTCATGCTCGTTGGAATCAAGCCTGCCATAAATATCTTTAGAATTTGTTACCACTTGGTTATCGGTACTGATAGCGACAATGATATGTGCTAGTTTTTTTACCTTTGCCAACAAACTCGCTAGATCCATTAAAGGGACCTTGCAAAGCAAGCCTGAAGTTGTCAAGAAGTGGAAATGGACGTGGATGACAGTGATATATAATGGGACGTCAGCCCTAGAGATAAGATGCAAGAAATCTAGGATTGAGCCCACTATTTGAGAGTACCCCCTATGAGGTAAACAATAGGCCCTGTTTGAGCTCGAATGATGATAAAAACAAGTATTGTGTTAGCTTCGACTTCAACCGAGCACGACATTAAGAAGATGACCAAAGGGAATTACCATGCCTTGTTGCAAAGTATGCAGCTTCTTTATCTCTTGCTTTTGTGCTCAAAATATTCATTTCTGACCTTGGTTTTATGTAGGGTTAATAACCAAAGGAAAATGAAAATTTTCAGTAAAGTCTGCGAATAAGAGTTTGTTTATATCAAGAAGAGGATCTTCATCTCTTAAATTAAGTGGATCTAAGACTGAAGTAGAGATGAAAAATGATCTCATACATAAATGAGCTTTCTTTTCCTAAGAAAACTATTCATGAGAAAGCAATGGCTGGAGCCACTACTCTCGTGGAAATGAGGGGAGCCACCACTCCTCTGGTTGAGGGTTAGCTGGAGTTGACCCCTATTAAAGTGATTGTGGGTGTTGCTACCTGTTTTAAAAGAAAAATGGTCTTCACCCCTGTGGAGTTTAACATTGTAACCTTAACTATAAAGACCTTTTATGTGGCACAACCAATGCCTTCACCCTCGATTTTAGTTGTAAAGGCCTCTTTAATTTTTAAGACTTCTACCCATGATGTTTTTCAAGGAGTTAGATAATTTGGGTTTGAGGATACTTTTGCCAACCTTATTTTTGGTCAAGCCCTTTATGCTTTCCCTACTTTGATCAAAGAGGAAAAATAGTCCATGGAGGCTATTCTAAGTGGGAGGTCTAGCTTTAGAGAAAATGGCCTAAATATGGTGAAACACCTCTAAAAGGTCCAAACCATACCTTCATACATCTTGATGATGTCTAATGAGAGCTACAACTACCATCTAACTTTCACTGGATAAATGGCCTTCAATGTAGGAAACTCTCTTGTCTGACCTAACTATTTTAGCTTATCACTATTATTTTTAATAATTATTTGTTCTTGGTAGATTTTGATGATGTGCGCTCATTTTAAGAGGTGTTGAATAACTAGGAGGAACCAAGTAAAGAAGGGCATTGCTGAGTATAGAGCATACCATATTACCTTTTAAAGAAGGAACCTCAATATAGTTTATACAACGTTGAAGGATGAAATCGAGAGATTAGGTCCTTCATATGGGATCCATTAAAAAAGAGTTTTGTCTAGCCTATAATGAAATGGACTCCTTGGAGTAGGGGATAATTGAGATGAAGGTATCCCAATATGCTCTGAAGGTTAAGCTCTTTGCCGTTAAGAAAGAAGCCTAGAGCTCTCGTACGCTTTTAGAGGCTCTGATGAACTCTTTTGAGGAGTTCTATAAGTTTTTTGAAGGGTCTACGACTCTAACTTGGATAGTTAGGGACACGATATTTCTTGTCATATCCAACTTGTATTTCTTTAATATGTTTAGAGAAATGCAAGTGAACTTCAATGTTGCTTTACATCCCATCCTTATGTCCTTCATTGAAGTTTTCCCTATTTGGGCTGCAGCTACCCAACATGAAAAATACCTTACTGAAAAGTATGACCTTAATATTTAAACTTTAGCCCCCTTAACTCCACTTAGCTTTGTAAATAACCCCGATCTTATGAGGTTTGTCACTTTATAATGAATCATTACATTTTATAAACTTGGTATTTTTTTTCATTTTCATGTTCAATAAGAAATATTTTGTTAGATTTGTATAGTCTGTGGGTCCAACACTTAAACATATTAAAAAAATTTAGGAGAAAATCCTTTAGGCAGTTTGTATGAGTCGAATGCCCATACTTAGAAAATATCCAGGAGAAAATCATTTAGGTAGTCTATATAGTTCCAACACCCATACTTAGAAAGATTTTTAAAATGTTGCAATATTTGAACTTTGCCTAACCTTAGTAGAACTTGCCCCTTACCTGGAACCAATAGAAAATCTAGGTTGCAAGTATATTCTTATTCAAAAGTTCCTACTCTTTTCTTCTAGCTGTATGTGAACTTATCCTTGGTGAATTGGTGATAAACCCTTAGACATCACTTAGAAAATTAGTGAGGGCATCACCTAGAGGTTGATGTTGTTAAATTAAAGAGGCCCTAGACCCATCCCTTTGAGAGTTATGCAATCATACTAGGAAGACTAAGTCAATCTCTTGGAGAATTATGCAATCGCATTAGGGATATCGAGACAATCCCTTCTTTGGATAAATGTGCAATCGTACTAGGGAGATTATTTATCAATCCTTTTCAAAAGGAGTTGTGCTATCTTATTAGAAAGACCATGTCAATCCATTGGAATATTATGTAATCTTACTAAAGAGATTGAGTCAATCCCTTCCCTAGATAAATATGCAATCGCACTACGGAGATAGGGTTAATTCCTTCCTTGAAGAAATATACAATTACACTAGAGAGATCCTTGATCAATACCTTCTAATGTGAGTTATGCTATCACACTAAGAAGACCATGTCAATCCTTTGGGGAATTATGCAATCTCACTAAGGAGACCAAGTTAATCCATTTCTTAAAGAAATATGCAATTTCACCATAGAGATATTTGATCAATCTATTCAAAGTTGAGTTATGTTATTGTATTAAGGAGATCACAACAATCTCTTAGAGAATTATACAATCATTATAGAGAGACCGAGTCAATTATTTCCTTAATGAAATATGCTATCACACTAAGATCCTTAATTAATCATTTCCAAGATAAGTTGTTGAGAGGTCTTTAGGCATCACATGGAAAAAATAAAAACATAGCCATTTTGAATTAGTCATTCATATATATATATATATATATATATATATATATATATATATATATATATATATATATATATATATATATATATATATAAACTTACATTCTTAGTTATTAACTGTGGTATATTTTTAAATAATCAGAGTGTCAAGCGCAAGAGAGACTCTTCTCGTCCATATCTTGTAGATGGACAAGTAGAAGAAATTATATTCTGACTTTAAAGTGATCAAATTATTGCATAGCTTTTGGATTCTCTCCCAAATAATGAACATCTAATATTCATAGTAAATCATGTCTTCCAAGCTGTTTTGAAACATTTTTAATCATTAAAGCAGTCTTTTATACTAAAGTAACTTCATCGGTACAATAAAAAAGAGCACAAGAAAGTACAACATTCTCTTTTTAATTGAGTAATGCCAAAACAATTTATGGAGCTTCTATTGACTAATATACTGGTGCTAAAACATGATATAATTTTAGCATAAAGATCGCTAAAATCCATGATAGAGCCAGGATCTAGGTTGTTATACCAGGCTTGTTGGGCTTGATTTTGCCCTTGAGAGTGTCAAGTACTACCTCATTGAGGAGTTGCACTTACTTGATGAGTTGTTAGAAGTTAGGTTGGGTAGATATGTCCATTATAACATGGAGGTTTGTCACACGTCCTGTTATATTAGTGTTTTGATTATCTGTCATTGATAATGATTAGGGATATCAATAAACTAGTTCTGGAAGAATAATTAATGATTTTTTTTTATCATTTTCCCACAAACGATGATAATGATGATGTTTCAAAATATCTAAGTAGGTTAGGAATGAGGCTTATGTGTTAGAAATCAGTTAATCTTTTGGTTCTAATAATTTGATTCATTCTTCTTAGCTAAAATGGCTAGTAACTGTTACCTAGTAAGCCAAGGTGACTAATGGTTGATTCTTGAAAAAGGTCTTTTTTGGTAGATTTAGGGACTCTCAAATGCTTAAATAAGTATCTTTATAAAGAGAACATGCAATGATATTTTAGAGATAAACTCTGAAAATATATATGCTAAAAATATTAAGAATAAAGAGATTATGGACCTTTTACCTAGGTGGTCTAAAGGGTATTTATAACCCTTGAACCTTGTCATATTGATGAAATTAAGGGACCAGAGAGTTATTTTCTCTTGATATCATTAATGAGGGATAAATATTATTTACATAACATTAATAAGGAACAAATATCTCTTACATAATATTAATGTTTACAGAAACATGAGAGGCTCTTAAAAAACTTTTATATACCTAGAGATGTAGAGATATTAGTATTCTTAACATTAACATTTTATGTTAAAAATTATAAGAATTAAAAATCATATGTATTTGGACTTGGCATGATATAAAGCCCACGGGCAATGGGTCTGACAGCTTGCTAGACTCATATCCATTTGGGCTCAATGCATAGCTGAACTCAAGGACATTGGGTTTAACAACTTGTCATATCCATGTCCACTTGGGCTTAGCGCGTACCTAAACCTAATGATGTTGGGTTTGGAAGCTCGTCGAACCTATATATACTCGGGCTCAGCGTGTTTACCAAAAGATGTTAAGACTGGTAACTTGCTAAACCCATATCTGTTTGGGCTCAGAGCATAGCTGAACTTGAGGATGTTGGATCTGACAGCTCGCCATACCCATATGTATTTGGGCTCAGCGCATAGCTGAACCCAATGATGTTAGGTTTGACAACTTGTCAGGCTCAAGTCTATCTAGCCTTAGTACTTAGCAGAACGCAAGAATGTTGGGCCTAGAAGTAAGCCTAATCTATATTATCTGAGTCTAACATCTTGTCAAGTCCATGTATATCGGGTTATTACTCTACCTTTGACCCTTATAAAAATAAACTTAGACTAAAAAATAAAATTTAAAAATATATTGATTCATCATAATGGTTTTTATATATATAACGTTGAGCAACACCCAACCACATTTATGGAGAAGAGGGCATCCAGCTGAATCGTTGTCACTAACTGGATGTTAAAAGACAACATCATTTTGAATCTTAACTGGATACTTTTATTTGATGTTCCTGGAAATTATGGCTTATACACGACTACCAAAGCTAAAATGATCCAAAACATCGTAAAAAAAAGTTTTTTTTTTGTTTTTTAACAAAATTAATAATAATAATAATAAAATAACACAATGTAAAAAATATCTAAAATGACAGAAACTTCATTTGAAACAATCCTCTTCACATTAACATGTACATGTTTGATCTAACAGTAAGGTGAATGAAGGTGGGGTTCATAATTTTTGGAAAAAAAAAATTTGGCATAGTTTACAGTTTTTTATTTTTTGTAAAATGAACTATGAGGTGATTGTGTTACCCTCGATTGCTGATTGCTCTATTTCACCATTACCAAGCAGGAAAGTTGACATAATAGTTTTACTAAGTTATAAATAACAAAGCTTGAGTCTTTTAATTACATTAGATTCTTAAATATTTTTTTACATAGTTAAATTTTTTAAAACTATGTTAAATTACCAAAACACTTCTGTGAAAACAGCCTCAAAATACAATTAACCAAAGTGATTGTGGCAAAGGCGTTAACCATCACTTTCTATAGTGACAATTTTATTATTCTATTAGGTGTTAACTACTTGAGACCCAAGTTATTCCTGAGTCTATGGTTTCATGGGCTAGATGGGCTTAGTTAGGCCTAGTTTCTTTAATTCATGCACTCGTGGGCTTAAATCAGGCTCTTGTGTGTGTATAATATAGAATTGCATCACAACAGCTAATCTGTATCCATATTATAAACAATACCAAGAAAAATCATGGTAATACCCAATAACTTGGGAATTGAATCTTGTTTGCTCAAGGGATGAGAAGAATTAATGGTATATTTTGAAACTTAAAACCCAATGGCGTTCTAACATATAAGGGAAAAAAAAGAGGAAAAAAAACCTACAATCGTGACTCTTGAAGCATGAAAAATCTAAACATAAATGTACAATAAAGAAGCATGCAACGAGAGTATTTGATAATCTCTTAACAAATTGGCTATCAAACTGGTCGTTTGTAGGAAGACATATAGAGCTTGCTAGGATTGGAATGCAATATTGCACCATGACATTTCATTTTCAATATGTTAAATCTAGACATAAAGTGAGACGTTTGTGATGAACAAGTCCATGTTCTAAAAACAATGGCATATGAAAACTAGTTATATATCTCTGTAAATAATGTTTGTTTACAAGTGTTTATGGCATTTAGGTGGTGAAATCATGTGTGAGTTTTTCATGAATGCTCACTTATCCAAAAGAATATGTAAAAGTACAATATTCGAGGACCTCCTTAAATATATTTATTGCTTTACTTTTCACAATCAGACCAATCCCCTCAAAATAATCATACGTCAACATATTCGATCCTTTTTTAGGACAACGAATAGGTCAATGCAACAGTTTTTTGTTTTTAAAATTTTTTTTTGCTTGAAAATGTATTAGAACAATATTTTTTTAAAAAATTCATTTTGCCCACGCTCCTCTAGATAAAATAGTCGTCTACAAACACTAGGTGAGGCTTCTTATCGTGGAGGTGAGCATTGAGATGCGGCAATTTATTGAGGAGGAGCTGCAAGTTGTGGTGGTAGATTCTCTCTCACTTGTTGGTTTGCTAGGACTGCTTGGGTAATGAGTTATTTTTGTTCCCCCAGTTGTTGAAGGATCACTTGTATGATAGTTGAGATATCTATTGTAGCAGGAAGATCGGTAACTCGTCTTATTCCTGGAATGTCCTAATTTTCTACCATTAATAATTATAATTAAAGAAAACTGTATCTATGACTTTTTGTAGAGTTTCTCACAGATGACACCACTGATGATGTTTAAAAATTCAGTAACATAAAAATAAAAGGTTATTTGGTGTTTGAGATAGGTGTTAATTTATACATTAAGTATTTGGATTTCTTCCCAATCTAAAGAACTCCAAATCTATTAAGATGGTCTTGAATACCTGTAAGAAAAACAATCCCAAATGAGGGAACTTTTAGATCCTCAAATGATAAAGTCAGTATCTTATAAAATATCATGGTAGTAGAGGATTTAATATCGTGAGCACTTCTCATGAAGCTCTCATAATGTATTTATAGCCCATAAAATAAATGTCTGCGGGGTAATTACCCTAATAGCATTAAGTCTGACATGCATGATAGTTCAATTTCTTGCTGAGAAAGACTGCTAGAGTCCACAATGTATTCACTCAGAAGTCACAATCTTTTACTTACGACTTTTAGTTTTATGTTGTGATTTTGTAATTTGTAATGCAATAAAGATTTTGTTAATTAATACTAATAGCAACCCAATATTAGGCACCATAAGTTATAAAGGGAAGAACCTTGCTACAACATTAAGTCACACATTTCTCATCTATTTAAACATGAGATGGATTTTGAAGGAGACTAGCTATGGGGCCCGCGCTCCGCTGCGGGTCAAATATTTTTATTTTTTATAAAAAGTTATTTATGTAGATTTTTTCAACGCATTTTGATAGTTTAAAAAATATAACAAATCAAAAAATATATTTTCATGACAACCATAGTTATCAAACCCGACATGAGGGTTAACCTGGCTAAAGGGTCAGGCTTGGGTTATATGGGTTGACTCGTGTCAAATCAGAAAAATTGAAATTTTTTTTTGAGGTTTTCATATTTTATATGAAAAAAATAAAAAATAATTCATGTATATATAGGTTATACATGTTGTAAACAATTAAGTTTAAAAGATTACCTCAAAAGGTTTTTTTATCACACATTGAAAAAAAAAACTTTTTTTTTCTTGTGAACATAAAGCATATATACTAAAGGACTTCAAATCTCACATTGAAAAAAAGAAAACACTCTTTTAGTTGAAAAATATGAAAAAAGAGGGGTCTTTAGATAGAAGAATTTTTTTTTTGAAAAAAAAGGACTCTACCAGGTTTTTACCGGGTCGCCCGAGTTCCAGGTTGACCCGGTGGGTCGACTGGTTTCTTCCAGCCCAATTGTAGTCCTGGATTTCAAATGAAACAGACCCAACCAATGCTACCGGCTACTGATGGTGGGTCCTGTTCGCAGCTCTAGGCCCATTGCTACTGGGTCCTGCTAGGTCCTGAAATCAACAATACCCAACAATCATCTACAGTACAATAAGTCTACAGTATCATCCATAATAAATAAGTCTGTGTACATAATAAATACATAATATTTTTCCCTTGCGTTTTAATATAGTGTGTGTATATATATAATATAATATATAATAAATAACTTAAAGGAAAAGCAAAGCAACAATTAAAAGTCGTGAAAAGTCACTATGCAAGTCAACAATTAATTGTTTCTTAATTCACAATACATGTACATGTACTATAGTAGAAATCCCAATAATTTTAGAGTTTCTTATAATAAATCATTACATTGGCAAGCTTTTGTATGCGTATTTGTCAACGAACAAATTTATAATGATTTTTTTTTTAATTTAGGGGATGTTTGGAGTCATAAGTTATTTTTCAAAATATTTTTAATTAAAAATATATTAAAATAATATATTTTTTTATTTTTTAAAAATTATTTTTAATATTAACATATCTAAATAATTTAAAAATATTAATTTAAAATAAAAATAAATTTATTTTATAAAATAATTAATATATTTTAATTATTTTAATTTATTAATATTAAAATTAAATTTAAAAAAATAAAAAAAATATTATTTTAATATATTTTTAATCTAGAATAAATCTTAAGTCTTGAAAATAAAAAAAACAAGTGTACAAAAACCCATACTTGGTTTAATCATAGTTTTAAAATCTGACCCACCCAAAGTGGTTTAATCCAGAATCCGGAGCAGAAACTGAGTTGAGTTTAAAAAAATAAAGAAAGTTAAAAACCTGAGTGATATGGCTGGTTGACTTGGTTAACTCGACTGATTGATCCAATAAAACCCGATCAAAAACCTAGTTACAACCAGTTAATTATTTATTTTTTTAATTAAAATAATATTGTTTCAATTTATAAAAAAATTAGATTAACCGGACGACCCGAACAACTACCCAACCGGGTATAAAAACTCTCGATTAATTTGGCCACCCATCCGCCATTAACAAACCATAAACAGTATATTCATTTCTACCCCACAAGAGGTAAAACTGTCATTTTCTTAACAGGCAGACAGTAGATGCCAGTCACTGTCAATCTGCTGCAGTTGATAGCTTTCCTTTCATACAAGAATAAAATCTCTCAAATTCCAACAAGCAAAAATCCTAGAAACAAAAGAAAGGATATATGTAAGAAAAAAAAAGAGTTAATGCATTTAGTCAGATCAATGACTGCCTAACTGCCTCCTCTAATACTGCCTGCAATTCTCTTCCCTGCTGCTTGTTTCTGCCATTTAACATAAAGGAAAACAGAGAAAGAAACAATGGCAGTTGGAGGCGCTGCTAAAGTAGGTGTGTTCGCACCATTTCCTGTCAAAGACCAGCTCCCTGGCGTTGATTTCTGTGTCTCCAGCTCTCCTTCTTGGCGTAATAATTACTCCTTTGCTTTGTTTTTAAGTTTGAATGCATTACATTATGGAAACTCTGTTCGCTTCTCCTTCCTTTTCTTCCTTCGACTACTCTTCGTTTTCATGCTTGTTTTTGCTCTTGATTACCACATTCTCTTGACTTCACCGTTGATGACCCCCCCCACCTGACAAAATTAAGATTTAATACTTACATTTATTTAAAGTTCAGTACCTGATTGTGATTATGGTATAATTTTAGTGCAGTAAATCAATTTTTCTAAAAACTTGTTCGATTGAATTCAGCTGAAGCAATACTACTAGGTTTTCAGCATTACCTAGTGATGCTCGGGACTACTGTGATCATTCCTTCCATATTCGTTCTTTTGATTAGCCGTTTCAATGTAAAAACCATATATGTGATTAACAGATTTTGATTTTGATTTCAAGTTTGTGTTTCTATAATTTCCTTCTAGCTGGATATTTCTATTTTTGTAGGTGGAGAAGGCTGAGATGATTAACACGCTGCTCTTTGTTGCGGGTATAAACACTCTCTATTGCAGACATGGTTCGGCACTCGGCTTCCTGTGGTCATTGGAGGATCCTATGCTTTTAGCATCCCCACAATAACCATTTCTTTATCTACTAACAATAGCACTAATGTCATATTTCTTACTCCACGTCAGGTTAAGTTTAGTTCCCTCCCTCACTTTGTAAATGCCATTCTCAAATTTTATGCCCGTGTTTGTTTCTTGGAGAATATGCAAGGAAATGCTTAAAATTACCCGTTATTTTTGGATAACATCTTCCTTATTCATGTTTTAAACGTCTTTCTTCCTTTGTGCATTTCCCAATAGCTTTCCTGACCATTCTTGCTTCTGTTCCTACAATTGCCAACTGGAGAGAGTTTAGCAGGTCCATAGAAAAACTGGTGTTCCATGTCTTTAGTCGGTTGCCTCAAGATAATTTAGTTTGAATAGATGGCCGTTTAAGCTTTGCGCAGCCTAGTAGGCTTGATCTATTAAGCTAGTGATGTTATAGATGGAACAGCTGTCAATGAAACTACATGTGTTAGTGCTGCTTTTTCTTCCATTTGGGTATCAAGTTTTGTTTAATATGCTCTTTGTTGATGCTTGTAGCTGGCAAAATGTGTTGAAATTGGAATCCTGGCACTCCTTTTTGTGGTCTTCATATCTCAGGTGATCAACATCCTCAATTGTTTTCTTGTATCGTTGATTAAAAGATTTCACTGTTTTTTTTAATTGAAAACGTGCTTGTAAGATCAGAGCCTCTCTAGGAACTTAATTGATATTTATGTTCATATTCCTAGTTGACAGAAGAGATCATTAGCAAGAGGCATCGTTTCTTTCAATAAATTTGGTTTCTTCATCTAGTACAATTGGCTTATTAACAGAAATTGAGGGTGGACTCCAAAAATAATTCAGTAGCCAAGTGTTTTAGTAGGTAAATAAAGGAGCAGGGTTGGTTTCCGGTTCCTAGGCAATGGCCTTGTGTCCTCACTATTTGCTCTTCTTTAGATGGTGTACCTTGGATATCCTGAACTAGTATGTTAAATTTGAGAATGCAAGGACCTTTTTCCCTCCCAATTATGTGCTCGAACTGGATACAAGTTAGAGAGAGTTACCTTTTCTTTATTATTATTCTTTTCTACTTTTGGTTTTTCAAGTTTTCGAATAATTTTACCTAATATCATTGAGTTTCTTTTTTCTTTTCTTACACTATAAACATATTGCAGTTTGGTCCTCACATGATGAAATCAAGGAGCACCATATGCAGTCGGTTTGCAGTTCTGTTTGCCATTGCAGTTGTATGGGCATATGCTAGCAGTTTTGACTGTGGCTGGTGCATATAATAATAAGCATCCAGACACCCAACTTAGCTCTCGTGTTGATCGTGCTGGGCTCATTAGTGCTGCTCCTTGGTGAGCTTTGATCTACTATAGAAACCTTGAATCATTTAATTCATTTTTTACCATAACATATAAATTCACAGGATGAATTCTTAATATTCAGGATAAAGGTTCCATATCCATTTCAATGGGGACGTCCCACTTTTGACGCTGGTGATGTTCTTGCGATGATGGCTGCTTGTTTTGTTGCTATAGTTGAGGTACAATTTATCAAGGTAATTCCCATCTGAACTCCTTTTATAGATGCCAAATACAATGGTTTGCCTAATTTAAGTTCACTGACAGTGAGGATTTTGCCAGTTCTAAATCATATTTGTGGATGCTTGTTCTTTAAATAACTTTAATGCTTGGTGTATGAATATTGTCAGATAGAAGATGGTTTAATAAACTTTCTTTTGCGAGAATTTATGTGGATGAATAGTTGAACCCTATCATGAATTGCTTGAATTCTGAGTCCCCATCTCCTGTTCTTTTATAATTCTTTTTGTTGAAAGTTCCCTAACAAGCACTCCACTTATTCAATCAATGCTGTTAATGTTATTTTACTTTTCTGCAGTCTACTGGTACAATTATTGAGGTATCAAGATATGGGAGTGCCACTCCTCTGCCTCCTTCTGTACTTAGCCGTGGTATTGGATGGCTGGTAGGACATAACCAATTGGTGTCTCATTATATATTTTTTCAGACCTTTTGCGTTCTATTTGTTGTTTCTGGACACAAAACTCTTTTCTAACTTAACTCATACCTCGGAAATGGATCCACTACTTCAGTGTAAAAAAATATAAACTTTTTGTTGTTTTTTTTTTTGCTTTTGTTGAAGGGTGGATTGTTCAATGAGAATGTGATGATAATCTGACCTTCATTTGACTATAGTTTACCACATTCATAATCTATAAGCAAAATGCTTAACCTACTTTCAGGTATACGACCCATATGGTAGAATTCTATGGTTGCTGTTGTAAAATTTGTTGTTTGGTACTATCAAAGAAAAAATTTAAGGAAAGCTGACATTGGTTGGATAAATTAGAGCTAAGGATCTTGATTTTACAATACATATGTTGATTTGCAAACTATTATGTTGCTTGTTTAAGATGCTCTATTTATGCATAGACGTAAAATATCGTTGTTGTTGGGTGTGATGAATTGATGGAGTCCTAATGCTAGTATTCTCTCCAACTAATTCAGTGATCTAATTTTTCTCTGTTATGCTTACAGTGAAAATGCAGGTCTTTTGGGATTAACACGAGTTGGAAGTTGGAGAGTTGTTCAAATATCAGCGGGCTTCATGCTTTTCTTTTCTGTGCTAAGTGCAGTATTCCACATTGCAATTTTTTATTTTCTTTTTATGAATGAATTGAATTTCATTTCTCATGGCAATCAATGTTTTAGATTCTCTTTTTGTCCTGTCATGATTATTGACCACTGTCCTTTTAAAAAGGCTCCTTATCTTTTTCCTATCATTTCAACTTGAAGTCTTTATCAATTTTGCGAATAGAAATCTGGCACCATCATTGCATTGTTTACCCAGTAATTGTTTTTACACTGTTGCAACTTATCTTTAACAGGAAAATTCGGGACTGTTCTTGCTTCCCATACCATTGCCAATTGTGGCAGCTCTTTACTGTGTCCTCTTTGCCTATGCGGGTATGTATTACTTTTCTATGTTTTTTATGGCTGGATCTAAATTATCAATCAATTTTACCAAGAGCAAAATGATGTTCAGTGGGACAGTTTGCCTGATTCTACAATAGAAATGTTAACGATGAAGATTAAAACACTAAAGACTACTGGAAGTCACATAACTCAGTTAAAGTTTTGTATGTGAATTAACGTTACTAACACATGTTACTGCCAGCTGATTATGAGCGTGTTTGGCAGTGTGGTTGCGGTTGCTTTTCAAATAACTTTTCGTGTCAAAATGCATGCCAATGATGTTTTTTCATTTTTTAAAAATCATTTTTTATATCAGCACATCAAAACGATCCAAAACGCACAAATCATATTAAATTTTAGCAAAAAAAAAAATCAAATTTTTTGGGAACACAGTCGCAGCCGCGTTCCCAAACGTATCCTACAAGAAGATGCTAGAGAAAAGTCCAGAGTCACCACAATAGGTAGTTAGGCCCTCTGTTCTTACTAGTCAGTGTATACCTCTATTCTGTAGTTGTTTTTGTAGAAACCATATGGCATTCCTAATTCAAGACTCAACTTCATAAACTGAACAGATAGGAATTGCTGTGGTAAATGAAATAGTGAGCGACAGGAGAAAATGAATTTAGTTTCTATGAGATTTTTCATCTCTCTGTCTGTTGGTTAGGAAGATTGATACATGCTGTCACTTTTTTTCAAGCTCACATAATAACTCACTGGTTGGAGCCAAAATAGGGTGGTATCTTCGTAGTGCAAAGAGGAAGGGTTGACTTATTAAGAAGTTTCACATGGAAAATAAAGATCAAACAAGAATCTATGTGTTCTATACTAGTTTTTGAACATGGTATATGAAGATCAACAGGGATCAATTTGTTTTGTAATATCTCTTAGTTATGCTCCATTGTTCTACTGTCAACTTCCCTTCAAGGAAACCATTTTAATCGACTTTTGACTCTGATATTTTTGTGGGAGAAGCAGCTTCTGCTGGTCTGGGATTTCTCCAGTTCTGCAACTCAATAGCTTCAGAACAAAGTTCATCCTTGGCTTTTCTCTCTTCTTGGGCCTTCCTGTGCCACAGTACTTCAAGGAATACCTTTTGGTTTCTGGTCGTGGCCCTGTCCACACTGGTGCCACCTGGTTACGAATGTTTGAATTGCATCTGATCTTATAGCATAATCGTTGTTCAATAAATTTATTAAGAGATTTGTATTTTGATGAAGTTGTTCTGATTTCTTCAGTTCAACGACATAATGCAAGTGATCTTCTCCTCTCCAGCAACAGTGGCAATTTTAGTTGCTTGTTTCTTGGACTGCACTCACAGTCTGGCGCACAGCACAACCCGCCGAGAGAGTGGCTGGCACTGGTGGGAGAGGTTCAGATATTTTAGTCACGACACCTAGAGTGAGGAGTTCTATACACTACCTTGGAATCTTAACAGGTTTTTCCCTTCATTCTAATTTTGGAGCTCTTCCTTGCCATCAAAGAAAAGCTGAAAAGAAGTGAAAATAAACAAAATTCTGAATTTGTTGCACTCCAAGTATCTCGAGAGTGTTTGAGAGTGTGGTTGCGGTTATTTTTCAAAGTGTTTTTCTCGAAAATATATCAAAATAATATTTTTTTATTTTTTATTTTTTTTTTATATCAGCGTATTAAAATAATCTAAAAACATAAAAAAAATTATTAATTTAAAGCAAAGAAAAAAATTAAAAAAAATTAAATTTTTTTAAAAATGTTTTTGAAATGTAAAAACAAACAACACCGCAATAATATTATATATCAAAATGAGAATTACATTGAATGGGAATAGTTAAGCCAGACACGCCAACTTGGTAGTCTAAACTTGTGATTGCAATATTATTTATAAATATCAAATGCAAACAGTAATGATCTTTGAAAAATCTACCGCAGATAGAATTTTATTCACGATAAACAATGCCATCATAATAAATTGATGGTAGCTTTATTAAGCATTCTCGAAGATAATGCATGTCATATGTTTAATTTTAGCTTGTGAAGAACCTTTTTATCTCGCTTCTTTTATGAGAATAAGAATCTGTCGTGCTTTGTGAATTGGCCTTTCTGATTGCGAAGGATTTCTTTTCTTTTTATTTTATTTGGATGAACCTAACATCCGTTTTTCCTACAGGCTACAGATGTTAGAATGCAATTCACCATAGCTAAATTCTTTTACAGCAGGTTTTTATGTAGCTTTGTGTGAGAGCTGGTGTTGTAATATCTCAAAATCACTTTTGAAGGTGTATGAAATAGAATTTAGTCTCAATCAGATGCTCTTTTTTTCTTTTTTCTTTTTGCTGTGTACTGTGGAGTACATTTTGGCAAAGCTATGTGTCTTGGCCATTGCCACACCTTTAAAGTTTAAACGTGACAAGAAGTTTATCTTCCATATCGCATCATCCTCTCAGGAGGACTTTTCACGATTTTCTGAAACTAGTCAGGGAGTGAATAGTGACTAAAATCTCGAAGCCCTTTTTCCCTGGTCATCTGCTGGACCCAATTGCCGTTGAACAGGAGTAACATGAAGTATTGGAACAGGAGTGTAGAACTCCCAAGTCTAAGGCCCTTTTAAGTGTCACTTCGGCAAGAAAGCATGGTTGAATTCGGGGATTGAAAATTTTGTGTTGAAATCAGTTTGGTCCATGCTCCATCATGTTGAACGAGAATTTCTGATTCCTTCTAGCTGTCTTTCCTTCCAATTCATTATTCCTTGCCTTACAGTTTGATTGTCAGACTGCCTCGATTCATGGAAGGTTCAGAGTGGTGGCATGTGATCCTGGATGTTTAGCAGTCGCGGGTTCAATTATATTTGTGACAAACCCATAAAGAATTGCATTCCCATTCCGTATGATTGCAACCTCAAGAGTACTTTTTCACAAATGAACTGCTAATGGGGTTTTGGCGACCTTTTGTATACCTTTCAGTTCACTGTGGATGCACAGGGACCCATCGTGTAAACATGAGTACTTTTTGTACAGGGAAAATTTGTTTTTAACTTAAAAATACATTAAAAAAAGTAATAATAAGAGAGACGAAGCTGAACATAAATTCTAACTGTGTTTGTGTGTGTTATAAGGCGCTGAAGCCCGCAGAGACTCGAGCGAGAAGCAGATGAGCGTGGTTTAAATCAAAATAATGTCATGGGCAAAAAACTAAAAAGAACAAAAAATATCAAGGTCAGGTCATATCACATCACACGGTGAGCCGTGTCCTTGATTTATTAAGGCACAAAACCATAAATAGCATGCAAACGCTGGTAATAAGTTGGCAAAAAAGCTTATTTGTTTAGTGCTCCATTTAGGTAACAAAGGAGAAGAGAAGAGAAGCTGTCAAGTCATTTGGAGTAAAATCTGCTACTACGGAAATTAGGCCAGGCAAACATGTTTCCCACCGTGCTGTAAATCATGCTTTTAAAAAATTTAATTTTTAATTAAAATTTAATATGATTTATATGTTTTGATGTATTAATATTAAAAATAAATTTTTAAAAAATAAAAAAAATCATTGATATATATTTCGGCATAAAAAATTATTTGAAAAGCAACCACTGTCACACTGCCAAGCACCTATTCAACAAAAGAAATGCAAATTCCTCAGTAAAATCAGCATCCTTCCCAGATTTTTTTATTTTTTAAAATTATTTAAAATAATTAAAAAACATAAAAGAAATTCAAATTATAAGAAATGTCATAAGGCACTGTGCAAGTAGAAGCACCTTGCATTATCCATCCGCCCCGCTTCATGGAAAAAGACAAAAGAAAAGAAAAGGAAAAGGTGGTTTGGATGGAATGAAACCAAATTGTTACAGTTGCAAATCTCGAAGGTCAATAATGTGGTGAGCCTGTGCTTCGATACGATGGTATTTGACAGCCAAATACACGATGGATACATCAACCCTAGTTCCCATATACAAAGTGTACGGAACACATGGGCTTGACTGTGAGCGGGGTCACCCGAGATGTCTTCAGCCTGTAGGGGCCTTACAGCTAGGACAAAAAGTCAACAACTCCCTGTATATTGATATTGAGCAACAGCGATGACTGACATGTTACTATGTTAGTAAAATTCGATCTCTCTTGTTAGGTCTGAAAAACATTGATGTCTTATTTTGTCATCGGAAAGATTTCTACATCTTGGTTGGACAAGGTGTACAGGGTCTGCCGCTTAATTTTGTGCTGCCGGGTAAGGCAACAAAACGCAAGCAAATACAATTTTAACTGCGGTAAAAAACTACCTAACCCTTGTCTTAATTTGAGCACAAAACATTTAACATGTCGATCCATCGAGCAACAATTCTCTCTGGGACTTAATTTTTATCTCTCAGAGTCAGATCGTGTGCTGTGTAGAGTAAAACCTCCAAAGGGATCTACTCGCACTGCGCCTAGATTAAGCGCACCCTTGGTTTCTTCCCTTTTCTCTCTTTACATGCATTTGTGCACATGATCGTGTAGTTTCTATGTACTTCATGCTGCCAAATAGAAATGCTGTGTTGCCCGTAACAGACAATGGAGGTAGGTTCAGCACACAAATGAAGGGAAAGTAAATTTATTAAAATATTCTTTTAAGATTTTCATTTATTCCTTGCATTGTCTATAAAAAAAAAAAAATTTGATAATTTTGAAGGTGGAAAGCAATTTTAATGGGTGGAAACTTTACAATAACTGCGAGATTTAACAAAAAAGAAAAGGGAAAGCAAACCATAAGTAGCAAAAAGCTCTCCATTTAATTTTGGTCAAAACAAAATCACCATTCATAAACCCACGTGAAAAGATCAATACACGGCACGCCCCTCTCCATTCTCTCATCCCTCAACACCCGCACACTCTCTCCTCCATTATTCAAAGCTCTGGAGAGCCAGACACAGACAAAAAAAGAAAACCCATCAAGAGAGGAAGAGAGAGACGCACACAACAACAGCATCCACCCGAAACATGTTATCCCCAGAAGACCCATAACCAAGCCATGTCCAAAACCAGACAGCCACCACCAAACACCACCAACACTCTCTTCCTCCCTCTTTCCGCCGCTACCAATGCCGTTGTCCTGCTATTAACCACCCATAGCCACCCTTACTATGTCTCACTCTCACTCTCACTTACCGGACCCCTCTGCCTCTGCACTTAACAGCCTGTACTGTGGGGAGGATGCCAGTGAGGTGGTCCAACGGGATGCCGACACGTGGATCTCTAGCCACCCTCAATTCCCACCACCATCACCATCCATCATCCTTTCTCCACCATCCGAGGAGAATACCATCACCAAACTGATTGACTCTGAATCTCACTTCATGCCCTTGTCGGATTATCTCCATCGTTGCCGTCACCGCTTCATTGACATCACGGCTCGCCAAGATTCCATCAACTGGATCCTCAAGGTACCTACAGGTGTATAGATACGTAGGTGTCTACACGTGTGTATGTATTGATGTGGTGGTGATATCTATTGCTTTGGCAATGCAGGTGTATGCACACTACGAGTTCAGGCCATTAACGGCGTTACTCTCCGTCAATTACTTCGACCGTTTTCTTTCCTCTTACTCTCTTCCGGTAAATAAATAATAAATCGCCCTCCCTTTTTTTTTTTCTTTTCCTGCTAAACTCCATTCTCGCCCGAGAAAATATCGGATTTTCCAGGAACATTCCATATTTATCTTCAAAATATCCCATTCTTCAACTTTCCCTTTAAAATATCAGATTTCGCGGGAAAGTGAATTCACACATTACACAAAAGAGTGATTTTTATTATCTTATTGATCTAAAGCTCGGGTTTTCTTAATTGAAACAGGAAAATGGGTGGCCGTTTCAGCTACTATCAGTGGCATGCTTGTCTTTAGCAGCGAAAATGGAAGAACCTGACGTGCCATTGTTATTAGACCTTCAAATACTTGAACCTGGATTCATATTCGAGCCCAAAAACATTCAAAAAATGGAGCTTCGGGTCATGGCCAATCTCAATTGGAGATTACGATCAATCACTCCATTCGATTATCTTGATTACTTCATTTCAAAGCTCCCTTCTTGTTCCTCAACAAAACCCGAGAATTTCAATCGGGTCTTGAAAAACTCAGCGGATCTCATTCTCAACACCACCCGTGGTAATTCAAATCTCACCCAAAATCTGATTGACGTTTGACAATTTTTATGAAACATTTTGAAATCTTCTTGGGATTTTTTCAGTGATTGATTTCTTGGGTTTTGCACCGTCGACGGTGGCAGCTGCTGCGGTGATATCCGCTGCGGGAAAGAATTTTGATACTATACCATTGAAGGCTGGTGTTGGGCAGTTATTTCATGAGAGAGTAAACAGGGTAAATATTTATAATCTTTGGGGCGTAATCGATAATTTTTGTTGTCAGTGGGGTCTTTTCTGGAAATATATACATATACATATACATACACATACATATTTATATTTATTTATTTATTTTTCCGATATTCAATACCTTTACGAGAATTAACTGAGAGATATTGAAATCTGTGTAATAAAAACTAAAAATGTGTTCTTTTTGAAGGAAATGGTGAGAAGCTGTCACCAACTACTAGAGGAATACCTGATCGACACGTGTCCGACGGCTCGGCTTAAGGATCTATCGGATGATGCCCTGGTTGATCCGGCTAGCCCAGCTGGCGTGCTCGACGCAGCTGCTGCCTGTGGGAGCTGTAGCACGCGTTCCGAGAATCCCATCTCGGCCAGCAGCCAAGCCCCTGAAACTGAACCGATTATTAAGAGGCTAAGATCTACTGCACCGGATGTACAGGAACCGTAGATAAGACCATTACCCCGTGCCTTAGATCTCTCCTGTTTCTATTACCTTTATTAGAGGGAGAAAAGTGAAGGCCTCCTTTTTTTGGCTTGTTTTTATGCGTTGATTATAAAATGAACGGACGGGATTGGATAAAAATGAAGGGAAGAGGGATTTTGTTATATTACTTTATTGAATTGATTAATCTTCATATAATTTTTATTTACTATAAAGTGACATTTTTTTACGGGTCGTAATTTTGTTATTGGCTGGGCTTTTTGGTCAAAATGTAAACTGGGTGTTCATGTGAGGTCTAATGATGTTTCAATTATTCTCGTAAATCATCTGTGCATGAAAACTAAAGGGGTCGCACAGGAAATCTAATGATCAGTCTTTCCTTCTTTTTTTCTTGACAAAACTACCCTTGTGAAAATCCATGATTATCGAGTTGTTTCTGTTAGAATATGATGGGCTTCTAGGTGTCGTTTTGAACTCTGTTTCTAAAAAAATAAAAACATTTTCTTTAAAATTATTTTTTTTTAATATTTTTAGAATATCTTGAAATAAAAAATAATATTTTAAAAAATAATATTTTTATAATATTAAAAATAAAATTTAAAAAATAAAAAATATTATTTTAATATATTTTTAAATAAAAAACTATTAAAAAAAACAACTGCAAATAAAAAGTGTTTTTTATTTAAAAATTTTTTATTTTTTTATTTTATTAAATTTAATTCTTAATATTAATATATTAAAATTATTTTTAATTAATTTAAAATAATAAAAAAATAATTTCTTAAAAAACACAGCGTGTCTCCAAAACAAATTTAACTCTCCTGTACAGTGCATTAGAAAATGGAAGGGATTATCCATTTTTCTGCACTGCCTTTGTTATGATAAAAAAAAAAAAAAAACTGATTCGAGAATTGGCAATGTAACATTGGAGGAAGCTCACCCAGATTTTATTGGGTTTGGATCTAATTTGTAATGGGGATTTTTGGCAAGCATATTAATCTAGAGACGGGTAATTTATCTGAGAATCCATTGGATAGACAGGAGATCAGTAATTCTAGATAACCTATTACAAATATCTGATGGACAGGAAATGAGTTTTGTCGAAGTGAAAACTAACTCGCATCGGGGATTTGTAGTGATTTTGGCCGGCGAAGGAGGGGGTGTGGTGGTGAATTTGGATCAGGCCCGGACCATCGGGGAGGTGATGAGGTGGGCATGACGGATAGCTGCCACGTAAGGGGGGGGGATGGGGGGGGGGGAGATTGTGAAACTGGAGGGAAAAGAAGCGAGCGGCGGTGTCGTGGGAGACAGAGAGGAGAAATGAATCAGAGACGACCAGGTGTAATGAAGACAAGAGTTGTAGCAATTGAGGGCAAAGATATGATAGATATGATGGGGTGGGGGATACTAACCTGTCAAATCATCATCTAGGAGGTTGTTCGGGAACAGGAGAACCAAAAGGCTAGGGTCCATGAACTTCGTAGGTGTGTATGTATGGGCTGTTCTACTGGTGTCCATGGGATAAAAGTTTTGTGCGCTTTTGTCACCTTGCAATCAATTGCGTGTTAGCTTTCAGGACAATTTTGGAGTGTCGCTTGATCTCGATTCTCAGCATAAAAAAAGAAATCGTTTTTATTTATATATGTATAATTAACAGGAGATGTTTCGGCTGGTTTTTCACTGTATCGGAAGGGGTTTTTAATTTAACTGCTGCTATACAGCATGGACACGAACATTTAATTTATTTGTTTTTGATTCAATTGTTGTCAAAACATCTCCATCATACCAGACAGAATGAAGCATGTTGAGCAACTACGTACGTACATGCGCCTTTAGTTTGATCTCCATCACACAGGTGAGCCTGTCTCTAGCTACTCCATGGGAGAGGATGGACAGAATTCCTTTGAGCACACGATGCAACCTGACGACCCCTTCATTCAAGATATTACAGAATCTCTACCATGTTTCTGGCTCGGAATACATTTCAACTAGCCATTTCAAAAACTACGTGCGTACATTCCTGATATTGAAGAGCCATCCTGTAGAATTAAAAACGGTCTCTCTCTCACTGCTTATTCTTACAAGCGAGGCATGTATTTTGGTGTATATATGTAGCTATATATATATTCATACCATTAGTTCTTGCAGCTGATAGACTGATTGGTCTGTGTTCTAGATACATTTTGATCCCAGGCCCAGTGCTCATCTTCGCATGGCAGTGTAAACTGCGGAACCGATGGACATCCTCTTGCTATTTTGTCTATTTTGTTTGTCATGACATTGTTCCAGTTCCACACGGAGACCTGATTACACGTTCAAGATGGCCCATTTCAACATTTCCTAACATCTTCTTGTGACCATGATCATTAATTGAAAGCACGTTTAGTATTTAAAGCGTGAGGGAGGGGTATGTGTTTTGAGATTTAAGATTCATAACAATTCCATCCAAGTTGGTTGAGTCATGAACAATTTGATTTTTAAATAAGAAAATCCAAACATATGGAATTTGATCCTGCTAGTTTTTCTACCTTTCTGCAACTTCTGTTGCTGGTTTCTTAAAATTGTTTGCTTCTAATCGAATAGATGGCCCAGTCAACCTGCGTCAGGTGCTCTCTCCCGCGCATCTTTTCTTGGGTCTTCTGTACATCGAGATTTTCTCTGTTCTCAACCCTAATATTTTGTTTTTCTTTTTGGCTTATTTCTCTAGTAAATCACCTTTGGTTTTTATAATGTTTTGATCATCTTCTCCCTTGACCCCTTCCCTAACATCACTGTCACCTCTCTCACAATTTGTGGCTGCTATTTCCCATAAAAACAAATTGGTCAAGAGGGGTCCCATATCCAGGCTGTATGCAAAAGGTTGAAAAAGGGACCCAGTCCCCTCACCAAATTTCCTGCAGTACAGTAACAGAACACAAATGAAGTAAAATGTGTATACATATATGCAAGAATGTGTGTACATGTGAAACTGGGGTAGGGGCAGAAATGGGCCCCAGATGGCTCACAAATGTTCAGAAAAGGGCCCACTCACAAGCTCCATTGATGGTAGGAGTGAAAGCCCTAACAGCTTTTGGAAAAGAAAAAAAAGGTCTAACCTTAGCGATGGGGTGAATGGAAAGAGCCAAAGCATGAGACAATCAGGCGTTAACAACCCAGATCAACACCTCCCATAATCGGCATCCCATTGCCCTTCGATTGAACCACGCCACTTGGCCTCTCCTGCTAAGGTGGTTTGTGGGTTGGTTTTGTTGATTTATGTTATGCCCTTGCCAAGCTATTGTAGTTTTGTAGAGCAAATCATCATAACTTAATCCCTGCAATTTAACAAAAATAATAAATCATTTCTCGAGCTATAAATCGTGTGCTTTGCAATGGAGTCCTGCTAGTGTTAATGATCACTGTGAATGTTGGTGGAATAAATCTTAGGAAGACTGTGTTCTAAAAAGGAAAAAGGAATGGGAGTGTCTTGCATGCGCTGTGGTCCGCTCCATCCATCTAGACCTAGAGGCCCTTCTGCCAAATTCTGCAGCGGGTAAATTGCCATCACACTAGTGCCTCCATTAGAAACTGTGGAGTTTCTGCGTGGAGAAAGAAAAAATGTCATGTGGCAGTTAGCCGTGTAGCTTGCACAAACTCCTCTAATTCGACGTGGTTAAGCTGTTGACGAGACTTGGCGCAAGAAATTGGAACCCACGATCAGCTTTTCAGCATTTCTAGCTAGGTTAACAATCAGAATTGAGAAAAAACAAACAATGCGAGAGGAAGGACAGGACAAGAGTATATATGATGGATCCCACAGAGATCAGGAAAAAGAAAAGGAAAAAGGCAGGAGAAGAGAGAGATTTATTCACATTGACGCTTGAAGTTGAAAATTCAAGCTTCGTCCAACACATGGTAAAAGATGACGAGCTTTCGTGGGAGACTGAATTATTCTCCTAATTGTGTTTTACAGTTGACATCAACTCACAACCTCTGACAATCATCACTGTAGATTGCTTTTAGAATTGCAGTTTTTTATGTACATGAATGAATGATTGGAAGAAAATCAAAATCTCGAAGAAAAAAGAAAAAGCGGGCAGTAAAAATAGCTTCGTGGATTCAAAAACTCTACGCGAATTAGATTTTTCTCTGTTCATGGTGATCTGTATTTCAAATGCATAGATATAAAAATATTTCAATAAAAAAAAGAAACCACATAAATTCTACTTAATTCAGTTATGTCTACGTTCATAAATTATTATTATTATTATAGTCAAGATAAGCACATAAATTCTACTTAATAAAAATCTTCAGGAATAAAAAACATGTTAACATAGCTTCTACGAAGAGGTAGAATTTGAATTAATTTTTTTTAAAATGCTTTGTTTTTTAATAATGGGGTGTTTATGATTGCAATGCATAATGTTTTTTAAAATATTTTTTCATTAAAAAAGTTTTTTTATTTTTTATTTTTAATAACATCAAAACAAATTAAAAAAACATTGGAAAAATAAAATGCCCCCTCTACATCCATGTACGTATACCGTATTTGGTCAACTGCTTGGTCAAAAGCAAGATAGGAATAGAAGATGTTGATAAACTAAACGGGAAAAAAAAAAAAAAAAGAGTCGCAAAGTTGGACCATGAACAGAGGAACGCATTAAATAATCATATTTGAGTGCCATATTTCAATATTCTTACCTTTACAAAGGGACAGTGCCTTCGCTGTTTGCTGGCGGAGAAGGGATTTTTTCCCCAGTGATTCAAGGACACCCTTCTAATGTCTGGTTACCTACCACAAGGGTGACACGACACCACATATGGCTGTTGGGTAGCTGCAGCTCATAAATACGGTATGGACTTCAGCTTATAAATATAATTGTTTAGAAATGTGGTTCTAGATATTATTGTTTTTATATTAAAATAATATTTATTTTATATTTTAAAAATTATTTTTGGTATTAATTTATCAAAACAATTTAAAACATATAAAAAAATAATTTTTAGTAAAAAAAATTAAATTTTTATGGAACAGTACCGTGTTCGGAATATATATATATATATGTTCGGAATATATATATATATATATATATATATATATACACACACCATGCTTATCCGTATCAAGATAGAGCTTGGTGCGATGCCTTCAATGCACTTGGAAGAAGAGTCAACGTTTTTTTTTCCATAGTAGTTTGGTCTCTCGTAATATGCTAGCTACCATATTAAGTTTTTTCTTCCTTTTTATTTTATTTTATTTTATTATTATCAAGAAAGATTTTAGTTGAAAACTAAAAAGTTTATACATTTAAATGGATAATTATATGTGTTAATAAAAGGCAATAAATTTGATGGTCCTAATCGAATATAAAAAATAAATCGTGAGTTTCAAAAGTTATTTTATAAGTCAACTTAAACTATTTTAAAAATAATTATTCAATACAAGTTATATTTATATTTGGAGTGATATCAAATTTTATAACCATCCTCTTAACTATAATGATAGCGTGTGTCTTGTGATAATAGATTTATCACGTGTTTGAAATTTTAAAAATTATATTTTGAGCTGAAAAACTGTTTATTAGTGCTTAATAACATGATTTTTATGAGAACTTTTTCTTATAAGTTTAATTGGTTGGAATTTGAGTTTGTTTTTTAATAATTATTAGTTTGAGTTTTCTTATGGTCACTAGAGGTTTATATGGCCATTAACTTTAGAACCCGTAGAAGTAGTCGAGATATACATAAACTGGTCCCACGTTAATAAAAACAATTAAATATTTCCCCCATAGGAAAGTGTATACTAATAATGGAGGTAATTTCACGCAATTAAATGGCTCAAAAACAAGAATAAACAATTAAGATTTAAGAAATAGAAGGTTATTTATTTGGGTTGGTTCGACTTTCGTAATCGAGCCAGACTTGTTTAGCTGTCCACATTTCTATTGTATAAGAATCATAGCCTTAAGCCCAAGGGAAATCACGTGCTTTATAATTCAACCATTTCTATTGTATAAGATTGCCGGTTTTTTTTTAGAAATTTTATTTGAGAAATATTTTTAGTTCTGGTGGATTTACTTAATCTAGTATATCATATGTTGAATTAAGGAAAACTTTGCATATCTCTAGTTTGTGTTGGAATTATAGACACGTGAAATATATAATTAAAAAGTCTCGCGTTCAACCATCTAATAGGTGGTTTAATAATAAGAGCTTGAAATTAAAAGATTTACTTCCCATGCGATCTAAGGTTCGAGTCACGTGGTTGCTAATATAATGGTTACTATAGGCTTACATGATCGTTAACTTCAAGGCTCATGAGATTAGTAGAAGTGTGCGCAAGCTGGTCCGAACACCCATAAATAATCTCGTGCTCATGCTTAAATTAAATACACTCGAGTAAATTATAACATAATCTTTGCCTATATATAAATAAAATATCTTGAAATTATTAATGTGAAGGAGGTGGACACGAAATTGAAAGAATTTACATAAACAAGAGGTGTAGTATATTTTTTTTCTTCTCATATACAAATATTATAATTATCATTTGAAAAAATATTAATTTTTAAAAAATGAAACAGGTTGATGTGTAGATTTATTTTCGAGATAGTTTGAAATGACAATTTAGTTGTAGTTGATATAAAGCTGATATGAAAACACACTATCATAAAAGCTATAAAATATTTTATTATAAATGCTAGCTTTATTTTTTTTATTTTTACTTTCATAAATATAATCATATTCTCTTAAATATAAGAGTTTTATCTATCACGCGCTATGGTGGAGGGCGTGGAGAGATGCATGACGTCACTGAAGCAATCTTTGCCCCTGATTACGAAAAGCAAGGAATAGGAGTGGCGGGTTTTGCCAAAAATGATTGGAGAGAGATGTTCCTGATAATTATGCTCGGCGCGGTCGGTGAGCCGTGGCCCATTCGTGCCTCGTCCGTACGATGTACTTTGCTACACGACAAAGTTTTCTATGTTAGATTGTTTTTTCTTAAAAAAAACTTTTTAATAATACTAAAAGAGCTTTGTTGGGACCCATAATTTGGGGACCAGACAACCCCCTCGCTCCAGCACGACTCTGGCTGCCAGCCTGGGTAAGGTAAATGATCTGTTTGGAATGTGTAAATTATATTTTTTAAAATTTTTATTTAAAATAAAAATTATTTTATATTTTTGAATTGTTTTAGTGTGTTAATGTTAAAAATAATTTTTAAAAAATAAAATTTTTTATTTTAATATATTTTTAAATAAAAAAATATTTTCAATCATAATCACAGTGATAGTTTCAAACACAGTGAGCAAAGACAGCGTGGGCTTGTGGGGAC
Organism: Populus nigra; assembly: GCF_951802175.1. Lineage (NCBI taxonomy): Eukaryota > Viridiplantae > Streptophyta > Magnoliopsida > Malpighiales > Salicaceae > Populus > Populus nigra. Next base: position 20,085,312 of record NC_084852.1, read on the forward strand.
TATGGGCCTCTTCATCTAATTAAGTGCCCATGTTCTGCTCCTTCTGTTCACCGGTTTTTCACTGTTGATTAATTATCAGGAGGACTTCACAAATCCAACCCATCATCGTCATCGGAGAAAAAAACACTGTCAATAAATGAAATTAAATCCTAGCAGTCAAATCAAGAGCCCCTATGTTTGCCAATCCTTTCAAAGAATTAGTAGTTTATAGGTTAAGAAGAAGAAGAAGAAGAGAGTCGGTCCCAAGAGGTAACCGTGGACATAGATGATTTTATCAGGAAGGACCCAAATTCGAAAGAAAACTTATGGGCCCAACGCTACTGAAAGACCCAAATGAGCAATTTGCGAACTGTGGTCCATATGAGCTGTATGGGACAGAAGATACCCATTAAGGTTTCAACAAGTGGGGGGGGGGGGGGGGGGGGGGAGAGAGAGAGAGAGAGAGAGAGAGAGGTCTGCATATGCATGGTCTCTTATCCTCAATAATCTCTTATCCTCTCAATCTGATGGGTTTGATGGTAACAACACTTGAAGTATCCGTAAGAGATCTGTTTGAATAGTCCATAGAGATAATGAGTGATCCAAGAAGAAGAGAGAGCACATGGGGTTAATTTATAAAAGTTTCTAAACTTACTATATATCTTTGGTCACGCCATGTGATAACTTATGGTTAATTTGTTGTTTGGATCTTTGACCGAGTGTCCTCTCTCAATCCTCTGAACCATGCACTGATATAAAGAAATCTCTGTCCTCCATTGATAAGGATCATATCGTAACACATTTTTGTTCCATACACGCGTATTATCTAGATATTAGTTTATATATTTCCAACTTTATTTGAAATCCATTCCCGCTGCTGTCGTCAACGGTAGAGCTCCTCGGGCATCCGTCCGCTTCTCGAGTTCAGGACTGAGTCTCGATCTCTCCGTTTGCTGTTCCTGCTGCCCCGGTGAAAGAACGAATAAATGGGCCATATCAGGCCGATGCCTCGCCTTCAATTTGCAAGACTGAAGCTCTGTATCAGCTTTTTGATGTTGTTGAAGTTGCTGTTTAATTATCCATTTCCGTGGGTACGACTATAATTTGTTAAAACTTTAAAAAAATAGTATATTTTAGTATTTTTATTAAACTTGAAACAAAACTTCAAAACAGGTCACTCAACTTTTTTTTTAATTTAAATTTTATATTAAATTATGTATGAGTTATTTAAACACGACTTTATTAAGTGAATAAATCTAAAGAAAACAAAACATATCAAGTTAAATCATATATGAATTGTTTATAAAAAAAATATGTCACGTTAACTCTAGTTAATTCATCGAACTCTACAACTCGAATTATAGACTTTATTAGATTAAATTATTTTATATTTTATTATATAATAAAAATATAAAAATTAATTTATAATTAATCCAATATTAAATGATAAAATTAAATAAAAATTATATATTTTTAAAAAAACCTTTAAAGCTTGTCACAACAAAGTCTAAACGCATGCAAAATCAAATATTGCTACCAATATGAATCAAACCTTTAACCTTTTAGGTGCTGATCCAACCGAGTGAAACAGAAGTTGTTGTAAAATATTCAAAAAAATAAAATAAATTTAGTTCACTATTTATATCAACAATTAAACCCACCCTGTTTTTTTTTTTTATTATTTTTTTACTTGTGTTTGTCCCTTTTGATTCAGAACTAGCCGCGCACTCATGTCTTTGACCATCATGTGTCGTTGGCTCCAGCTTCGTACAGTGATCGGATTGCACGAACTAAAAAAGAAAGAGAGAGAGCCGACGTTTCTTATCCAAGTAGGCAAGTACAGTACTATAGAAGTTTGTGGAGGAAAGCATGTCCAAACAATTTCTCAACAATAAAAAAGTTTTTTTTAGTGCATTAGATCAACATCGAAGATAAATATTTAATTAATTTTGATTATTGAATAAGTTGTTTTGAAAATATCTTTATCATTAAATAAAAATTTTCTTTTAGGAGACGTATTAATTTTAACTTGAAATTATTGTATTTGCATGGTCAGCTCTATTAATTCTTTCGAGTCTTCCAACACATTTAAAGAGGTAAACTATAGTTTTATGTTTAATGGAGTGTTTTCTAACTATTCCAGGGATACCAGCACGAGGCATGTTGGGGGTCGATTCATATCTCACAGGATACATGTTCATTGATAATATGATTTTGTTATGACTCGACTCCATAGTTTAATATGTTACGTAGCTAATTGATTTGTTATATATAATATTATTATGTTTATATAAATATATATTTATTATTAATAAAGACTTAATTTATTTTTAATATTTATATAATACTAGATTAATAAATCTAAAGTAAAAATAAAGTTCATGAGACAAAAATGATTTACAAAAGAAATTACAAAGTTGTTATAATTATGAGATTCATATCACATCAAAGCATTATTTTTAAAATATTCCTGGTCGATGCCCTCTTAGATACTAGATATTCATTAAAGCTGTAAAGACCGATACATATTATGTTCTTTTTTTTTATGAAAGGAAGCAACTATTCTCATAAGCCGAGATATAAAAGATACTTATAACTAATATATATGTGCTTCTCATAAGACATGTACACTGAATTGATCCATGTAAGAATTCCATATGGAGAGATCATCTATGTCTATAGAAAAGATCATGTGACAATTGTGTAAGTGATCCATGGATTTGAGATCACTAAGTTATTTTATATAGATAATGTTATCATTTGATCATGTTACATGTTATTTTAGTCAAGGTATCGATAGGGCAAACATTGGGCATGGACTATATAAATGTACTCAAGTGATCAAGAGAGGATTTATCACCTTAAGTGAATTAGAGAAAATATTTCATATGTTATAAAAGAGTATTGACTGAGATATCCTTGGCCAAAGTAGAATGAGATTTGAAAAGAGTTTCAAATCTTATTCAAAGGATCAATGACTATTATGTAGATAACAAACATGATCTAACATGACAGACATACTCCATACTTTAATGTTAAATCAGAACATTATTGATGAAAGGATATTAATTACACTGAAAAACTAATCACTAAAAGATTAAGTCAAACTACTAATGAATTTTCTAATATTTGGGGGGATTATGACACGTTGCTAAAAAATACACCTGATCTTTAAATATAAATTAATCAATTGTTTAATTAATAATAAATTAAACTATTTAATTTATTTAATTCTATTTAATTAGAATTATAATTTATATTTGGGCTAACATATCAGGAACCTAATTGGTCACTTACATTAAGAACCATTAGTCATAAATTAAATTAGGATGATTTAATTAAGTGTGACTTAATTAAAATATATTTTAGAAATTAAGGACTAGAATATAATTAATATAGAGATTATATTTCTAAATCTAGAAAAATCAAGTAAGGAATTGATTGAGATAATTTCTAAATTTATCCTGAATTAATATATGGATATTATTCAGGGTAAGTTGATATTTTACCAATTTATAGGGTTTTTAGATTTTTCTATAAATAGTAAGCCATGCCTCTTATTTTTTTAGAGGTTGTCTGTTAGATAGAAAAGCTATGAAAACACAAAATTAGAGCTAACACTCTAGGCATAACAATCTCTTTATTCTAAATAGAGATTTATGAGATTTCTCACTGGTGGTTCGTGTGGATTATCATTGGAGGTCGAAAAATTGGACGACTTGTAATTTGTGACAATTCAGTCTTTAAAAATTTATTCAAAGCCGAAGAATATTAGATCTTCAAGTAATAAATCTCTAAACAACTCTAGATCTATCAAACGAGATCCTAGGGACTCCAAAATAATTTTGTTTCCTAGTTTTTGTTGTTTGTATGATATTCAGGAAATCCAAATAATTAATGGGTTGATAGATAAGATAAGTAGTAATATATCCCTTCGAAGCATACTTTATGCTAACAAATTGACGAGACCAAATTTCATGGATTGAAAATCAAATGTGAGAATTGTTTCCAAGCAAGAAAAAATGTTGTATGTTCTTAAAAAACCAATTCCAAATGCCCCTGTTGAGGATGCTAAAGAAGAAGTTAGGAATGAACATTAAGCGTCATGTTGATGACGATGAAGAGGTTGCATGTGTGATGTTAGCTAGTATGTTACCTAAATTCAAAGGTAACATGAGAATATGAATGCCTATACTATCATTATGCATCTCAAAGAATTGTTGATGATGCAAGTAGGATTGAGAGGTATGAGACCTATAAAAAATTATTCTGCTGCAAGATGACAGAAGGTTCTTCAGTGAATACCTGTATTTTGAAAATGATTAGCTATATTGAGAAATTGAATCAATTGGGTTTTGTCATAGACCATGAGTTAAATGTTAACTTGGTCTTATAATCATTACCCTAAAGCTTTTCACAACTCATTATAAACTATCACATAAACAAGTTGGATAGTACATTGCCAGAATTGCTTAAGATGCTTAAGACTACTGAAGAGGTCCTTAAAAAGGAAAAAGACCTAGTTCTTCTAGTTTAATCTTTTAGAATGTCTAAGAAGAAGGATAAGAATAATAAGAGTGCTGTCTCTAAAACAAGTAAACCTGCTAGGGGCATCATAAAAGATAAGGACACTTGTCATCATTATGGCAAGAGATGACATTGAAGGAGGATTGCAAGTAATACCTTGTAATTATGAAGGTAAAGAAACTTAATAAAGCATCTACTTCAAGAACTAAGAAAAAATAGAAGAATAGTTAAAGGGAAAGTGAACCTACGACTCGGTAATGAAGTAAAGGGTTGTTGCATTTGCTGTATGAACTAATTATTTTGTTTTGTTTAATAGGTTGATACTAGAACTTTATGATTGTTATCTTATTCCAGTATTTTAAGACATTGTTTATATTTTATTTAGTATTAAATATATTTAAATTTATTATTGAGGACAAATATTATTCTTTTATAATAATGATGTTTTTATGAATCCGGTAATTATACGAATGATTTGTATATACCTGAATTTAAAATGCCCAGGTTCAATATAAACTGTAATAAAACTGAAATATAGATTTAAATAAGTATTAAGAAACTTTGATTGGATCAAGATGATTAATATTTTACCAAATATTTCAAAGATTATCTAAAAGTGAATGAGATTCTCTATATCGTTTAGAACATTACATCCAGATAAAATATATTCTCAATGCTAAAACATTAGATGCTTAGCTCAAACTTTAAGAAACACAAAATATCTATAAATTTGGTAGGATATGTCATTCATCAATGAGATATAAGAATTTCTTATGGAACTGTGAATGACATGTTGCTCATAATTGATGAGCCTGCCAATTATTTGGAAGTAATATATGATATTGATTTCAAGAAATGACTTAAAGTTATGAACTTCATGTACCAACCAAGTTTGGAACTTAGTTGATCCACTTGAAGGAATAAAACCCAATGGATCTAAGTGGGTTTTTAAGAAAAAGACTAACATGAAAGGCAATGTACAATGCAAGTTTTAAGGAATAGGAATATTCAATTTTGATGGTATAATCAATAGATTCGATTTCATAAAAAATATGAATAAACCTAGTGTTTACAATAGGTTAGTGAAGGTGGTGTCATTTTCCTAATTAATATTATAAGTAGATGACATATTATTGTTAAGAAATGACATATCTTTACTTTAATTAGTAAGGTTTTGGGTGTCTAAGAATTTTTCCATAAAGAAATTAGGAGAAGCAACCTATATATTAGATATAGAGATTTATAGAGATAGATTTAGAAAATTACTTCAATTATCTCAATTCATGCTTAAGGTATGAAAGAATCTAAGATTGAATTATTATCTATTTTGCATGAAACACCTCTCTTCAAAGACATGTATTTTAAGACACAGAATGAGAGAGATATGATAGAAATGGTATCCTATACTTGGCTATAGGATCTATTAATAGAGAAGAAAAATTAGAAGTTCAAAATTATTTGAATTAAGATTTTTTTTAATCAAACGGTGATTTTTGAGAGACTAAACAATGATTTCAGCTATAATAAAAATGCCACAAGACTTAGTTTAGTTTTTGTTAATAATAATTATGGTTTGCTATTTTCTCTTCTTAATGTTAAATACATGTAATTTTTGTGTGATGTAGCTAGATATTTTTCCAGATAAAAAGTAGTGCATATTATCATGTCCTAATTTTTATCTTAGCATGTGTCATGTTTAGTCATCCATTTTAGTCATCACTTATGTCTATGGAAAGACTTACATGATAATTGTGTAAGTGATCCTTAGATTTGAGATTACTAAGTTATCTTGTATAAAGAATATTATGTTTTGATCTTGTTACATGTTATCTTACTCGAGGTAACGAAAAGATAGACATTGAGTATATCATGAACTATATGGAGGTACTTGAGTGATCAAGAGAGAATTCATCACCTTAAATGAATTAGGAAAAATATTCCATTTGTTTTCAAATAGTGTTGATTGAGAAATCCTTTGGCCAAGATGTTATGAGATTTGAAAAGAGTTTCAAATCTTATTCAAATGATCAATGACTATTAGATTGATACTCTATACTTTAATGTTAAATCGAAATATTATTGATTAAAGAATATTAATTACATTGAGAAACCGGTCACTGAAAGGTTAAGTCAAACCACTAATGACTTTTCTAATATTTGAGGAATCATGACACGTTGCTAGATGATGCACCTGATGTTTAAATATAAATTACTCAATTGTTTAATTGATAATAAATTAAATTATTTAATTCTATTTAATTAGAATTAGAATTTATATTTGTACCAATATATTAGAAACCTAATGGGTTACACACATTAAGTACCACTGGTCAGAAATTAAATTGAGATGATTTAATTAAGTATGATTTGATTAAAATATATTTTAGATATTAAGGACTAGAATATAATTAATATAAAGATTATATTTTTAGACATAGAAAAATCAAGTAAGGACTTGATTGAGTTCATTTTTAAAACTATCCTGAATTAATATATGGATATTATTAAGGGGAAAAATGATATTTTGTCAATTTATAAGGTTTTTTTGATTCCCCTATAAATAATAAGCCATGCCTCTTATTTCTTAGAGGTTGTTTGTTAGATAAAAAAAACTATGTAAACATACAATTAAAGTGAGCACTCTAGACATAACAATCACTCTCTTCTAATTAGGGATTTAGGAGATTTCTCACTTGTGGTTCGTGTGGATTACCGTTGGAAGCCGAATAATTGGACGACTTGTGGTTTGTAACAACACAACCTTTAAAAAATTATTCAAAGCCAAAGAAAATTAGATCTTTAGATAATAAATCCCTAAATAACTCTAAATTTGTCTAACGAAATTCTAAAAACTCCTAAGTATTATAAAAATATAACAATATATATATATATATATATATATATATATATGCGTGCTGTCTTCGGCTTAAATTCCAAGAAGGGTTTTGCTAGCACACAAAGAAGAATTCTGCTATATATGACAACGTGCACCGATGTCATGAAGAGGGGAAAAAAAAGTAATGATCACCGGAGGTACAGTTGCTTCCACGGTCACCATTTGAAGCTGCTAGCCAGCCAGCCAGCCAGCCAGCCAGTTGGATATCTCCATGATTATATATTAATTATATATAACCATCTAATAGTTTCGGCTTCATTCAGAAGCTGAGAGAAAGCAGAGGAGAACTCAGCATCCAATTTAATGTGATCATGTGGTGAGAGTGAACACAACCATTTCAGATCGAGAGAGGTCATCAGTGAAAGAGTCATCACATGGTAGGTATATTAATTAGAACCCTAGATAGATATACTTTAAATTCACCATATGATACGTGCGTTGTATAAACATGTAACTGAAGCGGTAGCTGCTATACTTCGATCCCGGCCCAATATTTGGAGTAAATATTGAGGTCTTTACTTTACAAAATGGGTGAAGAAGAAGTTAACCTTGGAATGAGCGCCAAACACCACACAAGTGAGAATACTAAATGGAAAATCTTACAGAGAATTTCAGGTTGAAGTGCGTGTGCATGTGCATACATGTGTGTGAATATTTAGAAGCTCTCGCGTATGCATTTTTATGCAAACATATATGCACACGTGCCCACATGCATGTGTGATTTCTATTTCTTCAATATATAGATCATCGAGGGACTGTAAAATTAAAGGAATATATATATATATATATATAGTATTTGAAAAGAGGAGAGAGCATGTGGAGATTCATAAAAACCTAGCTGGTCAACTGAATTAGTAGAGCATCACACTCCTTGCGGACCTTGCCCCAAGAAATTTTGCATTCACTCTTCAGTCTCCACTCGTGCAGTCATGCCTTACATTTGTGTGTGTGGCGAGTAATAACTTAACAAAGGAGTCTCTAAGCTGTATTTCTTCACTATCAATATCACCACACAAGTGGTTTCATAGCTCAAGGAGATCAACTAAACATGACACATGCTAAGATAAATATTGGGACATGATAATGCGCACTACTTTTTATTGGAAAAATATCTAGCTATATCTGTACACAAAAATTTAATTATTTGTACCAAATTATTCGACGTAGGACCACACGTGTATTTAACATTAAGAAGAGATAATAGCAAACCATAATTATTATTGACAGAAATTAAACTAATTCTTGTGGCATTTTTAATAGAGCTGCTGAAGTCATTGTTCAGTCTCTCAAAAATCACTGTTTGATTAGATAAATAATTTTTTTTCATTTTTAATTTGATTCTTATTTTTTTTTCAAAAAAAATCTCGTGTTATCATTGTATAATTAAATAAAAAATAATCTCTACTATAAAAAAATATTAAATATGATGATATGCATTATGAGTTTACTACTTAGTTAAATCGAGTTTATTTAGATTTTTTTTAATAGTTAAATGCTATTTTCTTAGTATTTTAATCTTTTAATATTAAATTGATTGAGAATTTAGTTTTTCATTTTGTTTTTTTCAAGATTATCCCCGTAACTCTTCATATTAGCCCAGATTAATCCATTATATTTCTATCTTAATATTAAACAAAAACACTATTCAATTCATAATTAAAATTTATTTTTTTAGAAGATAATAACGAATTTTTTTTGTCACATTTTTTTCTTTCCGCATAGCATGTGCCAATGGATTAGTTACAATAAAATCAGATAGAATTAAACTATATATATATATATATATATATATATATATATATATATATATATATATATATATATATAAAGCTTGGTGACAAGAGAGATAGAGAGGCATCACTGCACAAGGGATGTGGAAGGGAAAATGGACGTGTACCTGGTTTTGTTAAGAGAGTAGAGTACAGTGCCTAGCTGTCTAGCATGTGAAGAGGTTGTGGCTTTCCCTTCTCTCTTACATGCACCCACTATTACTCTCCCAACTGGCAAATTTGATACATTCACATAGAGAGTATGAATGAGGAGAGTGAGGACAAAAATACTCTAGGATTTGAGCCCGATACGCTTTGGTTTTTTCCACACCTTCCCCACAGTTGGAAGTTCTATCCCTAGCTCAGCACCAAAAATAGACTTACATAGAGCCCCACTGTGTTTGTTACTGCCCCTAGCTAGCTCTCCTTCTTGATAAAAAGGCAGGCTCATACAAGAAATGTTCTCATCTCTTGTAGTTTCTTTGAGACTTGTAAACAAAGAGAAATAGCTATAGCTAAGTACTAGCGAGGAGGAAAATGAATTTCCTGGCCTCAGAATGCAGTGCTGATTGTGAGTCTGGTTGGACACTATACTTGGAACAATCTTTTCTTTCTAACCCAAATTCTAAACATAGACATAAGACCAACTTTGTTGATGCAGAGAGTGCTGGTCTTTGTAGAAAAGGTAAAAACACTAGAGAGGAGAGTGAAGAAGAAGATGAGGAGGAGGAGGAGGACTTGTCTATGGTCTCTGACGCATCTTCTGGTCCTCCACATTTCCATGAAGATGAAAGTTACTTCAACTGTGATAATGGCCACTTTTATCCATCACTCAAGGGCACTACATTGCTGAACAATGGTGCCAATTATAGGCAAAAAAAGAAAGAACATAGCCGTCAGTCACGTCACAGACAGGATCAAGAACTGCCTCCTTTTCTTGATGATACTGCTAGCTCTCCTGCATTCAACTTCTCCAAGGTTTGTTCAGAAACCTATAGGTTTATACCAGTATTGACTACATATATGATGCCGATTAGAGAACTTTCACATTTCCCTTTCTGTAATATACGTTCATTGTTCTTGCAATAATTAACTTTGTTTTGTTGGGTTTTTTTTTATTGAAAATCTACAGCAGAATAATTTTGCTCTCTCCAACGGTAACCAAGATTCAATGGAGAGTGTCTTCGATTATTCACAAAGTTTTTCAGCAACTCATTTTCAGGTACTTGGCCAAATTTACCATTTTAAGTTTTGTCTGCCTTTTTAACATCAAAATAACCTCTTGTTAGTGATACAAAGCATGCTCGTTCTTGCAGGGAAGATCTACATATCAAGACCACATTGGTTACACACACCCTTCTCTATCTGGAAACAAACTTCAAAATAACCAGTTAAGTATGTTTCATTATATTTAGTTCTAGCAAGGCATGGCAGATAAAATATTTCACTGTTTTAGCCTTCTAAACTTTCGATATTACTCTCTAACTTCCTTTAATCCTAATTTAAATCCTGATTTTATTTTTCGATCAATAATATTGTAGCCTTTCTGTCCATTTTTTCTTCCATTTCTCAGCATATGTGGTCACATGACCGTGTAAAAGGATGACATGTGTCATGAGGCACACAAGCATCGTCCTTCTCGACGATCACATGATCATATTTACTGTCAAAATTGACAGAAAGATTCCATTACTGATATAAAAGAAGAAGTTAGAGACTAATCTCCTTTTGACCACAAGTTACAGAGTAGTCTTTAACCAATTAGCCACGTAAATAGAGCTTCAATTTTTTTTTCCCTTTCAAATTCTTGGTAATGGTGAATGTTTCAATTTCTTCAGGTGGTTTAATTGAGGGAAGAGCAATGTATGGTGATACTTCCTGTCATTGGAATTATTACTGTTGAAGTTGCTCTAAAAGAGACGAAGGAAAGAGGGCTGCCAAATGTAACCAACTAAAATAAAGAAAGAAAGAAAGGGCTGCCAAAGTACAAAAAGAAAAAAAAAAAGGGTCTCAAAAGATCCTCTTCCTTTAATTTTTCTTCTTTTCTTTTGAAGTTTTTCCTTTTCCTGTCAATGCAATGGGAACATACTTAAGAGCAAAATATATTTATTTCTCTTGCCAATGAATAGTGGGTACAAAAATGTGCTGTGCCCTTTGAGGCATGCAGCCTCTGCCTGCAGTTATCCCCAGTCCTTGTTGTTAATGGAGCCCCATGCTCTCTTTTTAAATCAGCACTCGATATCTCATAATTAAACCACTACCACTATGTGATCTTACAATGTGCAAATAAATGAATATGTTTATTAGAAAATAATATAAATTATATTTTAAAATTTTATTTAATAGTTCAAGTTTTTTAGTTGAATTGATTTTTTGACTTGACATGAGTACTTTAATAATCAAGTGGTTATAAGTTCAAATCACACCATTTCTATTTATATAATAAAAGTTAAACATAAAGTAGTATAAGTCTGTGTAAGTTTCAAGCTTAACAAATATTTACTTGAAAGAATATGTTAAATGATAATATAAATTGTATCTTGAGATTTTATTTAATAACTTAAATTTTTATATTGAATTTACAATGCTTCAAAAGAGAAACCCTCTACACTGAAGAAGTGGCTTACTGGATAACCACTTTAGCAGAACAACTTGCAACTTTTCCTGCTTGTGAGATTTATGGTAAACTTGTTCAGAGGTAGAGAATTCCATGCATGTTTCACACTTCATAATCTTAATTAGTTTGATATTTATTAGCAACTTATTTTGGCCACTAATTAATCGGTCCTTCTTTGGCTGTGTTCAAATTTCAATTCGTGTTTCATGCGTGTCGGACTTGATCATGATTATGCCGATAATTAGCTGTCAATTCTCAATTCCCCTTACATTTTCCATACCATGCATTCTCCCAATAATTGTAGCTCTCAATTCCTGGAAAACCAAGTTTATGAAGTACTAGCTACTTGCATAAAGTCTCGAATTCACCAACTACTCCAAATAAAATTCAAGAATTGAGGCCCTTGATCTGGCAATAAGAAAGCTGGATAAAGAAACCAACGTCAAGAGAATCACAGAGAGAGAAAACGAGGATCATTGGCAAATTGAAGCGTTCACATCTAATCATCTAACGAAGTAAGTCTATAACTGAGACGCTCAGATTCCTCTTTTTTTTTTTTTTTTTTTAATATCTATATTCTATCCCAGCAAACAGTACAAGAAAGTACCATGCACAACCTAGCTAACATTGGTGGCTATCTAGACATGATTAAAATAATGATCAAATAATCAGATTTTCTTAGGTTTGGTTTCTCCAAATCTAGAAGAGAAAAAAACATATCATTGAAAAGGCTCGACTCTTGAGCACTGACAAGGACAAAGCCTCCACCGTGTCCCTAAGTGTTCAGACAAGGCTCCATTAATTCATGATGATAGTGCTACTAGCTAGTTTTCAGACTTGCACAAAGATTTGGCTTAATATGGACATGAAAATGAGACAGGATGATGGAAAGTGCAATTAGGGGTGATGGGTAGTCAGATAAGTTCAGAGATGTCAAAGGAAATGACAAACTCAATGTTGGAATATTTCAAATGCATTTCCAAGACCCTTTTTTAAGACCTGGAGATCCTGCCTCAGATCTTCCTGACCCAATGGAACATGCCTCATTTTGTTTATTACGTGCTCTTTATCTCATTTTGGAAGGATCTTATTTAAAAACAATTTATATATATAAAAGTGTTCATATTTTATGGAGAATTTTGCCCTCTCCAACCTTGTCTGCTTTGCATCTGTCATTGGACTTGATGTCATGCACAATTATATATCCTTCCCTTGCATTTCTTTATTCATTCAGCTATACTCGGTCATTTCCTAATTATGACATTATGTATATATAATTTGGTATCTATCTATAAGGCTGAGTAAGATTAAACAAAAGATATCCCTTGGGAATTTAGGATGTCCAAGTTCTGAGCTACACCCCACATGTTCATTTTCCTCACAGCTTCTGCAATGGGAGTTTTCTATGTAGGAAAACAAAAATTACAAAACCCTAAACAAAGAGCAAAGAGAATTCTAAAAGATCAATTAAACAAATGCATAGCGATAATAACATATATAATCAGGAGTGGTCAGTGTTAGGTTTTGCCTCCCCAGTGCTGCCCATCATTTTGGATAAGGATCCAAGCGAGTATGGGAATAACGTCCATTGCCCTTCCAACCACTACCAAAACAAAACCTTCATTAATCCCCTGTAACATACAGCGGGGAACGGAGCGGCTTTGTCGTTTTATATACGCTGAGCTGATTTGTATTCCTGTCTCCAATGCCGTTTTTTAACTACAAGTGTTCCCATTTCTCATGACAATAGTCTCCTTGTCTCTTATCATCTCTGCCAACCCCCATCGCTACATGTGTTATGAATCAGCAAGTACCATAACTGATCATCTAAACTTCTAAAATAAAAGATCATATCACTTAACAAGGACGTCTACATGCCATTATAATAACAAATTTTATTGGTTAATTAAAAGAAGGGGCACAAGGACGTGTTTCTGCAATCAAGGCGCATAAATTAAGTGGCCATGTAGTTTTTTTTAAATCAAGTACTTACTTTCAATAGAATTGAACTTGGAATAGAAAAATAAAAGAGATTTTGACATGAAGTATGGCATAGGTTATAATTTTTCTAGGTTATTAAAATATGATAAATTTAATCCATAGTAAAATAGATTAAATTAAATTAAAAAATCTAAATTAAGATAAATATAGTAAAATTAATAAAATAAAAAAGAGACTATAATGCTAAATTATTAGAATATAAAAATAAGATGCGTTAGAAAGTATGTCAAAAGCTACAAGCACAAATACATCTAGGGCCATACGGGTGATTAAGCAAGCTAGACTTCTGCTAAAGTCTTGGATATTGATGAGAACACTCTCCAGTTCACTGCATGGCTTGGCATGGCTGTGCTACATATTGAATTAATTAGTTGAATTAGTCATTACTTTTGTTTAGTTGAAATTGTCAAGCAAATAAGTAGCGGGATAAGGATGAGCTGGAAGCATTCCTGGTCTTCAGCTCTAGTACCGGTTTTTCCTAATTCATTGTATTACCGTTGTAATGTGTCCTATTTAGAGGCACAGGTTCTGTGAGAGAGGGGAATGAATAAGAACAATTCTCTCAAATATTCTTCTCTTCTTATCTTTCTCTAAATCATCTTATCAGTGGTATCAGAGCCCTTCCGATTCATGGATACCCGCGGAAAAACTAATGCAGACTTTCGCATGGATGTCACGGAAACTCTTGCTCGACACGATAGCCACTTTGATGAACTGACTCTCAATTTCAGTAGAGTCAATGACGCTCTACAAGGTGTTATGGCAGAGCTGCAAGCACTCAGGATGGCCCAATCCACTCGCAACCATGACAGGGACGACAATCCCTTTGCGACTGGGGCTCATTCACATGATCGGCCCTCCACGTCAGCTCAGTCTCAATTAGAGAGAAGTCACACCACTCTCAAGCTGAACTTCCCAACGTATGCCGGGGAAGGAGACGATCCCACTGGGTGGATATTCAAAGCAGAGCAATATTTTGAATTCCAAAATATTGAGGCTAACCAACGGGTTCAATTGGCATCCTTTCACTTGACCAATGTAGCCCTGCAATGGTATCAGTGGTACACTAAGACCAGGGGACAATTGCGATGGCATGAATTTGTCACGACACTTCTTCATCGTTTTGGACCAACGGATTATGAGGATCCGTCCGAAGCATTATCACGGCTCAAACAAACCACCACTGTTAATGCATACCAGGAGGCCTTTGAAAAACTTTCTCATAAGGTGGATGGTCTTCCCGAAAATTTCTTGGTGGGGTGTTTCATTGCTGGATTAAAGGATGAAATTCGCCTTGATGTACGAGTGAAGCAACCCCGAACACTCTCTGAATCCATTAGCGTGGCTCACCTAATTGAAGAGAGGAACCAGTTTCAGAAGAGAACCAATACTCCGATCAGACAGCTGCCAACAACTTCCTATCAAGCCAGACCTCAACAGCCTTCCACGGTGGGACTTCTGGGACCCCCACCTAAGCCATCTCCGAATGCTGGATCCTACAGTGGACATGTTCGCAGAATTACGGGGCAGGAAGCAAGGGAGCGACGAGAAAAAGGGTTGTGCTTTTATTGCGATGAACGGTATGCACCTGGCCACCGTTGTTCTAAACCTCAGTTATTTATGATGGTGGATATGCAGCAATTGGATGAAGAACAAGATGAGGAGATGGAAATTGAGACACCTGAAGAAGCTATTCCTGACATCTCCTTTCATGCGATGACTGGTACTGATCACCCACAGAACTTTCGGGTGATAGGAAGGATCGGGCATACTGGGATTATCATCCTCATCGATGGCGGCAGCACCCACAACTTCATTGACCAGTCCGTGGCAGCCAAGTTGGGACTACGGGTGGTTCGTGGTAGGACATTCAAAGTCACGGTGGGAAACAAGGAGGTGATAGAATGCACGGGAAGATGCCTTGGGTTATCCATCTCAATTCAGGGAATTACAATAAGAGCTGATTTTTTTGTGCTTCCCGTGGCAGCCTGTCAAGCAGTCTTAGGAGTACAATGGTTGAGGACGTTGGGACCAATTGAGATGGACTACAAGACACTCCGTATGTCATTCAAACAGAATGGGAAAATTCATGTATTAACGGGATTGTCCAGCACAGACCTTGCTCCCTTAGGCGAAAAAGAGTTGCTGCAATTTTCAGGCATGGGGTTCTTTGTTCATAAGGTTCCAGAGGAGAATGTAACACAAGCCGTTCCATGGTCACCCGAACTCAAGCAGGTATTGACAGAGTTTTCTCATGTGTTTGAGGAACTGAAGGAGTTGCCCCCTACGCGCAACCACGATCATAGAATTCCTTTATTACAGAATCAGCCCCCAGTTAACACCAGGCCATATCGGTACCCACACTATCAAAAAAATGAAATTGAGAGGCTGGTTAAGGAGTTTCTGCAGTCAGGAATTATTCGCCCAAGTCGGAGTCCTTTTTCATCCCCAGTGTTGCTGATAAAGAAAACGGATGGGTCTTGGCGATTTTGCGTGGACTATCGAGCACTCAACGAAATTACGGTTAAGGACAAATTTCCTATACCGGTAATTGACGAGTTACTTGATGAGTTACATGGCGCAAAGGTATTTTCAAAACTTGACCTGCGCTCCGGGTACCACCAGATCCGGGTCCATCCTGAAGATATTCCGAAGACTGCATTTCGCACACATGATGGGCACTACGAGTTTTTGGTCATGCCATTTGGGTTGACAAACGCTCCCGCATCCTTTCAAAGTCTCATGAACGACCTTTTTCGACCTCATTTGAGACGGTTTGTTTTGGTTTTTTTTTTTATGATATTTTGATATATAGCAGGTCTTGGGAGGATCATTTGCAACACTTGCGGAAGGTGCTACATGTCCTAGCGACCAATAAGCTATATGCCAAGCTGTCAAAATGCCAATTCGGGGTATTGACAGTGGGGTATTTGGGGCATCTTATTTCTGCTGAAGGGGTTGCGGTCGACCCACAGAAGGTTCAAGCCGTCCAGAATTGGCCAGTACCAACATCAGCCAAGAGTGTCCGTGGGTTTTTGGGGCTAGCTGGTTATTACTGAAAGTTTGTGAGAGGCTTTGGGGTGTTAGCTGCTCCTTTAAACAGGCTCCTCTCTAAGGAAGGATTCAGCTGGAATGAGGAGGCTCTTGCTGCCTTTAATCTCTTGAAAAAGGCCCTCATTTCAACCCCGGTTTTGCGTCTGCCAAATTTTACTGAGCAATTCATGGTAGAGTGTGATGCTTGTGGTGATGGGTTAGGTGCCATTTTGACTCAGAACAATCAACCCATAGCATATTACAGTGAAGCTTTAAAAGGAAAGGCGAAATCCTTGTCAACCTATGACAAAGAGATGTTAGCTGTGGTGAAGGCAGTGAGAAGATGGCGAGCTTATCTACTAGGAAGGTCCTTTGTGATCAAAACGGACCATCGCACCATCGCAGTCTCAAGTACCTCTTGGAACAGCGACTCACCACACCGTCACAAGCTCGGTGGCTACCAAAAATTATGGGGTTTGACTATGAGATCCAGTACCGGAAGGGGAAGGAGAATCAAGGTGCTGATGCGCTTTCGAGGGTGGCAGCACTTCAGTTCAACGCCTTGTCCATGCCGATTGGAAAGTGGTGGGCTGATCTTCAACAGGAGGTTCTCTAGCAGCCTTATTATGCTACACTGGCTGCCAATCGATCCTTAAAGTGTGTCCAACGAGATGGCGTGTGGATGCAAAAAGGAAAGATCCACTTAAGTCCCACTTCCTTCTTATTACCTGCGGTATTGGCCGATGGCCACTCTTCCCCGGCAGGGGGTCATTTTGGGTACCTCAAGACTCTTACACGCATCTCTTCTAGCTTCTTGTGGCCGGGCATTCGCGGTTCCATCAAGCGATTTATTAGAGATTGTGAGGTGTGCCAAAGGTGTAAGCATAAGACCCTTCGGCCCGCTGGGTTACTTCAGCCTCTTCCGGTGCCTCAGCGGATTTGGACCGATATATCGATGGACTTCATCGAAGGGTTACCTCTATCACAAGCGTATAACGTGATTATGGTGGTGGTGGATCGTCTCTCAAAGTATGCACACTTTATGCCATTACGACATCCATTCACGGCTATAGTAGTGGCAAAATGTTTTATGAATAATGTGGTGAAATTGCACGGGATGCCGCTTTCAATTGTGAGCGATCGCGACAAAATCTTTATTAGCGATTTCTGGAAATCCTTGTTTCGACTGCATGACACAAAATTGTGCTACAGTTCCAGTTATCATCCCCAAACCGACGGACAAACCGAGGTGGTAAATCGGACTCTAGAGCAGTATTTACGTTGTTTCACGTCCGATCAACCAAAAAAATGGATGGAGTGGCTTGCTTGGGCTGAATATGGGTATAATACAGCAGTGCATTCGGCAAGTAAAATCTCCCCTTTTGAAGCAGTCTACGGGATTCCTCCTCCGTCCTTGGTTCCTTATGTTCCAGGCACCATAAAACTGCAGGCTGTGGATGACATTCTAAAGACAAGGGAGGTGATATTACGTGATCTTTGGCGTCACCTGTTGTTGGCCCAAGAGCGCATGAAGACGCGCGCTGATCTGCATCGTCGTGAAGTCTCCTTTCAAGTCGGGGATTATGTGTTTTTTGAAGTTGCAGCCTTATCGCCAGAAATCAGTCTCCTTTCGGAGTTCCTTAAAGCTATCCCCAAGATTTTTTGGGCCATTTAGGGTTCTTGCAGGAGTAGGGGTTGTGGCTTACAAATTAGACCTGCCTACAGACGCAAGGATACATAATGTGTTTCATGTGAGTTTGCTCAAAAAGAAGTGGGGACCTGTTGTGGAAGATACGGTGGTAACATTGCCACCAATTTCAGCTGAGGAAGTTTTGTTACCAGAACCAGAGGCCATCTTAGACCGGCGGGTGATTCAGAAAGGGAAATATCGTCCAAAAACAGAAATTCTGGTTCAATGGAAAGGAGCTCTTCCTGAGGACGCATCATGGGAGAACTTATGGCGATTTACCAAGACTTATCCCCAATTCAACCTTGCGGACAAGGCTGTTAAAAGGGGGATGGATTGATGAGAACACTCTCCAGTTCACTGCATGGCTTGGCATGGCTGTGCTACGTATTGAATTAATTAGTTGAATTAGTCATTACTTTTGTTTAGTTGAAATTGTCAAGCAAATAAGTAGCGGGATAAGGATGAGCTGGAAGCATTCCTGGTCTTTAGCTCTAGTACCGGTTTTTCCTAATTCATTGTATTACCGTTGTAATGTGTCCTATTTAGAGGCACAGGTTCTGTGAGAGAGGGGAATGAATAAGAACAATTCTCTCAAATATCCTTCTCTTCTTATCTTTCTCTAAATCATCTTATCAGATATCACAATGTCAATGAATGAAAAACATTATGAATGTTCGTGCGACAAAGAAAAACATTACCGCATCATGTAAGCATTACAAAGTTGCATGAAAAAGAAGAGAAAAGATTCCAGCTCTCTGTAACAGCTGCACAAATCATTACTGTTTGTGCGCACGTCCATATCCAGAATGGATCATCCATTAAATGTGTTTTAATTAATTTGAAGTCCCTCTACATAACAATAATCACTAAAAAAATTAACAAATACAAATACACACCGACAAAATATTTTCATCGGTAAATTATAGTGAATTTTTCCAATGACTAAATATGTCCTCACAGTATCCATAAGTAAACACCGACAAAAATATTCTCTCGATATATACCAAAAAAATTACAGTGAGAAAAGAATGAATATAAAAATAATATGATGACATGTCATTTTTACAGGCATAATTCGACGAATTTAAATCCATCGATTAAATTCATTGATAAATCTATCAGTAATATTTAATTTATGACCCGATAAATGATTTTCTTTTCTCCCTCCCCTATTTCTTTTTCTGCCTTTATTCTCCTCTCAACAAAAAACACCCCCCAATTTTTATCACAAATCAACCACCTCCCACTATAAATCTAGCTATCCCAACACCCAGTTTGTCAATATCCCTGTTGATTTAAATTTTATTGAGAATTTCCCACTTCAAGTAAGAAAAACTATATATTTTTTATTTAAACTCAATTTTAAAATGTTGTTTTTATTATATATGTATTTTGTTTGGGTGTTTACTTATTTTATACCTTTTTTCCCATAGAAATTTATTGTATGAATGTATGATTTGTACATGTTAGAGTTTGTTTGGGATTTTATAAAATTATATTTGTTTGTAGATTAATGAAATTTATTTTGAATTTGAAACTTAAGTGTTTTGTGATGAAATAAATAATGTCTTATAATTTAAAGAGTTCGTTTTATATTTTGTCAATTTTATTGTTGACTTTGGAATTTTTGATAAATGTATAGAAATTTAAATTTATATAGATAAATTGATAATGAACTAGTTTTACTATAAAAATAGTTTGAACAAGTTTGAGTTAAACCAATGTTTTGTTATTTATTTATTTTATGTAATTAATTAATGCATGTTGCATCAATATTCTATATAGGTTTGACATAAGTAATGGATAATCATTCATGGATATATTGAGATTCGCCCACAGGGTTAAGTAGGATTAATTATTGTAATGGGGTTCAGAGTTTTATTAATTATATATTATTTAATTTAATAAATATTTGTAGAGGTGATATTAGATATTCATATAGAAGGTGTAAAAATAAAAAGTTTCTCAATCTAGATGTTGTAATGATGCATCTTCTAAAAAAAATATTAATGGAGATATACTTGGTGTTGGTTTGTACATGGAGAACCATATGTTCCTCACGAAACCGTGATAAAAAGAATGGTTGAGTCAATTTCTAGTTCTAGCAACGTGCATGGAATTGTAGAAAACAATAGTAATCCTTATAGGAATATGATTATGGATGCGATGAGAATAGATCAAGGTTATGCCGATCAATGTCCAATAGTATATAAAGAACCTAATACAGACGCAACCAAGTTTTTTGATTTTTTTGAAAGAATTTGATTAACCATTATGGGATGGGTGCACAAATCATAGTAAATTATCGGTTGTTGCACATGTGTTCACCATCAAGTCAGATCATGGGTTGAGTGAGACTGATTACGACAAAATTGTTGAATATGCAAAAAATATTTTTCCTGAAAGGAATAGGTTGAAAAAAAAACTTTTACGCTGTTAAATTCATGATGAAACAACTCAGCCCAAGATACTAGAAAATTGACATATGTCTAAATTTCTGCATGTTATACTACCCTGAAAATATAGAGTTGACCAAGTGAGAACATGTGGGCATGCTCGTTATAAACCCAGAACTAGTAGGGGAATGACTCTTGTCGCATATAAAAACTTAGATACTTCTCAATTACACCTAAACTGCAAAGGTTATTCATATCATCAAAGAATATTGAGCACATAATATGACATCATTCACATGATGAAGTGGATGGAGTGATGATGAACCTTTCTGATGGTGAAGCCTATAAATGATTTAATAGTGTGCATCCTTAATTTTCAGTGGAATCAAGAAACATGCATCTGGAGTTATGTATAAATGGATGCAATCTATTCAGGTCATTTGTTGTTCCTTATTCTTGTTGGTCAGTGATATTTACATTTAACAACTTGCTATTGAGGATGTGCATGAGGTCGAAGTTCATGTTTTTATCTACAATCATTCTTGATCTTAATAGTTCGGGTTAGAATATAGATGTTTTTCTTCGTCCATTGATTGATGAGTTGAAGCAGTTGTGGTCATTCAGGGCTTTGATATATGATGTATCGAGAAAATATAATTTTCAGATGAAGGCAACTTTAATGTGGACTATTAATGGTTTTCCTGCGTATGAAATGATTTTTTATTGGAGCTCGTATGAAAAACTAACATGTCTATACTGTATGCAAAATAACAAGGTCTTTATGTTAACAAATGACAATAAAACATCTTTTTTTATTGCCACAAGCGATTCTTACCAATGAATCACTAGTACAAAAGAACATAAAGGACTTCTTTGTTAGTAAACTTGAAAGTGATGTTGCACCACTGTTATCGTCGGGTGAAGAATTGTATGACATGGTTTTGTAGTATGATGACATTGTGTTTGGTTTTCAATTCATTAAGTAAAAGTTTTCTAGTTTTGGTTTGACTCAAAATTAGGTAAAACGAATTATTTTCTAAGAGCTTATTTATTAGAATACTAATTTCATCCACCATAACCTTGGTGTTATGCACATTGAAAAGAACGTATTTGAAAATATTTCAAATATGGTTATGAACATGAAATGGAAGAAAAAGGACAACATTAAAGTTAGAATGGATATATCTTTTTTTTTTTATCACCGTAAAAATATGGAATTAGTTTATAGTGGGTCACCGGTCACAAAGTCCAAAGCCAGTTTCTTCTTAGACAAGAATGCACAATTACTTGTCTACCAATGACTTAAGAGTCTGTGTTTTCTGATGGATATGCTTCAAACATATCAAGTTTGGTGATTTTGGATTGTATGAAATGAAGAGTCATGACTGCCATATATTTATACAAACACTCGTTCCACTAGTTTATCGGGATTTATTGCCAAAGAAGAGATGAGATGCACTCATAAAGAAGATCAATTACTTCTTTAAAGATATGTTCCAACATGTTGTAGACACAATACATTGAGAGGCTTGAAAAAATATCATCTAGATAATCTGCAAACTTGAAATGATATTCCCTTTATCATTCTTCGAGTCAATAGAGCATTTACTTATACATATATCGTTTGAGGTAAAAGTTAGAGATCCAGTCCAATATAGATGGATGTATCTATTCAAGAGGTTAGAGATTACATATGCATCATAATTACAATTCTATTATCTTTTAAAAAAAATTCAAAAAATTCATTTAATTCCATATATGTACTTGTTCAACCTCAAGAGAAAAGTAAAAAACAAGATGCATGTTGAGGCTTTGATATACGAGACTTATATTGTTGAAGAGATCTCAAGTTGGAGGTCCAATCCGATATAAATGGATGTATCCATTCGAGAGGTTAGAGATTACATATGCATCATAATTACAATTCTATTATCTTTAAAAAAAAATTCAAAACATTC
This sequence comes from Populus nigra, assembly GCF_951802175.1. Lineage (NCBI taxonomy): Eukaryota > Viridiplantae > Streptophyta > Magnoliopsida > Malpighiales > Salicaceae > Populus > Populus nigra. The sequence continues at coordinate 20,108,178 of NC_084852.1, forward strand.
ATTTAATTCCATACATGTACTTGTTCAACCTCAAGAGAAAAGTAAAAAACAAGATGTATGTTGAGGCTTCGATATACGAGACTTATATTGTTGAAGAGATCTCAACATCTTGTACTATTTTAAACATCACTTGAGAACAAGAATCAATCGCGTTCTAAGATATGATGATGGTGGGGAAGTGCCTTTGAGTGTGAACTTGTCAATATTATCTCATCTTTAATGACCTGTACTAAAAAATATTGTGAAGAGAAGATATTTGACAAAGATAGAATTCAGAAAAGCACATAATTATGTGCTATTCAATTATGATGAACTGATACCTTTTATTTAGTAAGTATAATAATCCATTTGTTATTACTTTTGAGCAATTTATCTCTTATACTATCATAAACTGATCTATTGTTGAATTCTTTGTAAGTAACATTGTCAATTTTTATTGTTAAAAAACTCACAGCTGACTAAATTTGAAATCTTTCAATTACAAGATGAACACTTTTCCATACGGTTAATTATATATGTAAGGACTATTTAATTATTCTTATCTCTTGGGATACTTAAATTTCATTACACATTTCTTATTAACTGTGATGAAGATGTAATTCATGTACCAGGTTTATCAATTGAAAAAGAATATTAGTGTTACTTTGAATTTACTAAGTTTAGGTTCTGAAAGAAAGGTGAAGTGTTACAATGAGTATTTAATCAATGAACATGTGTTTCATATTGAAGAGTATGGTTATGGTAGAAAGAGATATAATAGTGAGATCTGTGTTGAAGGATGGACTTCTAATGAGTTTGAAATTGATTATTATGGGAAGTTACAAGAGGTCATTGAATTGTAATATCATAGAAAGCATAATAAAGTCTTTTTATTCAAGTACCATTGGTATGATACCACTAATAGAAGAATCAGAGTAGATTCTCATTATGGTTTAGTCAAAATTAATACAAAGGTTAGACTCTGCAACATCGATGATGTCTTTGTTTTTGCCAAACAATACCAGCTAGTTCATTACACATACACCTTTTCCTTTAGAAAGAATTGTTCAAGTGTTGATTGGTTATCCATAGTAAAAACCAAACCCAAGGTTCATGTCTAGGTTGTTTAGGATGACAACAATGAATTAACTATGGGAGATAATGCATTTCAACTTGATGAGTTAGTTGATCCATATCGAGTTACTTCATCTAATGACTTAAAGGACAATTCAAATTTTCATGTTGGCGAGAATACTTTTATTGATATTGAGGTTGAGGAGTTAAATGATATTTTAAGAAATAGCAGACATACAGAAGTCAATAAAGATGATGATAGCGATGAAATCAACATATAAGATTGCGATAGAGATGATGAAATTGAAGAAGAAGAAGAAGAAGAAGACAATTTCGATTAATTTGCACAACACGAATGTATAATGCTATAAATCATAATGTAATATTATGAAAATGACATTAATTTATTATTAAATGATAAGGAAACATTAATTTTATGTGATTTTAATATTCTACAAAGAATTAGTGTTATTAGGCCCATATAATCACTATGGTTAGCTAATTGATTTGTTGGTGATAACAAATTTTTTTTATTTCATGAAAAATAAAATTATTTAAAAATAATAATAAAAATAGTAGCCACATAAAAAAATAGCTATGATAATAGTTATGATAAATGAATAGTTTTAAATGTGAAATATTGATACTATATATCATTTAATGTGTTTATATTTACATCCTATGATCATTTCACAAATGGTCGTAGCAAAGTTAACTGAAAATTTGATTAAATTAACAACATTAAAATTATTCGATTGACATAAATTGAAATAAAATATATTGGTTTGTGGAAATTCAATTTAAATTGTAGTGTATTTATAGATTTAAAAAATTTGGGTAGTCTCCCATCTAGGGAAGGTGCTGCTCATTTTTTTTAAAATATGAATAGTTTACGGTACCTTAATCCTTTAATTTGTGTAGATGCCTAGGAGAAAGTCAATAGCATATTGTATGAACATGATCACTGCTAGTTCTTTTGGTAGCGATTCAGACGAGCATGAGTTGTTAGGTGCCGACTAAGAACAGACACCTAAGACACATGCATCTACTCATGATGTGAGCTTGTCAGGCGCAATGCCGCTATGTCAAGGGGGGAGGGGTCCATCACAACGACTTGTTAATAATTTTTGAAAAATTAATTTCAATTAATGAATGCAATTTCAGATTGACAAACATTGAGGCTGCCGGAACCATAACATTGACATTGAAATCTTTAATGGAAATTCCATTGTTTTAATGGAGTTAGGTTTCCAAACATTCTAAATGGAAACCTATGATTAATGCATGATTCAGAAGATTTAAGGTTAATATTAATTTAAATATCTATTTTTATTATGTTAATTCAATTAGTTTATTAACATATTAATAAAACTTTTATTTTACAAATTTTAATTGCAAGGATAAATTTGAATGTGATAGATCTTATAATGCTATTATAAGGAGGGTTTGAGAGAATCACGTTGCAACAAAGTAAGATTGAAGTGAAGATAAGATTTTTTAATCCTTTTATTCGATATTATTTTTCATTTACTAATATATAATTCATTTGTATCATGTAAGTTGCATGATTTTTGGTATTAGGCATAAAAAAGCCAAAAATATACAAAAGAAAGAGGGCTTTCAGGCTAGAAGGAGGTCAAAGTTTGGAAGGATAGGAGACCGTCATATGTCTCAGAGGCTGTGTGAGTGAAATATATTCAGCATGTGATGTCCGAACATTTCGTGCAATGATCACACTCTGGTGCAGAGATTTGAAACTGGCGTGTTCACGGTTCTGTTACCATGCACACAAGTGGCTCTATTATGTTTATTTCGCATGCGGAGTGGATTGTAAGACTTTTTTTTTAATTATTTGTTTTTTTATATAAATATATTTAACTACTAATAATTTTCTCTTACAAACTATGATTCTTAGAAGTGAACCAAGCTCGATGGAGCTTTTTATGAAAACGCACGTGTGGATTGATGACCGCAAAAAGGAGTACAATAGCTCGTGGAGTGCCGAGCTTAGCATTTTGTGGCGTGTTGTTTTCAACCATTTTTTTTCTTAAATTATTATTTTTTTGAATTTGTTGACTTTTTTTTTCAGGATACATATAACACCTGATTAAAGGAGAGATATAATGATGATACTTTGACCCATCCAGATCTCGATCCAGATATGTAGTTGGAGGCACATCGTTTGGTGGACCAGATAGAAATTGGATGTACAGTTTCTCTAACACTACGACTGAGGACTTGCAAACGACCCACAATGTTTCAACCATTGGATGCTTGTAATCGATTTCAAGCCCTTAAACTCTAGAGTTCGAGGTGATTTTAGACGAGTGAGTTCAAGTTTAGACAACCCATCTTGCTGCTGATTATGAACGACTCAATGCTAAGATAACCGAACTCCACCGAATGGTAATAGAGATGAAATCATAGATGGGTGGTACATGTGCTCCCTTTTCTTCGTCCCACGGTCCTGACAAAGATACGCCTCCTCCTCCTCCAACGCCTCTATTCTAGATTAATTTTATCTGAACTTATAAATGTTTAGATTTATAATAAATATTTGATTTTTATATTAATTTAATTTAATTTAATTATTTTATATTTATGTTTAATATATATATATATATATTATTTTTTTTAAATTATTACTAATGGGGTTACTGACGAACTTAGGTTCGTCGATATATTCTAGAGAGTTGAAAAAAATTACCGCAAATGCCATTGATTTTCTATTTATGTTTAATAGAATTTTTTTTAAAAAAATTTCTAAATTATTATGGATGACATAGTTTTTAAACCCGATCCGGTGCTTGACTCGGTATAATGATCGGGTCACGGGTCAGATGGGTTGACCCGGGTCAACAAAAAAAAAGAATTCCTTACTTGCCCTTGGACTAATAATAATAATAATAAGCATTATTGAAAGAAAGAAAAGTTTCTAGAGAACAACCTTGCTTGCCACTCATGTTTTACCATATCTAAAACCAAACATTGCTTGCCCTTATATAATTAGCACAATCACCCTCACAACACAGCACACACAAATCCCTACCCTGTTTTTTACAAACTACCTCCCCACCACCTCGACAGCCACCACAAGCCCACCATCACCTCCTTAATTTTGGGATTCAAAGTTCCTTCTCAAAGGCGTAGAAGAGATTACAAAATACAAGAGCAATGCCTACTTTCACAACCACAACTATTATGTCATCTCAAAGTAGCAACCTTAGTCTCCATAAACTTAAAATTAACCCAAAAACACAATCAAACATAGTCACAGTGGGCGAATTTTTCAAACAACAGATCAAACCCTAACTTAAGCAGATCTGAAATCCCTCTTTTCCCAACTCTCAAAGCTGAATCAACTTGTTCCTCATTTCATCTATTGAGACCCTGATTTATCCTCAATTCTTTTATTCCTCTTGAGAATCGAAAATCTCCCCTCAAAAGCCAAGTTTTCTGTGAAGAGTTAAAGATTTACAAGATTGAACATATTAGTTTTTCGTGATTCTGTATTTATGTGACAAATGGTTTGACAGTAAAAAACTAAAATGGTAACATTTTATATATATAAATCAGCCGGGTCTCATCTGGGTTTACCCAAGTCGACCGGGTCCCGGGTCGACTAGGTTTTGCAGGGGTCAATTTCCTAATCGATTTTTTTATCAACCCGACCTGGTTCCAGTCCCAGGTCAGTCGGATCCCGAATCGACCCACCGGGCCGGACTGAGTTTTAAAACAATGATGGATGGGGTTACCAACAACCTAAATCCATCGGTATATTCTAGATATTTGAAAAATAATTACTATAAACCTAAAAATTCTGGTAATGAATGTATTGTATTGTAATTAATGAGGTTTGATCTAATTGACAAGTGGTCATTTTTTCCCGTCTTGATAAATACTGTGGGATTTGATTTCCACGCTACCAGGCTCTAGAAATACAATTTTCTTTATAAATTCGTTAATTAATCTTGATGTAAACAATCTGTTTTAACCTAATTAATTAAAGAAATCAACCTAGTTTAGATATGTAGAAACTACTCGGCTGGGGATATATGTTGAATTATACTTGTGATTACAAGTTTATTTATAGATTTTAAATCTTAAATAAACAAGAAATTAAACTATATTAAAAAAAATCCCAAACAATAAATATAGTATGCAGGCTTAACTGGTCTATCGTTTCAGAACCTGTTGACCGGATCCTCTACTTTTTATATAACTAAAATCTGAATTACTTTCAACAATATCATGATGTTATATATGTATATGTTAATCTAACACCAGGATATAATTGTAGCCTGCTTAGATATCATCAGCAAAACAGCAGGGGACAAATGTTTCTAGTGCAAATAATCATTAATTTTCATCAATAAAAAGCAACTTCTCCTTCTGGAGTTGGAAGATATGATTTTTATTTTACGGACAGACAGTCATGGGTTTGGTTAATTTAAAAAGAAAAGAAACAAGCCTCAATTTTTATCACGCACGTGAAAACTTGAGCCCCAAAATTTGACAGCAGATCATGGCAAGACATTTTATATATCACCATAGCTATAGCTTGGAACAACATGTGCCTGAACTCAACTTCCATATATACTTCTCATTGCAATTCAATAATCGGAGAAGTTCCCAGTCCTCGCCTTTGTTTAAAAAACATCCCGAAGAAGGGAAAATGGCAAGAAAAAAGAAAAGAAAAAGAAGGGAGCCCAAAAGATATCAGATAAAAATGGCAATGGAGTATTGAAATAAATGCAACAATTCTATTGGACCCAGCATTTGATTTCTAACACGGAGATTTCAGATTGTAGTAAACAGAAAGTAGTTTTTTTTTTTGTTAATTATGGAACCTCAGACCAGTGGATCTCCAAATAAGTTCCACAGACAACATCTCGAGGGAAAATCTATTACATGTAGTTTATTTATTTTTCTTTAGCCAATCAAGAATACCCTTCTCTGATTCAGTAAGGTCCTGCTCATTCTTCCCTTTCAAAGATCCTTCCACAAAGTCAAAATAATCCTTGTAGTTCCGCTTGTAATAGCTATCCATTCTCTTGAAAAACAAAACATGCCAATCATTAACAGGAAGGAATATGCGAATTGTAGAATTAAAGCATAGAAAGAAGAATAAAATAAAATTGACTCCTAAAAAGAGAGATTCTTGGCGATGGCACGTAGTAGTAGTACTGTAACTCTAAATGTTATACCTCCTTGTCATTTTTGGTCTTGTTATCCTCTGATTTCTTCAAATATTCTGACAATCCAACAATGGTTAAAACGGTCAGCTAAGACTCCAGAGAAGAAGAAAGATATGGCATTCCACGGGCTGCAAGAAAAGGCAAAAATGGAAGTGCAAAACAAGAAGTGGTGTTTTTAGTACTTTTAAGAAGTTCAATCCTTGAGTCATTGACTGAATATACACCAACCACGGTGGATAAGAGGACTCCTCTTCTTCCAATGTCAGCTGCCCTGCTTGCTGCTTTAGCTGTTGTTGCTGCAGCTGCTCTTTTACCTTCTTTTTTATGAACTGCATTAACATTTGATGAAGCAAACTTGTTGATTGTAACGGTCAGTGCCATCAACACACTTTGGGATATTGAACTCATCTGTGAAAACCATTAGACAAACACACAAACTCTCTCTCTCTGCAGTTAGTAGCAGCGGCACCACAGCCACCAGTTTTTTTGAGCCTATAGATGATGATGAGGTTTCAGGCTCTTATCTTCGACTTCGTCCAAACACTTTGTTTTCTAGCGTCAAAATATACACTGTGGATGTTTAAGAGTACGATTGATTTTAAAGTATTTCTATTTAAAAATACATTAAAATAATATATATACATATATATATTACATCAAAGTATCAAAACAATCTAAAATTATATATAAAAAAATTAAATTTTAACCGATCTCATTTCTCAAACTGGACTTGTTAAGAAGTTGAAAAGTGCACACAAGGTGCTGGCACGTGCGAATCTGCCCTTTATTTCACACAAGCGACATGTCGAGGTTCTCATTTAACCTTTTTTATTTTTTAATGCTGGAACCAGCTGTTGCAGCTAACAAAACCAGCAAATGGTGAGAAAGAATAGACAAAATCAAGCAACAGAAAATGTTAATAAAAAGAAACCCAAAAACCAGTAGCACGGTGACGATGAAAGGTTAGCCTAAGGGGTTGTGAAGTCTTTCACCCCTCAACCAGGAAGGTCAACCCCTTAGGGAGGACCAGCTGCTACCAAACGTTCGGAGAGTAAAGTTATGGTGAGACAGTCTTTGGGCTAGTCCGTAGTGTCATTCAATTTTTGACATTCCATGAAGAGCCAGGGTGACCTTGGCAAGCAAAAGTGGTTTGACAACTTCCTGGTAACATCAGCACAATAACGTGTTCAGAGTTTTCTTTCCCTATGTATGTTTTTACATGAACCACAGCATATTATACAGCAGCCGGTAATACCTTTGCCTGTAATACAGTAATACACAACAATTCAATTATCTAACAATCGCCTGTGCTTGCACCAGGCAATAGCAATCACATATAAGAACATGCTCCCAGTAGTGCCACCAGTAACAGTCCATAGAAACTTCGACATTTTTTGATTCCGATATTCATGCCAAAAACACCAACAACTACAACAAAGCAGCTCACCACTAAGGTTGCTGTCGTCAACATAACCCCCATTTGCAGGAGATGATTCTGTTTGTCGTCCATGACGCGGGACAACAAGCAAAAGAATTAAAGCCGGGAAAAAGAAAGAAGCCTAGAGTAAGAAAAGGAGAAGAAGAAAGCCAAAGAAGAGAAGAGAGGAGAGTAGGGAGATGCAAAATCTGCAAATTTTCATTAATCATCAATAATTGTCCTTACATTTAGAAAAGTAGGGTATTTATACTAAAACCCTAACTAGAATAAGCAATTGGGCTTATGGCCCATTAAATAAAATATCCAACAATAATTAAATCCAACCCAACAAATAAAACCAAATTCATAAACCTTAACTAAAAGTCCATATGAATTAAGCCCAAAAACATAAGCTAAAGTCCAATTTCTCAATGGTTTGGGCTATCCTCCATCGTCTATAATTATACGCGCGCGTAACCAATGTTTCCGGTTCGATGTCCCCATCAATTCTCCCGGGGTTGGAAGAACTCGACCCTGTCGAGTATAGGTCAAGGCAGCTCCGATAATGCTCTCAAAGATAAGGATCAAGCTGTTATGATGTCTCTCTGATAATCCAAGTACAGTCTGAATCTGGTCGTTGAGCCCATATACTAGGATTTGCTGAAGTTCATCAACCCTGGTAAAAACAACTTGTGCATTCAAAGTAGCATTAATATATTCCTTTTGTGCCAAAGATATGGATAAAGAGGTAGGGGTATCAAAAGGAGCATCAGGGATATGCTGTATTTTATAAATACTGAGATCTTTCACGTTAAAAGTAGAGCTAATATCAAAGTTTAATGGCAATTTAATGACATAATTATTTGATTTAATCATTTGCAACACTTTGAATGGTCTAACACTACTTACTTGCAATTTATGATCGGTTTCCAAAGGATACCGTTCAGGTCTAATCTGTATCATGAAATAATCTCCAACAGTAAGTGCATCATGATATTCAAGTAAATCAGCTCGAAATTTGTATTGTTCATTACTTGCTTGAATTTGTTTCATGATCTCAATATGCAAATTATGAACCCTACATGGTAATGACTCAGCTGACTTAAACATCCTATCGTGAGGAGATATGGGAGGGTGTTCTATAGGCTTCTCAGGTTTGTAATTATGAACACTAAATGATTGAGGGTGTGAAATGTGACAAACATTGTTTGAAACCTGTGTAGATATGGTATGAACACGATCAAGTAAACTAGGATTATCTTCATCTTCCTTATCACGTGCATGGGGTAAGGGGTCAAAAAGCTCAATATGTTGCTCTAAACTTATGATGTGCTGGACACCAAAATGTGGGATGAGGAATCAGGTAGTTTAGGAGGACTAATATCATGAGACTCTTCTAAGACCATACGTATCTCTACAGGCGATTCCACTGAAGAGTTCCCTAAAACTTCCTCTACCATTGAAGCAGACATATCACTCTTTTTTAACCTCAGTCTCAAGCTCATGTGGACTCATTGTGTTAAGTCCCTCTTTTTGCACATCCTCGTCATCCAGGTCACTAAAATCCTCAAGATTAGGCTCATACACTTCAACACTACAATATTCCTCTTTACCTATATCCTTATGTTTTTGGATGACTAAGGGTTTAGAGGTGCAATCTAAGGAGATATGACCAAAACCTAAACAATTAGTACACTTAACCTTTGAACTCACCTTAGACACTTCATTGACAACTCTTTTACCTTTATCTTTCTTACAAAGTTTGGTGCTACTAGGATTAGGTCTATGGGGTGGAGCACCTAACAAAGAATCACTGTTTCTGAATTGGGACCTAGTAGGGATGCTATAAGAGTCCTGATGATTCTTCCACTGATTCTTTGTGACCAACTTGTAGTCTTTAACTAAGGTATAAGCCTGGTCAAGGGTAGATACACCTTGAAATACAATTTCTCTTCTAAGATCATCATCTAAGCCTCTACAAAATCTACGCAAAGTCATGGCTTCATTCTCTTTTATGGCACATCTAATCATGTAATCGTTAAACTGCGTCATATACTCATTGATAGATTTATTCCCTTGTCTTAGATTGTTCCATTGGTCTAAGAGTTTATTCCTATAAGACTGGGGTAGGTACTTCTCCTGAAGTTTATGTTTCATTTTGATCCAATCAGTTATAGGAGGTTTACCTCTCATCTCTAAACAATCCTCAACATCTCTCCAATAAACTTTGGCTTCATCAATGAGTTTCATCTTAGCAAATCTAACTTTTCTATTATCAGACAATTTATGCCACTCAAAGAATTTATCCATATCACGAATCCACATATCAAATATCCAAGGGTCATGACGACCGTCAAAAGTGGGAGCTTCTATTTTGTTAGGACTTAAGACTCGCTCATCAAAGTCATCGTATTTAGAATAACCTAAATGATAGTCATATTGGTGGCGCTCAGAGTGAACTTGTCCATAATGATTGTTCTTGTGATATTCATTAGTCTTTGAGTGCCTTATTCGAAAACTCTCTTGGGGTTCAATTCTCTTAAACATGTTGATCACCTAAGCTTGCAGTTCCCTTTACATGGTCGTCGAGACTATCACTAAGGTTGAGTCTACAGCAAGTGTAAACTTAAACTTGGACACTAAATGATCATGACATAAATGCATGCAACACTAACTTATAAATGGAATTGAGATCACAAATGGTTCTTGCATGTAAAATCACAATACAAAAATAAAGCTAATTTTTTTTTTTTTTGTGAAGATTAATCAAGAACAGATTATGCCAGGAAAATTATAAGCAAGCAATGCTAGACCTTTTAAGTGTAAATGATTAATCAAATAATGGTAACAATTTTTACTAACTTCAACGGGCTCAACAACTAGTTGCTAAATATCAAAGAAGAAAATGGTTAAGTAAGAGTGAACAAATAAAAATGCAAGGTGTGATTTTTTTTTTTAGGCACAAAAGTAATATTAACGACAACTTTGACTACCAAGTGCAATACCTAAAGTAAAATCAACAAATCAAAAAAGTAAAGTAATTTACTGACTTGACTGCTTTGGAGGAGTATGCTGGAATTTGATGTTGATTATGTGGCGAAGACAATGACATGGCAGACATGTGGCAGCAATGGGCAGACAAGGACATGGCAGCTGATATGACAGAAACTGACGATGTGGCAGCTGGTGGAGCAGCCCTTGACTGGTGTGGCGATGACGTGTCGGATGACGTGGCTCCAGGAGGTTGACGTGGCAGATGACATGGCAGGGTTAATTATATTCTCAGCTGGGGGTTTTTTGTTTCTTCTTTCTTTCTTGCTTCCCTAGCTTCTGTGACCCGTTGCCGCCGCTGTCGGCGATGGCTCACTCCGTGCTCCTGCTTGGGCCAGCGGCGCGAGGGGGAGAGGTGGAGGTGTCTGGTGTCGCTTCTGGGCGAGGCTGTTGATCCGGTGTCGCTGTTGGGCGGGGGCTGCTGCCGAAGGTGAGGGCGCTGTGGATGGTGGGTCGCGGCTGGTGCTGTTGCTGGGGTGCGGTTGACGGCGCTGATGGTTAGCAACGCTGGAACTGATGACTGAGATCTACGGTGGTTGTGGGTAGCTGTTGCTGGTGGTTTTGTGCTGCTGAAGCCGGAGATCCACTGATGTCTCTTGCGGTGTCAATCTGGTGGTTGCCGCTGGTCTGTGTCGGAGGTAGCAAATCGGCGTGGATCGGTGGACTGATTTGCAGGTCTTCTCAGTGGTGGGTCTGCCGCTGTGACTAGCTGAGACGCCGTAGATGGCAGTGGCGCCGCTGCTGGAAACCCGATTACAGTGGATGATGAACAGTGAATAGTGAACAGTAGATTCTTGTAATCAGAATAGTAGGGTTTTTTTTTTTTTTTTTTTTTTTTTTTTTTTTTTTTTTTTGCAGAAGAGTAGGTTTCACATAAATGTGTAGATCGTTTAATTGTAAGAACAATTAAAAGCCATGCTCTGATACCAAATTTGACGCGGGACAACAAGCAAAAGAATTAAAGCCGGGAAAAAGAAAGAAGCCTAGAGTAAGAAGAGGAGAAGAAGAAAGCCAAAGAAGAGAAGAGAGGAGAGTAGGGAGATGCAAAATCTGCAAATTTTCATTAATCATCAATAATTGTCCTTACATTTAGAAAAGTAGGGTATTTATACTAAAACCCTAACTAGAATAAGCAATTGGGCTTATGGCCCATTAAATAAAATATCCAACAATAATTAAATCCAACCCAACAAATAAAACCAAATTCATAAACCTTAACTAAAAGTCCATATGAATTAAGCCCAAAAACATAAGCTAAAGTCCAATTTCTCAATGGTTTGGGCTATCCTCCATCGTCTATAATTATACGCGCGCGTAACCAATGTTTCCGGTTCGATGTCCCCATCAGTCCAGCATTATGTTGATGTAGTCCTCTGTGTCATCAACATACTCCCTCAGCTTCAAGACCATCAGATGACATAGGAACAAAAAGGAGTTAAATAGCAGCCATGGAGAAAATTAACTATAACCTTAGAAACGATGCTGATTATATGATTGATAATTGAAAATGATATAACTGTGTTTTTGCCTGTTTAATCATGTGCAACATTGCTGTATCATGTAAAGATCACAGGCAAAGACATGTATATAGACGCACAAATACACAAATGGAATGCACATTCTCTACTCTGTCATTGGCCGTGGCTTTTCTAATCAAATTTGGGGCTGTCTAACTTGTCCAGGCAACCCAGCCACTACACCTCAATTGAAGTCCTGCACCCATGCCCCATGACAAAATACTCACTGTTCAATTCACTCTTTGGAGTGGCGTCATACGAATTTATATTGAGAGTGGTATTGCAAACCTGAACTGGCAACTCAAACTCAGGATCCAGAAGGGCATACTTCAGAAAAGTTATCGACTTACTGCATATCTAGAGAAACCAGCTCGTTCTGATCTTGGATCAACCTTCACTGAGAAGGGTGTAAATGGTTATATACATATGTTGCACTCATCAAATTCTGCTGTGGTCATTCTTACATATGAATTCTCCCTGAGGCAAGGTGATGATGGGAAAAGTCAAAAACGTTCTAGCCATCAGCCTCAAGTTCTCTTGACAATCTTTCTTCTCCAAATATAGTTCTCATTTAATTTGTCCTCTCTTCAAAGTGGGCACTACCAGATCAGTTTCTATAGTGTAATAGCATGATGGAGACACTAGCATGATGGAGACACTGATATGAGACATGATTTAAGCACATACATGATCATCGATGATAGAGGATAGCCCAACCCATTGTTCTTTGGTTGGGTGATTGGGCTCGTTCAAGCCCAAGTTATTAGATTTTATTTGTTTTTATTATTGAACTTCAATTTATGTTATTTTATTAGACTTTTATTAGTTAGTGAGTTTTAAGTTCTAATTAAGGTTTTATTATTTATATGTAATTTTCTTGGCATTACGATCAATTTTTGATGAATTGAATAAAAATTGCAAAGTTGCAGACTTTTCTAACCCCCTTTCTTCTCTTTTTTTTTGGTTTCTTCTTCTTTCCTTTCTTCTTTGACTTCAAATCTCTTTTGTCCCGCATCAATTTTGGTGTCAAAGTCTAATTTTTAATTGTTCTTTCAGTTAATAGGGCTTGTGAAAATCCTCCAAATTCAATGCAGTTTCTAAAACCTAGAAATTATATAGTTGATCTAGAAAAAATAAGATCCTTTAATATTTATGTTTACTACCGAGATTTGAAAAAAAAATATTGTTTATCTTCTCTAAGCCAACTAAACAAAATACATCAACACAGGCCCATTTATCCAAAAAAATAAAAGATCAACAGGTTCTACACCTCGAACCACAGCACGCATCCAAGAGAGAGAGAGAGAGAGAGCGGGGTAGGTGAAGGATAAAGGAATTGTATAGCAAGAGTTTCTACCAATTTCCAATCTCCATTCTGCACTGTAATTTTATTTTCTTTTATATTGATTTTTTTAAAAAAATCAAAAGTCAAGAAAAAAAAGAAAGAGAGTACAATGTTAAAAAAAAGTGGCCAAAAAAAAATAAAGAAGTGAAAAGTGATAGTAAAAAAAGAGAGAAAAAAAGGGAAATGAAAGCAACAAAAAGACATTATTCGAAACATCACATCACGACAACAACTTTGTGACATCAATGACAACTCACATGATCCAAGTATTCTATTGTCAACATTAAGCAATTTGATCGGTAAATTATTTAACTCTTTGATTCATTGAATATGATTTCTTTGGAAATACACTTGTTATTCAACCAGCAAACATCAGCCATCAAAGATCAACAGATTCTCCACCTCAAACCATAGCACGCGTCCAATAGCAAGAGTTAGAGAGAGAGAGAGAGAGAGAGAGAGAGAGGTGAAGGATAAAGGAATTTTATAGGGAGTTTCTGCCAATTTCCAATCTCCCATCTCTACTGCACTTTTATTTTCTTTTATATTGATTTATTAAAAAAAGTCAAAAGTCAGAAAAAAAAAGAGAGAGACCAATGAAAAAAATAAAAAAAAAAGTGAAAAGTGACCATAAAAAAAGAGAAAAAAAGGGAAAAATGAAAGCAACAAAAGGACATTATTTGAAACATCACGACGGTAGCTTCATGATATCAACGACAGCTCCCATGATCCAAGTAGTTTGTCGTCAACATTAAGCAATTTGATTGGTAAATTATTGAACTCTTTGATTTGTTGAAATTTATTTCTTAGGCAATACACTTACTATTCAACTTATCATTAATAATATTACTTTTTTTTTTGTCTAAAAAAATTAATCTCACATTGCGTACTTATTTGTAAATTTGTTCTCATCAACCTTTGTCGTCATTGATATCTAGCATCTAGTTATCTTTGATAATTGCGAGTCCTTGTTTGTAACATTATGTTTAATTAATAATTTACACTTAAAGGTCTAGCAATACATGCTTAAAATTTTATTGTTGTGTTTTGTTCTTGATTAATCTTCACATTAAAAAAAATAAAATTACTTTTATTTTTGTATTGTAATTTCACTTGCATGAATTATATATGATCTCAATTCCATTTCTAAGTTAGTGTTGCATGCATTTGTGAATAGTCATCTAGTATCTAATTTTAAGTTTACAACTACCATAGACTCGATCTTGAGTGATATCTTTATAACCAATCATGAACAAAACACCATAGAGTTTTAGACAACTAGATTAGGTGTAGTTAGATATGCCTTTACACAACCCAAGAGAAATGAAGATTGGAGGATTGCTATCTCTCACCCTTATATCAAGTGTGGGGATAAGGATTGCAAGATTATCATTGATAATGAAAGTCGTATCAATGCAATATCTTCAAATATTGTAGTTCGCTTAGGCCTAAAACTTGTTCCCCATCCTAAGCCATATAATGTGTCATGAGTTAATAATACCTTTAAAGCAGTCAATGAAAAATGTTTTTTCCATATCAAATTCCTAGACTATCATGATGAGATTTGATGTATCAATGCAATATCTTCAAATACTGTAGCTCGCTTAGGCCTAAAACTTGTTCCGCATCGTAAGCCATATAATGTGTCATGCGTTAATAATACCTTTAAAGTAGTCAATGGAAAATGTTTATTCCATATCAAATTCCTAGACTATCATGATGAGATTTGGTCTGATATGATTCCAATGGAAGTAGAACATTTCATTTTAGGAAGGCCATGGATATATGATTTAGACATCATCAGTTATGATCGATCAAATTCATGTTCTTTCACTTTTAAAGGAGGAAAGATCAAACTTATTGGATTGCCACCAAGACCTAGCAATAAGAACAAGTAAAAGGAGAATGTGAAAGAACAAAGACTTAAAACAACGAGTCTAAATGAGTTTGAGAATGAGGTTAAGGAATAACCTATTGTATATGGTTTAGTTGTAAAAGAAATTTCAAGAAACCCTTTAGTGGAACTACCTAAGGAGGTAAATATGACTAAGATAATGTCCATAAGAGTTTGAAAAAGAGGTTCATGAAGAGTTAGTTGTATCTCATTTAGGTGTAGAAGTTTCTGGAGACTATCTAGTAAAGTTGTCTGAAGAGGCAAGTGCAATGTCGGGAGAGTTTCAAGATAGTTGTCATTTTGAGTTCCTTAATTCCTCAACCTCTATGCTTGACACCTAACTTGCAATAGATTTTGAACAGCCTTCTGAGCTTCCTGATTCTTCCTCCCCTATGCTTGACATCCAGCATATCATAGATTTTGAACAACCTCTTAAACTCACTAATGCTTTGTCCCCTATGCTTGACATTTAGCATCTTGAACAGTTTGCTGAGCTTCCTTACCCTTTGTCCATGGTAAAAAGGATAAGAATGACCCTGATTCACTAGGTTATGTCCAATCTATATCCATCCAGAATTCAAAGTGTGTTTCATTCCACACTCAACCATATAAGGTTCATGGTCACAAACCTAGGATGCTGATAGTTCTTCTTCCTTTGTCTGCTCACTCTAAAATGTATGATTCAGCCGAGTCTTTTGCATGTATAGTTCATAATTTGTATATTGAGATCATAAAACATATTCAAGCATGTAATATACAACATAAATTTCGAGCTAATTTACAAAAGTATCATGATGCATTAAATGTTATAGATTATTTAATGATACAGATTATACCTGAACAGTATCCTTTGGGAATCAGTCATAAATTGCTAGTGTTAGACCATTTAAAATGTTGCAAATGATTGAATTAAATAGTTATATCATTAAACTACCATTAAACTTTGACATTAATTCTACTTTTGACATAGAAAACCTCATTATATATAAAACACAATCTATTCCTGATGCTCCTTTTGATATCCCTACTTCATTATCCTTATCATTGGCACAAGAGAAACATATTAATGCTACTTTGGATACCCAAGTTGTTTTTACCAGTGATGATGAAGTTCAACGAATCCCAGTATATAAGCTAGGCGACTAGATTCAAATTGTACTTGAATTACCAGAGAGACCACAATAACAGATTTGTTTGAATTGCCTCTACCTTTCTACTAGGCTTTCATTATATATAGGAAAAGTAGTGTTGTTATGCTGTACATAGTAATTACAAAGAGGAAATCTAGGAAGCTAAATATAGTAAAAGGTAAATTTTCTATTTAAGCATTTATATTCCTATTTAAGCATTTACAGTTGTATGCTTGACTTCAGCCTTTCTATTGACATCCCCCCTCAAATTGATGCGGGCTTATCCATAAGCATCAATTTGGTCGTAAGAAAATGATGACGTTGTCATGTGAGAGTCTTGGTAAAAACATCAGCCACCTGAAGATTGCTGGACACGTGTGGAAGTGATATAGTTTGAGCTGCAAAGGCGTCACGAATGAAGTGGCAGTCCACCTCAATATACTTTGTGCGCTCATGGAAGATAGGATTGGCGGTAATGTGTATAGCACTTGTATTATCGGCAAAAAGAGGAGTAGGAGTGCACTGCTGAAAACCAAGCTCAGCAAGGAGCCCGTGGAGCCAGATGATTTCGGAACAAGCTTGGGACATAGCCCTGTATTCAGACTCAGTAGAAGACTTGGAAACACGATCTTGTTTCTTGCTCTTCCAGGAAATAAGTGCAGGGTCAAGGAACATACACCAACCAGTAGTTGAACGCCGAGTGTCAGAACACCCGGCATAATCAGCATCACTATAAGCAATAAGATCAAGAGAAGTACCAGCAGGATAGCAAAGTCCTCTTCGAATTGTGCCATGAACATAACGAATTATTCTTTTAACAGCAGCCAGATGGAGGTGCCTTGGAGAAGCCATGAACTGACTAACCTGTTGTACTGCATAAGAAATATCAGGTCTAGTGTTTGTAAGATAGATTAAGCTGCCCACGAGTGTACGATATGCTGCCGGGTCTGATAATAAATCATCCTCATCTTTGCGTAGCTTGAGATTAATTTCCATCGGAGTATCAAGGGGTGGCGAATTCTGAAGACCAGCAACTGTCACCAAGTCCATGGCATACTTGTGTTGGGATAAAAATATGCGATTTGAACTAGCATGAATCTCTAGACCAAGAAAATATGTTAGAGGACCTAAATCCTTCATGTGGAAGGATTTCTACAAATGCTGCTTTAGTTGATCAATCAAAGCTAAATCAGTACCGGTGATAACTATATCATCAACATGCACCAATAAAAACACAACTCCATGTGCAGTCTTACGTAGAAACAAAGATGCATCATATTTACTTTTGAGGAAATCAAATTGAAGAAGGATAGAAGTAAATCTCTCATCCAAGCACGAGGAGCTTGTTTGAGACCATACAAGAAGTGGCGTAACTTACACACAGCAGAGGTAGGAGTGGAAAATAAGCCGGCTGGTGGTCGCATATAT
Source organism: Populus nigra (assembly GCF_951802175.1). NCBI lineage: Eukaryota > Viridiplantae > Streptophyta > Magnoliopsida > Malpighiales > Salicaceae > Populus > Populus nigra. The sequence continues at coordinate 20,126,211 of NC_084852.1, forward strand.
ATATATATATATATATATATATATATATATATATATATATATATATATTCAGTGAGATCACCATGAAGAAAGGCATTCTTCACATCCAATTGGTGTAAACACCAATGTTTAGATGCTGCGATGGCCAGAATTGTTCGAATAGTACCCATTTTGGCTACGGGAGCAAAAGTCTCTTCATAATGTACTCCATATTTTTGATGGTTTCCAAGAGCCACCAATCGTGCTTTATATCTGTCCAAGCTGCCATCAACCTTGATTTTAACAGAATAGACCCATCGACACCCAAGAGGAGTCACACCAGAAGGACAATCAACAATGTCCCAAGTCTGATTAGCTTCGAGAGCATGTAATTCTTCCTGCATAGCCTGCTGCCAGCATGGTTCTTTAGCTGCCTGTGAATAACTAGTAGGAATAGCAATAGAGGATAAAGTGGCAGAGAGAGCAGCAGTAGAATTATGTGCCACAAAGGAGTTAGATCCATACTTAGCAGGTGGTACAGATACTCTAGAGGAGCGGCGTAAAGGAGCCAAAATAGTTACCTCAGAAGCCATAGAAGGGTGCAAAGGAGGAGCAGATGACAGGACATAAGCTGAAGGGGGTAGCACTGGAAGTCTTCTCTTATATACCATATGCGGCTTGAACCTGTCAACTTGAGCACTTTGCAGATGAGAAGAGTCATCAAAAGAGGGTAAAGAGGCAAGAGAAGTGGCTGAGGATGAAGGCAAAGGAAAGAAACATTGATTTTCAAAGAAAATAACATTTCTGGAAACATGAACTCGATTAGTGTGTGGATCAAAACATAGATAACCCTTTTGAGTAATGCTATATCCAAGAAAGGCACACCTAATTGACTGAGCAGAAAGTTTATTTCTATGAGGTGGAGGAAGATGCATGAAGCATACACACCCAAAGGTGTGAAGATTAGTGTATATAGGAGGGCAATGATGAAGCCAAAAATATAGAGACTCTAGACCCAAGACTTGTGAAGGAAGTCTATTGATTAGATAAGTTGCTGTAATGAGTGCTTCCACCCAAAACTTAAGAGGAACATAATTTTCAATGAGCAAAGTACGGACCACATCCAAAAGATGGCGATTGTTGCGTTCTGTTACTCCATTTTGCTGAGGAGTATAGGAACATGAGCGTTGAGAAATGATACCATTAGATTGCAAGAAAGATTGGAAATCGTTAGACATATACTCCCCTCCTGAATCTGATCTAAGAGTTTTAACAGTGGCAGAAAATTGAGTGTTAACCAGTACAAGGAACAATTTAAACATAGAGAAAACTTCTGATTTGTTCCGCAAGAAATAAACCCATGTATAACGGCTGTAGTCATCTATAAAGGTTACAAAATACTTGTATCCTGCATGAGGAAGTATAGGACTAATTCCCCAGACATCACTATGAACTATCTCAAATAGATTTGTTGCTCTGCTGCCTTCAGAGGGAAAAGGAAATACTTTACTTTTGCCAAGCTTACATGTGACACAATCAAGGAACATACTGGAAGAGGAATGCATTGTAGTGTTTATTAATCCAGATTTCAACAAATGGGAGAGAATTCTAGGATTTGGATGACCAAGACGTGTATGCCAAACTTCATTAGACACTTTAGGTGCAGTACAAAAGAGAGATAAAACAGAGGAAGGAACCAAGGTGCGTGGAACATGAAATTGGATGAAGAATAGACGTCCGTGCTTAGGCCCCTTCGCTACCAGCTGTCCCGACATCTGGTCCTGTACAATACAACTATGTTTAGAAAAGGATACATCACAATTATTATCCACAAACTGACCTACAGAAGCTAGATTTACAACAAGCTTAGGTGAGACAAAAATATCCTTTAAAGGAGGTATATCACCAACAACTACAATGGGAAGAGCATTGCCATTAACTGTTTGAATATGTGAGGATCCACAATATTTGCGGATATTACTTAAGCCACCAAAGGAGTTTGTCATGTGATTGGAAGCACCTGAATCTAAGATCCAAGGAAGAGTTGAAGAACCAGTACCTTGAAGACCAAGTGTGGAGAAAGCACTCACAATCATTTCTTGCACCATCTCTCTGGTTAATAAATGTGCTGGAGGCTGTGAGATAGGTGGGCCAACAAGTGGCTGTGGAGCAGAAGGACCAGCATTGGTAATAGCAGTGTGATAAGCTTTGTTGATGGGAGGAGGACGAATAGAACATTCCTTAATAATGTGTCCTGGCTGTTTGCAGTAGTTGCAAAACTTATTTGGACAATGAGGTGCAATATGACCATACTTCTTACAACTATAGCATTGTGTCTTGCTCATATCATGGTCTTTCCCTTTTCTGTAGGCAGCATAAGCAACTGGGGCAGCTCTGGTCTGCTCCATAATGGTCTGAGTATGGAGACGTTGTTCTTCACGCAAGAGTTCTCCAAAACAAGCATCCAAGGATGAAACAGGATCACGATTGACAAGAGAGGCACATACTGGTTCATATTCAGATCGCAATTTCATCAGAAATTAGTCACGTTGGCTGATCTTATAGACTTGTTGCACTGCCAACACTCCTTCAGCAGATATCTTAGCTGTAACAAGATCAGAATAGTCATTCCACAGAGTCAAAAATCCAGAATAGTAATCTTGAATAGAGAGATCTCCTTGGGTATAGTTGGCAATAGCCAACTCAAGCTGAAACCGCCTAGCATTGTTATCTTGGTTATAGACTTGTGTGAGGTGATCCCACATAGCCTTTGCTGATTTATGAGGGCGCAAAGACAGGATAAGATGTGGCTCCATAGAACTGAGAATCCATGACATGATTTGTGCATCTTTGGCTGCCCATGCTGTCTTAGCAACAACAGATCCCTCAACAGCCAAGTCTCCTTTGTTGTTGTCATCTATATGGCCCCATAACTCCTTTCCCTTGAGAAAGATCTCCAGCTGAAATGCCCAAGCAGTATAATTTTTGCCAGTAAATCTGACACAAACATTATCTGACTTTTCCATGAGGCTATGACTGAGAGAAAAAAAAAGACTAAGATTTTAGGAATTCTATGAGAGAGGCTCTGATACCATAACAGATTTGTTTGAATTGCCTCTACCTTTCTACTAGGCTTTCATTATATATAGGAAAAGTAGTGTTGTTGTGCTGTACACAGTAATTACAAAGAGGAAATCTAGGAAGCTAAATATAGTAAAAGGTAAATTTCCTATTTAAGCATTTATATTCCTATTTAAGCATTTACAGCTGTATGCTTGACTTCAGCCTTTCTATTGACACACAATAGTTTGATCATGATCTTTAGGAGCATTATCGAAGCCGCCTTGAACTATACTCTATGGGGTTGAGTTCTTCTAACCCTGGGAGAGTTGATGAGGACACTGATCAGAGACACAATTTAAGCACACGTATGATTATCAATGATGGAGGGTAGCCCAACCCATTGTTCTTTGGTTGGGAGATTGGGCTCATTCAAGCCCAAGTTATTAGATTTTATTTATTTTTATTATTGGACTTCAATTTATGTTTATTTATTAGATTTTTATTAGTTAGCGGGCTTTAACCCCAAATTTGATTCTGATTGGAGTTTTATTATTTATATGTAATTTTCTTGACAATACGATCAGTTTTTTATGAATTGAATAAAAATTGCAAAGTTGCAGACTTTAAGAGCCTCATTCTTCTTTTTTTCAGCTTTTTCTTTTTTTTCTTTGGCTTCTTCTTAGGTTTTTTTTTTCTTCTTTAGCTTCATATCTTTTTTGTCTCACATCATAGCATCATTTGGTTTCATGATTTATTAGTTATCACATATTGACACAATGAGCACAAACATGTTAGAATTACAGCGAATGAGTTAAGAGCTTTATGTACCACGGTAGCATCAGTGCATTTGGGTGGCCTATGCTTGTTTGCAAAGAGAATACCTCTTTCTTGTTAGTTGCACTTACACATTAAATTCCTTGACATGAACTTCCACTAGAACTCAACATAATCACTTGCAGTTCATAGGCGTATGGCTATCTGAGCACACATCATATGGAGAATGGACCATGTCCACAATGAAAATTAAAAAGACATGCGAAGAAATGATGCTTGTGGACCTATGTAGAAGAATCAGGTGGAAAGTTCCATACCGTGCATAGTTTGTTCAATGTGCCATCAATTTGTACAACGTACGCCTCCAGGAGCATTTCTAGCTCCTCGACATCAAGGTGCTTGCTTATTACACTTCGTGTTGTACTAGTATGGACATGGCTGTATCTTCCAAGTCCATTAGGTGCACTAAAAAGATGATCATGTTCATTCTCAATGTTGTTAATATCATCCTCATGGCTAGTAGAGGCCTCAAGAACACCCAATGACACCTCAGCAGGAATACTGATGGAAAATAATGAGAATATTTCTGCGAAAAGATAGCTTAGCAAACAAGAGGAGAAAAATGTAAGACTGTTTATGTATGAGGCGATTAAATTATTATGTACCTGTCGTCCAAGTCTGCTTGAAGGTCTTCATCATCCATGCCATCTCCCTCATTTAAAAGAGGAAGTTGAAGAATCTTCAAGCTGTTGTTGAACCAGCTTTCCTGTTAGATACATCTCTGCCATGTCTTCTCATCATCCAGCAAGTGTTTAATTCATCCCTAACCTGGAGATTACATGCATGGTTAGTTACCATAACATAAGAGGAGAGCTTTAAATAAATCATTTGGAGCACAGAACTTCTAAATCTGCTTAAACTTCCAAACCAGATCAAAATTCATATTCAGCTTATTGCCACACACTAATAAAATAAACATGGAGACAAAAAACTTAACAACCTTTTGCACTCGGCCAGTTATTGCAACCAATCAACTTTTAATCTGGCGGACACATTCTAAATTGAGAGTACTGATCTTTGAGGTCAGTTTATCCAATGCTGGATGTGCCTCTTGCTCCAGTGTTTTTGCCTGCATAGGAAATGGAAAAGGGAAAGATTAGACTGAGGAATTTTAAGCTACCAGAAAGTTATCAGCCTCAAGATTAAGAATATTTACTTCATTTTGTAAGAAAACCTATCCAACGAGGAATTACACATGCTTACTTCACTTTCTAAGCAACTGCATGCAGCCTCAAGGGCATGCTTCCAATGCAACAAACTCAAATGGAAGAACTTTTGATCCATCTCGATTCTCGAGACCCTGTTTTGCTCCCTCGTTGCAATCCTGATAATGTGAAAAGCCTTCTGGAAAATTTTCAGGGCTCAAACCCTTTGACTCAGGCTCTTCCACGTGATAAGGATTTGCCTTTGAATGATCACCATTACCCTCCTATACAAGAACCAAACAATATATAAGAAAGAAAGCAAGTGACAATCTGAAACGTATACAAAAGCAATTACACAATAGCAAACATTAGAAACATATGAGCATGACTTTATAGTAGCAATAAAGAAACATATTCATAGTGTCTTCAACAGAAACTTCAAAGATCGCATTTCCAATGTATTTCATGTGGGAGTCAAAATAACTCCTGTGTGAGACACTCCAGCTAATTGCCTCATTCTCACTTACCACTAAGTTAATATTAGCCCACCTTAAAACTTCAATTACAAATTACAAATCTTACTAACAACGTATATTTCAATAGCTACGCCGACAATCCGAAATCCAACTTTAAGTATCACCATTCTAAATGCCCTCATTGGTTTCTAGTTAAGAGGGAAAGCGCCAAAATAGCACAGCATCCATTTTATGCTTTTCTTTGAAATCCAATAAAACTAGCAGCAGCAGCAGCATTAACAACAAATGGATTCTTAAGAAACCAACACAAACTCACATCAAAACTCTTTAAAATCTTAAATTCAACATTAAATAAACGCAAAAGTTCACTTACTCTACACCAAACCAAAAACCCAAAAAATTAATCACAGCTTAAAAAAAAGAAGAAGAAAAGAATCAGTAAAACCTGAGCTTTAGTAGCGTGGTAATGAAACATCAACCTCCCCTGCAACTCTTCCACAAATGGAGTAACAGAAGGGTCTCTAGAATTCAGCAGCAAAACCTCCTGTGCAGTAATAATCGCCTTAATATGCTCCAAATTAATAACAATTGCTTTCTCTCGACCCAAAACAGTAGACTGGTAAGAAAGTAGCGGGTCAAGGATCCGAAGGTCACGGGCAGGAAGGCCTGTAGGACGCATGATTGCGTGCTTGCCAACTTCCACTACCTGGGCTTGGCCAGTTGAGTCTAGTAAGAGCCAGGGTCGAACCCCATTTCCTTTTTTGCGAGAGGACGGGAAAGGGACGTTGAGAGAGGTTGTGGTACTGGCTGCCGCGGGCCGGGTCATTGGTTCCGTGTCGTCTTCAGGTTTGGATAGCGGTGGTGTTTGTGGGCGAGATCTCATGGTCGGAGGTGGGGTTGAGTTTTACTGGGCTAAACAAGAAGAGGATGCATGGTTTTGGGAAAGTAGTGGAGTGTTCGCTTCAGATTCCCTCCATATTCACTCAATTATTAAATAATGAGTTCCCGTATCTTACTGGGCAATTCATATGATTCTCTTAAAGCAGCATTATAGTAATTGTTTTTTAAAAAGCTACTGTTCTTGGTGGTTAAGATTATTATTATTATTATTATTATATGTTTAGAGATTGTTTCTAAGCACGACCATCCATACCTGAACTTATTACTATACATACAACTAAATAGTATGGGAAATCATTGTTTTTCTACGGTTAAATATATTGTGAATTATAACAATAATTCATAATGCATTCCTTTTTCTTTTTCTTTTTCTAATTTTTCTTTTTTTTTCCAAAATTACTCTCTTTTTCTAAAAAAAACTTTTCTCTGTTTTCTTTTTTTTTTGTATTTATTTTTTATTTTTATTTTTATTTTTGCATTTTTTCAATTTTTTCCCCAACTTTCTCCTTTTTTCTTTTTTTTTCCCAAAATTACTTTTTTTTTCAACTTTCCTCTGTTTTTTTTCATTTATTTTTTTTTCAAAATTTTTTTTGTTGATTTTACTTTTTAAATATTGAATTGGTTAAAAATTTCGCTTTATAATTTTTTTCTTTAAAATACCGTGGATTGCTGTGGTGTTTTTCCACCTAGTTTTTCTATTTTATTTTTTTATTTTTCAAAATTATATTTGTCGATTTTTTTTAATATTGAGCTGATTGAGAATTTAGTCTTGTAATTTTAAAAAAAACATTATTGATTGTTATAGTGTTTCTCTATATTGTTTTTTTTATAATTTTCTCCAAAATTATCCTTTTTATTTTATTTTTTAATATTGAACTGGTTAAAAATTACAGTTACAATATGTGAGGAAGTCAATGTAACTTTCCTCGTAAATTACTGTGAATTGCTACAGTGTTTTTTTCTACATGGTTTTTTTCCTGTTTTGTTATGTTTTTCCCTAAAATTATCTTTGTCAATTTTATTTTTTAAATATTAAGATGGTTAAGAATTGCAATTACAAGTAAATACAAGTTTTTCCTCACAAAACACTATAAATTGATACAGTTTTTCCTTACATGGTTTTTTTCCAGTTTCTTTTGTGTTTTCTTTTTTTGTAACATTTTTTTTCAAAATTATCTTCGTCGATTTTTTTTAATATTGAGTTGGTTAGAATTTAATTTTATAATAAAACTTAATTATGTTGGGAAAACACTATAACTTTCCTCATAAAACATTGTGGATTGTTACAGTGTCTCTCCATATGGTTTTTTTTTCTTATAATTTTTTTCAAATTATTTTTGTCAACTTTATTTTTCTAATATTAAGCTGTTTGAGAATTACAATTACAAGTCATTACAAATAAGGCTAAATCATGTGGGGAAGCATTGTAGCTTTCATCACAAAACACAGTGAATTACTATAATGTTTCCAACATAATTTTTTTCCCTTTTGTTTGGTGTTTTTTTTTCTAAAATTATCTCTATCTATTTTTTTTTAATATTGAGCTAATTAAGAATTTAGCTTTGTAATTTCTTTTCTTTAAAACACTATGAATTGTTGTAGTGTTTTTTCATATGATTTTTTTTATGATTTTTTTCTAAAATTATCTTTGTCGATTTTTTTTTAATATTGAGTTAGTTAAAAATTATAATTACAATAAAGCTAAATCATATGAGAAAAGCATTGTAGTTTTTCTCACAAAACACTGTGGATTGCTATAGTATTTCTCTAAATGGTTTTTTTATTTTATTTTATTAGGGAAAACACTGTAGTTTTCCTCACAGAATATTGTCAATTGCTACAACGTTTTTCTTTAAGGGTTTTTTTCATTCAAAAATTATTTTTGTTGATTTTTTTTAAATATTAAGTTGGTAGAGAATTTAGCTTTGTAATTTTTTTTTGTTTTTTATTAACAGAAAAACTAAATCATGTGCTGAAAGCACTGTATCTTTCCTCACAAAACACTGTAAATTGTTACAAATTATTTTGTTCAGTCTAAGTTTTTGATCACTAACATAATTTTTTTTTCTGTCATGAAATATTTGCTCCATCATACCTTTAGTTTCTATTACTTATTTAGTGCTGGTTCATAATTATAACACTATCAAATACATTTATTTTATAAGCCTACAACACCCATCTCATATTAATTAAGAGGCATAAAAAGTGTAAAAAGATGAATAGTTACTATCAATTCGATCAAGAAAATAATAATAATAATAATAATGGTAAGAGCTAAAAGGCTCGTTAATCATTGAGTTTTCTGATATGCAGTAGAAGCTAGATCATATTAAAGATCCCGTTGCTGAAATACGAAACGTGGATTGGGGCTTACAATAGTTTATTAATTAGTTCATGAGAACATTTTGGAATTGGTTTTTTTTATAGAGGGTAGTAATCAAACCACCTATCCATCATGGCAAAGCACTGCTCTGGCCTGTATTCTGGCGCTGTGTGACCCCCTCCCTACACCACCACCAACACCACCAATATCAGGCTTTCAAGATACCATAATTGCTTATTTATACTTTTAGATTAAACAGTTAGATAAGCTAATGTCTGTTCTTACCTTCACAGTTGCAAATGTCAGGTCGTATGTTATATAGTCTTGCACATTGTCTGCATACAGCATTGCGTATCTAAAGATGACCCAACAAGCAAAAAAGGATTAGTTAATGCCAGTTCCTGTACGTACCTTTGTTTTTTGGGATTCTGTCATTGTACTTTTTTTTTTAAAAAAATAATCTCTACCGTTTGGACATGACACATGTTAAAAATATGTAAATTAATTAATAATATCATTATCTAAAAAATAAAATAAAAGAAACCCAAACTAAAAAATATATTATTTTTCAGAATATTTGTAACTAAATTCTATATTTTTTTTTTTAATTTTATGATGAATTCCAATTGGTTTGGATTTTGAAAAATAAAATCAAAGGGTGTAAATTAAATGATGGATACTGACCCTGCAACTTGACCATCAACAAACCATGGTTCCCAGTCATACTTAATCGTCAAATTCAGAGATTCTATCCATTCATGCGTGCCAATGTATGGGATAGTCATGTCATGATCGCCACTACACATGTTAAAACAATGGTTAAGATTGCACTAAATGGGAAAATTCATCAGAATTATAATGTGTTCATAGAATTATAAACATTACCTGTAAATGAGAGCTCGATATGGTTTCTTGGTCAAGTTCCGATGGTAATCAACAGTACTTTCGACATTGTACGAATAGGCCAGGGTCTTATTGCATCTTCTCCAATCCTTTACGGTTCCCTGGTCATGATAGTTTTATTTTATTATTCTTCCGCCATGAGCAGAGTTATTTTGAATCTGGAAGGTAATATACTTGATAGGGCAAGCATACCTTGCGAATATGAAGAGCATCTCGAACAGTTTCATCATTTGCCCACCCATAGATGTATACATGATTGTAATTCTACATGCCAATAAGCTGGTTAATAACCAAGGTAAGAGAGGAAAAAGAAAAGAGAAATTAGTTCAATGTACCCGGCACCAAGGTCCAGGAACACGGGGGCTTGGTAGCAGAATATCAGCGTCATCGGCTATGAGAAACCTTGGATCCCATTTCAATGCCACTGGTTTTGGGGATACGTCCTTGCATGTAGGTTCCAGAATTTGTCCAGTATATACTTTTCCAATGCACTATAAATTCAAAAGAGAAGTCAACTTTCATGTTCATAAACTTCAAGCATGATGCAAAAAAATGTTTATCAGAGTTGTGATTTATGAATTGATCAGTCACCTCCTTGATGGCTAATATGTCTTCCATACACGATGCGTTGCTTTGATCTGGATTTAAGTACTCACCCTTGCAATTTTTCATGAAGGACTAGAAAAAAACATGAGAATAGTTTTGCTTTTATGAGAGCTAGCTAGCTGGGAAGTTAAAGAGCAGAGCTAGGAGAGGGAAGTTACCTCGTAGAGTTTATCTGATATAAGCGCTTTTAGGTGAGCAAAAGGAACTATTGAATTGGTGTCAATCTCATAATCTGTAACTGGGTTTCCAAGCACATATCCCTGAGTTCCACCATGTTTTACAGCCTTGTCAACTACAACGCAAATAAATAAGTAAAACAAACAAAATAAAACCATGAGTTGATCGAGTACTTTGAGGTTCATTGTTGGCTGACGTCCCACTTCATTTCCTGCAAAAATAGAACAAAAACAAATTAAACACTTATGTATGCATATGGAGGTTGAATATTACAAGAAAATAAGTTGTGTTTGGGACAGAAGTAATTAATTAAATACTACCATCAGAAATCTCCTGGACTATGATAGGTGCAACGATGCCTGAAAAGGAGTCCCCAGCAACATAGAGTGGATTTGTAAGAAACTTGGGGTGATCCACCAGCCACTGTGTCACAAACTCTTAATGTTAGCCAAATTGTTTTACATTACTAGCTAGTTTACTACTATGCATTTACCTCTGTTGACTAGCATGACTCATGGCACTGCTAACAACCTTTTGAATTTAACAGTTGTTTTACATTACTAGTCAATATGACTTTTATGCTTATCACTATTTCTTTGTTGAACAAACTCATTTGCTAGCAGATTTTTCAACAAATCTGATTTCATTATAAAACTATGCATATCCATAAATCAGTCTCCAGTTGTATTCAATGTTAAAGCAAAAACCCAAAAACCTCTAATTTTAATTTGAAAAAAACCCACTTCTGTGGCATTCCTTTTCCTTGACAGACAACTTGTATATCTTGCGATTTAAAAATACACTTTCCCTTACCTTTCTTAAGAACTCATAGGTTTCTACCGCTGATATTGTATCACTAACATGGTAGCCTTCCCATGTAGTTGAATAGGAAAATCCGGTACCAACAGGTGCATCTACAAATATTATGTTGGCAATCTGCACCATTACACGAAACATAATTTCAACAGTTACATTTAGTTGCAAATAAATAATTCGAGGGTGCAGAAATTTGTGACCTTTGTCCATGAATATGGGTTCAATCCGAAAACAGGTTTGCCTCCTCCGCTGGATTTTGCATAATCAAATGATAACGGGCCTATTCATTCATAACCACCATTAGTAAAACTTTTAATAGCCTTAAATTTCTTGGATTTTTGCCAAACGAATTAGGAAATAGAGAAATTTCTGTTTTAAAAAGTGCACGATAAGAAGATTGTAGTTACTGAAAACATGAATTATGGGGTTAGAAAGATGAAGACACGCACACACCAATTTCATATATAATTCCAGACAGGGCAGAGCATCCAGGGCCACCAGTGAGCCAAAGCACAAGAGGGTCATCTTTTGGGCTCCTCTCAGACTCCATGAAGTAGTAGAATAGCTGCACGGCTTCCAATTCTCCCACGCCAATATACCTGGACACAGAAAATCATTATAAAAAGAAGATAAACTTCACAAAGCCTTGCACCAAAAAGAGAAAAAGTACGTACACTCACCCTGTTTCCAATACAAATGGAAGATTACCGTCAAAGCCAGGTAGGGACTTGATTATTGATTTTGATGCAGCGGCATCGGAGAGTAGCAGTAGAGTGAATGCAAGGAATAACATCATATTGATTAAGTGGCAACGTGTGTTCCGGAGTCGGATAACGGACATTCCGGTGGTGGCTGGATCGATATATACAGCCCTTTCTTCATCAACGAAAGGAAGTTGAATTGAATCATCTAGGTGGTGGCTCAATGGTAAAAACTTGTGATTAAGAGATTTGATTCTTCTATGATCTCAGGTTCGAGATTTTGGTTGCTCATATGATGGCTACTGGAGGCTTACATGGTCGTTAACTTCAGAACCCGTGGAATTAGTTAAGGTGTGCGCAAGCTGGCCTGACATCCACGTTAAACTAAAAAAAACTAAAATAAAAAAAGAAGTTGAATTGCTGGTAGGTATGTTTCCACCGTACGAGAACTGAAATGGGTACCACTGACACTCTTAATAGTTCCAAAAGTATCGTTATCAGTCAATTTAATTTAATTAAGTATAGATTAATTTCACCATAAAAGATTAAATTTAGTCTTTAGAATTGACAAGTTTTTGAAGGCATGATTTGTTGGTTGCCAATATCTCTTCACCAAACAATCGTGTGGAACGTTTTGAACGGTAGAGGAAGAAAAAAGAACGTATGAGACTGACTGTATTCGTCTTTTCCTAACAAATCTAAGCCAAAGGGAATTTAGCTTGTGTTTTGGCTTAAATATCCTGAGTTAAATTATAGATTAATTAACCTTGAAGAGTTCTAGTCCTTTACTTTTCATGGTTGGTATGACGGTTAACGTAACGTTCCTTAATTTCCTAAGTTTAATTTTAAATTTGATATACAAAATAATTTGCAATATATCAAAGTTAGAGATGTATGCAGTTGAAATTGCTGCCTTCGAAGAAAATCAGTGTGTTGCAAATGGACCCTCACACAGGTCATTTGCACAGAGTGCATATATAGCTTAAGCGACGAGTTATCTCTTGACTTTGGGCTACCTATAAATTGCAAATTATGTCATGTTAAATGTTTTTCGAGTTGCAGAACTTCTGTTGGCTTTTTAAACATGTCATAGCTTGATTGGGATCGATCATTTTCAACACCATCCGCACGCACAGCGGCATTCTACCTGTAGCTTTTCATCCGTTTTAATACATTAATAAAAAAACTAATGGAGTAGGGGAGAAATCATATCATTATTACCCTCTTCAGAAAGGATTATTTATTAAAATTTAGTGTTTTTTCAATTTTATTTTTTAATATTAAATTTATTGGGGACTGGATTTTATAATTTATTTTAATTTATTTTTTATAAAATTATCTCAGTTTTATAATCCGGATCGTGGGTTTTGCTAGTTAACCCGGTTGACTCGAGTCTTTTTATCCTATTTTGTAATTGATTTTTTTTTTAATTTTATCATTCAATATTTAGGTTGATTGAAAAATAAACTTCATAATTTATTTTGATTTGATTTCTATAAGTTTATCACAATCTCATAACCTGATTCAATTGTATGACAGGTTGACTTGGGTTTTTTTTAATCTTTTTGTAATATATTTATTTTTCAATTTCATCTTTCAACATTGAATTGATTGAGAATTGAGATTTACAATTTATTTTGATTTTCTTTCTATTGGGTTATCATAATCTCATGATCCAGGTTTGATAAGTTAACCCGAGTTAACTTGGGTTTTTTTATTCTTTTTTTAATTGATTTTTTCAACTTCATTATTCTACATTGGGTTGATTGCAAATTATGCTTCAATATGTTTTTTAATTTTGCTTTCTATAAGGTTTCACGATCTCATAACCCAGGTTGTGAATTTTACATATTAACTCGGGTTGACCTGGGTCAATTTAATATATTGTTCAATTCATTGTAAATAACATTATAGATGCATCGGGTTGAAATATAGGTCCCCTAAGAGTCTACAACACCTAACTTCGAGCGAGAAACATGGAAGATGAAGAGCGTCATCACCGTAACGCCCATTTTCAAGAAAAGTTGGAGTCTCTGAAGGCAAGCGTGACTATTGTCACTAGCTTACTCAAGCAAACACTTAGAAATACCTTTGGAGAAGGTCCTTCCAACCGACCCATCATCTTTGTTCAAACCCCAACAACAACTCAATCTAAAGAAATAATGGGCGAACATGGTTAAGAGCCTCAACACAATCCAACCTTTTTGCAAAAGCTTTTGTAGGGAGGCTGACCGAAAGGGAATTTTACCAGAGTTGGAGAATAGGGTCGGTTCATGTTATGTCAAAAAATAACTACCTCTTGATCATGCCTGCAATGCTTTTTTATTTTGTTTCAACATGTTTTAGTCTTGCTGGTAATTTGACTTATAATGTCATAAGACTTTCTCTGTTAAATGAGTCTTTCTTGTTAATAAGATCATGTGTTTTCCTATGTTCACAATGTGCCTTCATTTTTGTTGATGTTTCAAGCAAATAACACTATGAGCACAACCTTTACTCACGAAACCACTACACCAAGAATCCTTTGGTGTGTTTCCCTTTTCTTCCAAAACTATGCATGATCTCACATGTTTAAAAGGATTTTTGGGAATTCAAAGTTTTAGCTCAAAACATAAATTAAATTGGTGTTTGTCCAAACAAATAAATTCCGAAAATTGAAGTGATCCCCTAGAAAGGTAACCATACACTTAGAAAACCTGAAGAAGAAAAGCAAACACCATGAGATGACTCGAAATATGAGTTTTATTTGAATGAATAATGAGAAACTATTTTGCATACTCGCATGAAAGCTAAGCTTACCGATTGTAAATGCATGCATTTGAAATGAAGAAAGGTCACCTTTGATAATCCTTCCACGAGGCTAAAATATACCTTTGCAGTCCGTTTTTGAGTCTAGTAATGTTTTTTGCACATAGGGGGTAAGTGCAAGAAAAATTCTCAATGATTAAAGGTGCTCAAAACAAAACAAAAAAGAGTTGGGGGCATAAAAGATTTCAAAGGATCCAAAATATTTGAACTTTCCACAAAAATAATTGATATGATGATGCTCAACCAAATGAAGAAAGAGAAAAACAAAGAGAAAAAGCCCAAACCTGACATTAAAGGCCACCATGGATCATTTTGCAAGTCAATTCCAAGGTCTAGAAAATCTATGAACAAAAAAAAAAGTCGGGAAATAAGCACTAGTGATTTTAAGTCTTGAAATCCTTTAAACATCTTTTGAACCTATAAATATCCTTTTTTCTTCATAACTAAGAGCTCAAGCCTATATTAGGTTCCCAATCAAGCCTTTTCTGATCAAAGGCAAGCAATTTAGATCGGTAGGCAATGCTTTCTCATGAGAAACAAGTCATTATTCATACAAACAAAATCAATGTTTTGAAGATCAGTTTTATATAACCCTTAAATTAAAGTTTGAACCTTTTTGACCAACAAAGTGTCCCTTTATATTTTCATAAAAAGCAAAAGTTTTCATCGCTTCTGAAAACCTATCCATATGAATCACTTGAATTTCTTCAGAACAAGTTTGCTTTAAACTAATACCAAAATGATTTCTATGTCTAGAATAGCTTTGAAATTCCAAAAACTTTGCACGAAAACAACTCTTTGTAAATAACCAAATCTTCTTTCACATAGCCTCATCCCTAAAGAAAACCTAAATTGAACATTTAGGGGCATGATCAAGCTGGGGGCAATCCAAAAACATATAATAGGGCTAGCTTCATGATTCCCTTTATAAGAAAATGAAATGTAAGGCAAAGTTGACAACCCTTGAGATAAAGGTTGGAGGACAAAGAAGTATGATGATATCAAGCTCTTCCTAGAGGTCAAGATCACAAGATGTGACTCGAGTAAGTAAGAGTAAAAAGACCATCGAAGTTTACTACCAAGAATCAAACTTTTAAGAAAAGAAAGACACCATAAAGAAATAGGGACTTATATTTCTCAGGTAAGTATACATGCATATTGATCATAATGCATTGCTTTCATCATTGACATATCGGTGTTTCACCATCACTTCTTGGATAATACATTTTCGAACCATATCTCTTTTCAAGTGCGCCTTTGAACTCTCACCTCTTTTTGAGTTCACCTTTGAGTCTCACATCTTAGAGAGTGCATTTTCCTAACCGTACCTCCTTTTGAGTGCACGTTCGAGCCCTCATCTCTCTTTAAGCTTTATCATGCTGTCTTTTCAAGAATTTTCATTTTTTTTCCAACTGGGTAGGTCACTCATTACAATAAGATCGTTTTTCAGATTTTTTATTTGGGTAAGTTACCCATTACAATGAGACCACTTTCAAAACACCTCACTTATTTTCCACCAGATGATCAAGCCTCCATCCATGAATTTGGATCGAAAATCGAGTGGGTCGATGGATCGTCCCCGTATCTCTTCCTCAATCGGCTATTATATGTCTCCTGGAAATAAAAACTAAAATCATCAAATTCAATTCAAGAAAATAATAACTTATGAAAAAAAAAATGGTTGTCGACATACCACAAAGTATTGAGCATGGGTGTCAATGAACTGTTGCACCCTTTTTTGGCGGTCTTCAGTTCACACATACATCTCCACAAGAAGCTCCATTGGGCTCAGCTCATGTCCGAGAGTCGTATCCTGTAAGAAAAAGAATGTTGCAAGTTAAATATATTTATAAATAACAACAAATTGATTAAAGATAGATGTGATTAAAATTAATCTTACCATCCGCTTCACATGCGAAATGAAAGGAACGAAGCCACCGGTGTGCATGGTATCCGAGCAGTGAATTTTCTTGCTTCGGTTCCCCGGCAACGACGCCAAAATTGCTTGACCACTTTTTATGTTCGGCTTGTTTTAACTCGCAAGTGCACGAGTGTGCGATGTAGCAATTAACTCGGTAAGATCGAGGTCATATCCACAGAGAGCTAGATCTGGAAATTAAGCTAGGTAACAAAAAAAAACTCAAAAGAAATTAAATTAACAATAACTTGGTTGAAAATGATTGATGGATTTGTTTTCAAAGATGAAAAAGTGTAAATAGATTTTAAATGACAAGAAAAAGTAAGTCTTGGTCCGAATCAATTTTAATGGTGATGTATTGGTGATTCCTTCAACGTATATAAGATAACTCAACCTAATATCAACGATGGTGATATTAGATCGGAAGATATTACAATGAAGTTTAAAAAGATGAAGATTGATTATTGCTTAAGAATGAACAAGTATTTTCATATTAAGTAAGACATTGAATCAAACAATCTCTATACCAAAACCAAGGTTTGTGCATAAAAATTCAAGATTATAACATTACCTAAATGATTTCTAAAATTTCTTTGCAATAATAAAACATTCATGAAGAAAATGAAAAGATAGACATTAAGATTCATTCATATCTTAAAGAACTCACCTCAATCACCATCATCCTTGATTTGGATCCAAGAAGAAGATTAACCAACCATGATTATATATAATAACACTTTAATAAACATAAAATAACTTGAATCAAACTGAAATAATGAGTTTTACAAGCTAAAGAACCGAAATCTATAAAGAAGAACACAACACAATTTCAGTAAAAATTCGAACACAAATCTGACTCTAACTTTGGACAACAATTCGACCCTTTTAGAAACCTCCTTTGGAGATGGCTATTAGAGACATATTTATAGGCCATTCTGTTAGCTTTTCATATCATTAAAGAACAGATCATTTGGACATCTGAGTCAAACGTTATGGGCAAAACACCAAAAAGTATTCTGGAAAATCAAATCAGGCCAACTTGGAGAACACTTTGGTGCACGTTTTTCTTCCTCCTTTGTGAGCTGTCTCTTTCTTATTTTTGACCCAAAATAATGTGACAATATCCCCTCCAGCTTTCCATCCATGTGCTTGCCCTCTTGGGTCAATGAATTACCCAAAATAAATCAAATGTTATTTGTTGTGTGGACATGTAAGATCATGGATTGTGTTTGGGCTGATTTGGGGCTGAATTTAAGCATCAAATAAGGATACAAATGTACCAATTATTTGGGCTAAGATTGACATTAAAACCTTGAGTGTTTGATGGTTGAAGTTTGCACACAACATAAGGCAAGTTTAGGCTTGAAATAGATCATATGATATTCTTTTCTAGAATTGGAATAGAATTAATTTTTGGAGCAAATTTGGAGCACTTATTTGAACCAGGAGCACTTATTTGAACCAAGATTTGCTTCAATCTTCAACTAAATTTCTCTTCAATTCTTTGTTCCGAATTCCGACGTTGAATTTTCTAAAATAATTCATTTAAGCTCCAAAAACCTATCGAAACATTAAAAGAAACTTCATTACTAAAAAGCACATTAATTATTATAAAAAACCCAAATAAAAACAATACATAAATATGTAAAATAAAAGATTTAATGATACTTTTGATGCACAATCAGTATCCAAGCAGTGAATTTTCTTGCTCTGGTTCCCTACACCTGACTTCGAACGTCGTGTGCAATGCTTGGATGTCATGTGCTAAATATATTCCGCCCATGTATCCTCCAGGATGTATGGTGGCATGAAATCCTTCCAAACCGTCACGTCATTCCAGCGTGACAAAGTTTTTTCTCTAGCATATTTTTTAGCTTTTTTTTGCGCCTTATACCAAAAATGACTTAAACTATATGATACAAACGTATTCTATATGAGTTAATGACAAATGAAATTTTAATATTTAAAATAAAAAATAATTACCATATTGTTTTCGTAGTTACCTAGTTGTAGCATGATTCTCCCAAACTATCAACACAATATTGTAATTTTTTCTATCCCATTCAAATTTACCCTTGCATTAACAATTTATGAAAAATAAATCAATAATCTAAATAAAATAAATGAATTTACATAAAAAATAATTAAAATTTTAAATTAACACTAACCTGAAATCTTGAAAATTATACATCGAATTGTAAAACACATGGGAGGGTTCTAGAAAAGCAAGGACTTGATTTATAAAGAAACTAAAAATGATGAGTTTCATTACTGCAACATTATGGGCCTTTCATAAATTAATTTTACCAGATATCAAGAGTAAGCCACTGGTGTTCATTTACGGCGTAGAATTATCAGCGAGCAAAACGTTTTGGAGCCGAATTTCGCTTTCCTATCACCACAAGCAAAGGATAAAGTAATGGCTCGAAGATCTTTTGGTGCAATGAGAAGAAATTTCTTCTTGGGATCACCTAAAGGCGGGTAAATTTCCTTTGGCTTAGATTTGTATGGTGAAATTAATCTATACTTAATTAAATTAAATTAATAATAATGGTACTTTTGGAACTATTAAGATTGTACGTTTCTTATTGTAATATAAAATGCTTTTTTAAAAGTGATTTTTCTTTGAAAATACATAAAAAAATCAATTTTTATTATTATTTTAGATATCAATATATTAAAATCATTAAAAAAACACTAAAAAATATCAATTTAATATTTTTTTCATACAAATAAATTTTTAAAACACACCTAAACAAAATTTTAACCACAAAAATAAACTTTCTTTAAGTGTTTATAATTAGTGCCCTAGAAACCACACAATTTTAAGAGCGTCTAAGCCAATTATATATATATTCTACGTCCCCGGCCCCTCCCCCCAGAAAAAAGAAGAAAAATTCAAGGTTTTTTTTGTCTTGTTTTCGCTTCCCTTTTACAAGTCTTGGTGAAATGAGTGTTTTACATAAATTGCTAATTATAATCATTCTTCAAAGTTCTTGCCCAGTAATTGGAGTATCAATTGAAAGTAACATATATAGCTATTGGTGAATTATACAAATATAGGATGCTAAGTTACTAGCTGGCGGCCATTTGTAAAATAGTTTTTATATTTTGGATCTAAATCCTAGATTTTTAGTTTCTTTATAAATTTTCAATTTTGAGACATATCATGTCAGAGGTACCCATTTCAGTTCTCGTACGGTGGAAAGATACCTACCAGCAATTCAACTTCTTTTCGTTGATGAAGAAAGGGCTGTATATATCCTGCCACCACCGAAATGTCCGTTATCCGACCCCGGAACACACGTTGCCACTTAATCAATATGATGTTATTCCTTGCATTCACTCTACTGCTACTCTCCGATGCCGCTGCATCAAAATCAATAATCAAGTCCCTACCTGGCTTTGACGGTAATCTTCCATTTGTATTGGAAACAGGGTGAGTGTACGTACTTTTTCTCTTTTTGGTGCAAGGCTTTGTGAAGTTTATCTTTTTTTTATAATGATTTTCTGTGTCCAGGTATATTGGCGTGGGAGAATTGGAAGCCGTGCAGCTATTCTACTACTTCATCGAGTCTGAGAGGAGCCCAAAAGATGACCCTCTTGTGCTTTGGCTCACTGGTGGCCCTGGATGCTCTGCCCTGTCTGGAATTATATATGAAATTGGTGTGTGCGTGTCTTCATCTTTCTAACCCCATAATTCATGTTTTCAGTAACTACAATCTTCTTATCGTGCACTTTTTAAAACAGAAATTTCTCTATTGCCTAATTCGTTTGGCAAAAATCCAAGAAATTTAAGGCTATTAAAAGTTTTACTAATGATGGTTATGAATGAATAGGCCCGTTATCATTTGATTATGCAAAATCCAGCGGAGGAGGCAAACCTGTTTTCGGATTGAACCCATATTCATGGACAAAGGTCACAAATTTCTGCACCCTCGAATTATTTATTTGCAACTAAATGTAACTGTTGAAATTATGTTTCGTGTAATGGTGCAGATTGCCAACATAATATTTGTAGATGCACCTGTTGGTACCGGATTTTCCTATTCAACTACATGGGAAGGCTACCATGTTAGTGATACAATATCAGCGGTAGAAACCTATGAGTTCTTAAGAAAGGTAAGGGAAAGTGTATTTTTAAATCGCAAGATATACAAGTTGTCTGTCAAGGAAAAGGAATGCCACAGAAGTGGGTTTTTTTCAAATTAAAATTAGAGGTTTTTGGGTTTTTGCTTTAACATGGAATACAACTGGAGACTGATTTATGGATATGCATAGTTTTATAATGGAATCAGATTTGTTGAAAAATCTGCTAGCAAATGAGTTTGTTAAACAAAGAAATAGTGATAAGCTTAAAAGTCATATTGACTAGTAATGTAAAACAACTGTTAAATTCAAAAGGTTGTTAGCAGTGCCATGAGTCATGCTAGTCAACAGAGGTAAATGCATAGTAGTAAACTAGCTAGTAATGTAAAACAATTTGGCTAACATTAAGAGTTTGTGCCACAGTGGCTGGTGGATCACCCCAAGTTTCTTACAAATCCACTCTATGTTGCTGGGGACTCCTTTTCAGGCATCGTTGCACCTATCATAGTCCAGGAGATTTCTGATGGTAGTATTTAATTAATTACTTCTGACACAGCTTATTTTCTTGTAATATTCAACCTCCATATGCATACATAAGTGTTTAATTTGTTTTTGTTTTATTTCTTGAAGGAAATGAAGTGGGACGTCAGCCACCAATGAACCTCAAAGTACTCGATCAACTCTGAAAATCCAAATACGCATTAGTTACAAGTCCACAGCTGCGCCTTTGTTTTATTTTGTTTGTTTTACTTATTTATTTGCGTTGTAGTTGACAAGGCTGTAAAACATGTTGGAACTCAGGGATATGTGCTTGGAAACCCACGTACAGATAATGAGATTGACACCAATTCAATAGTTCCTTTTGCTCACCTAAAAGCGCTTATATCAGATAAACTCTACGAGGTAACTTCTCTCTCCTAGCTCTGCTCTTTAACTTCCCAGCTAGCTAGTTCTCATATAAGCAAAACTATTCTCATGCTTTTTTCCAGTCCTTCATGAAAAATTGCAAGGGTGAGTACTTAAATCCAGATCAAAGCAACGCATCGTGTATGGAAGACATATTAGCCATCAAGGAGGTGACTGATCAATTCATAAATCAGAACTCTGATAAACATTTTTTTGCATCATACTTGAAGTTTATGAACATGAAAGTTGACTTCTCTTTTGACTTTATATATAGTGCATTGGCAAATTAGATAAGGCACACATTCTGGAACCTACATGCAAGGACATATCCCCAAAACCAGTGGCATTGAAATGGGATCCATGGTTTCTCATAGCCGATGACGCCAATATTAATCTGCTACCAAGCCCCCGTGTTCCTGGACCTTGGTGCCGGGTACATTGAACTAATTTCTCTTTTCTTTTTTCTCTCTTACACATAAAAAATCATCGCATACCTTGGTTATTAACAAGCTTATTGGCATGTAGAATTACAATTATGTATACATTTATATGTGGGCTAATGATGAAACTGTTCGAGATGCTCTTCATATTCGCAAGGTATGCTTGCCCTGTCAAGTATATTACCTTCCAGCTTCAAAATCACTCTGCTCATGGCGGAAAAAAAATAAAACTATCATGACCAGGGAACCATAAAGGATTGGAGAAGATGCAATAAGACCCTGGCCTATTCGTACAATGTCGAAAGTACTGTTGATTACCATCGGAACTTGACCAAGAAACCATATCGAGCTCTCATTTACAGGTAATGTTTATAATTCTATGAACACATTATAAATTCTGATGAATTTTCCCATATAGTGCAATCTTAACCATTGTTTTAACATGTGTAGTGGCGATCATGACATGACTATCCCATACATTGGCACGCATGAATGGATAGAATCTCTGAATTTGACGATTAAGTATGACTGGGAACCATGGTTTGTTGATGGTCAAGTTGCAGGGTCAGTATCCATCATTTAATTTACACCCTTTGATTTTATTTTTCAAAATCCAAACCAATGGGAATTTATCATAAAATTAAAAAAAAAATAGAACTTAGTTACAAATATTTTGAAAAATAATATACATAAAGAAAGATAGAAAAAAAAGAAGCAATATTGTTTTTTTTAAAGACTCTCATATTAATTTGTTTTTATTTTTCAATAAAGTTAAATTATCTCAAACATATATAATTAACCATAAGATAAAGTCTCTCGTTCATTGATTTTATTAATAACAATTTTTTATTAGATGCTAATATTTTTCTAGCAATATTTTTAAACTAATATTAAATACTTTATAAAGGAAGATATATATTTGTAACTATACTATCACCTTTTTAAAAAAATTTCATGAAAATCTTTTAGTTTGGGTTTCTTTTATTTTATTTTTCAGATAATGATATTATTAATTAATTTACATATTTTTAACATGTGTCACCATTTGAAACGGTAGAGATTATAATTTTTTTTAAAAAAAAATAGAATGACAAAATCAAAAAAATAAAGGTACAGGAACTGGCATTAACTAATCCCTTTTGCTTGTTGGGTCATCTTTAGATACACAATGCTGTATGCAGACAATGTGCAAGATTACATAACATACGACCTGACATTTGCAACTGTGAAGGTAAGAACAGACATTAGCTTATCTAACTTTTTAATCTAAAAATATAAATAAGCAATTATGCTATCTTGAAAGCCTGATATTGGTGGTGTTGGTGGTGGTGTAGGGAGGGGGTCACACAGCGCCGGAATACAGGCCAGAGCAGTGCTTTGCCATGATGGATAGGTGGTTTGATTACTACCCTCTATAAAAAAATCCAATTCCAAAATGTTCTCATGAACTAATTAATAAACTATTGTAAGCCCTAATCCATGTTTCGTATTTCAGCAACGGGATCTTTAATATGATCTAGCTTCTACTGCACATCAGAAAACTCAAGGATTAACGAGCCTTTTAGCTCCTACCCTTTTTATTATTATTATTTTCTCGATAGAATTGATAGTAACTGTTCATCTTTGTACACTTTGTTTAGTAATCGAGTGAATATGCAGGGAATCCACAAAATCTACGGATAGAAACGAAATTATTGAAGGAAAACTTTTGTTGGTATTTTAGGATGATATTTACTTACTAATTTTATTCCATCACTAAATGTGGTATTTATAAACATAAATAGTACTGAGGGAATTGCAACATAAATAAATAAAATTTAAAAAAACCAAAAAATACGATAATGTATATTTTTTTATGAATGGTTTTACCAACGAAATTACAGTTGGACTCAAACAGGGAATGTTATACAGTGATGTGTCTCTAGTATTGACAAAATTGCCAATGGATTGACAAATAAAAACATTTTGTTAGTAAATCCATTAGTAATAGTTAATATATGAACTAGTCATCAACCCTCCCCTTCCCTATTTCTTCTTTTCCCCTCTGCAACTAAACAAAACCACTCCCCACCCTACCCGTCCCCCCATCCTTTCTCGACTTTTCTAGTAAGAGCAACAATTTTATTGTGGATTTTTAATTTTAAGTAAATCTATTATTTTTTTAATTTGAAAACAATTTTGAAAAGTCAATTTTTTTATTGCATATTTTTTGTAGTAAATGTATTTTGATTGTTTACTTATTTTATTGTTTTTTTCTCAAACAAACTTGTATGGATACATGGTTTTGTACATGTTATGATTTGTTTTAGATTTTGTAAACTTGTATGGAGTCAAGGTTATAGTTGTGATTGTACATGTTATGGTTTTTTTGCAATGACCGATTATTTACTGTGATTTGTGCAGCTATCCCATAATGATTCATTAGAATCTTTTAAAAGATTAAAAAAAACCTTGTTGCGTTTGCATTAGGTTCTTCATCTACGATTCAACATTGATTGGCATAACCCTGATTTATTCTCATCACATCTATAACCATAGTCCTATAAGGATTACTGTTGTTAGTTTCAACTCCATGCATGTTGTTAGCACTAGAAGTTGACAAATAGTTCTCCATGGTCCTTTCTATCATGGTCTCGTGAGGAACAAATAGTTCTCCATATGCATACCAACACAGGTATTCCTCCATGAACCCTTTGCGCAGAAGATGCTTTGTTACAACATCTAGATGAAAAAACTTTTTATTTTGACACCTCCTGCATGAACATCTAATATTGCCTCCACTAATATTTGTAGGAATAGATGTTACATAATTAATAAAACCTTGAATGCCATTACAATAATCTATCCTTCGCAATCCTTGGGGTGAATCCTTATACATCTATGAACGATCATCCATAACTTTTATTTAACATATATATATATATATATATATATATATAACAACAATATGTATTAATTAATTAAGTTAAGTAAATAATCAACCTACTTTCATACTTCTCTTAATTCATTATCAATTATCTACGTACACATAAATTTTTACATATTAATTTACAAAAATTATAACTCAACAATAAAAATGATAAAAATATAAAACAGATCCATTAAACAAGCCATTATTTATATCATTACAACACACCTAAGTCGGTAATTTGACATAAGTTTTAACAATTTACAAACAAAAAATTTACACCCTTTGATTTTACTTGAAGAGAATAGGCTAAAAGAGAACTTTTAAGCTGCTAAGTTCATGATGAAACCCCTCAGTCTAGGATACTAGAAAATTGACATGTGTCCAAACTTCTGCATGCTGTACTACCTTGAAAATGCTAAGCTAACCAAGTGTAGGACGTGGGTATTCCCATTATAAACCCAGAACTAGCAGGGAAAAGACTCTTGCAAAACATAAAAAACTTAGATACTTTTCAATCACACCTAGACTGTAGAGGTTATTATGTCACCAAAGACTGATGAGCACATGACATGCCACCAATCATATAATGCAGTTGATAGAGTGATGGTGTACCTTTTCGACGGTGAAGCATGTAAACACTTTAACAGTGTGCATCCTCACTTTTCAGCTGAATCAAGGAATGTTCATCTTGGGCTATGTACAGACGGATTCAATCCATTCGGGTCATTTGCTGCTCCTTATTCTTGTTGACCAGTTATACTAATTGTTTATAACTTCCCATTAGGGATGTGTATGAGGCTGGAATTCATGTTTTTATTTACGGTCATACCCGATCTTAATAGTCAAGGCTGGAATATAGATGTTTGTCTTCGACTATTGATTGACGAGTTGACACAATTGTGGTCCTCCGATGTATTGACTTATGATGTATCGACGAAACAAAATTTTCTTATAAGGACAATTTTAATATGGACTATCAATGATTTTTCACCTTATGAAATGATTTCTGGTTGGAGCACGCATGGAAAACTAGCATGTACATACTGCATAGAAAACAACAAGGCATTCACACTAATAAACAAGGTAAAACATCTTTTTTTTACTGCTACCAGCATTTCTTGCCAATGGATCACAGGTATAGAAAGAAAAGAAAGGATTTTTTTATTGGCAAAGTTGAAAAGGATGTTGCACCCCCGCATCTTTCCGGTGAAGAATTGTATGACGTGGTATCAGAGTATGGTGACATTATGTTTGGTTTCATGTTTGGTTTCCAATCCGGTAAGCAAAAGTTTCCTGGTTTTGGTTTGACTCATAACTAGGTAAAGCAAAATATTTTCTGGAAGCCTCCTTATTGGAAGACCAATCTTCTCCACCATAACCTTGACGTCATGCACATAAAAAAAGGAACATGTTTGAGAACATTTTCAACACTGTCATGGATGTGAAGGGAAAGAAAAAGGATAACATCAAGGCTAGAATGGATATAACATTGTTTTGTCACTGTAAAAATATGGAGTTGGTTTATGTTGGGTAACGAGTCATAAACCTCAAAGCAAGCTTCATCTTAGACAAGAATGCACAACTACTAGTGTACCAATGACTGAAGAGTCTGTGTTTTCCTGATGGACATGTCTCGAACATATCAAGGTTGGTTAATTTGTTAGATTACAAATTTTATGGAATGAAGAGCCATGACTACCACATATTTATACCAAAACTCATTTCATTAACTTATCATGATTTATTGCCAAAGAGGATATGGGATGCACTCACGTAGATCAATCATTTATTTAGAGATATATGCTCTAGCAAGTTGCAAACACAGCACATTGAGAGGCTTGAAATGAATATCGTCAAGATAATATACAAACTTGAGATGATATTCTCTCCATTATTTTTTGACTTTATAGAGCATCTACCCATACAGTTATCATATAAGGCAAAAGTTGGAGGCTCAGTCCAGTATAGATAGATGTATCCGTTTGAGAGGTTAGAGATTACACATGAAATGTAATTAAAAATATATATTTTTTCATTGGTTTTGTTAATTGAAAACATTTATTTTATTACATGCAAGTACTTGTTTAACCTTAAGAAAAAGGTAAAAAAACAAGGTGTACATTGAGGCATCAATATGTGAGGCCTATATTGTTGAGGAGATCTCAACATTTATCTCGTACTATTTTAAGCCTCATTTGAGAACAAGAATCAATCGCGTATCAAGGCATGATGATGGCAGTAAAGTGTCTTTAAGTGGAAACTTGTCAATATTCTCCAATTCTGGATGACCCGCACCAAAAAATGTTGTCAAGGGAAGATATTTATCTGAAATAGAATTCAAACAAGCACATAATTATATGCTATTTAACTGTTGTGAACTGACACCTTTTATTTAGTAAGTATACTACTTACACTTTGTTATTAATGGATTATTTCTCTCATGTAATATTACAAACTTATACATTGTTGAATATCTCGTAGGCAACATCATTAATATTTACTATCTAATAACTCACAACTGACCGAATCTTAAATTTTTCAATTACAAGATGATCAATTTACAACGTGGTTCGAACACATGTGAATATTATCATAAACTCATTATCTATCGGGATACTTAATCTCCTTATAGAATTCTCGATCATTATTCATTGATGTACTTGATCTACCATTATAAAATGGAAAGGAAAATCTAGCACTATATTGTCTTTACTAAGTCTAGGTTTTGAAAGAAAAGTGAAGAGCTATAATGAGTATTTTATTAATGGCTACGTGTTTCATACTGAAGAATATGGGTAGGGTAGAAAGACATATAATAGTGGGGTTTGTATTAAAGGATTGACTCTAATGAGTTTGAAGTTGACTATTATGATAAATTAGAAGAGGTAACTGAATTGCAATATCATAAAGAGCATAATAGAGTCTTTTTATTCAAATGTTATTGGTATGACACCACTGACCGAGAATCAAAGTAAATCCTTATCATGGTTTGGTCGAAATTAACTTACAAGCTAGACTCCGTAATATTAACGATGTCTTTGTTTTCACCAAGCAATGTCAGCAAGTTTATTCCATATACACCCCTTCCTTTAGAAAGGCTCGTTCAAGAGTTGATTGGTTATCCGTATTGAAAATCAAACCCAAGGGTCGTGTTGAGGTTGTTCAAGATGAGAACGATGACTCAAATATCGGACATGATGTCTTTCAAGTAAGTGAGTTGGTTGAACTATATCGAGTTGCTCCATTGATTAACTTGGAAGAAAATTCAAATTTTCACGTCTTCGATAATATTTTTGTTAATATTGATACTGAGGAGTTGAATGTTGTTCTAAGCTATAGCGGACAAGCACAAATTGATGAAGGTGATGACAACAATGATATCAATGTAGAAGATTGTGTTGGAGTTGACGATGGGTCAATTGAAGAAGAAGAAGACAATTTTGACTAATTATGAAAACACAATAGTATTGTAATGCCATAGTTATTGATGAAATTATCAACAAATAAGTATTTATTTTATAATTGTTATTTGAATTGATGCTATTATGTTATGTGTGCAGCTTTCAATTTAAGTATCTGTAAGATGGATAGATAGGGAATGTAGATATAATATGTCATTCACTATGCAAAACACCGATGGAAATACCGACGGTTTGTGTTCATCGGTGTATTCCAGAGGCAAAGGGAATTGTTTCCCTCCACTAGGCATTGTTTACTGTGCAAACCATTGATGAAAACACCGACAGTTTGTGTCCGTCAGTTTATTCCACACGCGAGGGGAATTGTTCCCCTCTACCAGGCACTGTTCACTATGCAAACCGTTAATGGAAACACCAACGGTTTGTGTCTGTCGGTGCATTCCAGAGGTAAAGGGAATTGTTCCTCTCCTTCAAGCACTGTTCACAATCAACAACACCAAGGGAAACATCGATGATTTGTGTCCGTCAATGTATTCCAAAGACAAGGGGAATTGTTCCCCCCTTCTGATATCGATGATGGCAATTACTCAGTGTCAGGTTCCCGAGGGAATTATCGATGGAATGTGAATTCCAATGCATTATTAATTAATGTTATTTACTATTTACTTTTTTTTACTAACAAAATCACAGACGAACAACAAAAAATTTGAAGGTTTTTTGAAAATTTTAGTGCGAAATGAAAATTTCTAGGGGCATTTACCGAGGGAACCACTAATGGATTAATTAACAATAATATTATTTAATATTTCATTGAGGATTCCCTCGATAAAAATGCAGTATAAAACAAGCAAGGGCACTAAAAGTTCATTTTTCTCAATTCTCTTAATCTCTCACTATCACTCTCTCAAATTCTCTCATTATCTCCAATATCACTCTCTCAATCCTCTCATGTCTCAAGATCTTCAAATATTTCCTCTCAACACAATCAACAGGTATATATGTTGAATATTTTGACGTATTTTTCTCTTATTTTTCTTCTTTTCTTTGGTTTATTAACAATGTATTTTCATTTTTTTTTGTATTAAATGTAGATAAACTCTAAAATTAACACTACACCATTAAACAGTTTTACCGACGGACTAATTTCGTCGGTGAAAGGAATGAACTCCGTTGGTGAAATAATTATCGACTGCCACACCGACGGACCTGGTCCGTCGGTATAATAGTCGTCGGTAACTCTCATTTCCGTCACTAATTTTGTCGCAAATAAAAAAACACCCACCGACGGTCTTACAGACGGATACGCGCGTGCCAAAAAAAAGTTTCCCGCGGGAACATTACCGATGGAATAAATCCGTCTGCAATTTCAACGGTAATTACTGACAGCTTATCCGTCGGTAATTATGACATCTGTAGTAATTGTTTGCCAACCCTCTGTGAAATACTGACGGATTTTATTCGTCGGTAAATCCGTCTGTATGTATTCACCAATGGAATATATTTGTCGGTAATTATGGCATGGCTGGTAATTGTTTGGCAACTCTCTGTGAAATACCGATGGATACGATCCGTCGGTATATCCGTTGGTATATCCGTCGGTATGTATTTAAAATATATACAAATAATAATTTATTAATAGTAAAAAAACCTTAATAAACAAATAAAATTGGATTAAACATTAAAAATATAAAAATAATGTTAAATAATATTCATCCAAATATTCATTACAAATTTAATGTGTTTAAAAAACAAAATTAAACTAGAATAGCGGCGGAGCTGGAGGAGGAGGAGGAGACTGGTTGTTCCCGGGACCATACGGCCAAAAAGGAGCTGCACAAGTATCATCACCCATCTTTGATCTCATCTCCATGACTATTTGACGGAGCTCATCATAATTCATCGAGAGTTGTTGATATTGTTGTTTCAACGCAATGAACTCCTCAGACTGGGTGTTTGATACTGATGGAGAGCTGCCAGCGGTTAAGACACTACAAGCCGAACGCAAGTTTTCAGCCGTAGTGTTAGAGAGCCTGTAGACCCGATTTTTATCGGGTCCACCAGACGATCCCACCTCCATCCACAAATCTGGATCGAAATCTGGATGGGTCACCAGATTGTCCACATATCTCTCCCTCAACCAGCTATTATAGGTCTCCTGAAAATTCCATCGGTAAAAAAATCATCAAATGCAATTCAAGATGCAATTCAAGAAAATAATAACTTACAAAATAAAATGAATGAACAAACATACCACGAAGTGCTGAGCACAGTTGTCCACGAACCGCTGCACCCCCTTTTGGCGGTCTTGACTCCGCACATGCGTCTCTACAAACAGCTCCATTGGACTCGGCTCACGTCCAAGAGACGCAGCCTGTAAGGAAAAAATAGGTTGAAAGTTAAATATATTATAAGGAACGACAAATTAATTAATGATGTAACCATATTATTCGATAGTTTCACCCACATTTAACTAGTGTTTAGCCTATGTTATATATATAAAATGCCTTGATATTCTTTGTTTTATGTTTTGAAGGCACCTTTAGATGAAAGATGCAAAAAGGAGTAAATTGGAGGTAATTGGCAGATTTGACCCTCAGTCGATGTTTTGTGCAGAGCGTGAGCTCTAAAAGTCGAAACGAAGTGATTCCAGTGGCATTAGAAAGCTAACATCCATACCGTTCTGGAAATCTAAGTCAAGAAAAATAAAAATACAAAGAACATGGAAATCACATCCTTCAAAGTCAAAACTCGCATTCTGCCAGTGTTGACCTTTGTCCATTCAAAATTCAATATCTGGAGCTGTAGATATCCAATTAATGCAAACTCAATTGTTTTGGATTTCTGACTCAAAGGTCTATAAACGCTGAAAATTTCAGCCAAAACCGATGTCATATGAGGGAGATATGAGTTTTCAAAGATGACAACTGAATTCTGCCAGCAAACAGGTTTCGTGAAGAAACGAGTCCAAATTACATTCCGAGGCATCCAAACTGACATCCAAGTTTTAATTTCAGCAATTTAGCTCCTCAAGTAAATCAATCCAGAAGGTCAAGGAAGGCAGCCACCAACCTCAAGCCACCAACCAGCTGCCAGCCGCCAGCCGCCAGCCGCCTTCACACTACCACCATCTCTTGATGTTCACACTTGAACTTTGATTTTTCTTACTTACAATTTGTGTATAAATAGGCAGCTAAGTTCATGATATTAAGAGAGCCAAGAGAGAGGGAGAGAGAGTGCAGTAGAATCAAAGAAAGAAGGGTGGCAGCCATAAGAGAAGAAACACAAACTCTCCCCTCTACAACCCAAAAATCATGTATTCTTTCATCTTTAGGAGTAGTTGTTCAATAGATATGCAAGGCTAAGCTCGTTTTCTTGGTTGTAAGGACGCAAACACCTTCAGATTTCAAGAACTGTGAGATTTATTCTTCCATTTATTTTCAGTTTGTATTATGAATGAGTATGTTTGTTTTCCTATGCATATTTTCTATGATTGTTTATCTTAATTACTAGAGCGGACTCTAAGTTATTATTGTGAACAATCTATTGCTAAGTTTGATATCAACACCGGAGTTGTGGTATATAAACTTGTGAAGCAACTAAGCTTGATAATTGTAGCGGAACTACGCTATTAAACTTAGGAAGAACATTCGATCAAAGCAACACAAACTGACAACTTGGTTGTTAAGATTAATGAATTTATCTAGATCTTAAGGCTGCCATTGGAATAAATCATTAGTGCGGACACTGTGATTGTTTGTTGGTTAGAGTTAGTTATACAGCGGATCTGTTAATTAACCAACGTTAAGAAAGATAAAAATTCAGAATATAAACTGGAGTTTCGTTTCAAGGATAAGTTCTGATTTCTGTTGGTGGATGTGTGCTTGCGACCAAGGTTTGTTTTCTTGATATATTTCAATTTCAATTGATTTTATTTGCTATTGTAATTTCTACCATAGTTTAGATCATTGCAAATCAAACCCCCCCAATTACATAACTTATAGCATAAAAATCTGAACTAAACCTTCCTCGTGGGATCGACCCCTTGCTTGCTCTATACTATCTTGTGTGTTGTGTTTTAAGCTAGGGTAATTAATTTGTGCGACCGCGATATTGCAACAATTAACGATACATTTTATTAAAATTAATCTTACCATCCACTTTGCATATGCGCTGAATGGGATGGATCTGCCAGTGTGCGTGGTCATCGAACCATGAATTTGCCTGTTCCGGTTGTCGGCGTCGGACTGTGAGCGCCTTGAGAACTGCTCTGAGGTCACGTGCTCAATATATGTCGTCCATATTTCCCTCGAGATGAATGATGGTTTGAATTCCTACCAAACCACCACCTCATTCCATCCTTCAAGACCGTTATCCCTCGCATGTCTTTTTGATTTTTTTTGGGTGTCATACCAAAAATCACGCAACCTACTTCCGTAGTAACAAATTAGAATTTAAAACATAAAATTATGAAACAAAAATAAATATTATTTTTGATGTTACCTAGTTTCCGTATGATTCTCCCATACCCTCTTCACAACATTGTTGTCCACCCTATCCCACTCAAATTTGTTCTGTGTATATAAATAATTCATATAAAATAAAAATAGTACAAGATATAAAATTATAAAAATCATTTATTAAAAATAAGCTGGAAATTAAAAATTAACACCGACCTAAAATCGCTTAAACCATGAATCGATATTAGGTATCCACTCAGGATGTCTGGAAACCTGACTCCATTGAAACAATGGAATCTCCATCAACGATTTAAACGCCAATGTTATAGTCCTTGCAGCCTCAATGTTTGTGAATCTGAAAGTAAATAAAAGTAGTAATATTAATTAGTTGTTCATAAATTATGTTATAAGTATATATAAAAAAAAAACTAAAACCTAAACAAATTTACATTGAGAGGTCATCCTTCCATTGTGCCTGGTACTTGCGGGTGAATTGACCCCGCTGTGAAGGCACACCACTTCTGCACTGTGAAACCTTGCTAGAAGAGGCAGCATCATAAGTTGGCGTGGATTCCTCGCCGTGATCAACACCTAAGGATACATCCTCCTCACTGCTAGAAGAACTAGTTGCAACCGTCTTCTAACGACGTGTTGTAGATTTCATTCTACGCATCTACACAAATTTATACGAATAATTACATAATTAACTTCGATTATTTAAAAAAAAAATCGACTGAGTCTCCCCTATACTGGGGGGTCCCAAGTTATCGACAAAATCATATTACACTTCCAATTTTATTTCACATCCCGATCCAATCATCCTGGATTTCAACCCAACTCATCATCATCAACCCAACATTTTATTCAATAACATCATATAATGATATTCAAGTAAAAGAATCAATTTCAACTATGAACATTCATTGTTAAAATGGTACTTAGAGTTACAAACATTATATTAAAGTCATACATTCAAATTTACGGATTAATATTACATTTCAAGTTTTAGGAGACAAGACTCTTAATTTATAAATAATTACATGGTCAAAAGCAAAAGGTAACTAAATCAATATCATTCCTAACACGATCGACCCTAATGGACATCAAAATAGAAATTAACGTGTACACATAAATATAAAAATGTAATAACAAGCAATAACAATGACATGTAAACAATAATATCCTAAAATTAAGATAAACTAATTAAATTTAATTCTATATTTCAATTAACATTTAAAACATAAATTCAACAATAACAATTATAGCAATACAAACAATAATATCCTAAATTAAGATAAACAAATTAAATGTAATTCTATATATATAAATTAGCATTTTTAACATAAATTCAACAATAACAATTATAACAATACAAACAATAATATCCTAAATTAAGATAAACTAATTAAATGTAATTCTACATATATAAATTAACATTTTTAACATAAATTCAACAATAACAATTATAGCAATACAAACAATAATATCATAAAATTAATAAATAAAATTAAAAAATTAAAAAACACTATACAAAACAACATAAACACAAAACAAACAATACACAAAACTAAAAAACACTATATCAATTCAAAATAAATTTGGGAATAAAAAATACTTACCTTAATAGTGTGTTGAATTTAAGATTTTATCTACAAACAATACACAAAACAAAGAACACCAAAAAACAATAATCATAATCAAAATAAAAAAAATACAAAGATAAAGAAAAAAGAATACATACATTTTAAAATTACCACCAAAACAATAAAATCCCTTCCAAAAGCCAAATATAAACCGAGAGGAGAAGTGAAACGAAGAAAAGAGAAACGGAGATAGAGAAAAAAATGAACCAAATGGGGGCGGGGTTTATATAGCAATTTTTCCGACGGTATTACCGACGGAAATTAATTGGCGTCGGTGGCATTAAATTCTGTCGGTAATACCGTCGGAAATTAACTGAAATGCGCATAAAAAAGAAAATCCCCCCAGACTTTTCGATCCGTCGATATTTGTGCAGACGGACACGTGTCAGACATGCGTGCGCTTCGGGATGTGCATACATCCTTCGGTGATTCCGTCGGGATTTTACGTTGGTAAAGTCGTTGGTGAAAGTGGCACAATCCCGTAAATTTTTTTCAACTCTCTGTAAAATACCGACGGGTTAATGTTCATCGGTGACTATGTCGGTGAAAGTGGCAGAATCCTGTAAATGTTTTTCAACTCTCTGTGAAATACCGACGGGTTAATGTCCATCGGTGAAAGTGGCACAATCCCGTAAATTTTTTTCAATTCTCTGTGAAATACCGACGGGTTAATTTTCATCGGTATACCGTCAGTGAAAGTTACACAATCCCGCAAATTTTTTTCAACTCTTTGTGAAATACCGAAAGATTATAGTCCGTCGGTATACCTGTCGATGAAACCGTAAACTTTTCTTATTTTTTTATGTAACCCTATCACAAAATCTTGAATTGCAATCTTACAGCACACATAACACAATAACAAGGGCTGACCATTAAAGAAGAATAAATATTTCATGTTTCAAATTATTACATTATAAAATAAGGCTTTATAACATGTTTAGTTAGTCAGAATTTTCATCTTCGTCCTCTATTGAATTGTTATCATCAGATTCATCGCACTCTTCAATTTCGTTATCATCTTCTTCAACAACATTCTTTTTTCCACTATTAGAGCTCAGAACAACATTCAACTTATCTGCGTCAACATCAACAAGACAATCATTGAAAACATGAAAATTCAAATTTTCTTCTAAGTCAATCGACGGAGCAACTCGGTATGGTTCAACCAACTCACTAGCTTGAAAGACTTCATCTATCACACTTATGTCTTCGTTCTCATCCTGAACAACCTCGACAAGACCCTTGGGTTTTGTTTTTAAAACGGATAACCAATCAACTTTTGATCTGTCCTTTCTAAAGGAAGGGGTGTATATGTAATAAACTTGTTGGCATTGCTTTGCGAAAACAAAGACGTCGTTTACGTTGTGGTGTCTAGCTTTTGAGTTGATTTCAACGAGACCATAGTGA
The DNA here is from genome assembly GCF_951802175.1 of Populus nigra. Classification (NCBI taxonomy): domain Eukaryota; kingdom Viridiplantae; phylum Streptophyta; class Magnoliopsida; order Malpighiales; family Salicaceae; genus Populus; species Populus nigra. The sequence goes on from NC_084852.1 coordinate 20,162,111, forward strand.
GGATCTACTCTTATTCTTCTGTCAGTTGTGTCATACCAATAGCATTTGAATAAAAACACTCTATTTTGCTCGCTATGATATTGCAGTTCGATGATCTCTTCCAATCTACCGTATTAGTCAACTTCAAACTCACTAGAAGTTGATCCCGTAATACAAACACCGTTGTTGTATGTCTTTCTTCCATGCCCGTATTCTTCAGTATGAAAGACATATCCATTGACAAAATACCCGTTATAGCACTTGACTTTTCTTTTAGGGCCCAGGCATAGTAAAGACAGTGAAATAGCAGCACTACCTTCCATTTGATAAACCTAGCTTGTAAATTAAATACAACAATAATCAATAAACGAATATTATGTAACATTGACTACAATTAATTACATTGCAAGAGATAATGAGTTTGTGATAGGACTTACATGTGTTCTAAACCATGTGGCAAATTGTTCATCCTGTAATTGAAAGATCTGGGATTTGGTCAGCTGTGAGTTATTGGACAGTAAGTATCGTCGATGTTGCCTGCAAGGTTGTTCCAAATTATATGAGTGTATGGTATCACAAAACATAAATAGTATACTTTTGACAAAGTTTAAGTCGAACATCTACTTACTTAATAAAAGGTCTCAGCTCATCACAGTTAAATAGGACATAATTGTGTGCTTGTCTGAACTCTATTTCAAACAAATATCTTCCCCTCACTGCATTTTTAGGTGTGGGTCGTCCAGGATTGGAGAATATTGACAAGTTCCCACTTGAAGGCACTTCACCACCATCATCATGTCATGGAACACGGTTTATCCTCATTCTCAAATGAGGTTCGAAATAGTATGAGATAAATGTTGAGATCTCCTCAACAATATAGGCCTCACATATTGACGCCTCAACATGCGCCTTGTTCTTAACCTTTTTTTAAGATTGAACAAGTACCTGCATATATATATAAAATTATCAATTAAAAATATTAAAATAAAAACAAAAAAATTTAATTATAAATTATATAGCTCATGTAATATCTAACCTCTCGAATGGATATATCCATCTGTACTGGACCGGTCCTCTAACTTTTACCTTAAACGGTAAATGTACTGGTAGATGCTCCATTGAGTCAAAAAATGATGGAGGGAATATCATCTCAAGTTTGCATACTGTCTCGACGATATTCTTTTCAAGCCTTTCAATGTGATCAACATTCAACTTGCTGGAGCATATATCTCTAAAGAAATGACTGATCCCCATTAGTGCATCTCATATCCCCTTTGGCAACAAATCACGAAAAGCTAATGGATGAGTGTTTGCATAAACACATGGCAGTCATGACTCTTCATTCCATATAATCTGCATTCCTCCATATTAACCAGCCTTGATATGTTCAAGGCATGTCCATCGGGGAAACACAGACTCTTAAGCCATTTGTAGACTAGTAGTTGTGCGTTTTTCTCTAGCACGAAGCTTGCTTTTGGTTTTGCAACCCGTGACCCATCACAAACCAACTCCATATTTTTACGGTTATAGAACAACGCTACATCCAATCTAGCCTTGATGTTGTCCTTTGTCTTCCCCTTTACATCCATGACGGTGTTGAAAATGTTCTCAAACACGTTCTTTTCAATGTGCATGATGTCAAGGTTATGGCGGAGAAGATTGGTATTCCAATAAGGAAGCTCCCAAAACATATTTCACTTCATCCAATTATAGGTCAAACCAAAACCAGGAAACTTCTGCTTACCTAATTGGAGACCAAACACAATGTCACCATACTCTGACACAACATTAAAAAATTCTTCATCGGAAAGATGCGGGGGTGCAACATCATTTTCAACTTTGCCAACAAAGAAATCCTTTCTGTACCTGCAGTTATGTGGCAAGAAATGACGGTGACAGTAAAAAAAAGAAGCTTTACCCCTGTTTGTTAGCGTGAATGCCTTGTTGTTCTCCATAAAATATGGACATGCTAGCTTTCCATGCATGCTCCAACCAGAAATCATTTCATAAGCTGAGAAATCATTGATAGTCCACATCAAAGCTGCTCTCGTAACAAAATTCTATTTCCTCGAGATGTCATAAGTCAAAGCTCCAGAAGACCACAACTGAGTCAACTCATCAATCAATGGACGAAGACAAACATCTATATTCCACCCCGGACTGCTCGGACCTGGTATGACCATAGATAAAAACATGAACTCCAGCCTCATACACATCCCCGGTGGCAAGTTATAAACCGTCAGTATGACCGACCAACAAGAATAAGGAGTAACAAATGGCCCGAATGGGTTGAATCCATCTGTACACAACCCAAGACGCACGTTCCTTGATTCAGCTAAAAAGTGAGGATGCATACTGTTAAAGTGTTTCCAGGCTTCACCGTTAGAAGGATGAACCATCACTCCATCAACCGCATGGTGTAATTGGTGCCATATCATGTGCTCAGCAGTCCTTTGTGACATGAATAACCTCTACAGTCTAGGTGTGATTGGGAAGTATCTAAGTTTTTTATATGCCACGAGAGTCTTCCCTTTACCAGTTCTGGGTTTGTAACGGGAATGCCCGCATGTCATGCACTCGGTCATCTCAGCATTTTCAAGGTAGTATAACATGCAGAAGTTATGGCATTTATCATTTTTTTGGTATCTTAAACCGAGGGGTTTCATCATGGACTTGGCAGCATAGAAGTTCTCTTTCAGCCTGTTCCCTTCAGGTAAAATGCTTCTCGCCCATTCAATAGTCTTGTCATAACCGGCCTCACTCAACCCGTGATATGACTTGATGGTGAACACCTATGCTACGGCTGATAATTTACTGTGGTTCGTGCAACCATCCCATAATGGTTTGTCAGAATCTATCTACAGATCAAAAAACCTTGTTACATCTGCATTAGGTTCTTCTTCTACGATTGGACATTTCCTGACATTACCTTCACTCATTCTCATTGCATCCATAACCATATTCCTATAAGGATTACTGTTCTCATTTCCAACTTCATGCATGTTGCTAGCATTAGAAGTTGACCCAACCACCTATTCTTCCATGCTCTCATCAGGAACAAATAGTTCTCCGTGAGCATACCAACATAAGTAATCCTCCATGAACACTTTGGTTAGAAGATGCATCGTTACAACATCTTGATGTAGAAACTTTAAATTTTTACACTTCCTGCATGGACATCTAATACCGCCATTAGTAAAATTCCTCGAAATAGATGTTGTGAAATTAATAAAACCCTGGACACCGTTACAATAATCCATCCTCCGCAATCCTTGGGGTGAGTCTTGATACATCCATGAACGATCATCCATGACATCTATTGAACTTCTATAAAACATAACAAAAATATTGGTTTTCCCCGACATTATCCAACAAACTAAAACAACACTTATGTTAAATATTCATTATCAATTATCAACTATCAACTATCAACGTTCATACATACAAATTTATACATATATAAATTTACAGAAATCACAACTTCAAAGTAGAATTGATAACAATTAAACAAGACTCGTTAAACAAGCTATTAATTATTTATTTCATCACAACGACACATTTAATTCGGTGTAATTCAAACAAAATTTTAACAATTTACAAACAAATATAATTTGACAAAATCTAAAACAAACTATAACAACTACAAAATTATATATTCATACTACAAGTTTCTTTGACAAATAACAATTAAACAAGTACAAACGTTAACAAAATACATATACTAAAACAATAAAATTCACAATTAAATATTAAAACTAAAAATGATAGATTTACTTACAAAAAAAATGATAAAATCTACAAGAAATGGATATTATGACCACATACAAGATATAAGAAACTTGAGTGCTCGTGTTGAGAATAATGGAGAGTTGGGATGGGTGGTTGGCTGCAGTTTTGGAGGGGAGAGGTGGGATGGGAAAGAAGAAGAAGGAGAAACAGAGGAAGAGAGTGTCGGCAGATAGGTGGGTATATAATGGTTTTTTCCGATGGAATCACCGACGGATTCCTTCCGTCGGTGATTCCATCGGTTATTCCATTGGTGACAGTGACACGTCACTGCACGGCTATCTCAATTTGAATCCCTTGGTCATTCCGTCGGTAAAATTGTTTGACGTCACCACGCCGTTGCATATTTCCAGACAAACTGTATACCCCGTCGGCGAAACGATCGGTATATACCAACAGATTTTGAGATGGAATTATTACCGACGAAAAATTCTGTCAGTAATTCCATTGGTTTTCTCCAGTTTTCTGGTAGTGTAAGCACATCATTAAGGTAAGCATTTTCCATTCCTAACACCTATATTTGTTTTTCTATTTCATTGTCTACATTGCAATGATGTTTTATTATGTTTGTTGAATTTTAATTGTGTTTGTTAAATTTGTAGTATAAATGTTAATTGAATATATAGGATTAAATTTTTTTTCTATTTTATTGTCTACATTGCAAAAATATTTTATTGTTTTGTTGAATTTTAATTGTTAATTACTGTCAAATTTGTAGTATAAATGTTAGTTGAATATATAAGATTCAATTTAATTTCAAAACGTTCTTGTCAATTTAGGATTAAAAACATTTTCACGTTTAAAATAAGATGAAATTTAATAATCCAAAATTGCTGGTAGAAATAAATTAAAGTCAATTGGTTTGTGGCATATATTTTGTGTATTTGCAGGATTGAAAATTCTGAGTAGTCTCCAATATATGGGAGGTGCTGCCAGATTGGTTTTTTAAAAAATCAAAATTGATTATGCAAATATTCATCAAATTTATGTAGATGCACAGGGGAAAATCAACTACAAGTTGTGAGCACATGATCCCAACTAGTTCTTCTAGCAGCAATGTTGACAATGTGTCATTGGGTGCCGATCAAGAAAAGGCACCTACGGGATTCATTCATCTGCAAGTATGAGGCATAATGGAAAGATTACCTTTCAATGTAAATTTGTTTTGCTTTGAGTTTGTTTGTGTTTAACAATTTATGAACAACTAATATTTTATTAATTTTATCGATTTTTAGATTCACAAACATTAAAGCCACCTAGGTATTAACATCGACGTTTAAATTGTTGATAGAGATTCCATTGTTTCAATGGAGTTAGGTTTCCAAATATCCTGATTGGAAACTTCATGTCGATGCATGGTTTTCAAGATTTCAGGTTAGTGTTAACTTAAAATTTTAACTACTTTTTATGTAAATTCATTTACTTTATTTACATTAATGATTTATTTTTCATAAATTGTTAATGCAAGGATAAATTTGAATAGGATAGAGAAAATGACAATGTTGCGAGGAGGGTTTGGGAGAATCACTCTGCAACTAGGTAACAACGAAAACAATACGATAATTATTTTTTATTCTAAATATTAAATTTTCATTTGTCATTAACTCATATATAATACGTTTGTATCATATAGGTTAAGTGATTTTTTGTATAAGGCGCCAAAAAAAGCTAAATATATGTCAGAGAAAACGCTCTGCAATGACGTGATGGTTTGGAAGGATTTCAGGCCGCCATACATCTCGGAGGATACATGTGCGAAATATATTCAGCACATGACATCCTAGCATTTCACACGATGCTTGAAGTCCGATGCGAGGAACTAGATCTGGCAAATTCACGGCTCAGTTACCACACATACTGGCGGCTTCGTTCCTTTCGTTTCACATGTGAAGCGGATTGTAAGATTAATTTTAATCACATCTATCTTTAATTAATTTGTTGTTATTTATAAATACATTTAACTTGCAACATTTTTTTCATACAGGCTATAAGTCTAGGACATGAGCCGAGCCCAATGGAGCTTTTTATGAAGATGCACGTGCAGAGTGAAAACCGCCAAAAGGGGATGCAACAGTTCATCGACAACTGGGCTCAATATTTTGTGGTATGTCGACAACCATTTTCTTTTGTAAGTTATTATTTTCTTGAATTGAATTTGATGATTTTAGTTTTTATTTCCAGGAGACATATAATAGCTAGTTGAGGGAAAGATACGGGGACGATCCATTGACCCACCTGGATTTCGATCCGGATTCATGGATGGAAGCAAGATCATCTAGTGGATCCGATAGAAATTGGGTGTACGGACCTCTCCAAAACTATGGCCGAGAATTTGCCGACAACCCGTAGTGTCTCAACTGTTGTGAGCTCGCAATCGGTATCGAGTGCCCAGTCTCAAGAGTTCGCGGCCTTACAACAACATATAGTCCATCTCATCGAAAAATATGAGTGACTCTCTGTAGATTATGAACAACTCCGCCAAATGGTGTTAGATATGATATCACAAATGGGAGTTACGTGTGTGCCCCTTTTTTGGTTGTATGTTCCCGAGAACAACAAGCCTCGTCCTCCTCCGTCATTGTTCTAATTTAATTTTTATTTGAACATATAATTTGTAATGAATATTTGGATATTATATTATTCAAGTTTATTTTTACATATTTCAATTTTATACAATTTTATTTTTTTAATTATTTTCTTTTTTTGTTCAAAAGATTTTTTAAAAAAAGATTTTTTAATTATTACAGATGAATATACAAACGAACACAATCTATTAGTATATTCCAAAGACGAGGGGAACAATTTACTTCATATGCCACTACAAACACTGTTACATCACTAACGAAATTATTTCGTCGGTATTTTATAGGGGGTTCGGATAAATTTACAATAAATGCCACTACCAATCATAGACAGAATAATTCTATCGGTGTATTAAAGCGGGTAATTTTATTTTTTGGCACGCATTTTCTATTTTAAAACCATCAGTGTTTTTTTTACTGACAGAAATGACATTACTAACGAGCGGATTACCGATTAACGATTTCCATCCGTAAATCTGTCGATAAACTTTTTGTCGACAGATTGTTAGTGTAAATATTGACAAAAAATTTTGTCGATAAAACTGTTAATTCTGGTAGTGATATGAAGCAAACACTCCACCACTTTCCCAAAACTATGCATCCTCTTCTTGTTTAGCCCAATAAAACTCACCCCCACCTCCGACTAGATCTCGCCAACAAACACCACCCTTATCCAAATCTGAAGATGACATGGACCCAATGACCCGGCTTGCGCCAGCCAGTACCACAACCTCTCTCAATGTCCCTTTCCCATCCTCTTGCAAAAAAGGAACTGAGGTTCGACCCTGGCTCTTATTGGACTCAAATGGCCAAGCCTAGGTGGTGGAAGTTGGCAAGCACGCAATCATGTGTCGTACAGGCCTTCGTGCTCGTGACCTTCGGATCCTTGACCCGCTACTTTCTTACTTGTCTTCTGTTTTGGGTCGAGAGAGAGCAATTGTTATTAATTTTGAGCATATTAATTCAATTATTACTGCATATGAGGTTTTGCTGTTGAATTCTAGAGACGCTTCTGTTACTCCATTTGTGGAGGAGTTGCAGGGGAGGTTGATGTTTCATTACCACGCAACTAAAGATTAGGTTTTACTGATTCTGTTCTTTTTTTTTTTTAAGCCATGATTAATTTTTTGGGTTTTTGGTTTGGTGTAGAGTAAGTGAACTTTTCCGTTTGTTTAATGTTGAATTTAAGATTTTAAAGAGTTTTGATGTGAGTTTGTGTTGGTTACTTAAGAATCCATTTGTTGTTAATGTTATTGTTGATGGTGGTGGTTTTATTGGATTTCAAAGAAGAATGAAAAAAAATCCCATCAATTTATTTCCTCTTTATTATAGAAAAAAAAATCAATAAGAGAAAAGAAAAGAAAATTTAAAGTGGAAAAAAATCAAATTGGAAATATCTTAAAAGGAAAGAAATTAGTTGTAAGTGTATTGGGTGTTGCTTTCTTATGTGCTATTCATGGTGCTACTGTAGAAAATATTTTATTTGAAGATGGTGTTGGTGTAAATAAATTTTGAGTTTTTAACTCAACCCAGGCATTTTTACATTTGAAAAAAAAAGTGTTATTGACTCGCTGCGGAGTATGGGCTAATATGGTAGTTATTATATTATTATGTAATGATTATTTTTTAAAATATTTTTTAAGAAAATATAATGAGATAATATTTTTTATTTTTTAAAATTGATTTTTTATATCATCACATCAAAATAATACAAAAATATCAAAAAATATTAATTTGAATTAAAGAAAAAAAATTCAATTTTTTTTAAAAAAATTAAAGCATTTTTGAGATGAAAAAACAAACATGTTTTAATAAGGAAATTCAACCCAACCTCAAATGAAAAAAAATTGCCATCATCCTACTTTTTTACAATACAAAAAACGTTCCATCAATTTATTTTCTCTTTACGGTATAGAAAAAAATTAAATAAGTGAAAAGAAAATATCTAAAGAGGAAAAAATAAAATTGAAAATATATTAAAGGGAAAAAACTTTAAGGGAAAGAAATTGGAAATAACCTTGGGTCTGGCTGCGAAGTCGAATCTAATATCATTGGGTTTGGCTTCAGAGTCATACCCAATATCATTAGGTCTGGTTACCGAGGGCAGACTCAATATCTTAAAAAAATAAAATTAAAAATGTCTTAAAATATTTTTTTAAAAATATATATATATATATATATATATATATATTGAGATAACATTTTTTTTATTTTTTAAAATCTATTTTTTATTTCATCACATCAAAATAATAATAAAAAACATCAAAAAATATTTATTTGAACTACTAGGAAAAAAAATTCAAACTTTTTTTAAAGTATTTTTAAAAGTAAAAACAAATATGCTTTAATAAGAAAATTCAACCCAACTTCAAATAAAAAAAATTATCAACACACTCAACTTTTATACAATATAAAACATATCTCATCAATTTATTTTCTCTTTATAATATGGGAAAAAATCAATAAAAGAAGAAAAAAATTTAAGAGAAAAAAATCAAATTGAAAATATCTTAAGAAAAAAAATAAAAAAATATTACTTATCGGTATATTGAACGCTGTTCAGCTATGCGCTAGCAAAATTCTACGCGGTAAATGAACATCAATGGTTTACTCTTGATATATGGTAAAATTTATAAAAGGCCCATAATGTTGCAGTAATGAAACTGCTCATTTTTAGTTTCTCAGGAAATCAAATCCTTGCGTTTCTAGAACCCTCCCACGTGTTCTTCAAATTGAAATTTTATACATACAGAGCTCGCAACACAAGTCTTGCACTCGGTTATATCTAATAATTTTATTTTTTAAAATAAATATTTTATCTAATCAAATGATTATTCATGCTAATAAAGGTAAAGAAAAGTTATCAATTAAAGAAAATTAAATAAAATTATGAAATCTAACTATCAAACAACCTATAATACAAGGACAAAACCGGGGAAAAAAAACAATGAAACAAAAGATAGGAGTCAACCTGGGTTTACTCGTTATCCTTGCAACCATAGACATAGGATTAGGATAGACCCATAGAGAGGAAAGTGAAAAAAAAAGCACAAAGATCAATGCCTAAAAAAATATTTGTTGAAAGATGAAATCAGAAAAAAAAATCAATTTAAAAAAAAAACAGAAAAATATCAAAGTCAACTCATACTAACCATCAAAATACATGATCATGGTCATGAAACCGGAACTTAACTACATAGAAGGCAAACACAAAAAACAACAAATAAAAATTCTCAATAAAAAAAGCTTAACGATGAAACCAAGAAGTAAATTTTAAAAAAATAATGGAAAAATATCCGAGTCAACTCAGGACTGGGCTAACCCACCATAAAAACAAGTGAAAAAAGCACGGAAATCAATTTAAAAAATTAAATTTTAAAGGAAAAAATTTAAAATAAATCAATTCTATAAAAGAACCTAAAAACACCAAATTCAACCCATGTCAAACTTGGAAACTTGTTACCCTAGCCATGAGGACAAGACTAACCCTATAAAAGGGAAAACAAAGAAGAATTCTCAACTAAACAAATATCAAGGGATTAAATTAGGAAGAAAATGCAATAAAAAAGCATTCAAAACAAAAAATAAATAGAAAAAAAAGAATCAGAGCCAAATTCAACATAAAAATAAATTAAAATCAAATGCATAGGGTTGAAATTGAAAATAAAATTTAATTAGTAAATGGGCATAAAAATTAAAAGAATAAGTACCAAATTTGACATCAAAATCAAATTAAACAGAATGACAAGATGAAATTAAAGAAGAAAAATTCAATCAAAATAAGATTTTAAAAAAAAACAAAGCATGTATTGATCAAAAGAATGAGAAATAAATTAGATATACAAAAAAAAATGATAGGATACACCCATATTTTGGCAAAGAGAAGAGAGAGAAAAGAAGAAGGAAAAAAGAAAAGTCAATTGAACCTCAACCGAAACTTTGGTGCACACATGTGCCACACGACAATATAAAGGATGTTGGTGCGCTTCCAACATCACTTTTGAAGGCAGTGTTTTACCGTCGAATGCCATCACATTATGAGTGTGGGTGACATCCACTTGATAGCATGTGCAAGACACACACCACAACTTTTTTTTATTAATATTTTATATTTACTATAAAATCAAAATGCTCCTTATCCCTCCTGAGAATAAAAAAGAAAGGTAAGATGAAATGATGAAAAAAACCCTAAATGAAAGCTTTAAATTTCTTGATCCCGAGAGTATCCAAATAATTTTACTATATATTAAAATTCTAAATTTCAATAAAGCCCCTCCACTAACTAATTATTATATAAAAAAAACATTATAAAAATATCAAAACATCATCAAAAGATACCTGATCATTAGTGAATCAATTTTAATTTTTCTTAAAGATAATTTAGATATTTTATTATGCATAAAAACTAAAAATAAAAAGCCTCATTTACTCCAACTTTAAAAAATATGATTACAATAGTAATAAAGCCATTTTATTGTACACAATAAATATAAAAACACAATTATACCTCGATGATAAGGACAAATGATTCTATAAAATAACAAAAATACCCCCAATAACTAGGTACTTTACTGGTTTTGAATGGGGCAAAAAAGAATAAACAGTGTACCGACTGCATTGTTTTTCCTTCAGCGTTTTAGTTTTACTTAATAAAATAATAATGTTTAGTTAATTGAGAACGAGGACAAGAAGAAAACTTTTGCAAAAAGAAAAAAACTTATCCTTGTGTTTGCTGTTTGAGTTCTGCAGCAACTCAATAATCCTTTCCTTCGCTCATTCCAAGCAACAATTTTATGGAGTAAAGAATACTGAATTGTTTGAACGAAAAGGAAAAGAAAAAAACAACTGTGTAAACACCCAAAAAAAAGAAGAAGGAAAAGCCAGAAATGACTCCGTTGTCGCTGCCGGTTTAGAAATCGATAGCGACACAGTTTTTGTTGCCGATTTGTGAATCGGCAGCGGCACAATTTTTGTTGCTAATTTTTGAATCAGCAACGGCACTGTAAAATCCAACAAAAAATTAGTGTTGAACCGGTGTATCCTAGGGAAGAAGTGGAATAAGAACCAACCTAGGATAACTCAAGAGAGGGATAGGAACCAAAGACATCCAGTACCCAAACACCCCCCTCTCATTTAAGAACGGTATAAATGCAAGGAGAGAGGGAGGGTGACCTTTCCTCTTCCCTAAATAGGCGGCTAACAACCCTTGACTGCAGCAATCTCCCTCTTTCCCAAAGCAAAACCGATTAGCTGCATGTAGTAGATCCTCTTCATTTTCCTAAAGAGAAGACCCCCCAACCTAGTTGCATACATCCTTTTTGAACCCTTGAGAGGGACAAAAGAAAGGTTGTCAATTCCGTTTCGTTCCGTCCGGAATGGCCGAAACATTCCATACCAATTCAAAAAACGGAACAAATTTCATCTCATTTTAAATCTCGGTCCGTTCCGGATTTTTCAGCTAAATTCCGCCCGAAACGTTCCGGTTCCATTCCACATGTTCCGTTCCGCTCTTGAAAAGCCATTGAATCAAATTGAACCTTATTCAATTTAATTAATTAAACCACCCAATTATAAAAAGCTCTTTTTTATTACTATTTTCTATAACAATGATATTAATAATAACATTGAAAATTATTATTACTATTTTCATTAACAATGATATTTATTTTTTAAAATTAGATTTATCACTAATATATATGGTTTATATTCATGTTGTTTTTTTCATGTTTATACTTTGTAGGAATTTGAGCAAAACAAGGGATGCTTTAGATTTCATTAGCCTTAATAACATTGACCTAACTTTATATTTAAAATATTTGTGTTAAAACATTTTACTTTCATAATATTTTGATATTTTGTTTAAGTTGAATTACTTTAAGTTAAAGATCTATTTAATCTTGACTATTTAGAAATATTTTAAATTTTGAAATTATATTTGTTTGGCATTGTGTTTGTATTGCATAATTTATAATTAATTTATCTTGAATTTGAATTATGTTTGTAATATATATATATATATATATATATATGAACAGTACAACCCCGAAACGGCACGCCGAAACACTCCGAAACTGAAACATTCCGTTCCAATTGAAAAAACGAAACACCTACCGAAACGGAATTGACAACCTTGGAAAAAAGAGTTAAAGAGTACCAATTGATGGCTGAAACCATGACAAGAGAGGGTGTGTAACAGGTCGGCTAGTGCAACTAGAGAAGGAAGGAAGAAAAAACCGAAACTAGAGAGGAAAAAGAAGCAGAAAACCATGGGTAGAGGGGGGAGAAAAACTTGTTTAATCCCTTCCTGAAACTATTAAAAATAGTAAGGTATGAACCGAATCTTTTCTCTACTTGTTCTTTGGACCTTAAAATTGAAAAATAGGAAGAAGACCCTAAGAAAATGACCTAGGACTTCTAGATAAGCTGTGAAGGAAATCGAAACTAATTAAAAGGGAAAGAAAATAGGGATGAATGGGGCCAAATTTCCAAAATAATTAAAACAAAAAAATGAATAGATTGAATGGACAAAACTTTTTAAATGGCTGACCATAACTGAAGGGCTGGTCAGATTGCATGTTGGATTCTAAGAACAAAATGTATGCTGGAACCAAAATGCATGTAGATGTTCATGCTAAAATTGTATGATTCTGCTAGATTATATGAACAAAATGTATGCTAAAACCGAAAAGCATGTAGGTGTTCATGCTTGAAAATTGTATGATTCCGCTAGATTCTAAGAATAAATTGTATATTGGAACCAAAATGTATGTAGATGTTCATACTAAAATCGTATGATTCTCCTGGATTCTAAGAACAAAATGTATGTTGGAATCGAAATGCATGTAGATGTTAATACTTAAAATTGTATGATTCTGTTGGATCCTAAAAACAAATAGTGGTGTCGGTAGCGAAGTAGTTATGCTGTCAAATGGTGTTGTCAACAACGCATCAGTTTTTGCTACCGAATTGTGGCGTCAGCAGCGAATTAGTTATTGCTACTGAATGGTGGTGTCGGGAGTGAATCGGTTTTCACTACCGAATGGTGGTGTTGGGAGCGAATCGGTTTTCACTACCGAATGGCGATATCAACAACGAACCGGTTTTCGCTATTGAATTGTGGTGTCAGCAGCGAATTTATTTTTGCTGCTAAATTGCAGTGTCAGCAGTGAAATAGTTTTTTCTACCGAATTGCGGTATTGCGGTTTCAACAGCGAATCGGTTTTTGCTGCAGAATTGTAGTGTCAATAGCAAACTAGTTTTTTCTGCCAAATTGTGGTGTCAGCAGCGAACCATTTTTTGATGGCGAATTGTGGTGTCAGCAGCGAACTAGTCTTCGTTGCCAAATTCTGTGTCCGTAGCAAATCAGTTTTCGTTGTCGAATCTTGTGGCTAAAGCGAATCAATTTTCATTGCTGAATTCTATGTTACCAGCGAATCAATTTTCGCTGCCGAATTCTATACCACCAGCGAACCAACTGTCGATGTTCTGCAACAAACTTCCATAACAGAATTGACTTAAATGCTTGTAACTATTTCATTGTATGGTTGTGTAATATGTGAAACACATGATTGTGAATATGGGTATTCTTGAAGTATGTATGCTAACGAGTTGTGTGGTTATCAATTGCAAATGTATTGACTTGTGATCATTGATGTGTTTAGGTGGTGCGACCAGGATTGGACCTTCAATCGGGAGGAACAGGTTGATGACTTCCACCCCTTCTAGTATAACGTTAGTTTCTGAAGTGAATTTATTAAGAAGGATCTATTGTTGTGCTATATGGAATGCTAAACTGTCATGAATGGTTGTATGAATATTACGAAGGATCTATCGTTGTATTTTATTGAATGGTAATTGTTATGAATATTTATATGAGTATTATGAAGGATCTATTATTGTATTGTACTGAACATTAACTATCGTAAATAGTTGCATGAGTATATATTTCTACTCCGATGGCTTTCAGCTGTAAGATCATCCCTAGCCGAAGTGGAGGTAAAACCGGTTGGCCAAGTTGTGAATCTTCTCTCAAGATAAGTCTGGACTTCAGACGCTTCACAATTCCACTATAATCATCAATCCCCATTTCTTCGGCGGAAACTTGACTTATTGTGCTTCTCAGTAACATTGAAACAACTTCAGATCATCAACACGGTTGCATCCCAGCTTAGAACAGAAGAAAAATGTACCAAACGGCTTGCACCGAGGATTAGGTTGTGAAGTAGTGAAAATTCTTGGAAATAGGTCCTTGTTTCCAGCATATATATATATATATATATATATATATATATATATATATATTATTTTGAATATTTGTTTTTCAATTTCATCCCTTAAAATTTAATTTTTATATTAACTTTGATACTTATTTTTATAATTGTTATTTGCTTTTCTCTTATCATTCTTTTAATCTTTTGATTGTTACTTATTTTATTTGAAATAATTCATGAAATGTTTATTGTTATTATTTTAATTTCTTCATCTTTCAATTTTTTTTTTTTTTAGATTTGATATCTATTATTTTGATTATTATTTATTTTATTTGAGATAATTTATGTAATTATATTTTTTTTAATTTCATTCTCATTCAACTTTTTAATTTGTAAGATTTGTTCCTCATTATTTTAATAAACTTAAAAAAATAAAACATTAATAAGTTATTTTCCAGCTTATTTTCCATAACATAACCAAACATTGAAAAGTGTTTTTCAATTTATTTTCATTACATTACCAAACATCGGAAAATAATTCACTTTCCCGGAATTCATTTTCCAAAAGAAAATTACTTTCCAGCAATTTGATTGCTATATATATATATATATATATATATATATATATTGAATATTTATTTTTCAATTTCATCCCTTAGAATTTAATTTTTATATTAACTTTGGTCCTCATTTTTATAATTGTTATTTACTTTTCCCTTATCTTTTTTTAATTCAAATTTTTTATCTATCAAATTTGGTCCTCATTCTTTTGATTGTTACTTATTTTATTTGAAATAATTCATGAAATGTTAATTATTATTATTTTAATTTCTTCATCTTTCTATTTTTTTATTTTTTAGATTTGATATCTATTATTTTGATTATTATTTATTTTATTTGAGATAATTTATGAAATTATATATATATTTTTAATTTCATTCTCATTCAACTTTTTAATTTGTAAGATTTGTTCCTCATTATTTTAATAAACTTAAAAAAAATAAAACATTAATAAGTTATTTTCCAGCTCCTTTTCCATGACATAACCAAACACTGGAAAGTGTTTTCCAACTTATTTTTCAGTACACTACCAAATATCGGATAATAATTCACTTTCCTGGAATTCATTTTCCATAAAAAAACTAATTTCCAGTAAACAAACGGGGTCTTAATATGGATGATTTATCTTGGGAAAAAACTTAACCAAGCCGCGTGAAATGTAATATATTATTTCCTTTTTTTATGCCATCAAAGATATGGAGAAGAATCAAGTTAGTAGAGATTTTTTGCATTTAATATTTGGCCTTATGCTTTAGTGTGTGTTCAGATGTATTTATGAGTGTAGTAGCGATTGTTTTTCAAATTGTTTTTCTCTTGAAAATACATTAAAATAATTTTTTTTATTTTTAAAAAGTTATTTTTTATGACATCAGCACATCAAAACGATCTAAAAATATAAAAAAAATTAGTTTTAAGCAAATAAAATTTTCATTTTTTTATAAACACTATATGGAACATAATTCTAAACAGCCCCTTAGTATTACTGTGCATAGTGGTTTTAAAGATTTTTAAAAATATTTTTCAATTAAAAATACACTAAAACCACCTAAAAATTATTAATTCTGGCATTGCTTCAGCTAGGCAAAAATAACTTAATAATCCAAGACAGTCACCAGACACCAACTTAACTTCAATCTCAAGTCAATAGTTACCCCATTGACTATGCTTCTCTCGAGTTTGTATTTGCAAGGCCCTTTTGATTATCAGGTCAGAATGAGTGTCTCATAATTATATATTACGAAGGAAGCTTTCATGTTCTTAGCAGAAAAGAGGAGAAAGCCCAAGACGAATGATGAAGTTTTGTACTTAGCCAGGGCCACCGACACTAGCGTGAAGCTGTGGTGTTCGATCCTGTGAGAATAAAGAGAAACAGTTTGCCAAATCTAGTCCACTGATAAATCTGCAGACAAGAACGAAACCACGAAGGAATAAGATAGCATAAGCTGTTAGAAATGAGGATGTAATCATTTCCAGAACTGAACGTCATTGGGCTAGAAGAATTCTTGTGCGTACTGGGGAATGAAATTGACTCATTATTGGTGATGAAAGAAACGCAGCTGGAGGAATATCACTTTCTTTTCACAAACTAAGAGATGGAACTCTTTTTTTTTTTTTTGATAGTAGACGAGAGAATTATATATCAAGCAGCCACATCAAGTAGGTGGAGGTGAAAGAAAGAGAGAATACAAGGGGAATAGAAAAGAAAAAGACCTAAGTGACGAGGGACCTAATTAGTTAGTTCATTATTCACCTAAGTGACGAGGGACCTAATTAGTTCAGTTCATTATTCATTTAGGAATTCAAGCCTATGTAGCTGAAGTTTTTAACTGAGGATTTCAACCAAAAGGCCAAATGGTGAAAGGTGAGATAAAAAATCACATCCCAATCCAGAGCCTTGGACTCAAAAATTGGTGGTTACGTGCTATCCATATTGACCAGTATAGACCTTTACAAAGAAGGGTAATGGCATGACGTTGAAAATTTCCATTGATCTAGCCGGACCATTCCTGAAGATTTTGATTTGGATCTTTATGCAGACAACCTGAGCGCCTGAACCAGTTCAAGAATCTACACTAGAGAGACCATGTTATAGGACACAAATGGAAAAGCTGATTTATTATCTCAATTTCTTTGCAGCAGAAAGGGCAGTGAGATTCCTTATAATTAATGATGCTCCTCTCAGCTAAAAAACTTGTATTGAGACTGCCATTTAGAAGGAGCCATATGGACACATCCGCTTTTGGAGTTCCAAAGCAGAACAAGGGAGGGATGATTTTTAGTAGCCAATAGACTATCAAAGAAAAGGCACTCTAAGTGAATTGAGTCCACGTCGAAGTTGTGGAATTTCCATATCTTACAATCTTCACCATCCGAGAAGATGAGACCACGCTGCACCTCTGTGATCAAGCTCTCCCGCATGCAGATCTCACGGGGTCGGAGGGGTCTTCTCTAGGATAGGTTAAGCGAGGTATCTGTCGAATTATATATATCTGCAATGCTGGTTGTTTGCTGCAGGGAGAGGTTATAAGTTTGAGTGGTTGTAGAGCCTAGCCAGGAGTCGGTCCAAAACCAGATGTTCCTCCTGTCACCCACCTTGAACCCGACATTTGGATGTAGTTGAGTGGCTATGCTTTGTGTTGAGGAGATTGTCGAAACCATGCCATGCCAAGTTAGAGATAAAGAACATGCAAACATAGAGAGAACATTCATAAAATGAGGTCAGTATTTTTAAAGTATGAGGTGTTGCCAGCCTCCTGACACTCCTTTATCTAGATTCCATAGACATTTAAAGAGCATAGCCAAATTTTTGTTGTGGAAGGATCCCAGTCCGAGACTGCCAGAAGTGGTACTCTTAATTACCTTGTGCCAAGCCACCTTAAAAATGCTATGAGAGTTTGAGGTTCCCTTCTAGAGAAAAGAATGGGTTATAAAGGAGATGGCTTTAGTAATTCCCTTTACATAGCAAAAACAGACATGTAGAACAAAGGAAGCGAGCTTAAGACTGATTTAATTAGACTTATCCTCTCAACCATGCTCAGAAAATTCCCTTTCCATGTGCTTAGCTTTGCTCTGATTGTGGACAGCACTGGTTTCCAAGTTTAGAGTTTGCTAGGATTGGCTCTAAGAGGTAGTATAAGGTATTTGACCGGGAAAGTATTGTTATGATAGAAAATTATGTTTGCTAGGCCTAAGGTGTAGTTGTTGTCCAAGTTGATTCCTATTAGTGAGCTTTTATAACTTCCAGTCTTGAAATTATCTCAGACCAATGAAAAGTCCTCTTGGCATGTAGAAGAGAGGAACAATCAATTGGCAGGAAAATCAGAGAGTCATCGGCATATTGCAAATGAGTTATGTAGTCTCCTGGAGAAGTCTGCAAGCCTTTGAAGTAACCTGAAGCTTATGCCCTATTGAATAAAACTGTTAACCCCTGAATTGCTATGTTAAATAGAAAAGGAGAGAGAGAGAGAGTCCCCTTGCCCGAGGCCCCTCTCTAGATTAAATTCTTTACTAAGGGAACTGTTTATCAAGATGGCTAATTTGGAAGTGGATAAGCATTCAAATATCAGTTTCCTCCAATGAGAGCCAAAACCCATATAGCCCATGCTAGTGTCAATCTCTAGACTAAATTCTTTACTAAGGGAACTATTTAACAAGATGACTAATTTGGAAGTGGATAAGCATTCAAATATCAGTTTCCTCTAGTGAGAGCCAAAACCCATATAGCCCATGCTAGTGTCAATATGCTCCCATATAATCGAGTCAAAGGCTTTATAGAAATCTACCTTTAGTAAGAGGCCATGCTCTTTCTTGCTACAGACGCCATAAACAACCTCGTTTGCTATCATAAACCCATTTAAAATTTGATCATATTAGGTAGAACGCGTCGAAGCCTAGTGGACAAGAGCTTTGATCACTATTTTATATAACCCATTAATCAAGCTTATCGGATGGAATTGGGAGAATCTGCTCGGCCCTTTGTTTTTGGAATCAGAGTTACAAAGGAAGAGCTGATACCCTTTGGTAGTTTTCTAGTTCTAATAAAATCTCTAACCATCATAAAGACATATGAACTGATAATGTTCCATACCTTTTTATAGAAGGAGAAGGTGTACCCATTGGGGCTAGGGGCTTTGGAACCATCACAGTCCCACACAACTTGCTTCACTTCTTCTATTGAAGGTGATCATTCTAGCCAAAACGATTTAGCTTCTGAAATTTTAGAGAACCCCAAACCTTTTATTTCAATTCTCTTACACTTTGGTTTGCAAAACAAGGTGGAGAAAAAGTTGACAGCGCCTTCTTTAACATCGTTTAAGGAGACTAGGTGGCTACCATTATACTCAATCTTACTAATGTAGTTGCAGCCTTTCCATAGACTTGCTGATAGGTGAAAGAAATAGGTGTTCTTATCCCTTATTTTACACTAGTTTTGGCGGGATTTTTTCCTCCAAATATCTTTAGCCCTTCTACTGAACTCCCATAGTTTAGAGTTTAGTCCATGGAGCTTTGTTTTTTCAGTCTCAGACAAGGGGCGCACTTCGTTTAAGTTTTCAAGTGTTGTAATGGAATTCTGGATGTCTGCAAGTTTTGAGTGTTGATCCCTGAAAGTGGATTTATTCCATTGTCTCAGCTTTTTTTCCCATAGTCCCTAGTTTCTTAACCAGACTAAAATCACCTGGGAATTTCTTGTAGCTATCAGACTAGAGGGCCTTAAAATCTGCTAAGAAAAAAGGGTGCGACAACTAGCAGTTAATGAAATGAAAAGGCTTCCACCCGCATTCTACCTCAGGGTTTTGAAGGAGAAATTGATAATGATCGGACATCCCCCTAGGGTAGCGGCACAGAGATAGAGACGGGAAGTGCAACTGAAATTTTTGGGAAGCAAAAGCTCTATCAATGCGGCTCATGGAGCCAACCCTAAACCAAGTGAGCCAATGGCCCTACAGATTGAATTCAACCAATTCACATTCAGATATAAACTTACAGAATGAAGCTAAACCTGAGAGATTGAGGTAACCGTTACTTCTCTTATGAACAGGTAAAGTTTCATTGAAGTCACCTAGCACCACCATTGGTAGTTCAAAAGCAAACTTAAGAGTGGTGATGTCTTCCTATAGATCAACACGTTCTTGCACAGAGGTTACGACATAGACACCAACTATCATACAATTAAAAGAAGAGAGAACATGTGTGCCGTATAGGCTGATCCACTAACCCCAAAAGTCTATAGTATTAACTTCAATGATAGAGTTGTCCCACATCACTATAATCCCTCCTGATTTCCCTATATATTCTAGAAAAGCCAATTTAACAATTACAATATTCCATAGATTTCTAATGAAGGAGTCACAACAATTATTTTTCTTTGTTTCTAAAAGAAAATAAATACCAACATTATTGTTTATAAGCCTATTCTAGATGGAATTTCATTTGTGTGACATACCTAAACCACAATTGTTCCAAGTAAATATATTCATAGAGAGAGCAAAAACCAAGAGAAACTAGAACTTAGCAGGGTAGAAAACTTACAACTGATTGACTGATGTCCACTAGTCTACTTCTCTATAAATGTTTCCCCTTATTCCTTCTTTATACATTTTAAGTTCTTGAGGGTTTCTTAGACCCGGAGCCACTGCATCATGTATCATTTCTTGATTCTTCTTTTCACTGTAAAACCATTTTCTTGATTCTTCATACAAGTAATTTGGAACCGAACATTTCCTTGCTGGATTCCTAAGTTTAGGGAGTCTGAAGAATCACAATCCTCCATAGTGTTAGCAATACTACCATTGGCTTGCAACAACTTCAGTTTCCTTCTTTTTCTTCTAGCCTCATTGGTGTTTTCATTGGTCGCTTCTGAAGAGGTTTGCTGGCTGCTTTGAGGATTTAATAAGGGTGGTAGATGGAAATTTATGCCACTGGTTTCATAATCCATAGAGGCATAGTTAGGGTTCTTATCTTCTTTCCCAACATCAGTTGACTTGATAGAAAGGGATGATGTGTTATCTTTTAACGGTGTGTTATTTTAAGTGTTGGTTACCTCCATTGCAAGAAGATGAGGTGCACCATCTGATACCAACATGAGTTGCAATAGATCTAACTTTCATCAGATTCTTCCTTTTTCTATATGAAGATTTAGGTGCAAGTTTTTTTATTCTTCTAAGCTTCTTCTCTTTTATTTTTTCTTCTAACTCTATTTCCACTATTTCTTGAGATTCTACCAAGTCATGTATGAAGGTAGAGAAAGATTGTTGATGAATATTTTGGTTCCAGTTCTGGTCTGATATCATGGGTCTCGCTAGCTTTGGGGTAGGCCTTAAAACTTGGGTTGAAGAGGCTTTTGTTTTTTTATTGAGGCCCACTCTTGTAAAAAATACTGCTGAGGCATCTAGGTTGTTTTTAAGTTGTCATAGCATGGCTCTACAAAGGATGGATGGCATGAAACAGTGTGCAGTTGTTGATTTTTTGTTTGTCACTTATGTGTTTCCTTAATTTCAGCAAAAAGGCAAAAGGTTTTGTATGTTATGTCAAAGTGGTCTAGGCTATTGGGTGATCCAATGTGCCTTGAGCAGAGGATGAGAGAGGGGTCACTCTCCATGTCCTTATCCTGTTGCTTTGTTAAGGTGATGGTCGTAGGATGTCGATCATCATCCAGTTCATTAGCCTTTATACTGGCCGTGTAAACTCTTATGAAGGTGTCAATTTGTTGTATGTCTCTTCATCTAATTCATTAGTGCCTAATGTATCCATTGAGTATTTGATTATGGTAAGCAAGGGACTAAAACATGGCTTCATTTCCATGACTGATATATCAAATTCATCTCCATGTAGGATCAACAAAAACCATTTGTTTAGAGTCATAAAAGAGGTCGTGCTTGTAAAGATATCAATGTTCCTAATGATGCCAAGTGTCAGAAGATTAGCAATTAATATTGTTAGCATTCTGTTAGTACTGTTTATTAGTAAAAGAGAATCTATTAGCATTATATTGAGTGTAAAAGAAAGCATATTCTCCATGTAGTATCTTTCCAATACTGCATATATAAAGTGAGAAATAGTAATGTAAACAGTTAAGCAAAAACAACAATATAACAGTGCATAAATTTCATCTTCTGCTTCTCTGTACAAACATAACCTCTGTTCTTCTTCCTTTATACTCTTTATTCTTTCTTCATATCTGTTTCATCTTTATATCAATATTATCTGTCTAGTATCACAGCGTTGGAATTCTTGATCTTGTGACCATTAACTTCTAAATTCTGGCTTTATTCTCATTCTCTTCATGCAATTCTTGTGTACTTGTTGATGTACCTATCAGCTATTTGATATATTGCCTAACAGAGTCTCTTCTTCAAAACTTTAGTTTTTCTATTACTTCACCGATCATTACAATCTTCAATTTTGTTCTTTCACTTCCTGCTTTCTACAATGGTGACTAGTTCTCAACTTCAGATTATCCAATCTCCCATCACTTCTTTGCTTTCTACAATCTCTACTGCTATAACAGTGAAGCTTGATGATACAAACTATCTCATATGGAAATTTTAAATGAAAATTCTTCTTGAGAGTCATGGAATTCTAGGATTTGTTGATGGTTCCAAAAAATTTCCAAGTCGATTTGATACAAATTCCGATATTGAGGGTGTTGAATTTGATGATCATCAGATTTGGAAAATGCATGACAGAGCACTGATGCAGCTACTTATTACCACTCTTTCTTCTACTGCCATTTATGTCATTGGCTGCAATAGTTCTCATGATATGTGGATTCAATTGCAAGATCAATTTTCTATAATAACCAAGGCAAAAATCTTTTAGATGAAGAGTGAACTTCAAACTATCAGGAAAGGTTCATAACTTGTGTCTCAGTATCTGCAAAGAATCAAAGATGCACGTGATCATCTCTCTGCAACAGGAGTTTATTTTGAAGATGATGATATTGTGATCCTGGCTCTTAGTGGCCTTTCTTCTGACTATAACACGTTCCAATGTATGGTTCGAGGCAGAGATAATGTGTTATCTCTTAAAGATTTTCGCTCTTAATTGCTTGCTGAAAAAGCTACTATTGAGCAGACCCATTCATCATCTCCATTTGTCTCTGCCATACTGGTTCAGAATCAGGTGTCTCAAGGCAAGGCTCTGGTTCTTGATGAAGGTAATTCTAATTCTCTTTCTTCCAGCTCTAAGTCAGCTCCATCTTCTTATTTTTCCTCTGGCTTCCATGGAGGTTTTAACGACTATCAGAGTGGTTTTAATGGTCATAACACTGGTGGTTATTTTAATCACCGTGGCTCTTAGTTCAAGGGTCGTGTTAGAGGTCACAATAATTTTCACTCAGGCCAACAATATTATCATACTTAACCAAGCTTTAGTCCTGGTATTCTTGGTCCTAGAACTGATATTCCTTCTTGCCAAATCTGTGGTAAGAGAGGTCATGTCGCTGCCGATTGTTATCAACGTCACAACCAATCCTCAGCCCCTACCTCTTCTGTTCAATGTCAAATTTGCTGGAAATATGGGCATTCTGCCATTCAATGTTATCATAGAGGCAACTTCTCCTATCAAGGCCAACCTTTTTCCACCAATCTTAGTGCTATGGCTGCTACCTTTCCTCCATCTCATGAACAATTTTATGTGGCTGATACTAGAGCCACAACTCATATGGTATTTGATTTGTCTCAACTTCGCTCGGTTACTCCTTACTCTGGTCCTGATGCTATCACCACTGCAGGAGGTTCAGGTTCGAGCATTTCTAGTATTGGCTCTTCTATTTTGACTATTCCACAATGCTCCTTACAATTACACCAAGTGTTGCATGTTCCTAAGCTATCTCAACATCTGCTATCCATTTATAGGTTGTGTAAAGATAATCATTGTCGATTTATTTGTGATGACTTTGGTTTTTGGATTCAGGACAAGATCACGAGGAATGTCCTTCTCAAGGGCCTGTGTAGTAATGGTTTATATCATATCCCTTTCTTTGTTTTTTCTAGTTCCCACACACCTTTTCAACTTGCTTCAGCTTTCCACCGTAATCAGTATTGCTATCTTGGTCAACAAGTTAAAACCAGTCTCTGGCACAAGCGGTTTGGTCATCCCTCTAATAACATCATGTCCACTCTTCTTACTTAGTCTCAGATTCCCTTCACTTCAAATCCTACCAAGTCTGTTTGTACCACTTGTTTAGAGGGCAAAATTACTAAGCTTCCTTTTTCCATATCCAGCAGTTAAGTCTTTCCACCCTTTAGAAATCATCCATAGTGATGTTTGGGGTCCTGCTCCCACAATGTCTGTTGAGGGCTTTAGATATTATGTTAGTTTTGTTGATGAATGTACACGGTACACTTGGATTTTTCCAATGATCAATAAAGGAGAGGTTTATTCTATTTTTGTCCATTTCCATGCCTTTTTAGTTACTCAATTTTCTGCTACACTTAGGATCTTTCAAAGTGATGGAGGTGGTGAGTATATTAGTACCAACTTCAAAAATTATCTTCTTACCAAGGCCATTGTTCATCAATTGTCATACCCCTATACACCTGAACAAAATGGTCTTGCTGAGAGAAAGCATAGACATATTGTGGAAACCGCCATCACTTTATTACAAACTGCCCATCTCCCTAATAAATTCTGGTTTCATGCTTGTGCTACTTCCATCTATTTGATTATTAGATTGCCTTGTCAAATTCTCCAACTCATATCTCCTTTTTTCTTACTGTATGGTTCTTCCCTTGTCATCCATCACTTGCGCATCTTTGGTTGTGCTTGTTTCCCTTTACTTCGGCCTTACAACACTCACAAACTTCAGCCCAAAACTTTCACTTGCATTTTTTTAGGGTAGGTCGGCCAATATAAAGGGTATATTTTTTTTTCTCTTCACACCAATCGCTTCTTTGTGTCTCGACATGTCCTCTTTGATGAATCACTTTTTCCTTATACATCTGTGCCTATGCCTGCAGTCTCTCCTTCTCTACATGTGCCTGTTATCTCTCCTTCTTCCTCATATGTCTCTCTTCATAACTCTGTTTTACCTCCTGTTTCTTCCTCTCCTTCCTTTCCTTCTCATGATTCTGCATTATTATCTCCTTTGTCACCTGGTTTGTCTTCGCAACCTTCATCTGATTTGACCTCCCCTACCCATTCTTCTCTACCCGTGGATCTTGACTTCCACCCTAAGCGCGTGTGTGTGGTTCTGCCTCTCTCCCCTATGAACCTTCATCCCATGACTACCAGGTCTAAGAGTGGCATTTCTAAAAAAAAGAGGCATATTCTGCCTCTATTCAGTCTCTTGCTCTTTCTCAGGTTGAACCTCGTTACTTCAAGATTACTTCTACTATTATTGAATGGCAATCAGCCATGTAGGAGGAAATTGAGGCCCTTCATGCCTAGGGTACTTGGGACCTTGTTGCTTTGCCACCTGACAGAAATCTTATTGGTTGTAAGTGGGTTTACCAGCTGAAGAAGCATGCGATTGGTGGCTAAGGGGTTCAGTCAAGAGGAGGGTATTGATTATGGTGAAACCTTCAATCCAATGGTGAAACCTACCACTGTTTGTTTAGTTCTTGCCCTTGCAGCTCACTTTAATTGGCTTTTGTGGCAGCTTGATGTTAAGAATGCATTTTTGCATGGCATTCTTCATGAGGAGGTTTATATGACTCAACCTCAGGGCTTTGTTAGCAAGACTCATCCTTCTGATTTTGTCTGCCGGTTGAGGAACTCTTTGTATGGTCTTAAACAGGCTCCTCGTGCCTGGAATGAGCAGTTCACCAGTTTTTTGCCCAGCTTGGGGTTTCAAGCCTCTCTTGCTTATTCCTCTTTGTTTGTTCAGCACTCTTCTCATGGCACTCTAATCTTGCTCCTCTATGTTGATGATATCATTCTTACTGGTAGTCATTCCTCTTTTTTTCCATATGTTATTGCTTCTCTGTCTTAGGAATTTGATCTCAAAGATTTGGGTCCATTGCATCATTTTTTGGGGCTGCAGATTTCCTATCTGCCTTCTGGTTTACTTGTGTCTCAAACTAGCTATATCACTAACTTACTTGCCAGGGTTGATTTGCAGAATTCGAAATCTTGTGCTACTCCTTGTCTTCCTCATCATCACCTGCTCAAGGATGATGGCTAACCATATTCTAATCTGCAGCAATACAGGAGCATTGTAGGAGCCTTGCAGTATCTCACTTTCACAAGGCTTGATATTGCCTTTTCGATGAATCAAGCTTGTCAGTTCATGTATAATCCCATGGTCTCTCATGTTGTCGCAATCAAGTGTATTTTACGATATCTCAAAGGTACCCTGCATCTTGGCCTTCACTTTTATCCTGGTCCTCTTCATTTGCAGGCCTACAGTGATGCCAACTGGGCTGGAGATCCTAATGACCACCGGTCTGTCTCTGGTTCTCTTGTTTATTTTGGTTCCAGTCCCATTTCTTGGGCTTCTAAGAAACAACATACTGTTTCTCATTCATCTACGGAGGCTGAATATCGCGCTTTCGCTATCACTGCTCAGAGCTTGCCTGGATTCGTTAACTACTTTGTGACATTCATATTCCTTTACTTCTTCCACCTTTAATTCATTGTGATAATATTTATGCTATCTCCCTTGCTTCCAATCCAGTGTTCCATTCCCAAATGAAACATCTCCAGATTGATTATCATTTTGTTAGGGAGAGAGTTATCATGGGTGATTTACTAGTCCAGCATGTCTCCTCTACTAATCAGTTTGCTGACATCCTCACAAAAGGTCTTTCCATTTCTTTGTTTCAGCATCATTGCTCCAATCTCATGCTTGGCTCGTCCCAGCCTGCGATTGAGGGGGCAAGTAAAGATATCAACGGTCCTAATGATGCCAAGTGTCAGAAGATTAGCAATTAATATTGTTAGCATTCTGTTAGTAGTTTTTGTTAATAAAAGAGAATTTGTTAGCATTATATTGAGTGTAAAAGAAAGCATATTCTTCGTGTAGTATCTTTCCAATACTGCATATATAAAGTGAGAAATAGTAATGTAAACAGTTAAGCAAAAACAACAATATAACAATGCATAAATTTCATCTTCTGCTTCTCTGTACAAACAGAACCTCTATTCTTCTTCCTTTATACTCTTTATTCTTTCTTCATTTCTGTTTCATATTTATATCAATATTATTTGTCTATCAGTGCTTATAAGAACCTTTACTTCCATAAGTGAACCTTGGCTCACACTTGTAATGTCGTATCCGATCATCTTACCTGCATCTTCCATAATGGATTCAATACATCTGCGGTTCCATCCTATCGAAGGAAGTCCCAAAATAGACACCCAAACAAATCTGTCTACAACATTTACTTCCCTCTTCCATGGTTTGAGAAATGAAAAGAAGTTTTCCAAGGCAAAGCTACTGTTTATCAATTCTTTCTCCATAGACTCATTGTTTGTAAAGGTGATAACTGTTTGGCTTGCTCCCAGGAAGCGAAACTCGATTGCTTGCTTGACATTTTTCAAAACCATGTGCTCCAATTGAGCATAGTCCATCTTTGTGGCTATAGAACCGACTAAACTTCTCAGAGGCCATTCCTTGTCATTGTGTATAGACTCATACACCATCGTATTCTTTGAAGGGTTTTCGATCGAGAGAGCTTCAACAAAGGTCTTGTTGTCTCTGAAGGCTAGTTCGGGCATGGTTTTGGTTTCTGACTTTGTAGTGAGGGCTGGCTTTTTCCTAGAATCTTTAGGGGTTTGAAATCTTGCTAAGTTTGCATGAATTTTGAAAGAGTCGAACCATATGAGGTTCAAACTATCACAAAGGTTTGTTTCTTTTAAAGGGGAGAAGAAAGATACAAAACCAACCCATCTCCCTCGTGTTGTTTTTTTCCTGGAAACAAAGAGGTTGATGACAAGACCAATCTTTGAAAAAGCCTTTTTAAGATCTTGATAATCTAGCCAAGAAAGGAAACATTCAAAATAAAACTTAGAAGAGATGGAGGGCGAGGGAGTTGTGCTAGGAAAGTGTTTATTTTCATGGCTGTTGTTTGTGTAATCAAAGGTTTCAAAAGGTTCAAGGTAGCAGGGAAAAGACAGGGGTGTTGTGGAAGTTTAAGAGGGGGATGGGGGTCAAAGAGCTTGAGAGGTATGTTTGCAGCTATTTGTGAGGTTGGGTTGCATGAGGGAGGTTTGAAGGAGGTTACTCAGACCTGGGTTCCAGGGTAGAGGGGAGGTTTTTTGGCTAGGAGCATTTTTAAGGTCTTTTAAGGTTTAAGAGATGAAACTTCATTCATAGGAAAGTGGGGAATTTATAATAGTGGCTAAAGGTGCATAAAGAAACTCTTTTGAAGTTGACTAATTTATTCGATTTTATTTTCAACATTTCGATATAATTATTCATGTTATCATGTACTTAATTAGTTGATTTGATTAAAATATCTTTCTTCTTACTTATTACCAATTAAATCTCCTTCAAAATCAGTTAATTGATATATTGTGTTAAACTTAGTTTATCTGTGAAAAACTTGGGAATCAAAATCTAACAGGGGTTGTGTTTCTAATTGAACTGCAATTGTTAAACTAAGCTCAGCTTAATAAGTTAGTCCTGGAAAATCCAAAATTTGAAGCTTAGTAATAATTAAACTGGATAAGATATTGATATTTTAAATCTGTGTTTCTTGCAACCTGCAAAAGGCAGCTTCTCAGCTAAACGTGACAATTAAATATAGTTGAGTGTCAAGACTCACTCGAGAGTGACTTTTTTACTGTACTATGTTCCTGTGCTTGGAATTCCTTACATGTAAAATGTCTACAAAATGATGCTGCTAAATTCAGTATATATTGTGAAATTAGCATAGAAAGTAAAAAGATTTAGCAAATTAACACAATAGTGAAAAGTCTTGGTGAAATAGTATATTTTGGAATGTTGTGTTTCAGAACTGCAACATCCATTAAATCCACTGGCCATCTCTAACCATTTCTTGAAAATCCATCAGCAAAATTCCCCTACATCTAAATCTAACAAAAAGGGTTCTTACAAGATTTATAATTGAGTTGCATAACAATTGTAATCTCAACGGTTATTTAGTTTGTTAATCTTACATTTATTTTAGTTAATGATTTTAGAGAGAGTTGAGAATAATAAAATGGCTTGACTTATCTTTTAGCCAACCTTTTCTATTTATATGTATGAGGCAGTACATGACAGTAACTATAGGAACTAAAATATTAGAATAATCCTACAGTAATTCCTATATATATATACATTCTATAATATGCCCTCTCAAGACGAGGGTGGAGGATTGACCTGAAACTTGAATTGAAATGTAGTAAATGAAGCAGCAAAAAGGGGCTTAGTAAAGACATCTGCAAGTTGATCTTGAGAGGAGATAAAATGAATCTAAATCTCTTTCTTCACAACCCGGTCTCGTATAAAATAATAACCAACTTCAATATGTTTAGTACAAGCATGAAAGATAGGATTTGCAAATAAATAAGTAGCACCGAGATTATCACACCAAATGGTAGGAGCAAAGGTAGATGGAATCTGCAGATATGTTACTGAATACTGAAGCTAGATAACCTCAATAGTGTCGTCCGCTAAGGCTTTATACTCAGCCTCAGTACAGGAGCAAGCAACTATGTGTTGCTTGTTTGACTTCCATGAAATCGGCGTCTGACCAAAGAAAACAAGATAATCACCCGTAAATTTCTGGTCATCAATACTACTTGCCCAATCTGCATCCATAAAACCATGTAGAGAAAAAAAGAAACTACGAGTGATATGGAAGCCATAAGATGTCATACCTTTAAGATAGTGCATAATACGTTTAATGGTGGTCCAATGAGAATCTGTAGGAACATGCATAAACTGACAAACTCTATTAATAGCAAAATAGATATATGGTCTCGTGAAGGTGAGATATTGAAGAGCACCAATGATTTAACGAAACTGTATGGGATCATAAAACAGGGCATTTGGTAGTATGGTAACCTTAGAAGTAGAGACTGGAGTATCAACAGGTTTTTAGAAAGTCATACTAGCTCGAGTGAGGATGTCAAGAATATACTGGTGTTGTCGTAGCATCAAACCCAAATCGGCGAATTGAACTTCAATACCCAAAAAATAATGAATTGCACCTAAGTCACCATGCTTAAACTCTGAGCTCAATAACCAGAAGATAAAAGATATTAGTATCAACATACATTATAAATAAAGAAGTGTCAACCTTTGAGGCATGAAAGCTGATAGTGAGTAGAAACTCACTCAGATATGTGTACCATGCCCTCAGTACCTATTTTAAACCATATAAAGACTTATGCAATTGCCACACATGAGATGTAATAGGAGAGTCAACAAAACTCGGAGGTTGTTTCATGTAAACCTCTTCGGTAAGAACACCATTGAGAAAAGCATTATGAATATCAAGTTGATGAATCTTCCAATTACACAAAACTGCAATGGAAAAGACTAATTTGATGGTGATTTGCTTAATAACTAGGTTGAACATTTCAGAGTAATCAATGCCTTCTTGCTGAGTAAAACCTCAAGCAACCAGGCGCATTTTATAGCGCTCAATGCTGCCATCAACACAATGTTTAATCTTGTACAGCTATCGACTGCAACAACATTCATCGAAGGATAAAAGGGAACTAAATACCAGGTGTGGCTATAGTGTAAGGCCTGAATTTCATCGTGCATAGCATCATGCCAAGTCTCATACCTGTCTACATCATAGAATGCAATGGGTTCAGAAGTAGGAGAGGACATTACCCGAGATGCAAGAGTAATAATGACAATGAAAACACCCAGATTTGTTGTCTTTGGATACCGCAGATGAAGGACCATAGGATGTCTATTGACAATGAATGGCGAGGAAGGAAGAGAGGATGATAGAGTGGTATCCTACTATAATGGATAAGAAGAGAAATCAACCATCAGATTCAGTCCAGCCAAAGAAACAGAGGAAAAGTTTGCTGCAATCAGAGGACTTACAGTAGAGGCAGAGCTAGCAACAGAGGTATCATTGGTAGACAAAGGTGAAATAGAGGAGGGCAGCAGGGTGACCTAGTAGCAGCAGAGTATCGTGCTCCAAACCAGAAGGAGCTGAACTTCTATTTGTACCTGCAGCAGGATAATTAGATAAACATGCATGTGGTGATGAGAGAGGTAATGTGTGGGGTTGTTGTTGGTAAGCAGAAGGTAGGCGATGAAAGGTAGAGGCACATGGGTGGTAGATGTAATCAATAGTGGTGTGAAACAATGGGGAATGTAGCAGATTTGGTAGAAGGGCAGTAGTGGGTTGGTTCAAGGTTGGAGAGGAAGATTGTGCAATCTATTCAAATCTGTCAAAACAAAACACATGTTCATGAAAACAGACATGACGAAAGATATAAATGCGTTAAGATGCAATGTCAAAACAATGGTAACTAAGGTGAGATAAGCTATACCCGAAAAACACACATAGAGAGAGGAACATAAATCTAATTTATGATTATGATAGGGGCACAAAAATGGAAAGCAGAGACATCCAAAAGTACAAAAAAAATGATAATCCGGAAACCGTTGAAACAGACAATTAAAAGGAGATTTGTTTTCGAGGACAAGAGTAGGCATGTGATTGATAAGATAAAATGAAGTTTCAAAAGCATAATTCCAAAATCTTAATAGTGTTTTACATTCTAGAAGAGTATGTTTGGTTTCCACAATATGCCTATGACGACTTTTTACTATGCCATTTGTTCATGCGTGAGGACAAATCGAACGATGATAAATACCATTGGTCTGAAAGAAAGTGGATAATTTTTGGTATTCACCGCCCCAATCAGTTTCAAAAGATTTAATTTTTAATAAAAATTGACGCTCAACGAGAGTTTGAAATTGATGAAAAATATACTAAACATCTGACTTAGCAACAAGAGGGTAATACCATATATTTTTGTGTATGCATGAAAAAAGATAACAAAATAACAAAAACCATCAAATGAAAAAAGAGGAGGAGGACCCTAAGTATCACTAAAAATTAATTCAAGTGGAGCAGAAGTTTTGTGACCCATAGGTCCTAAAGACAAACGCGATGACTTTTCTAATGGACAAGTTTGACATTGAAATTTAAGACGTTTGATATTACAAGTAATCTTATTTTGTGAAACTCTAAATTTGAAAATACGAGAAGTAGGATGACCTAATCGACGATGTCATAGATCAACAGAAGCAAATATGCAAGGAGATTAATAAGCTTGAGGAACTGACATGATAGAAGACCTTGTCAAAGCATAGAGACCATCTTTACTCTGACCGGAAAGGAGTATTGCCTTAGTGTTGAGATCCTTAACATAAAAAACAAATGGTTGATATTCAAAATAAACATTGTTATGAAGATAAAATTTCTAAACATAAAGCAGAGGTTTCGTAATATGTGGGACATGAAGAACGTTAGACAAAGTGAAAGTACGGTATGGTGTATACATTTTAGTATGGCCAATATTAGATATGGGAAGTCCCTTACCATCACCAATAAATAAATTATCATTACCGAGATATGGTTCAGACCCTGTCAAATTTGCAAGATCAGGTGTGACTTGTTGATTAGCACCAGTGTCCAGAAGCCAATCGGCAGTACTTGTTGAGGAAACATTACTCAACGCCAGATTCACACTAGATTGTTGTCCATATCCAAGGTTCTGAGCTGAGGATAGTGAAGGGCGATATGACCACAAGCTTGGCATAATTGGCAACGTGTATTAGTTTATTGTGAGGGCATAGGATGCCCATATTTTGCTGCCAATTTCCCTGCCTCCCATCATTGTTAGAAGTTCCATTGAAGCTTTAAAAATCAAACCTGGAAGCAGCAAACCTGTTCCCTCTATTGCTGTTATAGTTGGGACGCCACCCTCTATGAAATCTACCTCTTTTTTTGTTAAAATTTCCAAAAGGTTGACGTTGAGCAACAAGAGCTAAAGGTGGCGTGGGCAGTAAAGGAGCAGTGATGGTAACAGACTCCATGGATTGAAGGGAGGTCTTGTGAAGAAATTCATTCATGAGACGACCACTATGGAGATCATCATCCGAGATATGTTCTGCCTTGGTCACGAGGTTTGTTATTAAGTCTTTAAAACACATGCAAATTAAAATCTTCTAAGGAAACTGGTAAGGCCTTGGCTTTTTATATAAACCAACTGACCGAATCATCACCTTGTTAAAGATTTTGAAAGGAGCTGTGAAGTTGCATCATATGAGAATTAGATGGAAAAGCTAGAGCTTGCTCATGTGTGCACCAAATAGAGTGTGAAATTTGGCAATCAACAACAAAATAGAGACCATTCATGAAAAGCAAAGAAAGCAGTGCAATTAGAATGAGTTGGTTCTGTTGTTCCAATAAAAAAAGGAATGATTTACTAAAGAAAGGTACCAACAGCAACAAATACATGTGGAGGAGGATACAAAATTGACCCGAAAACTTCTTGGCCTAGAAGATATGGCTTCATCTGCATTCTTCAATATAAGTAATTTGTGTTTGTTAATTTTAGGGAGATAACTTGATGAGTGTGGGAAAGGGAAACAATGTTGTCCACCGAAACAAGATGGACGGCAGCAATAGAGGCAGGCTGCAGTAGCGGAGCGGTGTGCAGGTTGGCAAGATTTTGGCCAGCATCTATTGGCAGTGGCCACTACAAGACAGAGGTAAAGGAAGAAACACCAACCAACTACATTGGTGGTGCGGTAGAAGAGGGGATCTGCACCGACGGTGCTTATTGGCCTAGAATATATGACTTCATCTGCATTCTTCAATATAGGTAATTTGTGTTTGTTAATTTTAGGGAGATAACTTGATGAGTGTGGGAAAGGGAAACAATGTTGTCCACCGAAACAAGATGGACGACAGCAATAGAGGCAGGCTGTAGTAGTGGAGCGGTGTGCAGGTTGGCAAGATTTTGGCCAGCATCTATTGGCAGTGGCCACTACAAGATAGAGGCAAAGGAAGAAACAACAACCAACTACATTGGTGGTGCGGTAGAAGAGGGGATCTGCACCGACGGTGCAATAAAGAGAGAGGTAACAGACAGCTGAGAAGAAAAGTCTATAGGAAAAGGAGATAAGAGTTTAAGTTATTTAGGGTTCTGATACCAAGTTGAGAATAATAGAATGACTTGACTTATCTCTTAGCCAACCTTTCCTATTTATTTGTATGAGGTAGTACACAACAATAATTGTAGGAACTACAACATTGGAATAATCTTACATTAATTCCCATATTTATGTACATTCTATAATAGAGAGCAAGTAATTTTTCATTTTTAACAAAATTTCCCCTATTTAAAACTATATCCAAATTTTATCTCATTTAAAAATACTTGCAAATAACCACAATAACCAAACAAAATAAATTCTCAAATTTAATAATCACAAAACAAGTAGCCTTAGGCTTACCTCTCAAAAGACAAATCTCAATTATTCTCACTCACCACATTTATGAACTATAGTTCTATATGAGAATGTTTTCATGAGACAAATGCAAATAAATAAATATTCATACATACAAACATATATACATACAAAAGGAATATGAAATACTTATATAATATAACATTTTACTTGTCATTATCTATTTTTGATTTATTCCCCAAATTCACGTTTCTCTTCCAAAACAGAAAAAAAAACATTTGGATGAAATCCAGAAAAAATAATAGCAGTGATAAGAGGATGTTAGAGTGCCTAAAAAATGGCCAGAAATTGGATGAGGAGGTTCAAAAATACAAAGATTTTAAATTTGACAGTATATTTTTGACTGATAAGAGCCTTGTTGATAAGGAAAATTCAATTTAAGGAAGAAAAGTTGAAAATCATATGTTTATGGACTCAATTAAATTTTATTGAAGTTTGATTGGATTTATAGAGGGTTTGATTGCAAGAAAAATTGATTTTTTTAGTCAATTTAGGCTTTAACTGGAAGAAATTAAATTTCATGGGTCAAATTATAATTTTTAAGAGTTGATTTTGTCAAATCAGTGGCTTAACTGCATGAATATTAAAGTTTGAAGGCCAATTAGGGACTTGATTGAAGAAATTTAAAATCAAGGACCAAACTGGAAAAGGCGGGTAGATAGAGGGGCTGTAATTGACTAAATCAGGGGCTAAATTGAAGAAATTGAAAGTTTATTGATCAATTAAGGGTCAAAATGCACAAATTCAAAACCAAAGACTAATGTGAAAAAGGCAGCAAACTTCAGGGTCCCCAATTGAATTTGGCAGGGATGCAATTGAATTGATTCTTAAAATCAAAATTGCAATTGAGAATTTGATTGAACAAATCACAAATTGAGGACTGATTTGAAAATTTACATGTTTTGGTGCCATTTTCTTTTAAATGAAATGACACATTTTGGTAAAAACAACGTAGTTTCATCCACTATTAAAAAAAAAGAGAATAAGCCAAAACGGTGCCATTTTGCACGACACTATGGGTCTTCTTCTTCCTATAGAAGCGTAGAGGCAGGGGAAGAAGAAGTTTGCTCCCCTGCATTTGTCTCTCTTCCTCTCTTCTAAAAACCTAAAAACTGACAAGACCCACACCCTTGACCTGCCAAGATGAAAATATAGAGGGGACAAGCCCTGCGGACAGCTGCCTAGTAGCCGTTCGACCACTCTACCCTGTGTCATAACTGGACAGGTGTAGTAGCCCTCTCTTCCCCTTTTTACCCTTATAAATACCAGGGGAGACACACACATAAAGGGGGTGGAGTTTGTAGAGAAAGACTTAAAGAGAAGGTTGAAGGAATAGTTTGAAAAAGAGATGACGATATAGAGAGAAGGAAACAGAGGAGGTGAAAAACAGAGGGGATTTGGGGGAGAAGAAAACAACAGAAGGACATTCTAGAGAGAAGAGGACAAGATTGAAACAGAAGAGAAACAACAGGGAAGAAAAACAGGGGAGAACAGAAGAAAGGAAGGGAAGAAGAAAGAAAGAAAAAGAAAAAAAAGACAGAGAGTAGGAAGTAGACAGAGAAAAACAAAGAGACTAGAAAGAGAAAGAGAAAAAGAGAGAGGGAGAGGAAGAAAAACAGGGAAGAGTGAATGAAAATAGATGAGGGGGGAGAAAAACAGAGATTAGTGTCTCTGTATAGAGAAGAAGAAGAACCATTCCTCGTCACAAACCATCACCTGCCGCCACAACACAGCCACCGTGAACGACGACACCGCCATGTCAGCCTCTTGCTACCCCCTTCCTTCTTCTTCTTCTTGTTCTTCCACTCCGGGCGCCCTCTACTATTCATGTTGCATGTGAACAGCGAAGAGCTTCTCCACTGTTATTTGGGTCGAGTAGCACCGTCCCAAACCAAAATGGTTGGGTTGATCCGACCCAGTCCAAAAAAAATGCAAGATTTTTCAAAAAAATCCTTTTAAAAAAATAACATACTCATACTTGCATCATTCTCATACTTACATAACATACTTATGTGACAGAATAGTGACTCCGCTGAGCACCCATACTCATACATCAATTCATTGTAAATAACATACATACATGCATCAGGTAGAAATATAGGTCCCCTAAGAGTCTACAACACCCAACTTCGAGCGAAAAACATGGAAGATGAAGAGCACAATCACCATGATGCCTATTTTCAAGAAAAGTTGGAGTCTCTGAAGCAAGCGTGGCTCTCATCACTAGCTTACTCGAGTAAATACTTAGAAATACCTCTGGTGAAGGTCCTTCCAACCGACCCATCATCTTTGTTCAAACCCCAACACAACTTAGTCCGAAGAAATAATGGGCGAACATGGTTAAGAGCCTCAACACAATCCAACCTTTCTGCAAAAGCTTTTGTAAGGAGGCTGATCGAAGGGGAATTTTACCAGAGTTGGAGAATAGGGTCGATTCATGTTCTGTCAAAAAATAACTACCTCTTGATCATGCCTGCAATGCTTTTTTATTTTGTTTCAACCTGTTTCAGTCTTGTTAGTAATTTGGCTCATAATGCCATAAGACTTTCTCTGTTAAATGAGTCTTTCTTGTTAATAAGATCATGTGTTTTCCTGTGTTCACTCTGAGCACAACCTTTACTCACAAAACCACTACATCAAGAATCCTTTGATGTGTTTCCCTTTCCTTCCAAAACTATGCATAATCTCACATATTCACAAGGATTTTTAGGAATTCAAAGTTTTAGTTCAAAATAGAAATCAAATTGGTGTTTGTCCAAACAAACAAATTCTGGAAA
Source organism: Populus nigra (assembly GCF_951802175.1). Lineage (NCBI taxonomy): Eukaryota > Viridiplantae > Streptophyta > Magnoliopsida > Malpighiales > Salicaceae > Populus > Populus nigra. The sequence continues at coordinate 20,199,414 of NC_084852.1, forward strand.
TTCAAGTGATCCCCTAGAAAGGTAACCATACACTTAGAAAACCTGAAGAAGAAAATCAAACACCATGAGATGACTCCAAAGGTGAGTTTTATTTGAATGAATAATGAGAAACCATTTTGCATACTCGCATGAAAGCTAGGCTTGCCGATCTTAAATGCATGCATTTGAAATGAAGAAAGACCATCTTTGATAATCCTTTCACGAGGCTAAAATATATCATTTGCAGTCCCCTTTTAAGCCTGGTAATGTTTTTTAGAAATAACCTTGGCTAGGATCACACCCCACACTTGGGGGCAAGTGCAAGAAAAATTATCAATGATAAAAGGTGCTTAAAACAAAACAAAAAAGATTTGGGGGGGCATAAAGGAATTCAAAGGATCCAAAAGATTTGAGCTTTCCATAAAAATAATTGATATGATGATGCTCAACCAAATGAAAAAGGAAAAAAACAAAGAGAAAAAGCCCAAACCTGACATTATGTGGCACCATGGACCCTTTTACAAATCAATTCCAAGATCTTATAAATAACCAAAGCTTCTTTCACATAGCCTCATCCCCAAAGAAAACCCAAATTGAACACTTGGGGGCATGATCAAGCTGAGGGCAATCCAAAAACATTTAAGAGGGCTAACTTCATGATTCCTTTTCTAAGAAAACAAAATGTAGGGCAGAGCTGGCAACCCTTGAGATAGAGGTTGGAGGACAAAGAAGTATGATGATATCAAGCCCTTCCTAGAGGTCAAGATCACAAGATGTGACTCGAGTAAGCAAAAGCAAAAAGGCCATCGAAGTTTGCTACCAATAATCAAACTTTTAAGAAAAGGAAGACACCATGAAGAAATGGGAGCCTATATTTCTCAGGTAAGTATAAATGCATATTCATCATAATGCATTGCTTTCATCATTGACATATTGTTCTTTCATCTCACTTCTTGGATAATGTGTTTTTGAACCATACCTCTTTTTAAGTGCGCCTTTGAGCCCTTATTTTTCAGGTAGTGTGTTTTCCTAACCTTACCTCCTTTTAAGTGCGCATTTGAGCCCTCATATCTCTTTGAGCTTTATCATATTGTCTCTTCTAAGACTCTTCATTTTTTTTCCAACTAGGTAGGTCACTCATTGCAATGAGATCGTTTTTCATATTTTCTATTTGGATAGGTCACCCATTTCAACGAGACCACTTTCAAAACACCTCACTTATTTTCCATTAGATGATTCTGCCTCCATCCATGAATCCGAATTGAAAACCGAGTGGGTCGACGGATCGCCCTTGTATCTCTCCCTTAACCGGCTATTATATGTCTCCTAGAAATAAAAACTAAAATCATCAAATTCAATTCAAGAAAATAATAACTTACGAAAGAAAATGGTTGTCGACTTACCATAAAGTATTGAGCATGGGTGTCGATGAACTGTTGCACCCCTTTTTGGTGGTCTTCACTCCACACGTGCATCTTCACAAAAAGCTCCATTGGGCTCGGCTCATGTCCAAGAGTCGGAGCTTGTAAGAAAAAAATATTGCAAGTTAAATATATTTATAAATAAGAAATTTATTATAGATAGATGTGATTAAAATTAATCTTACCATCCATTTCGAATGCAAAACAAAAGGAACGGAGCCGCTAGTGTGCATGGTATCCGAGCCGTGAATTTGCTTGCTCCGGTTCCCTGCATCTAACTTTGAGCATCGTGTGAAATGCTTGGATGTCATTTGCTAAATATATCCCACTCATGTATCCTCTAATATGTATGGCGGCCAGAAATCCTTCCAAACTGTCACGTCATTCCAGCGTGACAGAACGTTTTCTCTGACATATTTTTTAGTTTTTTTTTGTGCCCCATACCAAAAATGACTTAAACTATATGATATAAACGTATTCTATATGAGTTAATGATGAATGAAATTTTAATATTTAAAATAAAAAATAATTATCATATTATTTTCGTTGTGACCTAGTTGCAGCGTGTTTCTCCCAAACCCTCCTCGCAACACTGTAATTTTCTCTATCCCATTCAAATTTACCCTTGCATTAACAATTTATGAAAAGTAAATCAATAATCTAAATAAAGTAAATGAATTTACATAAAAAAATAGTTAAAATTTTAAGTTAACACTAACATGAAATCTTGTAAACCATGCATCGATATAAGGTTTCCAATCAGAATGTTTAAGGATTTTGCTTCGTTTTTTTTTTTGTGTTTGCCTTTTATACGGTTAGTCCTAGTCTCATGACCACGATTATGTATTTTAAAGAGATCTCTTTTTTTATTTGTTTTAAATTGATTTTTTTTCTGATTTAATTCTTCAACATTTTTATTGGCATTGGTTTTTGTGCTTTTTTTTTCACTTTCCTCTCTATGGGTCTATCTTAATCCCGTGTCCATGGTTGCAGGGATAATGAGTCAACACAGGTTTTTTTTTTCTTGTTTTCACTTCCCTTTTACAAGTCTTGGTGAAATGAGTGTTTTACATAAATTGCTAATTATAATCATTCTCCAAAGTTCTTGCCCAATAATTGGAGTATCAATTGAAAGTATAAAGTAACATAGCTATTGGTGAATTATACAAATATAGGATGCTAAGTTACTAGCTGGCGGCCATTTGTAAAATAGTTTTTATATTTTGGATCTAAATTTTAGATTTTTAGTTTCTTTATAAATTTTCATTGTATGTTTTTTTGGTAATTCTTTAGTAATATTGGCAAGTAATTTCATTTCTCTTATTCAGTACTTAAACAAGATTTCTTTGTCAAAAAGAGAGAAAAAAATAGTAAATTAGATAGCACCACAATAATAGTAGCTTTAAATTCTTTACCACATCTGTAATTTTGAGACACATCATGTCAGTGGTACCCATTTCAGTTCTCGTACGGTGGAAAGATACCTATTACCTACCAGCAATTCAACTTCTTCTCATTGATGAAGAAAGGGCAGTATCCGACCACCACCCATTTCAGTTTGCTTGGAATGAGCGAAGGAAAGGATTGTCTAAACAAAAACAGGAGAAGTTTTTGCTTTTTGCAAAAGTTTTCTTCTTGTCGTCGTTCTTAATTAACTAAACAAACATTATAATTATTAACAAATACTATGAAAGGCGTAGGTAAAATATTATAGCTTTCTTCACATGTTTATTTTTTTTTTTCTGTTTTGTCATTTATTTATTTTTTTTTTTTGTCTTTTCTTTTGTTTTTTTGTTTATTTTTTTTTGTTTTCCCCCCACATTTCTTTTCTTTTTTTCCCCATATTGTTTTGGGTTTTACATATTTTTTACTTTTTTTTCCCAAGATTGTCTTCTTCTTTTGTTTTTTTTTTTTTTTTTGTGTTTTTTTTGTCAAAATTATCTTTGTCGATTTTTTTATAATATTGAATTAGTTGAAAATTTAGTACTGTAATTTTTTTAAAAAAATATTATGTGTTACTACAATGTTTCCCTACATAGTTTTTTTTATGAATTTTTTTTTTCCAAAATGGTCTTTGTCGATTTTATTTTTTTATATTGAGCTAGTTGAGAATTTTACTTCGTACATTTTTTCTTTAAAACACTGTGAATTGTTACAATGTTTCCCGACATGGTTTTTTTCAAAATTATTTTTGTCGAATTTTTTTAAAATATTGAGTTGATTGAGAATTTAGCTTTAACTTTGTTCTTGAAAACATTGTGGATTGCAACAGTTTTTCTCCATATATTTTTTTATTTATTTTTTCCACAAACCCACGACAACGCACAAGCATGCCACAGGCCCGCGGTATCACGCGGGCATGGCGTCTAGTAAGTAAAACTAAAACGTGTGGGAAAAACAACAACATGGACAGTACACAATGTTTTTTCTTTTTGGCCCCTCTTAAAACCAGTCAAGTACCTAGCCATAGAGGGTATTTGTGTCATTTTATAGAGCCCATTTATTATTATCACATTGATGGAGATATATTTGTCTTTTTATGTTTGTTATGTATGGTAAAATTAATTCATTATCATTGTAATTTTAATTTTTAAATCTAAGTGCCAAGGAATGTTTTTGTCTTTTTATTTTTTTTATGCATAGTAAAATGACTAAATTACCCTAAAAATTTAAGTCTTATTCACTAAAGGTCAAGGGTGTTTTGGTATTTTTATAACGATATTTTTATAATAATTAGTTGGTGGGTGGGGTTTATTGAAATTTGAAGTTTTAATATATAGTAAAATTACTTGGATGCTCTCAAGATCAAGAAATTTAAAGCTTCCATATGGGTCTTTTTCATCATTTCATCTTGGTTTTTTTTGTCATTCTTATGAGGCACAAGAGGCACTTTGATTTTTTAATAAATATAAAATATTAATAAAAAAATATTATTGGCGTGTGCCTAGTATACGCCAACGAGTGGATGCCACCCACATACCCCTCATGCAGCGCATGCTATGGCATCCATCGATAAACCTCAACCTTCAAATGTGACGTTGGAAGCGCACTAACATCCTTTATATGATTATGTGGCGCATGTGTGCACCAAAGTTTTGGTTGGGTTCGGTTTACTTTTTTCTTCTCCTCCCTCGTTTCACTCTCTTTTTCTTGTCAAAGTATAGGTATGTCCTATCATTTATTTTATATATCCAATTTAGTCCTCATTCTTTTTATTACTAAATGTTTTTTTTATCTTATTTTGATTGATTTTTCTTCTTCAATTTCATCCTTGTCATTTATTTTAATTTGATTTTCAAGTCAAATTTGATCCTTATTCTTTTTATTTTTTTAATGTTTTTTATTGTATTTTTTCCCAATTTAATTCCTTGGCTTTTTTTTTATTTGAGAATTTTCTTCATTTTTTCCCCTTCTATAGGGTTAGTCTCGTCCTCATGGCTAGGGTAACAGGTTTTGAAGTTTAACACGGGTTGACTTTGGTGCTTTTGAGGTCCTTTTATAGAGTTGATTTATTTTAAAATTTTCCTTCAAATTTTGATTTTTTTAATTGGTTCTGGTACCTTTTTCACTTTTTTATGTGGGGTTATTTTAGTCTCAGGTTGAATCAGATTTTTTTTCCATTGTTTTTTATTTTTAAATTATTATTTTTTTGTTTCATCGTTAAGCTTTTTTTATTAAGAATTTTGCTTCTATACAGTTGGTCTCAATCTCATTACCACGATCATGAGTTTTGAAGGTTAGCACGATTTGACTTTGATCTTTTTTTGTCCTTTTTTAAAACTATTCTTTTCCAATTTCATTCTTCATCATATATTTTTTTGGAATTGATCTTCATGCTTTGTTTTTTCACTTTCCTCTCTTTGGGTCTATCCTCATCTTGTGCCTATGGTTGCTGAGTTAGCGAGTTGACTCAAGTTGATTCATATCTTTTTTTCTCATTGTTTTTTTTTAAATTATTTTTTTTCAATTTCATCATTCAATTTTGGATTGTTTGATAATTGGGCTTCATAGTACTATTCAATTTGCTTTCATTGACGACTTTTTTTTTACCTTTTATTAGCATGTATATTCGTTTGATTAGAGACAAAAAAAAAATTATCATAAGAAACAAAGTTATTAGACACAATTGAGTTCATGATTCGTATTATGAGCTCAAATATCTTAATCTTAATTATCTCTTGATCAAATACTAATTTATTTAATTAAATAAATATATAAGTAATTTGATTTATGATTGAAAACTTTTTATATCAAAAGATAAATTGGAAAAGCATGTATATTTTTTATAAAAAAAATTATTGGACAACATGTATCACTTAGCTAGAGATATGTAAAACACGTGGGAGGGTTCTAGAAAAGCACGGATTTGATATAGAGAAACTAAAAATAAACTTTCTTTAAGTATTTATAATTAGTGCCCTGGAAACCATACAATTTTAAGAGTAAGCCAAATATATATATATATATATATATATATATATATATATATATATATATATATATATATATATTCCAGGTTTTTTTCTTGTTTTCGCTTCCCTTTTACAAGTCTTGGTGAAATGAGTGTTTTACATAAATTGCTAATTATAATCATTCTTCAAAGTTCTTGCCCAATAATTGGAGTATCAATTGAAAGTATAAAGTAACATAGCTATTGGTGAATTATACAAATTAATATAGGTAAAATAGTTTTTATATTTTAGATCTAAATTCTAGATTTTTAGTTTCTTTATAAAATTTCGTTGTATGCTTTTTTTAGTAATATTGGCAAGTAATATCATTTGTATAGTTTATGTAACATTAGATCTTAGATACCGAAACCTTTCTCTTTTCAGTTAAATAAAAAAAAAATTGTGAAAAAGAGACAAAAAAAAAAATGGCAATACAAGTATATAGTAGCTTTCAATTCTTTATTACATCTTCAATTTCGAGACACATCCTGTTAGTGGTACCCATTGCAGTTCTCGTAAGAAACACGTGATACCTACCGGGTATTCAACCTTTTCGAAAATGAAGAAAGGGCTGTATATATCCCGCCACCACCGAAATGTCCGTTATCCGACTCCGAAACACACATTGCCACTTAATCAATATGATGCTATTCCTTGTATTCACTCTACTGCTACTCTCCGATGCCGCTGCATCAAAATCAATAATCAAGTCCCTACCTGGCTTTGACGGTAACCTTCCATTTGTACTGGAAACAGGGTGAGTGTACGTACTTTTTCTCTTTTTGGTGCAAGGCTTTGTGAAGTTTATCCTGTTTTGATAATGATTTTCTGTGTCCAGGTATATTGGCGTGGGAGAATTGGAAGCCGTGCAGCTATTCTACTACTTCATCGAGTCTGAGAGGAGCCCTAAAGATGACCCTCTTGTGCTTTGGCTCACCGGTGGCCCTGGATGCTCTGCCCTGTCTGGACTTATATATGAAATTGGTGTGTGTGTGTGTGTCTTCATCTTTCTAACCCCATAATTCTTGTTTTCAGGAACTACAATCTTCTTATCGTGCACTTTTTAAAACAGAAATTTCTCTATTTCCTAATTCGTTTGGCCAAAATCCAAGAAATTTAAGGCTATTAAAAGTTCTCCTAATGGTGGTTATGAATGAATAGGCCCGTTATCATTTGATTATGCAAAATCCAGCGGAGGAGGCAAACCTGTTTTCGCATTGAACCCGTATTCATGGACAAAGGTTACAAATTTCTGCACCCTTGAATTATTTATTTGCAACTAAATGTAACTGTTGAAATTATGTTTCGTGTAATGGTGCAGATTGCCAACATAATATTTGTAGATGCACCTGTTGGTACCGGATTTTCCTATTCAACTACATGGGAAGGCTACCATGTTAGTGATACAATATCAGCTGCAGAAACCTATGAGTTCTTAAGAAAGGTAAGGGAAAGTGTATTTTTAAATCGCAAGATATACAAGTTGTATGTCAAGGAAAAGGAATGGCACAGAAGAGGGTTTTTTTTCTAATTAAAATTAGAGGTTTTTGTTTTTTTGCATAACTATTGAATACAACTGGAGACTGATTTATGGATATGCTAGAAAAACATAGTTTTATTGATCAATATTGACTTGCAATTTATATATATATCATAATGGAATCAGATTTGAAGAAAAATCTGCTAGCAAATCAGTTTGTTAAAAAAAACAATTAATGATAAGCATAACAGTCATATTGACTTATTTATTTTCTGAAGACTAGCAATAAACAACTGTAAAATTTAAAAGGTTGTTAGCAGCTCCACGAGTCATGCTAGTCAACAATTCTCCTCTTTGACTCTGGAAGTGCATCCTCCTAGCTTTTGTTTCATAAATTCAAATCTAGCCTTTGAAATTGCCTTTGTTATGTTGAAGTGTTTTATCTTGCCACGAAACACTGGTTCATTAGCAATTGAGATTGCAGCTTGATTGTTCACAAATAATTGTGGTATCTTCTTGTTCCATTTGCAAGCGTGTCATAGGTTTTCTAATCCAAAAAACTTGATTCAGCAACAACAACTACATATTCGTTTTTATTGTGGATTGGGCTATGACTTCTCGTTTCTTGGAACACCATGAAAAAACTTCAGAATCAAAGTTAAAACAATACCGTATGGTTCTTTTTATATCATTATCAGATCCAACCCTATCGCCAGAATAGCCATGAAGAATGAATTTTTCAACTTGCTTGAACCTTATTCCAAAATCAATCATGCCCTTAACATACCTAAGAATTCTTTTTGCTACTTTAAAATGAATTTTACTAGCACAATACATATACCTTCACAACAAACTAATTGCGTGCATAATGCATGGCTTGGTTGAAATTAGATACATAAAACAGGCCATTAGACTCTTTTATAACCTTTCATCAACTTTTTCAGCTCCATCTTCTTTGTAAAATTTCTCCTTTTGATGCATAAGACAACCCATTAGACATCCATTTGATGCACAACCCAGCCTTTTGTGCAGTAAGAGCCAACAAAATTCTTATGGTATCTAACCTCGCAACCAGGGCAAAAGTTATTTTTTAAATCTACACTAAACATCTATGCATATCCCTTGACAATGAGTCTTGTCTTATACTTGTTTACAGATCAGTTAAGGTTTTGCTTGGTTCTTATAAATCCACTTGACTCCTATAGCTATCTTGTGTTTAGGTCTATCCATCAATTCCTATATCTGGTTCTTTTCAATCTTTTTGAGCTCCTTTTTTATTGCAGCTATCCATTTCTGATTATTTGCATCTTCTTCATATTCATCCTCATTCTCTTTCTGAAATAAAGCTTCTTGTCATTTTCCCAACTACAACTATCTAACTCAAAGAATTTGACATCCTTGCTAACTATCATTTTGTTGGTTTGTGGCTAGTAGATTTTATAGGCCTTTGACTTTGAGCTATAGCCGACAAAGATCAAGTTTTGCTTAATTTCTTATCCAACTTGTCTCTCTTAACCTATGGAATGTAAGAGAAACACAGACAATTACTACCAAGGATTCTTTGTTCCTATGCATGCAATGTATTCAGTAATTATGCCAAGGTAATACTTGGCAGATCTTTTAGGCTTTTCAAAGAAGAGATAGTAGCATCAAACTTCTCAAGAATTATGACTAGAATATTCTTAACTATTCTAGAATCATAAAAACTAGTACTAAAGAGTCTTACTTTGTTGACAAGACAAAGAAATTTGTTAAAGTACTCCTTGATTGTTTATAAATCTTTCATCCTTTGCATCTCGAACTCTCAAATCAAATTCAATACTTACATCCCTTTGACCCTTTCATTTACTTCATATTCTTTCTTTAAAGAATCCCAAGTTTCCTTAGATTTTTTTAGTGTCATGATTTTGGTAAAAATGGAGGATGAGATAGTTGTAAACAAGTTTGCTCTAGCCTTGGATTTTCTTTGCTTCCTCTCCTTATGATTTTTTATCTATGCAAGTGTTTGATTGTATGGTAGAGGTGGAACTTTATACTCTTATTCAATAGCTTCCCACAAATCATTAGCATATATCAGGATAGACTTTCATTCTAACAATCCATACTTGATAATTTGTTCCTTCAAACATTAGAGGTGAAATCGCAATGAATGAAACTTCTGAATTCATACTAAATAGATTGTAGGTTTTTTGTATTTGTATAGTGATAGGTGATAAGTATTTAAAGGTTGTGTTTTTGCTTTTTTAGTCTCACAGTCCCTCAAGAAAATTGCTTTGATACCAATCTGTTGGTTTTTGCACAAATATTGAAGACAACTAGAAACTGATTTATGGATATGCTAGAAAAGCATAGTTTTATAATGGAATCAGATTTGTTGAGAAATCTGCTAGCAAATGAGTTTGTTAAACAAATAAATAGTCATAAGCATAAAAGTCATATTGACTAGTAATGTAAAACAACTGTTAAATTCAAAAGGTTGTTAGCAGTGCCATGAGTCATGCTAGTCAACAGAGGTAAATGCATAGTAGTAAACTAGCTATTAATGTAAAACAATTTGGCTAACATTATGAGTTTGTGACACAGTGGCTTGTGGATCACCCCAAGTTTCTTACAAATCCACTCTATGTTGCTGGGGACTCCTTTTCAGGCATCGTTGCACCTATCATAGTCCAGGAGATTTCTGATGGTAGTTAACTTCTGTCCCAAACACAACTTATTTTCTTGTAATATTCTCAAGTGTTTAATTTGTTTTTGTTTTATTTCTTGCAGGAAATGAAGTGGGACGTCAGCCAACAATGAACCTCAAAGTACTCGATCAACTCATGGTTTTATTTTGTTTGTTTTACTTATTTATTTGCGTTGTAGTTGACAAGGCTGTAAAACATGGTGGAACTCAGGGATATGTGCTTGGAAACCCAGTTACAGATTATGAGATTGACACCAATTCAATAGTTCCTTTTGCTCACCTAAAAGCGCTTATATCAGATAAACTCTACGAGGTAACTTCCCTCTCCTAGCTCTGCTCTTTAACTTCCCAGCTAGCTAGCTCTCATATAAGCAAAACTATTCTCATGTTTTTTTCTAGTCCTTCATGAAAAATTGCAAGGGTGAGTACTTAAATCCAGATCAAAGCAACGCATCGTGTATGGAAGACATATTAGCCATCAAGGAGGTGACTGATCAATTCATAAATCAGAACTCTGATAAACATTTTTTTGCATCATGCTTGAAGTTTATGAACATGAAAGTTGACTTCTCTTTTGAATTTATAGTGCATTGGAAAAGTATATACTGGACAAATTCTGGAACCTACATGCAAGGACGTATCCCCAAAACCAGTGGCATTGAAATGGGATCCAAGGTTTCTCATAGCCGATGACGCTGATATTCTGCTACCAAGCCCCCGTGTTCCTGGACCTTGGTGCCGGGTACATTGAGCTAATTTCTCTTTTCTTTTTTCTCTCTTTCCTCGGTTATTAACCAGCTTATTGGCATGTAGAATTACAATCATGTATACATCTATGGGTGGGCAAATGATGAAACTGTTCGAGATGCTCTTCATATTCGCAAGGTATGCTTGCCCTGTCAAGTATATTACCTTCCAGCTTCAAAATCACTCTGCTCATGGCGGAAAAAAAATAAAACTATCATGACCAGGGAACCATAAAGGATTGGAGAAGATGCAATAAGACCCTGGCCTATTCGTACAATGTCGAAAGTACTGTTGATTACCATCGGAACTTGACCAAGAAACCATATCGAGCTCTCATTTACAGGTAATGTTTATAATTCTATGAACACATTATAATTCTGATGAATTTTCCCATTTAGTGCAATCTTAACCATTGTTTTAACATGTGAAGTGGCGATCATGACATGACTATCCCATACATTGGCACGCATGAATGGATAGAATCTCTGAATTTGACGATTAAGTATGACTGGGAACCATGGTTTGTTGATGGTCAAGTTGCAGGGTCAGTATCCATCATTTAATTTACACCCTTTGATTTTATTTTTCAAAATCCAAACCAATTGGAATTCATCATAAAATTAAAAAAAATATATAGAATTTAGTTACAAATATTCTGAAAAATAATATATTTTTTAGTTTGGGTTTCTTTTATTTTATTTTTTAGATAATGATATTATTAATTAATTTACATATTTTTAACATGTGTCATGTCCAAACGGTAGAGATTATTTTTTTTTAAAAAAAAGTACAATGACAGAATCCCAAAAAACAAAGGTACGTACAGGAACTGGCATTAACTAATCCTTTTTTGCTTGTTGGGTCATCTTTAGATACGCAATGCTGTATGCAGACAATGCGCAAGACTACATAACATACGACCTGACATTTGCAACTGTGAAGGTAAGAACAGACATTAGCTTATCTAACTGTTTAATCTAAAAATATAAATAAGCAATTATGCTATCTTGAAAGCCTGATATCGGTGGTGGTGGTGTGGGTGTAGGGAGGGGGTCACACAACGCCGGAATACAGGCCAGAGCAGTGCTTTGCCATGATGGATAGGTGGTTTGATTACTACCCTCTATAAAAAAAAAAAACCAATACGAAAATGTTCTCACGAACTAATTAATTAAATATTGTAAGCCCTAATCCATGTTTCGTATTTCAGCAACGAGATCTTTAATATGATCTAGCTTCTACTGCACATCAGAAAACTCAAGGATTAACGAGCCTTTTAGCTCCTACCATTATTATTATTATTATTATTATTATTTGATTCACGTGGGATGTCCGGGTTAGCTTGCGCGCACCACGACTATTCTCCACGGTCCTCTGGACATCCTGCAAGCCTAGGGACAGGTTAGGCACCGCGGGGGTGACAGGCGTGCACATAGAAAGTCGAACCCGAGACGGGGACGGAACAAGTCACATGGTTGACCACAGCAGCTAGGCCCTCAAGTGCAATTTTTTTTATAGAATTGATAGTAACTGTTCATCTTTGTACACTTTGTTTATGCCTCTTAATTAATATATGTTCAGATATGGATGGTCGTGCTTGAAACACAATCTCTAAACATGTAATAATAATAATAATAATAATAATAATAATAATAATCTTAACCACCAAGAACAGTAGCCTTTTAAAAAAAATTATTATAATGCTACTTTAAGAGAATCATATGAATTGCCCACTAAGATACAGGCACTCATTATTTAGTAATTGAGTGAATATGCAGGAGTCCACTATTAGAAAATCTATGAATACAAACAAAATTATCAAAGAAAAACTTACGTCGGTATTTTAGAGTGATATTTATTGACTGATTTTATTCCATCGCTAAATCCGTCGATATTTACAGACATAAATAGTCCATCAGTAAATACTGAGGGAATTACCATTGAAATAAAAGGAATTTTAAAAAACCAAAAAATACGATGATGTGTATTTTTTATGGATGATTTTACCGACAGAATTACAGTTGGACTTAAAGAGGGTATGCCATACAGTGACGTGTCACTAGTATTGACAAAATTGCCGACGGATTGACAAATTGAAACATTTTATCGGTAAATCCATAAGTAATAGTTAATATATGAATTAGTCATCGACCCTCCCCTCCCCTATTTCTTCTTCTTTCCTTCTACAACTAAACAAAATCGCTCCCCACCCCACCCTACCCACCCCCCCATCCTTCTCAACTTTTCCAGTAATAGCAACAATTTTATTGTGGATTTTTCATTTTAAGTAAGTAAATCTATTATTTTTTAATTTGAAAACAATTTTGAAAAGTTAATTTTTTATTACATATTTTTTGCAGTAAATGTATTTTGATTGAGTGTTTACTTGTTTTATTATTTTTTTCTTAAAAAAACTTGTTGTATGGATACATGGTTTTGTACATGTTATGGTTTGTTTTGAATTTTGTAAAATTATATTTGTTTGTAAATTGTTGAAACTTATGTCGAATTACCGACTTAGGTGTATTGTGATTATATAAATAATGACTTGTTTAACGGGTCTGTTTTATATTTTATCTATTTTATTATCGAGTTATATTTTTTTTGTAAATTAATGTGTACAAATTTGTATGTACATAGATAATTGATAATGAATTAAGAGAAGTATGAAAGTAAGTTAATTATTTACTTAACGTAATTAATTAATACATATTGTTGTTATCATTAATTGATATATATATATACACACACACACACACACATATATATGTTCAATAGAAGTTATGGATGATCGTTCATGGATGTATAAGGATTCACCCCAAGGATTGCGGAGGATGGATTATTGTAATGGGGTTTAGGCTTTTATTAATTATGCAACATCTATTCCGAGAAATATTAGTGGAGGCGATATTAGGTGTCCATACAGGAGGTGTCAAAATAAAAATTTTCTTCATCTAGATGTTGTAACGATGCATCTTCTACACAAAAGGGTTCATGGAGGAATACTTCTATTGGTATGCACATAGAGAACTATTTGTTCCTCGCGAGACCATGGTAGAGAGGATGGTTGGATCAACTTCTAGTGCTAACAACGTGGATGAAGTTGAAATTGACAACAGTAATCCTTATAGGACTATGGTTATGGATGTTATGAGAATAAATTAGGGTTATATCAGTCAATATCGAATCTTAGATGAAGAACCTAATGCAAGCGCGACCAAGTTTTTTTATCGTTTAAAAGATTCTGATGAACCATTATAGGATGGCTACACAAATCACAATAAATTATTGATCATTGCATAGGTGTTTACCATCAAGTCGGAATATTATAGGTTGAGTGAGGCCGATTATGACAGAATTGTCGAATGGGCGAGAACTTCTAAGCTGTTAAGTTCATGATGAAACCTCTCGGTCTAGGATACCAGAAAATTAACATGTGTCCAAATTTTTGCATGTTGCACTACCTTGAAAATGTTAAGCTAATTGAGTGCAGGGCATGTGGGTATTCCCATTATAAGCCCAGAACTAGCAAGGAAAAGACTTTTATAGAACATAAAAAAAACTTAGATACTTCTCAATCACACCTAGACTGTAGAGGTCATTCATGGCACCAAACACTAATAAGCACATGACATGGCACCAATCACATAATGTGGTTGAAGGAGTGATGGTGTACCCTTCCGACAGTGAAGCATGGAAACACTTTAACAGTATGCATCCTCACTTTTCAGCTGAATCAAGGAACATTCATCTTGGGTTATATACAAACGGATTCAATCTATTCGAGTCATGTGTTGCTCCTTATTCTTGTTGACTGGTTATACTAATTGTTTACAACTTACCACCGGGGATATGTATGAAGTTGGAGTTCATGTTTTTATCACGATCATACCAGGTCTTAATAGTCCAGGCCAGAATATAGATGTCTGTCTTCCACTATTGATTGATGAGTTGACGCAGTTGTGGTCCTCTAGCGTGTTGACTTATGATATATTGATGAAACAAAATTTTCTTATGAGGGTAGCTTTAATGTGGACTATCAATCATTTTTCGCCTTATGAAATGGTTTCTGGTTAGAGCATGCATGAAAAACTAAAATGTCCATACTACATGGAAAACAACAAGGCATTCACGCTAACAAACGGGGGTAAAACATCTTTTTTTTACTGCCACCGGCATTTCTTGACAACAGATCACATGTACAGAAATAAAAGAAAGCATTTTTTTATTGGCAAAGTTGAAAAGGATGTTGCACCTTCGTGTCTTTCCGGTGAAGAATTGTATGACGTGATGTCAGAATATGGTGACATTATGTTTGGTTTCCAATCCGGTAAGCAGAAGTTTTCTAGTTTTGGTTTGACCAACTAGGTAAAGCGAAGTATTTTCTAGGAGCTTCCTTATTGAAAGACCAATCTCCTCCACCATAACCTTGACATCATGCACATAAAAAAGAACATGTTTTAGAACATTTTTAACACTGTCATGGACGTAAAGGGAAAGACAAAGGATAACATCAAGGCTAGAATAGATATAACATTGTTTTGTCACCGTAAAAATATAGAGTTGGTTTATGTTAGGTCATCAGTCACAAAGCTCAAAGCAATTTTTACCTTAGACAAGAATGCACAACTACTAATGTACCAATGACTGAAGAGCCTGTGTTTTCTTGATGGAATGTCTCGAACATATCAAGGTTGGTTAATTTGTTGGATTGTAGATTGTATGGAATGAAGAGCCGTGACTGCCACATGTTTATACAAACACTCATTCCATTAGCTTATCATGATTTATTAATGGCTACGTGTTTCATACTGAATAATATAGGTAGGGTAAAAAGATATATAACAGTAGGGTTTGTGTTAAGGGATTGACTTCTAATGAGTTTGAAGTTGACTATTATGAGAAATTAGAAGAGGTAATTGAACTGTAATCTCATAGAGAGCATAACAGAGTCTTTTTATTCAAATGTTATTGGTATAACACCACTAACAAAGGAATCAAAGTAGATCTTCATCATGGTTTGGTCGAAATTAACTTAAAAGCTAGACTTCGCAATGTCAAGATGTCTTTGTTTTCACCAAGTAATGCCAACAAGTTTATTACACATATACCCTTTACTTTAGAAAGGATTGTTTAAGAGTTGATTGGTTATCCGTATTGAAAATCAAACCTAGGGGTCATGTCGAGGTTTTTTAGGATGAGAACAATGACTCAAATATCGGAGATGATGTGTTTCAAGTAAGTGAGTTGGTTGAACTATATCGAGTTGCTCCATTGATTGACTTGGAAGAAAATTCAAATTTTCGCGTCTTCGATAACATTTTTATTGATATTGATGTTGAGGAGTTAAATGTTGTTATGAGCTCTAGCGGACAAGCACAAGTTGATGAAGATGATGATAGCAATGATATTAATGTACAAGATTGTGTTGGAACTGACGATGAGTAAATTGAAGAAGAAGAAGACAATTCTGATTAACTATGAAAACACGAAAGTATTGTAATGCCATAGTTATTGATGAAATTCTCAACAAATAAGTATTTATTTTACAAGTGTTATTTGAATTGGTGTTATTATGTTGTGCGTGCAACTTTCAATTTAAGTATTTGTAAGATGGATAGATAGGGAATGTAGATACAATCTATCATTCATTATGCAAAACACCAATGGAAACATCGATAGTTTGTGTCTGTCGTTGTATTCCAAAGGTGAGGGGAATTGTTCCCCCCTTCTCATATCGATGATGGAAATTACTTAGTATCAGGTTCCCAAGGGAATTACTGATGGAATGCGAATTCTAATGCATTGTTAATTAATGTTGTGTACTATTTAATTTTTTTACTGATGAAATCACGGACGAACAACAAAAAATCTGGAGGGTTTTTGGAAAATTTTAGTGCGAAATGAAAAATTTTAGATGCATTTACTAAGGGAATCACCAACATATTAATTAAAAATAATATTATTTAATATTTCATCGAGATCCCCTTGATAAAAATGTAGTATAAAACCAGCAAGAGTGTTGGGAGTTCATTTTTCTCAATTCTCTCAATCTCTCACTATCACTCTCTCAAATTCTCTCATTATCTCCAATCGCACTCTCTTAATCCTCTCATTGTCTCCAATCTCACTCTCTCAATGCTCTCCTGTCTCAAGATCTTCAAGTATTTCCTCTCAACACAATCAAAAAGTACATATGTTGAATATTTTGACGTATTTTTTTTTTTATTTTTCTTCTTTTCTTTGGTTTATTAACAATGTATTTTCATTTTTTAAATTAAATATAGATAAAATCTGAAATTAAACACGCTATAAAGATAA
This sequence comes from Populus nigra, assembly GCF_951802175.1. NCBI lineage: Eukaryota > Viridiplantae > Streptophyta > Magnoliopsida > Malpighiales > Salicaceae > Populus > Populus nigra. The sequence continues at coordinate 20,216,499 of NC_084852.1, forward strand.
GCATTTTCCATTCCTAAAATCTATATTTGTTTTTCTATTTTATTGTCTACATTGCAATAATGTTTTATTATGTTTGTTGAATTTTAATTGTGTTCCTTAAATTTATAGTATAAATGTTAATTGAATATTTAGAAGGATTACCTTTCAATGTAAATTTGTTTTGCTTTGAGTTTGTATGTGTTTAACAATTTATGAACAACAAATATTTTATTAGTTTTATCTATTTTTAGATTCACAAACATTAAGGTCACCCGAGTAATAACATCAACATTGAAATTGTCGATAGAGATTCCATTGTTTCAATGGAGTTAGGTTTCTATCCATCCTGATTGGAAACCTCATGTCGATGCATGGTTTTCAAGATTTTAGGTTAGTGTTAACTTTAAATTTTTAACTATTTTTTTTATGTAAATTCATTTACTTTATTTAGATTGTTGTAACCCATTTTTGGATCCCCCCATAAAAAAAATAAAAACATATAGCCGGAGGAAAATTAGAAAAATAATAAGAGGTGGGAGCGCTTAGAAAGAATCAGAAAAAAAATTGATTAAGGAGGTTCAGAAATGCAAGGAGTGAATTTTTTGACAGTATATTCTTGAAGGAGGAGAGCCCTGTTGAAAGAGAAAATTTAATTTGAAGAGAAAAGGGCCAAAGTCGGATGTTTATGGACTCAATTGGATTTTATTGAAGGTTTATTTGAATTTATAGAGGTTTTGATTGCAAGGAAAATTGAGTTTTTAAGTCAATTTAGGCTTTAATTGGAAGAAATTAAAGTTCTGGGGTTAAATTATAATTTTTGAGAGTTGATTTGGTTAAATCAAGGGCCTAATTGCATACATATTGAAGTTTAAGGGCCAATTAGGGACTTAATTGAGAAAATCCGAAACCAGGGACCAATTTGGAAAAGGCGCGTAAATAAGAGGGGCTGTATTGGATTTGATTCGAGGCCAAATTAAAGAAATTGAAAACTGGAGGACTGATTTGAAAAGGGGCAGGAACTGTTCATTTTCTTCCCCACCAAGCTGCCCGAGTGGCCGACTTCCAGGCGTGTTTTCTGCCTCGTTTGACCCCCAAATCCGACAAAGCATGCACCAACATGTCCACATGAAACCCCTTTATCCCGGAGAATGGTCCGGTCGGGTCGAAAAAGTTAGAAACGGCTCCGTTGAGTGGCTCAAAGTGGCCACCTCGGGCAGTTCACAACCTTGAGCTGCCAAATTTGGCAGCTCGAGGTGGACACTTTGAGCCAACGGTTGAGATGCTTCCCAACTGAATCAGGGGCTGTATTTTTTCTACAACGTAGACAAGATTGCCCTCTTCCACTTCCTATAAATAGAGTTGGATTTGATGATCTAAGGGGGGAAAGATTCGGGTCCAAAGTCAGCCAAAAACCAGCATTTTCGCCCAATTTCTGCAGATTTCTTCTTCTTCTTCTTTCTCCCTCTGCCACAGGAAACCGACGTCGTCTTCCTCCAACTCCACCGCTACAACCACCGGTTGAACCACCTCTTCACAGCAGCCACAACCCCTTCGGCCAAGTGAGCCCCTCTTCCTTTCCTCCTCCTTCATCGCCAAGTGAGCCCCTCTTCCTTTCCTCCTCCTTCATCTTCCTCCTTTTCTTCTTCTTCTTCCTTACCTACTGTTCACTGCATGAACAGTAGGCGTGAAATATAATTCACGTCCTACTGTTCATGCAGGACGTGAATTATATATATATATAGATGTGTGTGTGTGTATTATAATTTTATAATTTTTTTTAAATATATATGTGTGTGTGTGTGTGTGTGTGTGTATTATATTTTTTAAAAAAAAAACAAAAATAATAATATTAAAAAAAATTCTAAAATTATTTTTTAAAAAAATGTGATTTTCTTGCATCTTTTTCTACCAATTTTGCAGGATATTGGGTTGTATTTTTATACCGTAGAGATATAAAATTCAGTATTAAAATACCCGGTTTTCGTCAAAACATCAAAAAATACATAATTAAAAAAAATGTTTTTGTTTTAAAATACGGCCTAGTCTCTCCAATATATATATATATATATATATATATATATATATATATATATATATTATAACATCATATTTTTCCTACAACAAAGAAAATTTCAAAACAATAGATGTATTAGCATGCATTTTGGTTTTAATAACCAGTTTATTCAAGCCATGAGAACTAGGCCAATATTTCAAAAATTCTAAAAAAATCTTTTGGTCTTCTTTTAGTATTTGGGATTATGAATTTATACATAAAACATATTCATGATATTAAAAATATTTTTTTTTATATAGACGTTAGAACGATTAGGTTTTACCCGATAAGATAAGGACCTCCTTATTGAGGAGGACTTTTCTTGAACCATAGACGGACCAACATACATAGATGTTAGAACGGTTAGGTTTTACCCGATAAGATAATGACCTCCTTATTGAGGAGGACTTTTCTTGAACCATAGACGGACCAACAACTAGGAAACACAACGAGACCTTGAATTTTATCAGACAAATAAACATTGCAGCTTACCTTAGGTAGGGCGTATTTGGGGTGCTAATATCTTCCCTTTACGCAACCAGTCCCCGTACCAATCTCTGAGACCAGTTAGGGTTTCTAGTGACCAAAATACTAGGTGGGGACTCCCACATCATTTTCCACCAACAAAAGACAATATTTTCTTGTCTCTCTATATTTGCCAGATAGATACCATACACATTTCCTAGATTAAAAGTGGAATACTCGCCGCGACGCCGCACACCCGCGACATAGATTATTGATTTATTTTTCATAAATTGTTAATGCAAGGGTAAATTTGAATGGGATAAAAAAATGACAATGTTGCGAGGAGGGTTTGGGAAAATCACTCTACAACTAGGTAACAACAAAAACAATACGATAATTATTTTTTATTTTAAATATTAAATTTTCATTTTTCATTAACTCATATATAATACGTTTGTATTATATATGTTAAGTGATTTTTGATATGAGGCACAAAAAAACTAAAAAATATGCCAAAGAAAATGTTCTGCCAAGCTGGAATGACATGACAATTTGGAAGGATTTCAAGCCGCCATACATCCCGGAGGATACATGAGCGGAATATATTCAGCACGTGACATACAAGCATTTCACACAACACTCAAAGTCTGGTTCGAGGAACTGAAGTCTGCAAATTCACGGCTCGGTTACCACGCACACTAGTGGCTTCGTTCCTTTCGTTTCACATGTGAAGCAGATGGTAAGACTAATTTTAATCACATCTATCTTTAATTAATTTGTTGTTATTTATAAATATATTTAACTTGCAACATTTTTTTCTTACAGGCTACTACTCTAGGACATGAGTCGAGCCCAATGGAGCTTTTTATGGAGATGCACGTGCAGAGTGAAAACCGCTAAAAGGAGGTGCAACAGTTCATCGACAACTGTGCTCAATACTTTGTGGTATGTCAACAACCATTTTCTTTCGTAAGTTATTATTTTCTTGAATTGAATTTGATGGTTTTAATTTTTATTTCCATGAGACATATAACAGCTAGTTGAGGGAGAGATACAGGGACGATCCATCGACCCACCCGGACTTCGATCCGGATTCATGGATGGAGGCAGGATCATCTGGTGGACCAGATAGAAATTGGGTGTACAGACTCTCAAACATTACAGCCGAGATCTTGCGGACGGCCCATAGTGTCTCAACCGTTAGCGCCCAGTCTCATGAGTTTGTGGCCTTACAACAACATATAGCCCATCTCATCGAAAAATATGAACGACTCTCGGCAAATTATGAACAACTTTGTCAAATGTCATGGATATTAGATCACAAATGGAAGGTACGTGTGTGCCCCCTTTTTGGCCGTTTGTTCCTAGGAACGACCAGCCTCCTCCTCCTCCTCCTCCTCTAGCACCACCATTGTTCTAATTTAATTTTTATTTGAACATATAAATTTGTAATGAATATTTGGATTTTATATTATTCAAGTTTATTTTTACATATTTCAATTTTATACAATTTTAGTTTTTTATTATTATTTTCTTTCTTTGTTCAAAAGATTTTAAAAATATATATATATTTTAATTATTACAGATGAATATACGAACGAACACAATTCGTCAGTATATTCCAAAGGCGAGGAGAACAATTTACTTCATATGCCACTATAACACTATTACATCAATGACGAAATTATTTTGTCAGTATTTTACAGAAGGTTCGAATAAATTTACAATAAATACCACTACCAATCACCGACGGAATAATTCCATCAATGTATTAAAGTGGGTAATTTTATTTTTTTGGCACACATTTTTTGCTTGTAAAACCATCGGTGTTTTTTTACTAACATAAATGACATTACTAACAAATGGATTACCGATGAACAATTTCTATCCGTAAATATGTTGGTAAACTTTTTGTTGACAGATTATTAGTGTAAATACCAATAGAAAATTCTGTCTGTAAAACTATTAATTTTAGTAGTGATATGAAGCAAACACTCCAATACTTTCCCAAAACTATGCATCCTCTTCTTGTTTAGCCCAATAAAACTCACCGCCACCTCCGACAATGAGATCTCGCCCACAAACACCACCAATATTATCCAAATCTAAAGATGATATGGACCCAATGACCCGGCCCGCGCCAGCCAGTACCACAACCTCTCTCAATGTCCCTTTCCCATCCTCTCGCAGAAAAGGAACTGGGGTTCGACCCTGGCTCTTGCTAGACTCAACTAGCAAGCCCAAGTGGTGGAAGTTGGCAAGCACACAATCATGCATCGTACAGGCCTTCATACTCGTGACCTTCGGATCATTGACCCGCTACTTTCTTACTTGTCTACTGTTTTGGGTCGAGAGAGAGCAATTGTTAATAATTTGGAGCATGTTAAGGCGATTATTACTACACATGAGGTTTTGCTGCTGAATTCTAGAGACCCTTTTGTTACTCCATTTGTGGAGGAGTTGCAGGGGAAGTTGATGTTTCATTACCACGCTATTAAAGCTCAGGTTTTATTGATTCTTTTCTTCTTTTTTTTTTAAGCTGTGATTAATTTTTTGGGTTTTTGGTTTGGTGTAGAGTAAGTGAACTTTTGCGCTTGTTTAATGTTGAATATAAGATTTTAAAGAGTTTTGATGTGAGTTTGTATTGGTTTCTTAAGAATCTATTTGTTGTTAGTATTGTTGTTGTTGTTGCTGGTTTTATTGGATTTCAAAGAAGAAGGAAAAAAATCCCATCAATTTATTTCCTATGGGAAAAAAATTCAATAAGAAAAAAGAAAAAAAAATTAAGTGGAAAAAAATCAAATTGAAAATATATTAAAACGAAAAAATTAAAGGGAAAGAAATTAATTGTAGGTGTATTGAATGCTGCTTTACTATGAATTATTCATGGTGCTACTGTAGAAAATATTTTATTTGAAGATGGTGATGGTGTAAATACATTTCGTACTTTTAACTCAACTCAAGCATTTTTACATTTGAAAAAAAAAATTGTTATTGACCCGCCGTGGAGTGCGGGCTAATATGATAGTTATTATATTATTATGTAATTATTATTTTTTAAAATATTTTTTTAAGAAAATATATTGAGATAGTATTTTTTTTATTTTTTTTAAATTAATTTTTTATATCATCACATCAAAATATACAAAAATATCAAAAAAATATTAATTTGAATTAAAGGAAAAAATTTAAAATTTTAAAACAAAAATTAAAGAATTTTTTACGTGCAAAAAAAAAACATGTTTTAATAAAAAAATTCAACCCAACCTCAAATTAAAAAAAAAAAAGAAATTGTCATCACCCTACTTTTATACAATACAAAACAAGTCCCTTCAATTTATTTGCTCTTTACAATATAGAAAAAAAATTTAAACAGAAAAAAGAAAAAAATATAAAGAGAAAAATAATAAAATTGAAAAATATCTTAAAAGATAAAAAAATCTAAGGGAAAGAAATTGGAAATAGCCTTAGGCATAGGTGCGGAGCCAGACTTAATATTCTTAGGTCTGGCTGTAGAATCACATCCAATATTATTGGGTCTGGTTATTCAGGCAGACTCAATATCCTGAAAAAAATAAAATTAGAAATGTCTTAAAATATTTTTTAAAAAATATATATTGAAATAATATTTTTTTTAATTTGGTAAAATCTATATTTTATTTCATCACATCAAAATAAAATAAAAACAAAAACATCAAAAATATTTATTTGAACTACAAAAAATATTTTTTAAAAAAATAAAACTTTTTTTAAGCATTTTTTTAAAAGTAAAAATAAACATGTTTTAATAAGAAAATTCAACCCAATCTTAAATGAAAAACAAATATCATTACCCAACTTTTATATAATATAAAAACAATCTTGTTAATTTATTTTATCTTTATAGTATGAAAAAAAAATCAATAAGAGAAGAAAAAAATTTAAGAGGAAAATAAATCAAATTGGAAATATCTTTAAAAAAAATATTAATTGCCGATTTATTGAACGCTGTTTTGCTATGCACTAGCAAAATTCGACGCGGTAAATGAACATCAATGGCTTACTCTTGATTTCTGGTAAAATTTATAAAAGGCCCATAATGTTGCCGTAATGGAACTGATCATTTTTAGTTTCTCTAGAAATCAAATCCTTGCTTTTCTAGAACCCTCCCACGTGTTTTTCCAATTGAAATTATATATATATAAAAAAAAAATTATATTTAATCAAGAAATAATTAAAATTAAGATACTTAAGCTTGCAATACAAGTCTTTCACTCAATTGTATCTAGTAACTTTTTTTCTTAAAATAAATATTTTATTTAATCAAATGATTATTTGTGCTAATAAAAATTAAAAAAAAATTGTCAATGAAAGAAAATTAAATAAAATTATGAAAGCTCAATTATCAAACAACCTATAAAAAAAAAACCAGAAAAAAAATAAAAAAAATGAAAAAATATATAAAAATTAAAAGAATGAGTATTAAATTTGACATAAAAATCAAATTAAACTGAATGACAAGATGAAATTGAAGAAGAAAAATTCAATCAAAATAAGATTAAAAAAAAACAAAGCATGTAATGATCAAAAGAATCAAAATTAAATTGGATATATAAAATAAATAATAGAATACATCCATATTTTGACAAAAAGAAAAGAGAGAGAGAAAAAAAAAAAAAAAAAGAGAATAGGCAATTGAACCTCAACCGAAGTTTTGCTACACACATACACCACATGACAGTATAAAGGATGTTGGTGCCAGACATATACCACATGATGAGTGTGGGTGATATCTAATTGATGGCATGTGCCAGACATATACCACGATTTTTTTTTATTAATATTTTATATTTACTAAAAGATCAAAATGATCCAAATCCCTCATGAGAATTAAAAAAAAAAAAAAAGTAAGATGATATTATGAAAAAAACCCTAAATGAAAGCTTTAAATTTCTTCATCCCGAGAGTATCCAAATAATTTTACTATATATTAAAATTCCAGATTTAAATAAAGCCTCTCCACCAACTAATTATTATAAAAATATCAAATCATCATCAAAACATAACTGACTATTAGTGAATAAAATTTAGTTTTTTTAGAGATAATTTAATCATTTTATTATGCAAGAAAAATAAAAATAAAAAGCCTCATTTACTCCAACTTTAAAAATTATGATTACAATAGTAAGAAAACCATTTTGTTTGTGCACAATAAATATAAAAACACAATTATACCTCCTTGATAAGGACATATGATACTATAAAATGACAAATATACCCCTAGGTACTTGACTGGTTTTGAAAGGGGCAAAAAAGAAAAAACAGTGTACCGACCGCATTGTTTTTTCTTCAGCGTTTTAGTTTTACTTAATAAAATAATAGTGTTTAGTTAATGGAGAACGAGGACAAGAAGAAAACTTTTGCAAAAAGAAAAAACTCATCCTTGTGTTTGTTGTCTGAGTTCTGCAGCAACTCAATAATCATTTCCTTAGTTATTTGGTCTGATAGCAATTACACATTATTTTGGTGCAATATAGTTCATAAGAAAGTAAAACAATTGATTCTATCTTGAGTGCTAAACGTCTAAAACTGCCCCTTTTCATATTGGCGATATCTGCAATTCTTCATGAAGCCTCTGAGAGGAGAATCATGGGATGTTTCTATGATTTCCTGAAAATCTTTCCACCAATTCATAAAACTGCTTTTTCCCAAGAAAATTTCAGGAGATACTGCATAGTTATTGATTTGGTCCATCACATACTGCTCAAACATATTCAGACGCTCTCTCGCTGATTGTTTCTCTATATTACTTTCATCCTTCAACTGTTTGCAAGAAATGAGAGCCTCCTCCACATTCATCCAAAAGCAAGAATCCTCTGTAAGACTACTAGCCACATTTTGTTTCTTCTTGTCGTTTGGTGCGCCTGCAAGTTTTTCTGTATGCTCCTTTTGCCATTGCTCCAGCAGAATATAATGTTTAGATCTTCCATTAGTTTGGTAGTCTCGTTTCCCTTCCTGTCTATAGTATTCGGCAATGTCAAGTGGTTCAACCATTCTTCTATAATTTGTCCCAGCATAAAGCCATGTCTCCCGCATATATGCTCCTTCTTTCTGGGGTTTTCGCTCAGCATCCTCCACCAAGTTTCTCCAGTAATTGGTGAGGACTTTCTTGTGCTTGGTAACGTCATTGTCGCTACTAAAGTACAGGTTCTTGTAACTGTCATAGTAACCTATCCCCTTAGCCTTGCAGTCTTTCTTGTACCATTCTAGGCAGGCCATTTTTATCTTTACTCTGTTTAGCTTTTCTATCCCGTCAATACCCTTCATTTGTTGTGCCATTCGATTTTCGTGGCTTTCCAATTCTGATATTAGATCATTGATGCTGTTGTTCTGCTGCTGCTGCTGTTGAGTTTAAATGGATTTTCCATTAGCTATTCGAAAAACTAAAAGAAAGTAGCAAAAGACACAGTGAACTTGAGTTATTAAAGGGACAGAATAGTTGCCAATTGATCTTATGAACACTCTAGTTAAGCCTTGGTCTGAAGTTTCGAAGGATTTTAGCATCATCAAAATATTAAGAGAGGTTGTTTGTGAAAGTCATCAATCAATGTTGTGAAGGAAAAAAAATAGTACTCGTTACCTCGGCAGTTATTTCTACTCCAATTGCTTTCAGCTGTAAGATTATCCCTAGCCGAAGTGAAGGTAAAACCGGTTGGCCAAGCTGTGAATCTTCTCTCAAGATAAGTCTGGACTTCAGACGCTTCACAATTCCACTATAATCATCAATCCCCATTTCTTCGGCGGAAACTTGACTTATTGTGCTTCTCAATAACATTGAAACCACTTCAGGATCATCAACACAGTTGCATCCTAGCTCAGAACAGAAGAAAAATGTACCAAAAGGCTTGCACCGAGGACTAGGTTGTGAAGTAGTGAAAATTCTTGGGAATAGGTCCTTGTTTGCAGCAACGTGTAAAAAGAAAGAATTCCATTTTGAATGCTCTGAGATGGCTCGTTGGAGGCCTTGGTCCCCTAAAAGGGGTGAACCAAAAGTGATGCAGAGGGGGAGTTTATTTCTGTTGGATGTTCGTTTGATGTTGTCTAACAGCCATAAGGTGAAGAGAGAAGCGATTGATCCTCCTAGAGAGTGTCCGGTAACAATCAACTGAGAGTTCAATAGTAATTCACCAGTCTTCGAATCATGGATCTGACATGATACAGTACATTGTATAACCACATGAGTTTTTTTTTTTAATCTCAAAAGTAATTCAACAGTCTTCGAATCAGGGACTATGATTAAGGATAAAAAAGACCCAGGTAAAGGCATATGAAAGGATTCAAGAGATTGTAGTGAAGAAGAGTACCTGAGTCCTGAGTAGAGAGAGCTCCTGAAAATAGGCCTTAAAAAGGGTTATTGCAGCTCTATGAACGGAGAAGGAAGGATTGCCTTTGGAGCACAAGGATTCAAAGAGAGGAAACCCCTGCTCCTTGAGAGCTGATGATGAAACCAAATCTCCTCCTTGTAAAATAGGGTCTTTTGTGCAGAGGGGTGAAGTGGCAAAAGCTATGGTGGTACAATTCGATTGGCTGACAAGTTTGTGTCTTACAGACAACTGTTGATTTGGATTGGTTTCTGCGTGTAGGTCCTTTATGGCACCGCATGAAAGCTGAAGCAAATCTGCGCTGACCACTAAGTTTGCCAAATCTAGTCCACTGATAAATCTGCAAACAAGAACGAAACCACGCAGGCATAAGATAGCATAAGCTGTTAGAAATTAGGATGTAATCATTTCCAGAACTGAACGCCAATGGGCTAGAAGAATTCTTGTGCTTACTGGGGAAATTGGCTCATTCTTGGTGTTGAAAGAAACGCAGCTGGAGGAATATCACTTTCTTTTCACAAACAAAGAGATGGAACTTCATTCATTGGAAAGTGGGGAATTTATAGTAGTGGCTAAAAGGTGCATAAAGAAAACTCTTTTGATTCTGACTAATTTATTCGGTTTTATTTTCAACTTTTCGATCTAATTAATTATTCAAGTCATCGTGTACTTAATTAGTTGATTTGATTAAAAAATCTTTCTTTTTACTTATTACCAATTAAATCTCCTTTGAAATCAGTTAATTGATATATTGTGTTAAACTTAATTGAACTGTAGTTGTTAAACTCAGCTCAGCTCAATAAGTTAGTCCTGGAAAATCCGAAATTTAAAGCTTAGTACTAATTAAGCCGGATTAGATATTGATATTTTAAAACCTGCAAGAGGCAGCTTCTCAGCTAGACGTGACAATTAAATATAGCTGAGTGTCAAGACTCTCTCGAGAGTGACTCTTTTACCGTACTCTGTCCCTGTCCCTGGAATTCCTCGCTTGCAAAATGTGTACAAAATGATGCTGCTAAATTCAGGTATGTTGCGAAATTAGCATAGAAAGTAAAAAGATTTAGCTAATTAATACAATATAAGAAAAATGGTAAAATAATATAGTTGAGAATGTCACGTTACAGAACGTGACATCCATTAAATTACACTAGCCGTCCCTCACTATTCCTTAAAAAATCAGCAGCAAAATTCCTCTTACGAGATTTATCATTAAATTGTATAATATGTTAATCTTATATTTAATTTAGTTAATGATTTTAGAAAGTAAGGAATTTTTTAATTTTAACAAAATTTCAACAAAGTTTCCTCTATTTAGAACTATATCCAAATTTTGTCTGGCTTAAAAATATCTTCAAATAACCACAATAACCAAACAAAATAAATTTTCACATTTTATAATCACAAGTGTTCTCGGGCTTACCTCTCAAAATACAAATCTCAATTATTCTCACTCACTAAATTTATGAACTATAGTTCTTCTTGAGAATATTTTCATGAGACGAATGCAAATAAATAAATATACATACATTCATACATACATTCATACATACTTACAAAAGGAATATGAAATACTTAAATAATATAACATTTTACTAATTGAAATCCTAAAATATATCAACATAAATCATCTATCTATCTACGTTTACATTGTCTATTGGATGATCTAAGTTCATTAGCAGCATGACTGCATCCTACTCCTGCTCCTGCCTGAGTGACCTCATCCTCTATCATGACATCATCAAGAGTTAACATTTCTCTAAGGTTCTCAAGTGCATTACGGAAAAAATCAAATCACTGAGACGCATAGGAGTATCCTTTGTGCTCTTTGTCAATATTACGAAGCATAGATGTGGCCTTTCGACCCTCATGTAACAACAAGCCAACCTAATAAAAAAACATTAATATTAAATTAAAATATCAATAAATAAAATGCATCGTTTAATATATATTAATTCTTAAAAGATTTGATTGTTTACAGTATTTTGAATCCACTGGGAATGTTGCTTGTATTGCATATATGTAGGTAGAGGAACCTGCTCGGGATCTAGCATTGTGATGCCCATGTACCAAATCATATACTCTTCCTCTGTAATCACATGTTGTATCTTTATAAATATATCATTCCTCTGTGCATCTCATTATGATACATATGCTTTATGACGGCTTAACTAGTTATAATTATCATTTTTACCCCTCTTATTATTTATGTTGTGCAACGCATCACTGTATCGATATTGATTGGAATGTGTTTTATATAGTCAAACTATCATCTTATTCGATTTAGGTAATGTAGCTCAACCATCTGAAACAATATCAACGGGACCACTAATGTCCATATGTTTATCTCGCTAGAGCAAACAACTTGAGCAGCTGCCAAATTTTTATCCTTATAAAGAGTCCACATGATTTGTAGAAGATAAGTATCTTAAATATTAAATAGCAATAATTCATTGGAGTTAAGTTTTTGTCTTTAACAAATGGTTTAAAAAATACCTTGATAGGTTGTTGCCTATCTAGGTTACTCTGATAAAATGAAAACACTTGTGTTGGATTATTATCAAATACTCTACTATCACACCACATAACATAATAAATATATTAGCTTAATTGTATTTTTAATGTTACAATCAAACAATATAAATGCATAAAATTGCAAAATAACATTGCATTATTTGCTTTCTAATAGGAGTTAAAGTGTAACCCTCATTGTCTGAATTGCAATAAGTGGCAATATAAGGATTTAGGGCTAACCCCTATGAAGATGTTCTTATGACAATAGTTGTCATTAAATAAAAATGAGTTATTTTTTAATGTTAGTGACAAAATTTAAAATGCAAATAGTTATTTTAAATTCTTCCATTCATACCTGTAGAAGTAACAAACATCCTCTAACTTGATTGGCCTCTTTCATGTATGCAAGATATAGATGTGTGTACATGTATGCCAAGACAACAGATCCCCAGTTATATGTAGGAATCACATCAAAATCATTTAGAAACGTCAAATAAATTAAAGGTGCATATCTCCTCGTGAGGTCTGTAAATAATACATTGTTAAACAAATACAATATATATGCTCTAGCATACATACATAACACATTTAAATGATTATACTAATTCACATATACTTAACAATAATTAACACATTCAAATTATAATGTAATGGATACCTTTGCAATACCTGGTCGTTAATATCATTTGGTGGTGTAGTAAATATCTTCTCAATATATTTAAGATATATGCTACCCCCACTTCAATTTAGTAGGAGGGGTGTCAACCCAAATTCACACTCTCATAACACAACCTGATTATGCACCACCGTAGATGTGATTGTTTGTCTATCAATATGAAGTTTAAGCAAAATTGTAATATCTTGTAGTGCTGATGTCATCTACTCATGCCTTAGATAGAATGTGTGTATCTTGTGTCTCCGTCGCTCAATTAGGACATAAATCAAGTTTTCATTAAGCTTGATGTGCTCTGGAAAACTGATGTATAAAAAACCAGCCAATAACAAATATGGTTGAACTTGTTTATGTAGTTTCATCCGCTTATGTGTCCGACAATAAATCTTAACCCTATCCTGCATAAAAATTTAAAATATAATTACATAAATATATAATACCTTTAATGTTAAGTAATGAAATTATTAAATGAAGTTAAATATACTTACAATCCCGGCAATAACATCCTCTGATTGATGTTTATCGTATAACCACAAGACATAAATGTTTGTGGGCCCGGTAGGCATGTACTGTGACTCAAACTTTCCATGAAAATAGTCTTACGCTTTAGGAATGTCAACCTCATATGTGTCTACCCACCATAAGAAGATTTACCACCTCGCGTGTGCGACATCCTATGTAACAGTACTTGTGTTTAATGTGAAATTAAATATGTTTAATATGCTTTAAAAAATATCATAATATACTTTAACAAATAATTTTTTATGTATGCATGTCTATTTGATATTATACATATATATGTTCTATAATTGGTAACATATCCCTATAAGGAAAGTAAAAAACCATTTTCAATTAGAATTATTTTCTTCATAAAAAATTACAAAAACCAACGGGAAAATCCTATTAATTGCATCAAAAGCAATTGTAATCAATAATTTCACATCATCTCTCCCATACAAATGTGTGCCATTAATACTGATTAGTGGTCTACATTACTTGAAACCTTCAATACAAGCTCTAAATAACTAAAAAAACTCTCTCAAAAATCATTGTACTATCATTAAGATTTCTTTCATGTGGAATCAACAATTATTTTAGGATTTGATTATTTTATTACCAACAACAACCTTGATAATTTTTTAAATGACTACTCATGTGAATTAAATAGATGCTCAAACACCTTTTGTTTTGCAATCCATGCTTTGTCATATTATATTTTATACTTGTAATGTAATTTTATTTTATTATCTATGCTTGCAACCATCATTAAAATATTATCCATCACAAGAGTTGATATAGCATTAGCAACAGAATTTGTATTGAGCTGATGGTGGCCTTTTTTTTATATAAAGGTCAAGGTACATGTGTGTGACCCTTTTAACTTTGTTATCTCAAATGAATCCAATCTTTTATGATATCCTCCATGTAAATACCATTTAAATTTAGGTGCTTGCACACATTGTAATTGAACAAAGGTCGAGTTCGACCATTGAACTTGATATTCAATCAAATATGCAATGTTCCACCATTTAACTATATTAACAAATTCATTTTAATTGTTGAATGTTTGTCTAACCTCTAAATCAGAGCCTCATGTAAAACGTTTATAACTAAGTGCTCAATCATAAGAAATAGCAAATGTAGACCCGAAAACATCTCAAAATTCAAGAACAAGAGATGTTATCTCATTGTCAACATCATTATCAACATCATCATCAATGTTCGGGTCTAACATCTCATCTTCTTTATTGCCACTATGATCATAATAGTGAAATCTATGTTGATTAATGAATGGATTGTCAAACACAGTATCATCAATTCTTTGTAGCAAATCATCCGACAATAAATTTCTTTCCCTCTACTAATTGATTTTGAAGGACCAAAAGATCATGATGCACCTATACATATATGACCAGTGTTGGGACACATAAAGAATTTGATCAACTACTCACACACAATATCATCATTGTTGCACCTCGGTGGATATCGCGACGAGGGCTAAAATATATATCATGAAAAATTAGGAGTTGTCACCTAGTAATTAGAAGAAACTAAAAATCCTAAAGATAAGCATTGGTTCTAGAGATTCAGGAAAGAGGTTAGTTATGCTTAAGGAAAGAATGGTATCGCCTTTACAGCATTGTTTCTTATGAAAGGTTACTTTTACTATGTGTTTTTCTCTTAAATTTATCTTTGTGATTGCCATCAATTATCCTAATTATTTTTAGCCTTTTATTTTATTTTTTTAATTTCTAATTATTTTGTGAAAAGTTTGATCGGTCTTTAGACATGTAAAAAATGACATCAGTCCCAAAAAACAAGAGACTCATCAAAGATGTTGACGTTAAAAAAAAGAGTTTTTCATCAAAATTACTAAAAAAGGGCGAGATTTTAAAATACGAATATTGATCCCTTTTTCAAATAGAGATGTATATAAAAAATGATATTTATCCCTAAAAAAAAGGTTTCGACGAAGTTGTTAAAATAATAGGTGTTGAACCCAAGTGGATAATAAAAATTAGGCTTTGGACCCTAGGAGTAGTAAAAATAGGCTTTAACTTTTTTATTAAAAAAATCTTGTAAATTGAGAGTTTTTATTATTGTTTATTTTTTTCCACAAAGAAACATGGTTTTTTTTATTCAGGCCTAGTTAATGGGTCTTTTGATTTTGGCTAAATATTGATAGACTTTAAAAAATATATTACTAACTCCAAATATATATGTAAAGGGGCTAAACTAGAAAATCTTATCTAGGGGTGCTATCATTAAAATTATAAGGTTTGAAAGTAAATATTTTATTTTCAAATGGGATAAATGCATAATTATTATGAAAATTTTAAGAAATTAAGAACTAAAATTAAGATATTTTAAAACTTTAGCGTTGCCAAGCTTCCCCGAAGCATAACTATAGGTTTGGACATGAAATAAAAAAAATTGGATTTTGTAAAAGAAAAATGTTTGTGCCCTTTTCTTTTTCTTTTTTTCATTGTAAATAAACGAGCTAGAAAGACAATATTTTTTTTTTTATGATAGAATATGCTAAAATGATTTTTATAAAGACTTGGCCCTAATGCACTCTACATATTTATTCGCATAAGTTTGATGTAATGGTGAAACAGTCAATATACAATGCACTTAGACCACACTGACAAGCAAACACCTGAGCATGACACGAATGAAAGTAAGAAAGCAAACAAATGACCGAAAGTATCCTTCTTAAAGGGTAAAGTCTACCTTACAAAGAAAATGCTTTTGACTTCTACATACACACCAGCCCAGGAGAGGCGGCCACTTTAAATATGACAACTCACACTTGAAACGGCAAGGAGCTAACGAAACTGGGAGAAGCAACATCGAACAGCGAACATGAAGTATTAAATGGGTATGTTGGAAGTCCCTGCAATGTCTAGATCTACGCTACGCAGGGTTTACTAAAAGTAATAATTATGTGATTTATATAGTTTTTATATCTATTATATAATCATTTAAAAATAAAAAATATATATAACTTACTATTTATATAAAAAAATTTTAAAAAAACTTTATAAATTGATAAAATATCAATTTGTCCCATGAATAATATCTATATATTAATTCATAACAATTTTAGAATTTAACTTGATCAAGTTCTTCTAGGTCTAGAAATATATTTTTTATATTAATTATATTATGGTTCTTAATTTCTAAAATATATTTTAGTCAAGACATACTTAATTAAATCATCCTATATTAATTTTTGATCAATGGTTCTTAATGTGAGTGGCTCATTAGGTTCCTAATATGTTGATCCAAATATAATTTTAATTTTAATTAAATAAAATTAAATAAATTAAACATGCAACACCATATGGCTTGCATATCACTCACAGTTTCTCCTTTGCATTATATGACTTTACGGATGTAGATTGGACAAGTAGTATTGATAATCGCAAGTTTACAAAGGGTTACCTTATTTTCTTTGGTCATACATTGATTTCATGGAAATTGAGCACAGTTGTCCGCTCCTCTACTAAGGCTGAGAATAAAGCCTTAGCAAATGACACTGTTGAGGTTATTTGACTTGAGTATTTATGGATTGATCTGTAGATCCCTTCTACTTCTGCTCCTACCAATTGGTGTGATAATCTTGGAGTTGTTTATTTATTTGTGAATCATATCTTTTATGCTTATATAAAACATGTTGGGGTTAATTACTATTTTGTGCGAGACAGGTTTAGATTCGTTTTATCTCTTCTCATGATTAACTTGTAAATGTTTTTACTTAGCCGCTTTCTACTGCTTCCTTTATTATTTTTCGCTTTAAGATTCGAGTCGATTCTTCATCATTGACTTGAGGGGACATATACATATATATAGGAATTATTATAGTGTTGTAATATCTACTTTTACTATTATATATTGCTCTACATATATAAATAGAAGAGGTTGGTTAACTAATAGGTCAAGCCTTTTATTATTCTCGACTAAATGTATATGGCATTAATCGATGAAAAATCATAAAACCAATGAAATTGTTAATTCAATAGCTGAGAATAAAAGAATAAGAGATATATTATATAATGAGATTATGATGTACCGAGCTTGAATCGTTTTTTGGAAGCATACAGAGAAGAACTGGTGCGCACAACGACTTAGGTTTGGGGTCCAATGGGAAGATGGAGAGGACATTTTTGGAGTTAGACATGACCCCCTGATTGTTCCAAGCTCAAATCTCCATTATTGGAGACAAAAATATTACTAAAGTTCTTGACGCTTTGTTGGTTAATTAATATACCAAAATATTATTATTTTTATAGCAACTATAATATTGATCATATATATAGAGAAGAAGGCTTCATAAAGACTGCTTCTAGATTAAAACAAATAGACAGTAGTGACAGAAACAAAATATTGGCTTAGCTCCTTAATTAATCCAGTGAGCTGCAGTCTGGAATATTAAGATTATTTGTTTTAATCTACGCACAGATTAACTGCCTTAAACGTTATTACAACTGAATAATATTGATCTTTACACTGCCTACAAACTTGTGGAATAAACTAAGTAAATGTCTAATTCATAAACAGAAAACAAAGAAAAAAAAATTGTCACTGATAATTTTTTATTATATGAAGTCTTTTCTAGGGATGCTGCATGCTTTCTGTTTTAACCAAATTATGGTCAACCGAACCTACCAAACAAAAGGCGCGACTAAACCAGGTTGTTTAGGCATCGAATTTAAGTTAATTTACCCAAGCTATTGTACTCTGTCTGAGCGCACCAAGTCTTCCAATGGGATTTGATCATGCACTTTACTCTCGTATAAATATGGTTTCGGCTTCAATTCTACCAATGTGCTTCTACAATTCTGCTTACACTTGTTAATTTCAAAGCCAGCTCTTCTCTCTGTTACATGAATTCTGGTTAGATAACTTTGAAGGACCAAAACAAGAAACCAAAGCCAGGCATGGAGATTCAAGGATATGTTATAAACTAAAGCAGCAGAGAGTCCATAGCTCACCATTATTTTGGAAATTGTTGTTAAATTACGCTCTGATTCAATAATAAAAGTTTAAATATGTTAATCTCTTACATCTATATTTGGTATAGCATCTTATAGTTTTCATAGTAAAATGGTTAATATTACACTGGTGATTGACGCAATTCTTCATGTATTAAATTTACAAAAACATTAGAACTAGACAAAATAATGGTAACTGCCTATTGTTGAAACATCCTTGACAACGACAATAAGGTCAGCATCAGATCAGAAGGACTGTTCATAATGTCCAATAACTAGCCTTCTTGACTGTTTTCGTCCTGTTTTTTTCCTTTTCACGTTGTTAAAAATGATGACCTGCCATAGTACTTTTACATTTCAAATTAACCCTGCCTGAAGTTACCTCCAAGAAACAAGTCTAGCATAATTTTAAAACCCAAAAATCATCACATTACATATATATAAACGCGCATGTTCACGTTTCTGTTCATCTCAATAGTCTCAAGATTCCGAAATACTCTTCTTTTTCACAGTCCAGCTAGTTTCATTTCCTCGCTATGAGGAGCACTGCAAACAAGCGAAGCAACAAGCTTGTTCGAATTTTATTATCACCTTTCAAAATTATTAGCAAGGCTAAGTACTTGTACATGAAGAACATGTGGAGTTGTGTTGGAAGAGGTGGCAATGGAAGTTTTGTTTGCGGTCCAACTGCTGAAGCCATGATCTTGCCTCAGTGTTTCAGTGTTAAACCTCATCCAAACGCGAACAACGATGAGGTGCTCAAGGGAATCTTAGAATCGATGGCCAAGAAGACTCTTCGTCATCAAATAGAGTCAAATATGGATGGAAATGGAGAGGTGATCAAACAAACTACAGTGGAGCCTAGTGGCCGTGTGGGGAGGAGTTACAGCGTTGGGGTAGGAAAGATTGGGAGAATTGATGAGGATAGGCCTTGTTCATTCAGGGAGGATGGTAATTTGAAGGCAGATTGGTATATAAGTAAAAGCCATGCTATTAGTAGGAATTAATGTGCAGATTGGGTATTACTAGTGAGATTTTTCTATAAACCTACATGAACTTAAATGGGATACCACCAAAGCAATTAATGTGCTGATCACTTCTTGAAACTTCCCTTTTTGGCTTCTATGATTGTTGCTAGACATTAGCGATGATGAGCTATTATGCTTTTTCTAAAAGTTGTTTGTTTATACTCTTTCGTTGCTCACGAAAATGATCTTGTCTAGTAGTTATCTAGCCTGTATTCTGCTGCATGTTATAATTTTCTTATTAAAAAAATTAGATGTGAAAATTATTTTGATTTGTTTTTTATATTAAAAAAAATTAAATATAAATTAAAAAGTCTAAAAAAATATCCAATTAAATAAATCATAATCATCTATATAAATAAATAAAAAAGAAAATCATTAACAATAACCAAAAAAAAATTAAAAAAATAAATATAGATCAAGATATTATTCAATCATACAAAATGAAAAATTTACCTAAATGTGTCATTTTGAAAAATAAACTTCATTTATATAAAACAAAAAAAATATAGATGATCAATTAGAATAACATCTTAAAAAATAAAAAACAAACAAAATAATTTTAAAAAATAATTATATTCTAAAAAAGCATGCAAACTCATGGCCTATATCATGAAATCGGGATAAATTCATAGAAAAAAATTGAATAAAATCACAAAACTAATATTTTTTTAAAAACAACTAATGCATATATATTGATAAAATTGCATGAAGTCAAATCCCTAACAAATCAATTATTGAAAGATTAAACCAGAGAAAAAATCAATCACACAAAAATTTTTAAAAAAAGGGTGAAAATAAAAAAAAATCAAACAACAAATAAAGATTTTTAATTAAAGAGTTAAATTAAATTAAAAAATAATTATAATCAAAATAAAATAAAAATAAAAATCAAGTTGAAAAAAATACAACAAGACAGATTTTGTTGAAGGATGAATCCGTTCAAAGACAAATAAATAATTTTACTATAATAATTTACAATAAACTGTGTTTATATATATATATATATATATATATATATATATATATATATATATATATATATATATATATATATATATATATATATGAAAAACTCCCTTACTATAATAATTTACAATAAACTGTGTCTTTTGAACGGGTCTCATACAGTCAACATTGTTCTGTTTAGGCCTCAAGATAATTGCCTCAGGGTACGACAGACCAGACCCTGTGTTCCTACACTTGCATGTTCCTAGCTCACACATGACTAGTTCCAAACAAAGACCATTTGAGATATCGGCAGCCGCAAAACATCGTACTACTAATATTTTAACACTACGGACTTTTTCTTATGAAGAAATTGACATCTATTCTTGCAAATACACGAAATCATTGGATATTAACCTGATTCGGTTTCATAGGTTTATCTCAAAAATTCATGATTTACAAACTTGATTTAATTAGACAATTACACTATAAAACTTATTAGTTGATGCTTGATTAACTTAGTCAACTTAATCATATTAATATCAAGAGTATTTTTTAAAAATAAAATAATATTATTTTAATAAAAATAACTAACCTAATAATTCACGTGTTAAACCAATAATCTAATAATTTGTTTTAATCAACTAATCTTCAAATTAGACCTGACGTGTGAGTCTATTGTAATTAAATATAAGGTATTATTTATTGATTATATTAGAATTGAGAACCTGTCATGGCAAGTAGATTAGTAAAAAGATCTGTTCACACTTTCTTGCCCCATCGTTAATATTTTGGTAAAATTAAATTAAATTTATTTATCCAAATAATGAATTTAATTAAACAGGGGCTAAGAGAAGTGGACATTTGAGGTAAAATATTGTGAAAATTCTGAATTTCAAATCGACATGATCTCTGTTAATTAGAAAGCTTATTTGATAAATCAAATATCCTCATTTGCTAGCTATAATGCGTTATATGAACAATGTTTATGAATCTTTATCCCTAACAAAAACTACATCCCCATGAAATTGTTACTTTCTAATAAATGTGAGTATCGTATCCCCATTGTTTACACCAAATTTAACTTTAGATAATAAATGGGAAGTTCTTTCGCTGGAACTTCTACCATGGAGGATGTGCCAGAGCTTTGACCTATCAGTTTCAATGTGCGTCTTAGCAATCTGCTTCCATTTCTATCCTTGATTCTAACGAATTAAGATTTCTGCAGTTAAAAAACTCTGTGAATCAGTTAACCATTTTTATGGCTGCGGTGACCTCAACAACAAGGTATAGCATCGAAGCTAGCTGGGGCCGGGTCCAATGGGAAACGGCAACGTTAACGTTTGTCTTGACTTTTTCGACCAGACTTGATCCGGTTCACAAAAAAAAAAAAAGAGCTGACTAAGCTTTTTTTCGCATTCTCACTCCATTTCTGTAACTTGCTAGCTTGGAAACGAAGATTTCAGAAATATCTCAAAAAAAACGTCTCGGGGCTTACGATTTGCTAGGTCCTGAAAAAAAAAGACCGAGTTATCAGTAAAATGATTATGAAGGCAACGTTGACATTGATGTTTAAGAAGCCAAGTCAAGGAAAGCTTTGCCTCATAGGATAGCCATAGGGCAGGCTGCAATACTTTTTTTGTCGCAACTTGTATATTGTATGGCCTGTTCCGGTTAAAGAATTCAAATTGCATGGTCGACCCAAGCCCGTTAACCTATAAACAAGTATTACAATTTTGGTCTGCTGGCGTAATAATATGATAAAAGGCCAGTTGCCCAGCGCGGATACGTTCACATTTCTTCTGATAATAACATATATAGTACAATTAATAAATATATGATTTATTAGCATTAATCTTTGTATTATTAACGAAAACAGTGATTAGTTCAACGGAGAGGTGACGAGGGAAGTCGAGCAAGTCATTCCTACTTGATCATTCGTGAGGTGGGATTCTGAGCCGATTGTGCATTTTCCATTTTGGCCTACTGAATGAACTACTTTAATACTACTATTTGGTATTTACTTTTGAAACCTCCATGCGTCTGTCTTTAATGGCTGGAAAGTTTCCACACGCACGTTTTTTCCTGTTCCGTTCAACAACCTCAACCTTAATCTGATGTCATAATTACACGCAAGATATTATAATCAAATAAACCCCACTACAATATATGGAAAAGTCATCAAATCCAAATTCAACCATCACATACCTATATATTCACTCTTTCTTCATGATCACTACAAAGTTCCAAGATTTCCATTTCTTGCAACAAAATATCCCACCTCCTTGATTCTCAATAGTTACACTTCTTCTTCTGTTTTATGCAAAGTATTAGCACTAACATGGGTGGGACAATGAAAAGCAAAGAAAAGAAGAGAAGCAAGCTCGTAATTATTTTGCTAGCACCCTTTAAAGTTCTCAGGAAGGCTGGAGAGTTTTACATGAAGTTCATGGCAGATTCTTCTGATATGGTTGGTAATGATTATCATGGTTTGGTAGGTGAACCGGGCTTTCCTAAGAGTTTTAGCAATAATTCTAAGAGAGAGAGCAGCATAGGATATTCAGCTTCAGGGAGGAGAAGTGGACCTTTACAATCAGCTTCAGGGAGAAGAAGTGGAACTGTACTCTCAGAATCAGCTTCAGCGAGGAGAAGTCATGTGATGCAGCCAAATATGCATTGCAGGGAAGAGGAAGTGAGAAGGAATATCGGTTCTATGTCTAATGGAATGGAAATGAGGAGTTACAGTGTTGGGATAGGAAAGATTGGGAAAATTGATGAGGAGAAACCTTGTTCGTTTAGAGAAGATGACGGTGACAATATCAATGTAGATGTGTGCCCTAGAAGTCGAAGCCAGGCGGTTACAAGGAAAGTTGTCTATTACTAGTGAAAGAGTATGGAGTATCCACTAGCTAGGTTAAATTACATGAGCTTTGATAATTCATTCATTGTGGTTGGTTACTTTCTTCTTCTTCTTTGTTTCCTTGTTTCTACGACGGAAGTTCTACATTTGTAATGTACCATTCAAGGCACGACCCAAACAAAAAGAGCAAGATGTAAGATAATATTTGTTTTTACAGTTGATTGCTTCATTTTTTATTTTTGTTTTCCTTTTTCTGTGTCTTGCCTGATCAGAAGAAAAGAAAATTAATTAAACTACTTTGATATAGAAACATTCTTGGTATCATATTTTTTAAACCCGATC
Source organism: Populus nigra (assembly GCF_951802175.1). Taxonomy (NCBI): domain Eukaryota; kingdom Viridiplantae; phylum Streptophyta; class Magnoliopsida; order Malpighiales; family Salicaceae; genus Populus; species Populus nigra. The sequence goes on from NC_084852.1 coordinate 20,240,214, forward strand.
CGGTGGTCGATCCGGTCTAATGATCAGGTCACGAGTCAAATGGGTTGACCCGGGTCAACCCAAAAAAATCCCAATAAAATAACCCTTCTCCTTAGTCTCTTCGCTTCCAAGGTTGCCTATTGGAAACCATCCCTAAGATCTATAAGCAATAGGAGCCAGAAGGAAAAGATGATACGCTGGATCAAGGTCAGCCCTTGAAATTCCTAAACATGTACAGGTTCCTTTATTGAATGGAAAAGGTGGAATTTTGATGAAGGATAAGCCCACTGTGAGTGAAGATTATTTGGTAAAGAAAGAGATGTAAGCCAAAATGATCCTCGGCTCGCCTGGGTTTTCATGTTTTTAACTGTAAATGGAGATCAGTATACATGTTGTCGCGGGTGTGCGGCGTCTCGGCGGGTTTTCCATTTTAAATCTAGGAAGTGTGTATGGTATCTATCTGGCAAATATGGGGGGACAAGAAAATCTAGTCTTTTATCAGTGGAAAGTGGAACAGGAGTCGCCACCTAGTATTTTGGTCACTAGGAACCCTAACTGGTCTCAGAGATTGGGTACGAGGACTGGTTGCGTACAGGGAAGGTATTAGCACCCCAAATACGCCCTACCTAAGGTAAGCTGCATTGTTTATTTGTCTGATAAAATCCGAGGTCTCGTTGTGTTTCCTAGTTGTTGGCATGACTCAAGAAAAATCCTCCTCAATAAGGAGGTCCTTATCTTATCGGGTAAAAAAGCTAATCGTTCTAACGTCTATATAAAAACCATATTTTTAATATCAGGAATATGTTTTACGTATACATTCGTAATCCTGGATATTAAAAGAAGACAAAAAGAATTTTTTAGAATTTTTGAAATATTGGCCTAGTTCTCATGGCTTGAATAAACTGGTTATTAAAGCCAAAATGCATGCTAATACATATATTGTTTTGAAATTTCCTTTGTTGTGTGAAAATATGATGTTACAATATTTATATATATATATATATATATTGGAGAGACTAGGCCGTATGCATGAAAACAAAATATTTTTTGAAAACTTGACAAAAACCGGTTATTTTAATACCGGATTTGTATCTTTACAGTATAAAAATACAAACCGATATTGATCAAAATACAGTAATAAAATTACAGAAAATCACATATTTTTTGAAATAATTTTTTGAAGAATTTTTGTTCGAACGGGCCAGACCCGGCCCAAAAGGAAATTGGGCCGAAATCGGCTCGAAATGAAACAGGCCTACTTTCTACAGGGCTGGACTCAGCCCAACCAAACAATAACTGGGGTGTTGTACATGAGTACAGTAACCGGGGTACTGTACACGCATAGTAATCGGGTTACTGTACATGAGCACAGTAACCCGTTAATTAATTAGCTGATTACTGTGCATGCACAGTAACCGGCTAATTATTTTCTTGCTTGCAGAACGTGCACTGTGCACGTTCTGCATGCAAGAAGATGACCCCTAAACGGTGATAACGGGAAGGGTTACCTGAGATGATGAGCTTGGATAGATGGGCTGACGGTGGTGCTGGTGGTCGGTTTGGCGGTGGCGTTGCTGCGGCTGCTCTTCCTCCTCTCTGCTGTTTTTTCTTCAGCTCTGTTCTCCCCTGTTTCCTTTGTTCCCTCTGTCAACCTTGTTCTTCCTTCTCTGCAGCGGCTTCGTGGAGGTGTTGTTGGTGGTGGAGAGGAAGCCGATGATGGCAGCTGTTTTCGCTTCCCCTCTGCAGAGGCGTTGCTTCTTCTCTTGGTTTCCTTTGTTCCCTCTGTCAACGTTGTTCTTCCCTCTCTACAGCAGCTTCATGGAGGTGCAGGTGGTAAGGAATGGCTGGGATGAAGATGATGAGCTCTCCTTGGTGTCTGAAAGTGTCTTGCTGCTGCTTTCTTCGTCTGAGTAGAGTTGCAGGCCGCTGCCCTTCTTCAAATGGCGCAGCAACGGGTGGGAGGAAGATGACAGTGGCTGGGAAGCTTGAGGACAACAGCTATTTACTCCTTCTTCTTCCCCGTGCAGAGGAGCAGGTGCTGCCTTTTCTTCCAATGGTGCAGCGGCGGGAGGGAGAAGCAGGTGAGCAAGAAAACGACGATCACTGGCAGTGTTGGTGTGTTTGTATTTCCCTCCCTCTGTTTCAGAAATCCTTTCCTTCTCTTCTCTCCGTTCACTCTTCTCTCGTTCAACTTTCCAAAGGTTCCCCTGCTTTCGTTCCTTCTTCTGTGTTTTTCTCCCCTTCTTTTCCTATCTCGTTTCCTCTCTTCCTACCCTTTCGCAGTAGCTTTCTTTGTTTCAAAACTTCCCTCCCCTTTCAGTTTCAAAAGATCCCTCTCTCTCGTTCAAAACTCTACCTCTCGTCCTTCCCATCACACCTTCCCCCCCATCATTGCTGCTGGTGTTGAGAGCAGTATTTATAGGCTAGAGGGGTGCGGGCTGCTGTTGCGCGTGGGGAGCAGGGGAGCGGCCTGCTGTTGTGCATTGAGAACAGGGCACGCGGCGGTTGGTCGGCCAGACAAGGGGCGTGGGGCTTTAGGTTCGGCCACTGTTCCATGTTTTAAGGGGCGTGGGGCTTTAGGCAGTGTGTGGAGAGAGAGAGAGAGAGAGAGAGAGATGAACAGTGTTCCCTTTTATTTTATTTTATTTTATTTATGGAGACCCAAAAATAGGTTATAACACATGTCAACAAATGAAAACCCAGGCGAGCCAAGGACGAGTTGGGCTGCAGTGTACGCAACCGAGTTAACAACCGGGGTGACTCAGAGACTCACCCCACATGGAATTGCTGATTTTAGCCCTGCAATCTCTCCTTCTTGCATTTACACAGTTGTCGCTTCTTATGGAGAGAGATGATGGAGCAGTGAAGTGGAGAAACTCAGCACAGACATCTATATATTTTTGACTCGTGATGGGACTAACCGAGTTAAGGTGGTTGAACACGGAGGTTGACTAAGCTGGGTCGACGAGTCCACCTTGTACTTCCACAGAAGAAGCGTAGAAGATAACTGGATAAGTGTTTATAAGGCGACTTTACCGAATCATGGACCGATCTCGATTGAGTCAGTGATCGTCGAGCGAGTTACACCATCTGATCTTCACGCGTTCCAAGTAACAAGAAGTTTATAGCAGTAGCCACGAGAAGATGAAAAGCAAGATAGTTGCCAAACAAAATAAGGCCGGGTCTCGGCCGGGTCTCAGCCGGGTTTACCCGGGTCGGCCAGGTTCTGGGTCAACCCACCGGGTCGACCGGGTTTCACCGGGTCAAATCCCTAGCTGGTTTTTACTTAGACTCGGCCCGGCTCCAGGCCCGGGTTGGCCGGGTTCTGGGTCGACCCGCCGGGCCGGGCCGGGTTTCAAAACTATGCTTGGTCCATTCAAAATGTCTTACCTAATCTTCTTTAAGGCAGTATTGGGCCTCCCTTTTTATTGGGATAGGTCCATTCAAAATAGCTGGGCCCTTATTTAGTTAGATAGCCCCATCGTATTCCAAATGGGCTTGTGAAACATGAGGACGGCAATGGCTGGCCCAGGTCATCAATTCTCAACCCTCCTTCTCCACTCCGTTGATTACACATTTGCTGCCTCTATTCCCGTTGGTGATTTTTTATTCTTGTTTTTTTTTTAATAATTAATAGTTATATCAGTTATTTGGAAGAAAAATTGAGAAAACAAAATGAGCTTGGTGTTTTTTTAGGAACGGGTCTTATTCAAACAGTGAAGCAACCATTTTACACTCAATAGTGCACTTGCTTTCAAGGTAAAATAAACAATGCCTTCCATGATGATGTTTGGAGCTGCATGTCGAGATCTCCAAGGTGGATGGATGTATCTTAGCGATGAAAATATGATGAACTCCTGTGGATATTTTTATTCTTCTTCTTCTTTTCTCTTCTTTTTTTTTCTGGTAAAATATAAAGATGTTTTTTAATTTGTATTTTATATTCAATTTAGTTATTATTTTGTTTGATTTATGTTTGATTTCTTTTTATCTTTTTAATTTAATTTTTTTCTTTAATTTAGTCCCTCATCATTTGGTTTTGTTATTTTTATATCAATTTTAACCCTTATTCTTTGTTTTTATTTATTTTTATCTTCAATTTGATCTTCATTCTTTTTATTGCTATTTGATTTCTTAACTATCTTTTTTTAACATATATATTTTTCTTCAATTTAGTCTCTCATCATTTGATTTCATTTTATTTTTGTACTAAATTTCATCCTTATATTTTTAATTGCTATTTATTTATTTTTTATTATTTTTTCTAATTGAATTTTGTTTTCAATCTCAGATATTAACAGGGTCGTGATTTCAGATATTAACATAGTTTGAGTTCACTCTTTTTTAAAGCTCCTTTTTTTTAAAAAAAATCGATCTCATCTTTCAACTTTTGTTTTATTGTGAGTCACCCTTCGTGCTTTTGTTTTTTCTTGCTTTTATGTCTATGCGGTTATCTCAATTCTATATTAATGGTTACGAGGTTAACGGGTTAACCTTGGTTAACTTAAAATTTTTTTTCGTTGATTTTTTTGAATTTTTTTATTCCATCTTTTAATATTGAATTGTTTGATAATTGAGTTTTATTGTTTTATTCAACTTGCTTTCAACGGGGTTGCCCTAGTATCACAACTAGATCGCATATTTGGCATGCTAACCCAGTTGGACTTTAAAGTTTTTTTTTTTTTGTTATCTATTTTTTTGTTGTTTTATGTTATTGTCATTGTATTTTTTTTATTCATGTCATTGAAATAATACGATTATATTAAACGGAGTGAAGTAAATGACTTAGGTATCATTGTTTTTTTAAAAAAACATTTACGTCATCTTAACATTTTATTTTTTTTGAAAATGAAATAAAATTTAGATCAATTTATGATATAACACGAGCTACTATGTAATAAACAACTATGGCATGTCATTATAAAATAATGATGATTCTGTTATTTTTTGTGCATTATTACTTGGTATTCACCGATGAGACCCGGCATCTGTCCCCGGCATGTTAATTCGTTAGCACGTTCAAGACTTCAAGCTTTTCCGAGGACCATACAAATTTGTGCCACAGCCTCCCCGTAATTAATATGGTGCTAGGATTCAATCTTCAACCAAACTTTTCATATATACTTGGTCAAACCAATATTTACATCCTATATATCAATCATACCAACACATGCAATTCAATAGCAGATACTACATAACTGTTTATTTTAAAAAAAATTCAAAGTTTTTTTATTTGTGTTCTCTAATTATTTTGATATACTAGTATTAAAAATAATTTTTAAAAATAAAAATATATTTTTTTAATGTATTTCCAGGTAAAAAACACTTTAAAAAACAACTACTATCACATTCTCAGACACTTTTTAAAAACAAAAACATTTATTTTTAGGGTTCAATTCAACACCAATAACCATGACTTTGATGCTTGCGCGCGGTCAAAGTTCTACCTTCCATGTTTTCATGATATTTATTTATTTCAATTGCTAATATTTCTTTTTGGCTGAAGTTTAATCAAAGCTCATACATTGCCGGGAAATAAATCAATTATAACGATCCTCTCTATTATGCATTGAAATCTAATCAATGGCGCCCAATGAATGAAACACAAACAAGTCATTGACAGCAATGGATTGCTCCCTTCGCATTAGTTTCTTGTCAAAATCACCCGATTACATGCTATGAATTGTAACAACCCTCGAAGTTTAGTCTCACTCGACCTTGGAAAAATGGTAAACAAACAAATAAATGTGACACCATTTACTTTTATTCAACAATAATTAAATGCAAGTCTTGCCCTGTTGAAAAGCCAGAGTTGACTAATGTTAGAATTAGAGTTTCGTAATCAAAAGGAACTCGTGAGCTTAATTCCATGCCTCTTGTCATGTCAATACCAATACCACTTGGTTTTTAATTTGAATTTGATTGCTTAAGGGGGAGTAATTTTTATTATTATTATTAACAAGAATATTTGAGCAATTTATGTGTATTTTAACTAATCTTATAGATTCTAAAGTTAATGATTATATAAATTTTCAGTAGTCATTATATTAGCAATCTCACATGCCTCAAATCTGATATCATAAAAATATAAATTTTTTAATCTCAAGTTTTTATCACTGAGTTATCTACTAAATAATTATTACAAGAATATTTCATTTGTGTTGGAGATTTTAACATAATTAAAAGAAAATAAAAGGTATCCTAATTCTATCGGTAATTCTGATAAAGACGTCCCAGCTATTAAACTAAATCCCATTTGCAAAGAAATAACAGGATAATATTTTAAAAATGGAAGAAAGTGAAGAAAACAAAAAGGTGACGATTGAGGTTGAGCCTTGAAGTTGTGTGCAGTACTCCTTTGTGATTGGATTTCAACATGATCAAATTGAGAAACAGCAACCATCTCCTTTCTCTCATTTGCAAAAGCATAGGGAATTCTTGATCCTTTAAATCCATACAATTCCGTTTGATGCTGTGAATGTTTTTTTAGATTGATTTGATGTATTAATGTTAAAAATAAATTTTTTAAAATAAAAAAATATTATTTTAATATATTTTTAAATAAAAATTCTATAAAAAAACAACTCTTAATATCTAAAACGTCTTTTTTTATCTGATGAGCCAAATGGCCCAAGACTAGAACTTCCCATTGCCAAACTCTGCCACCATTGACAATTGCAAAGCATTCTTATTTCTCACTCACATCCAACTTTATTCAGTTATATTGACAATTGCAAGAAACAATTGCTCGTGGCAAACATAGAGCATTAATTAGAGCACTAACTAACCCACTGACCCATTAACGTAACGTGGGCAGATCGTCGGTGAGATTCACTCTATATGGACAAGAAAAATTAATGCTGTAGCTCAGCAAGAGCAAAAATAAAATAAAATTACTGGCACACTAGGGCATGGGTCGATAGTAAATCACAGTATCCTAAAACTGTAGAACAGATAATATAAATGTTTACATGATGGAGCGTGCGTTAGACTTCTTCCTAGTTACTAATAAATTGCTAAAATTCTTAAGAGCTACTGTTTCGTATAGATTATCGATGGACTACTCATCAGGTTTCTCCTGTAACAAGCATTGGCAGGCATCTCATTCAAATATATATATACAATAATCCGCATCAAAAATAAATAACAGCAAACAAAATATGTAAGCTTTTCATTGATCGCTACATAAAACAAAGCATTCTGCAGTCAAGCCAGACCCGAAACGGTTCCCAGCCTTAAAAGGCTTTAACTCCTTGGATAAAACACAGAATCGGTAGGCACGCACATGAAAGAAACCACCAAAACCAAAATCTAAAATTTACCTATACAGAAATATAGAGAGCATTTATTGGAGAGGAAAAGCTAAGGAGAATCAAGAAATGACACGTTTTCCAGGACGATCGGCAACTTGAAGAGTCTTGTCGATAAGCTTTCTTGCTTTTCTGCTACGGATCTCAACCCTAACGCTTGCGCTCTTGTCCATCTTGATGTATGGTTTCTTGGACTTCTTCAGGGCTCTAACTTTTGATTTGATTGACTGCACCAGATTTTCTAGTTGGATTGCCATCTGGGTTCTCTCTCAGGAACAAAAACCTCACTGGGATTTTTAAAGAAAAATGAAAGAGAGAATTTGGGTTCTCTTCTTCTATAACTCTTGTGTCTTTGACATCTGCTGCTTTCGCTTGGTTAAGCTTTTTCTTTGTTTTTAATGTAGTTTATGTATGTGTCGTGTTCAACTTTGGTGTCGCTTCGTGTTTATATTGACATGTTGGTCAAATATGGGGCGTGGTTTTGAAGATTATTACGGGTTTGCCATTTGCTGTTTCTTCCTAACTTTTGGAATGGGGATGTGTTTGCTAACGTTGGGGAGAATGATTTTTTAAAATATTATTTAATTAAAAATATATTAAAACAATATAAGAAGAAAATTGGATTATTCGTGCAATTCATCGAATGAATTTGAGTTAATTAACATTATTTTTTTTAAGTTTCCATGGTGTTAATCTAGTTTTGAATTGGGTTTGATAATATGTTAGTTAAATCATAAAAATAATTGTTTTAATAAATAGGTATAGTCGGATTAATATCTTTTTCAATTCAATTTAAAATCTAAGTTAGGTCAAACTTTGAATTATAATTTTTTTTTCAAACAACCCATAAAAGTAGACTAGATTTAACAACAGTGCATGACTTCGTTGCTATCAAAATATGAAAACATATATGGTGAATGATGAACGGTGAGCTCCAAGAGCAAGAAGAAGACTTGTCAACTATGAAAAACATAATGGATGCGTCATCTATACAAAAAGTTTAGCACGCTTCGTTTGTTTTTATAGGATTGTTTTGTTTTGATAAACATGTGAAAATCCTCTAAAATATCTACTAGCATGGAGACAAAAAAAATGTTGGTTTGGTCGATGGATATGTACGTTGATATTATTGTCATGCCAAGCATGTGCAAAATCTTGATTCCAAATTGCTTGATTATTTATAGTTTTAAAATCCGATTAGATGAATCATTTTATATAGTGATCGAGTTATGGGTCAAATGAATTAACTCGGATCAACTTAAAAAATAAAGTTTAAAAGTCAGTTTTTTTTTTTCTCTTGCTAAAATTAATTAATGAAATAAAAGCCAAGGCATCCCATTCGTTTTTAAGGCAACACAATAGTTTTCTACAATAAAGTTCTAAAATTAGAAAATAAAATCCAAGACATGACTTATATTGCTAGTGGTGGTTACTAACCACTGGTTACTAACCCCGGTTATCTTAGCATCCTGAAAACAAGATTAATACGTTTCTTTGTGGTCCATAATTACCGCTTGGGTTTTCCCTGCCCCATTCATCCTTTTTTTTTTCTGAAAAAATGGGTTGTATCTTGTTTATTGCCTGCACAAAATTGTTACATTTACTTTATTCTATGTCGTGATGTCCCATTGTTAGACTTGTGGCTTCTTCCCATATCGAGATTGCTTCATCTTCACCATTTGTTTGTGGTCTAAGAGATCACAATCGGCACGAACGATGTAATAGAGAGAGCAAGAGAAAGAAGGAGAGTCATGAGGAGCTGGAGGGAGGATTATCTACTCTGCTCGCAGATCTGAACCGATATGGGTTGCCTTAAAGTCTTTTGCTCATATGCTCTTCTTTGCGAATCACAACTGATAGTGATATAGCTTTGAACTTTGAAGAATGAAGAGATGGGTTTTATGCAAAGGATTTCTTTAATGGTTTTTTTTTTTATTTTCTCTTTTTTGTTGTTCAATGGTTAATCGGTACTTCTACAAAGCTACAGTGAAAAAGCATGAAAAATAAGTCGGGTCTCGGTTGGGTTTATGCGGCTCGGCTGGGTTCCAGGTCAATCTGCAGGGCCGGTCTGGATTTTAAAACTATGATTTTATCATTTAGAAAATTTAGCAATGTTATTGTTGAAAGTATTTTTTGCTTAAAAATATATTAAAATAATATTTTTTAATTTTTTTTAATATGAATATATTAAAATGATTTAAAAACATAAAAAAAATAATTTTAAACAAAAATAATTAAAACTAAGAAGAAACACGATTTAGACGTTTCCAAACGGTGTCCTAAATTAGCCGGTAATCAACGTGCACTGTATTTTATCTTCTGATATACATGCCCAACGGTGCTCTTGGATGATGGGTGAAGGTCAACTTGTCTTTCAATGGTATGGAAGAGAGACGTTATTTTCAAGCTATGGATTCACATTTGAACTTCATCACTCTATACTTTTCTAATATGTGACCAAGTAGAATACCCAGATACATGCAGATTTTAATAAAACTTTAATTACAAGTAAAAATTTATAATATACTATGAAAAGTTTTGATGGAAAATTAAGTCCAATATATACTCGTACCCTACCATGCATGACCATGAGTTTACTGTTTAAGGCATTAAGCACTAACTCAACAAGATGCATGGAGGAACAAACCTATGAATATTTCCCCTGAAAGATTCCAAATTCCAACCTCTTTTTTCTAATTAAATCGATAAATGATGAAACTAAAATGCAGAAAAGGAGTCCATGATGAACAATCATCCACTGGTGTTCTCCACAGAACTTCCTCGCACAGTTAAATGATCTGCAATTATTTATTGTGTATATTGAGTTCAGTTTAACCAAGTCAGATAAATAAATGTGAGAGTATTCAGGTGTTTGCCGGTCATCTAGCCACAAACGATTCAAGTGCCGTTATGTAGGATACAATGAGAAAAGAATTGTCATTAAAAAAAAAAAAAAACCTAAAAAATACCTCTCAATTCTGGAGGTAGTATCAAATTCGCCCAATTTTTTTATCAAACAATTTTGATTTCTTAACTAAGACTTTCTATGGGATTTCTCAAAATAAAATGTAAGTTTTCATATAAAATAATGTCTTTTCTTACCAAAAAAAAGGGTACAATATTAAGATGATGTTACAAGATTCAATATGTTCAAAAATGAGGTTTTTTAGTATTTGGACAATGGATAATCACACGTTCACATTAATATTCTCTTATTTAAAGTTTATAAGGTTGATGATTAGTGGGATTTATAAATCATCCGATCATAAAGTTAATTATTTTTAATAAAATATTGTAATAAATGAGATAATAAGCTTTAAATTTAAAAAACAAGAGTGTTTATTCTTGTTTATGTATGATAATGCTCCGAGAAAATATAAAAATATAAACATTTTACCTAAGTGGTTTAGAGACTATATATAGCCTTTGAATATTGTCATATTGCTTGAATGGAGAGGTTGTAATATCATTTTTTTCTAATAGCATTAATGACAGATAAATATTTCTTACACAATATTAATATTGATGAAAATATGGTAGACCGTTAGAAGACTTTTATACACCTAGGGATGTAAGGGAGTGATTGTTCTTGGCTTTTAACATTTTATGTTGAGAGTTATAAGAATAAACAAACAAAGCATCATGACCTAACATGGAGCCTATAATAATTATCAATTCCATATGCATTTGGACTTAGAATGATCCTAAACTTAAAGGTGATGGGTTTGGCATCTGAACCCAAAGATGTTGGATCTTGCATTTCATCAAACTCACATGTACTTTGGCTCAACACATATCTGAGTCTAAGAATGTTGGGCTTGAAAGCAAGTCAGACCCATATAATCTGGACTTGGCATTCTATCAAGCCTAGGTATGTTAGATTTTTACCCTGTCTGTGGCCATTTTAAACATAGACTTAAGCAAAAATAACATATATAAAATATGTTAATCCGTCAATAGCATCCCAAGTCTTTATGTATTGAATACGTAAAGATTTGAAAGATTATTAATTTTAATAAGAGATATTTTACATTTCCCGTGAGATTTGATTGTCCTAAGAATTGTTAAGATTCTTGTGGTTAGGTGACTCATTTTTATTGAAAGAGAAGGTCAAATGGCTTATTTTCATTAAAAAAGGTGTCCATTGAGAAACAAAACATCAGCATGCATCTAATACAATAATGGAGTAGATTTCTAGAGATCTTAGGTGATATAAAAAGTTATTTATCCAACAATGAGGATGAAAAATTATGTTCTTTATAATATTAGTCCCTTTTGCTTTTATTTTTTTTAATTTTACTTTCACTTTTGGGAGATAAAATTGAGAACTTTGAAAGAGATAAAATTGAGATTAATTATATAGTTGCTATAATATTTATGAGGTTAGTCTAGAAAAAAGAAAAGAAATACATGTAATTCAGTCATTTCACTTTAAAGGTTTTACACCCCTCGAATACAGGGATAAAATTACAAACTACCCAAGCAAGGCCCGCAACCAGAAGTGATTGCAACGAGGCATGGAGGGATGTTTTTATAGTTTTGAAATCTGATCCAGTTCGGTGAGTTCACCCAGGATCCGGCTAACCCAGGACTAGAATCGGACCGGGTTGAAAAAAAATAGGGGAAGAAAAAACTCGATATGACCGGGTGGGTTGATCCGGCAAACCGGTTGACCCAGCAAAACTCTGTCAAAAACCGGGTTACAACTCGTTGACTTTTTTTTTTACTAAAATGACGTCGTTTTGATTTTTTTAAAAAAATAACCTAGGCGACCTGGTGACCCGATCGAAACCCGGAACCCGGACCTCGAACCCGATGTGACCCGGTTGACCTAGCGGGTTGATCCGGCAACCCGGTTGACCCAGCAAAACCCGGTTGCAACCCGTTGACTTTTGTTTTTTTTTTTACTAAAATGATGTCGTTTTGATTTTTTTTAAAAAAATTGACCTAGGCAACCCGGTGACCCGGTCGAAACCTGAAACTCGGGCCTTGAACCAGGATGGGTCTAAAAACCATAAATGTATGAACGACAAGGGCAGGTAATTGATTTTTAATAAAATACGGCAGGTAGTGCTGAATTTTGGGATTAAAATTTAAAAATAAATGCTATGCATAATCTCATGATTAGGCACGTAATTGGATTATTCATCTAAATAACCAATGAAAACGAAGACATAAAATAAATAAAGCAACCAGGAGGATTGGGTGCATACACTTGTTTATAAGTGTTAAAATGTTTTTTTAAAGTTGAAAGCGAATAATAAATCTGTAATTTAAAAATTAAAAATATTTTTTAAAATAATCTCATTTAAAAAAAAATGATTTGGGAATGGACAAGTAATTAGTCATGGTGTGATTTCATAGCGTATTGATTATTATAAGCTTGGTATTAAAAGGGGATTTAAATACACTTGTATTTTATTTTATTTTTTGTCACTTTTTAGTCATATTTGTTTAATTTAAGCCATCAATTTCAAAATAAACAGGGTGATTTAACATATGTAGCAAGTAATTGTTTTCTTATTGAATTTAAGATCAATTATGAGAAGATGAACATTGTTCATAATCCATCATAGCGCGAAGGAGTTTAAATCCATACAGCTAAATATTGTTCATGGTGAGATAGAACCTGGAGGACATAATAAATTACATGGCATTTTGCATACTTACTGGGAAATTTCATGCCCGACTTAAGTTCATAATTACCAGTCAAGAATTTGATTTCTGGTCTCACATTCATTCAATACCTCGCAACTCGCAGGTTGGTCATGCGTACGACTGGTAGATAATTCGTTCAATAATCAATATTGACAACTTAATGATCAAGAGAGGGAAAGGAAGTATCAGCCCACACGGCATTTTTTTCTTCAAGGCAAAGGCTTTCTTAATTGCTTGTCCATTTTCCCAGTAGACAGACAATGACAATCACGTTCAGAAACCACAAGAATTTAGCAGCATAAGAGAATGCCAGGACAAATCTCAAATTTGACCCTTGACTTTGAGTTTATATATATATATATATATATATATATATATATATATATATATATATATATATATATAATAGCGTGGCTGATAAAAATAAGGTGCTGTGTTTATTATGCATGCATATTGACAAATCGTAGTTTCTCACTGCATCATTTCAAAGTATGAACATGTTCTTATAAAAGAAAGATGTGTTTTGACCTTTAGATTAGCATTTTAAAATAAAAAATAGAGTATAGACAGACATCACCGTCAAAAAAGGGGGATTTTTCAGCACAACAATGGTTGAAACGCAAATTCTTGTACAAGACGTGATTTTAGAATCCATTCCCATTCACATGAGTTTTCAAGCACTGCCAAACTTTACTTCCGGACTGCTTAGTCTTGATTTGTCCTGAAGCACATTTAGGCCTGCTTATTTTCATTCATTTCCCTTCGTCTTCTTCCCCGATCACAGTTGTCTTGTTCTACGACCAAACAAGAAAAATAAAAAGTTGACTGCCCCTAGAGCCAGAACTCTTAGCAACATTCCTGCCTCCTACCAGACTAGTTTGTAAACCAAGACAGGAAAAAGTTTGCCTTGTTGATTGAATATAACTGTTGTTTGACTGAAATGCATTTAAGAATATCTCGTATGATCACCTAACTGTCGTCTCTTTTCTTTTTTCATTCAATCAAAGCTGTCGTCTAGTCATTTATTCAGAAGAAGCACACTTGCAAGGGATACAAATCCACGCAAGATTCAGGTGCTTATATGCCTAAATGAGCCATAAATAGAGGTAAAAGAGGTCATCCTGAGTAATTCATCTGCTCACTAGATACTAGACAACAGACTCGACGATAGAATCCAGCCAAACGTGTGGTGGATCGGGCATGAACTAATAAGTCCCTCCAAATGAGAAACTAGAGCAAGAAAGGAAAACAAGGAACGAGCATATTTATGCTAGTTTGAGAGGAGAAATCCAATTTTAAGATAGCTTTCAAAATCAAATGAATTGTAGTTAGACCACTAACAACTTGATCACCAAAGCGTTCTACATGATGTGGAATAGCACGCCTCTCGAAGTGAGGAACCAGCCTAAACTTCAAACCCCATAGAGAGAGTTCAAGGAGTTCGCAAAGTCATACAAGAAAGTGTTAGCAACCTCTTCCTGTTTTTTGGTACCAGGATTAGAGGGATTTGAACCTGGATATTTCCAACTCCCAGGGCTTTAGCTTGAGTACTTTACCATTGGACGAATCTTTGACCAGAGTTTAAGCAATTTTGACAAGCAGTATCAGGAATCAAGATAGGGAAAAAAAGCCCCTATATCCCACGATGAGGGTAGGCATGTGCAAACCCTCTTCAAGTACGTAAAAAATGCTCTCAAAAAGAGCAGAATCACAAGTCACAAGACTCACAACGCCCCATGGCATAATTTTTCTTAAGAAAAATAAACTAAGGATTAGCTTTAATAGCAGACTTTGGAGAGCATGTGCAACATATAAATGCTTTATCCTGTAAATCATAGCAGCAGCCGACCGTAGTGGTCGGACATAGAATAAAGCACCGCCAGACTTGGGGGATCTCAATGTCAATATGCCCACTCAATTTTTTTCCCACCAGTTTTAGTAAGAGAGCATATTAAATAAATGTTGATGCGTAGAAAAGCAAAGACCTCTTCTAGTACAGCTGCCACAACCTCCCACCCCACCCCACCAAGCTCCGAGCATCATGCTATTGATCTTTTTCTTAAATGTTCGCTGCTAAAGCAAATTCAAATTCAAACACAATATCCAAGTTATTAAAAATATCAGCTCAGCAGATTTTCAGGATATTCAAGCATAACAAGAGAAACAATTCAATTAGAACTTCAGGAAATAAAGAAATATCAATGAAATCAGAGAGGTCAGCTAAATATTAGAAGTATCGACGATAAACAAGGACAAAAGATATGTTTTCTGCGATCTATAATACATTGACTTGACATGTATCACATGCAATAAAAGTTTCAGCGAATAGAAAAGCCCTCTACTGATAAAGGAGCATGTTTAAACAAAATTGTTTAAGCCTATATTAAAAATATATTGACCTGGATGACACCGGAAAACTGAACAATTCATCAACCCTAGTCAAAAAAATTTCATCATTGGCCTGCATGAGGCGAAAAAATACACTTGTTATAGTTTTAAAATGCAAACAACACAAAGCATGCTGATTGCAAAATATACCAGTCAACTTAAAAGTAAACCTAGTTTTACTAAGATTTGAGATAATTACATGGCATGCCCCCCTAAGGCAGGTGTAATTCTTATGAAGTCCGACTTTAAATTGGATCGAGGAGATCACTTTCTACTTTGAATCAGATTTGCTAAAGACTCATCCAGTCTGACATATTGTAGATTGGCAAGGTGTAAGATAAAAGTTGTGAAAAGCTTACTTGCAAATGTGACGAAGAAATCAATACTACTGGGAGTCAGACCATAGCATTAGAGTAGCCAAAAGTGCCATTGTTGCAGTTTCAACACGGAGGCGATGGGGTCCAAGACCAACAGCTGATGCGCCAGCTTTCATCATCATGTTCACTTCTTTCTCCGTGAAGTCTAAAGCATGCACCAACAAAAATCCACACTGACTTTATTTTCCAAAGGAAAACAGGCATTTGGAGCTAGAATCTCGGCATTTTAGTTAAGCATACAGTTTCATCCAAATACCATCATAGTGTAGGCAACTATATTTCACAACAAGAATTTTTTGGCTAGAAGAAATCAAGATTAAAAGATTCCTATTCTTTATGCAACTTGATCCACAAATATGGATGTGGCAGGTATGATCCAGGAACAAGAACTTCAGCATGTTTTCTGATAGGGAATCAACAAAAGAGGGAATTCGACTTGGGGAAGCGAAAGCTAAATTGGGAACAACAAAATCAGTTTGAGATTTCAAGGAGGACAAAGAAAGAACCATTGAAGTACACATATCCCATGACAGATCATAAATCAGGTGACAGTACAGTGAAATCTGAACGACATAGAAGCCACAGCGTGAGAAGAAGAAGAAAAAAGAAGAAGAAGAAGGGGGAGAAAGTGAGTGGGGAAACAGTGCATGGCAACCATCACACCATAACAGAATAAATATGCCACAAGATATGAGCACCAGTAGCATCAATATTTTCAAAAACCATAAGCACTTCCTAACAAAATAAAAGCAATTTAAACCAACTGATAACATAATTATATATATATATATAAAAAAAAAACATTGAAAAGCAGCTGAAAAAGAAAATTAACAGAGACTAACATACCAAGTAGTTTTTGCCCAGATATGCAGCAAAAGAAAATTGTGATGAATAGGAACTAACATAGGATGTGTACTAACCCCCTTCTGGTCCCACTATCATCAATCCACTAGATTCTTTTCTTGAGGAAGTCAATACACTAACAACAGGAGTAGCTCCTGCTGTTGCCAGAAAAGATAGCTTCGACTGGGCAAGCTATATAACACGAAAAACAAAGTTAAGCTCAACATAGTAGTGATAGATGAAAAGGGAAACATTCACATATTTTCAAACACTCCTTTGCACATTGTTGGCAACAGCATCAATTACACAGTCCCAGATGGTTTCGAAAAACAAAACAAATGCTGGTGCATCTGTTGCATGGTAAGTACAAGAGATGGCCAATTCGAACGTGTAACAAATATGTTCTTGATTGTTGTGGAGGCTTTGATTTATAGTTGGTTTAGTCTATTTACTCCTTATGTTTTACTATATCCTGGGCTATCATGGGTCATATGCCAGGTCGTGTTATGTTATCGGCCGTCTTGGCAAATGTCATTGAGATTTTGTTAAAAAGGAAGAAACACATAATCAAATTAATTGAATAGGTGGCAAGGAACGAGCTGGACAGTTCCCTTTCTCTCTAATTATAACACTAGTAAATCCTAAACCACCAAGAAGCTCCACAAACACTTGTAAATCTCTCCAACTTGAACCAAGATGCTGCTCGATTTTTTTAGTGTAAGGAGGGAAGAACTCACCAGGGGCAAAAGGCCAACAATTTTAGTTGGAGGATTTAGAATCATTTCATGCAACCGCTGACCTGGTACAGAGGTAAGGTTAAAAGAAAATTAATAAATATCTTTTGATCAGAGAGCCAAAATTAAACTGATAAGAACCTCCACAACTCAATGACAATTTAACAGGACAATATCAGAAAAATATTGCAGGAGCAATTATTTACTCTGTTTAGTTGCTGCCAAAATGACACGTCGAAACCTGTCCACTCGATTTTCTGAGATTGATGGAGAACGTTCAGTCAGTAGAGGGGTCACACTATGAGCTCCAAGTTCCTAAGGAAGGGAAAATCAGAGGACTCAACAGTTACAAAAGTAAGGGGATTAAAATGGTAATAGCTCAAGCAGAAAAGTTTTTTGTTTGTACATTTAAGTCATACCGTGCATTTCTCAAGAAGCCAGTCAGCTCGATCACCCTTTAGAGTACCTAAGGGAGAAGAAGTTTGAAAATGCGATGACTGGGATGAGTTTAAAAGATTGTGAATAATTTTTTATGCACATATCTACCAAACTCACCAAATGCTGCAAATACATTCCACTTTGTGCTCAGAGGAGGGACTAATTTTGGATCTTCCAGTGCAACAAAATCAAGTCCAGTACGGTCAATTCTCTCTATGCACCCTTCTATTAAACCTCCTTTCCCATTGAAGAGCTCTACCCTTGCATTCAATTGTTCAGAGAATCACCATTCTTTTCAGAACCAGAAAACCATAAATGTTTGAGATTAAAACAAGAATGGTAATGTTCCACTTTAAATTATTTGCCAGAGCAGAGTTCAAACAATTTGGATTATTTGGATCACAAATGCAATCAGATAAACAAAACTAGCAATAAAATAAAGCAAACGCATTTACAAAACAAATTTGAGAAAGCCCTGCTGCGTAAAATGATCAAGAACACAACAGCAGCAGCAATAAGTTACTTTCAATATACTGATGCGAAACCTCACTAGATGCCTGCTTACAAGAATCGTATCCATAAGCACAAATGGCGTCCAAAAAATACAAGTGGCCAGCGAGTAAAAATGATCAAAGGGGGTACCTATCATTCGTGCCCAACCTCAAAACTTTAGTCATATGCCTGAATTCATCGCCTTGTACACGAACAACGCCACCCTGTACACCATTCTCGATTAATAGGGAATAAATAATACCAAAACTATAAGCACAGCATTGAATGTAAATAAACCCTCATTTTATCTTTGCAGTAAGTGATTGAAAAGGATGATTGTAAGACAAAAGAGAGATACGGTGCCTTGGAAGCGGGGAGTTCTTCAGAGAAGAAGCGAGGGAGGCCACCACGTGACTGGTTGGAGTAATCATCTGATGATGATGAGAATGCACGGAGGTTTAAGGGTTTAAGCAATTGGCGGTTGAAGAGTTTGGTAAAACCAGGTTGTATTGGGTTTAACGCTTGCATTTGCCCAAAAAGAAAAGCAGCAGCAGTAGATAACTTTGAGAGATAAAACACTGCCACAGACAAAAGTGTTTCTGGGTTTGTTCGCAGAGTTTTTTTGCCTCTGGTCTTGGTTTTAAACATTTGGCCAGGAGGCTGCGACTAGGGGGCTGCAAGAGTAAAGTGATAAGCATCAAAACATGGCCTTTTTACAATTAGTCCAGACTTGATTTACTGATATGACTAAGGCCCTGCCTCATTCAGTCATTTTCTTTGGGCCTATTTATGGACATTTAACTGGACTAATGCCTATTTACACCCAGTTAGGCCCATTATACCAATGAAATTTCTGGCCCATACATGCAGCCCAATTTGTGTATATTAAATATATTATTTATTATTTATAACCAAGTTTAAAGCTATTATTTATATTTTAATTAGATATTGATGAAATGTCATATCATTGCAACTAAAAACATTTATATTCAGCATTATTGCAACTAAATGCGAGTACCTGAACTGGGTTTCCTCCCATCTCAACGGCAAGCTGGAAGTTTCTCCGAGCCATGGTCTTTTGGGTTCAGGGACAATATACAGAACCAATGAGGGAGAAAGAAATGAACTCTCAAACTCGTAGGTTGATCTAAACTTGCATCAACCTCGATGGGTCTGCGTCGGGATCAAGTGTGCAAGGGGGGGCCCAAACTCAAATACAGTATGAACTTGAAGGAACCCAAAAGATAAAAGAAACATAAATAAATAAATAAATAAGATAACCCAATCTGACTCAATTGCCGAGTCTATACACATGGTAGACGGTGGGAGTTATTTTTTACATGAGACATTAATGGCTAATATCACAAAACAAAGAAAAAACTAAAACAAAATGTTGCTTTTAACAATGTCAAAAGACTGTAGTTATAGATTTATGCTCATTGTGATAATGAAATTCTTGTTTTGCGCCAAAAACATTTAAAAACATTTGGCATGAATATTGAAAATAATAAAGTCTTTTTATATATTTTTTATGGTAAAATGACTAAGTTACTTTTGAGAACAAAAAAACATTGAAGGAGCTATTTAAATTTTATATTTTTAAAGACACAGTACAGTGACCAAATTAATCTTAGAATTAGAAATTCATAACTTTTGTCCGATAGCTTTTTCATCTTTTCACCCTAGGTTTTTTTTTCTTGTTATATTCTTGTAGGCTGAGGGGCAAATTGATATGTTAATGGATAATATATATTATTTTTCAAAAGATAGTAGACTCGTGCAATGCACGTGTTAGCATGTGAGTTAATTCGCACTCTTCGAGTGTCGTGAACGGTGGTGTCTGACGATCAAACATAGGCTTCTAGGAGGTGTTCTAATCGACTTGACAACGCCTCCATCCCTAGATGATGGGTGTGGCCTTCAAACCTTTAGTTTGGCATTAACAACGGTTTTTTTTTCTTCTTTTCTCTCTCCAATTCGGTTTTCACACCTGGCCCTCTAAAATTTCAAAACAACCCTTAAATTTGTTTTTCCATATTTGATCCATTGTCTTTTTATTATTTTTTTATATTAAATTATTTATAAAATTGAAATTTTATTTCAATTTCATTCTCTTTCAATTTTTGTATATGTCAGACTTGGTCCTTATTCTTTTTATTGTTATTTGTATTACTTTGACAACTTTTTTAAATTAAATATTTTTCTAATTTTATCCGTCAACATTAAATTAGCTTGGAATAACCTTCTTAGTTGAACTTAAGTATATGATCTCACTGGTTGCGAGTTTGAAAGATTAATCAATGTTTAGTAGATTCACCGAGGTAACTTGTTTTTTTTTCTTCTTTTTAAGCTCATGATTTTTCAGTTTCATCCTTCAATAATTATTTAATTAGAGATTGGGTTCCATTATTTTTTTATAGGATTTTCACTAATTTAAAAAATAACTTGAGTTATCTCGGGTCTTTTTTATTGTCCTTCTTTTTAAATTTAGTTTTTTAAAAGAATTTTTTGTTTTTTAATTAAATTAAACTAATTGATTAAATATAAGCATGAAATGCTCATTTAATGATATTTTTCCTGGTTTGCTTTTTAAGTATTTCTCTAATGACACGTGCAACCTCTTTTAATGTCGTCGTGCAGTCTTTCGCTATGACATGAAAACCATTTCAGTGAGTTTTTTCTGGTGGCGGGACGGTGTCAACGACGAAGCGAGAACGAGTCTCTAATAGGTAATTCTTTCTTTTTCTTCCTAGTATGATATTGTCAGCTCATATTTTATAGACAGTTTTTGTCAAAAAAAAATTATTTTAATTTACTGTTATATTTTTTTTTTAATCATGTTATTAACTTAACTGATTTTATTATAATTTTATCAGATTCAGTCAAGTGAATGACTTTTGTTTGAAATCTTTCTTGTTTTCTTAAAAATATTGTTCTCACTTGAACATTTTGTTTAATGTGACCTAGCTAGCGGAATAGCGTGGTAATCAATTAGTTTTTTACTATACGGGTAACATTCTGTTTCTTAATGCAGCCTGATCAGCTAGTGTTTACGAGGGATGAACTCATAATTGCATAAATGATGGTATTTTTTTTTTATTTCTTACTTTCTTGCAGAAATTATAATATCTTAACATTATTAGACAAAGTGCTTGGAAAGTTGTGTGGCAAGACCTTCTTTGTTTCCGTGGCAAAAATGCTGATTAAAAAAAAATTATTTAAAATTAAAATTTTTAAATTTTTTTAGATTTTTTTAATATGTTGATATTAAAAATAAATTTAAAAAATTATTATAATATATCTATAAATAAAAAAAAACATTTTAAAAAGCATTGGAATATTAACCATGCTCTAAGGTAATTAAGACTTTGTTTCTTAAACTAAGGATGCGCTAAATATTGTGTGGTTCTAGCTAGCTAGTTCGAAAAAAATAGTTATGTTCTACCTAACATAATCAATCAATGGACTCTACTATTTTATTCCATGTCTAGACATTAGTGGAAATATCATCAAGCTAGGGACTATTTTCTTACCAGAAAAAAAATAATTTAATTTGTTAATTGGCGGAACATAAACTATTAATGGAAGGTAGTAAAATGTATATGAAATCACCATGACAATACGTTTTATTATATGAAATCAACTCCGTTGTATGCACAGAGCAAGCGGTCTTGAGTAGCAAAATTGAACAGCATGCAAATGCAAGATATCCTCAAGAGTTCATGGCTTCTGTTTCAGTACGTGTAGATATAATCAGTTTGAGCTGTAAGTGTTCTTCTCATCAAACACTCCTCTTCTCCAACTCCTTCACAGCCCTCTTCCACCTTAACTGTCTCTGGTTCAGCATTATCCTTCAACAAATCAAGAAGAAAAAAATATTAATTAAGCAAACAAAAACTACAAGCAAGTTGGCTGAAGAAAAAAAGTTGAAGAAATATATGTTAACGTACCCCTTACAGATTGTCCATCGGAGTTACATCATGGAAGGCTGGCTCCGGCCAGGCAGCATAGGTCAATGTGAAGGAGAGGAGGAGAACGGCTATAATGCAAACGGTGCTGATCCTGTAAGCCGTTCTTCTGTTTCTCCTTAGTTTTCTTTCTTTCTAGAAATGTCAAAGGAACATAAAAGGATGTGGAGAGAAGAGATTGCATGGGGTCAATTTAGAGACATCATGGAGGGTAAATATGGAATTATACATGGAGCAAAAACAAACGATGTCAACCATGTTAACTCATTAAACTTTTAACCCGAGTTATTTTACAAGAAGCAACAAATTTGAAAAAACTTTGAAACCCGATTCTCAACTAATTAAATATTAAAGAAAGAAATTTAAAAAAAAACTAAAAATGTAAAAAGATAAAAAAAAAAAAATAGCAATTGTAAGAAAAAAAACAGTTTGAGTCTGTCTAGCTTAACTCGCCAAAATCATAGGTCAGATTATGAAATCAAAATAACCTGATAGAAAAGAAAACAAAGAAAATCATGAAATCTAATTTTTAAAAAGACCAATATTGAATTATGAGATGGAAAAAAATAAGTCCAAAAGTAAAATGATGCCAACCCTTCTTATCCTATAAAATTCGTGTCTTGAGCCATTTAATCGAAAGCACCAAACATGAAAAAACCATGTTGAAAATTTTGAATTGAAAGGCTAAATTGAAAAAAAAAATCAATTTCACAAAATAATTAAAGAATAAACCATTAAGAGAATGAGGATCAAATTTTTAAAAATCAACAAATTACAATTTTTGATTAAATGATGAAATTAAACACAATTAAAAGTTTACAAAATATGCAAGAAAAAAAGAAAAAAATCAGGATGAAATTTGAAAAAATAAAAAATAAAAAAATTAAATTGAGGGATGCAATTGAAAAAAAAAATAAAAAACTTACAAATAGAAAAAGGACAAAAATTAAAAAATCAAAAAAATAAGGATTGATACTCAAATATACCCAAACAAGGAGACTGCCCTGAAATTTTAAATGTTAGTCGTGAATTTCAAGGGAGAAAAAAAGATAACAACTCCAACAATAATTTATCTAGCAAAACCAAACACGCAATGCCTGTGAAGAAAAAAGACATTATGAGAAATCCAATGACACGAGTAAATTTTTGAATACTAGAGTACAACACATGCGTCATTGAAGCGCCTCGGCGTCCTCCCACACAACTAACATGTTTTTTTTAAAAAAAAAATTTTAATTAGTGTAAAATAATAATTTACCCATTTACCAACCTTGTTAGAACAAAAAAGAAAAAACCAATTGAAAATACGAAAAAGGTTTTAAAAATAGCTTGAACTAATTTTGAAACAAAGGTTATTTTAGTGAACCTATTGTGTTAGAAAATATGAAATCTTAAAAAAAAAACCCTACAATTTAATTATATGATTTTTTATTTTTAAGAACAATGAAGGTATATTTTACTGATCTAAAAAGAGGAAAAGACCTTTGTACCTCTAAGTAAGATGAAATGACAAGTGAATTGCATGGAAAAGATTATTTTACTCCTCAGCTTATTTTTTTGGTTGAGATGATGGAGGGCAAAAGCATCAATTCATGATACAATCCAATGAATTTTCCACACCCTATATATTTCTGGTAAATTCATGATAATTTCCTGCTGATTTGAAGGGAAAATATAATAAGAAAAAAAAGGAGTACGGATATGAGCTGGATGATTGGGTTGGAAATCATCTTTGGAAAGTAAATGAGTTCTAGAAGCATGACGTGTATGTATGTAGTAGCCTTTTCATGCATCCTAAAAAGAGTTTGGATTCTTAGGGTGTTTTCCTATATATTTTAATTACAAATCAAGAATTTTTAAGTTCTTGATAAGGAGCTCCTGCAAGCATTTATCGTGATTAAAAAAGACATGCTGTTGTATTATTGAAACCAGCCTGAGCATAATTAATTAGTTTTGATTCATTTGCCTTGCAGAAAAAATTGAAGGGCCGTCGAGTTGTCGGCGTTGATTGGTCATATGTTTGAAGAAAGCCATTTGAAACTAATGAAAATAAAGGCCATGCATGATGAGAATCTAGAAATCTAGCTTAATATATGCAATATTCACTGGTTAATTATCAATCACCAATCAATAATAAGGCATGTTTTGTTTTGGCCTAAACTTCGGTATTCATAAGTTTAGTAGATCCTGATTAACTTGATTGAACTGAATTAACCGACTAAAAAATAAATTTATTTAATGATAATGTATTCCATTTATAAAATTCAAACTCAAAATCTTATTTAAGAATAATAAACACCGAAACTACTTGAATAGTAATAACCACCGTTGGTATCCAAGGCTTATAATTACCCACCCCAAACAGGCAAGGGTGAATAGCTTTGAATTATTGGACACTTGTGCTAGGCAGAAAACACGGGAACAGCCATGAAATTAAAGGTTAGTGCATGTCAATTATTGGACCATAATCAAGGAATATAACGTCTAGCACACTAGGTTTTTGCTAGTAAGCTGTGCTTCAATAACTCGAAAGTGAAATGGCCCCAGAGTTGATTCCAGGCTCAACTAGTGGTAGACCGAAAAGGATGAATTGGTTGGACCATGAGGCCATTCTTTGTCCTTTTGATTTAGGTCCTCCTCCGTTTGTGTTACCACACCTATAAGCCTACAAATTAACCAGAAACTCTGGTCAGGTGGAGGCCATAAGTTAAGAACGATGACCAAAGAAAAAAAATCATTTAGTTATTATAAATTATCAGAAGCTGGGATTTTTCAATGAATTCCATTACAATACCACAGAGAGCTTTTCATGGCAGGCCAGGCCAATGTTTGCTAGCTTGATCAACTTCAGGGATGTTATCGTCTTCCTTTGGCGTGTTACTGCAGAAGAAACTGCTGAAAAACTCAAGATAAAATTAACTTTTAAGGAACAAAATGCTAATTATTGCCAAAAATCAAGACACTCTATGGTGTATTACTGCAGAAGAATCCTGCTATTAAACCATAAGACACCATTTCTTACTCACCCTTCATTGCTTACTGTCACCGAAACTTGCCTTTACAATCATTGAACCTATTTCATTTAGGCCCACTAGCAATGAGATTCAAAGCAGGAACAATGGTAAGTTGCAATTGCTTAAATTGGTGCCATTTCAGTTTTGATTTGTGCCTAGAATCACCTTCTAAAGATTTAATAAATCAAGGATTTTGTATATCTTCCTCCTTTTTCCCCGAGGGACTCGAGGACCATTTTCTGAGCCCCATTATCTTCCCACTGGAGCCTTTATGATGTTACGACAGGCTTGACAAAGAGGTTTCCCTTTATCATCCACCATCACTGAAAGCTACAATCAAAATATGTATGGCCTTCTGCGCCATAAAGTTTTCCGGCCTCCTGCCCCAGCAAGTAAACCATTCTTACCAGGTTTATACATTTGATACTCAAAAGGCTTAAGACATATTTACGTGTTGTCTGAGAAGTGTAAAAATGTGATAATAGTTGATTTTTAAAATATTATTTGTTTGAAAATATATTAAAATAATATATTTTTATTTTTAAAAAAATATTTTTGGTATCAATTCCTCTTAACATTCCAAAAACATATTAAAAAAATTAACTTTAAAGAAAAAGAAATCAAATTTTAACACTCAAATGACTTTTGAATAAGACAAATTTTTGCATGGCATCCATCTAAACCAATTAAAAATTTGGATGACGTGAGACATTCATTGCCCATAATCTGTCTCCCTCGTTGTCCCGGACCAACTTCACCCAGACATGCTAAAATGCCCTTGAAGGGCCCTACTCACATGATGAATTTATGAGGAACCGAAAATTTAACATCAGGGGGGCCAATTGGACTTTGTATTTAGTCCCAAAAGCAAGGACATGTAAGAGTGATGTGGGGTTTAATACATTTCTTAGAACTGATTGTTGGTCAGTGAATATTAAATTATCCAAGGAATCATTTGCATACATAAACAAATACAAAGACAGGAAGAATTTTGTCTGAATGTAGCCAAGCTGCCACCATGCATCCTGTACAACATTTAATTTTCCTCTGATTCATCCAGTGTTCTTATGGGTGTTTCTCTACATAAGACAAAACTTGAGCAGACCAAACAAAGTTTACGATATCATCCTGCAGGCATATCATATTAGAGTCCAAGCAATCTGGCCATGGATTGTGGACAGCCAAAAGTTAAAACTAGGCGATCTTTTTATTGATTGATGATACCAAAATCTTAAGACAATAGGATTTGAAGAAGATGAATGTCAAAATTCTCTCCTCGCATATTTAAATCCACACCCTTCTATCATCTTTTCTTTATATTTCGCCTTCAATGTGACAGACATGCTCTGTCAGTTCCAACTACCAGCACAACTGCATCGTCAACCTTTCTCTCTGACCATACTTGCAACATCAAAGCACTAAAGTTTGCAGGGTTCGAATGGCCTCCTCTACATCAAAACAGCTCCGGGAGTATCTCCAAGAGCAACAGAAACCTTTTGTATTAGATGTTTACCTTTCGGAACGACAGATCATGTTGAACAAGAAGCAAAAGAGACCGTGCGCTTATGATTTGAACAAGAGAAGAATTATGCAGGCTAGGAAGATCCTGAAGTTGTTGTTGCTCAAGTTTACTCGCAGTAGTCAAAACCAGTCGGTTTCAAGCTGCCAGAAAGCTCAGAAACATGAACCTGTTTTGAAAACAGTTGGAAAGCCCCAGCAGATTGGAGAAATGAAGTGGCTTCCTAAAGTGAGCAGTTCAGTTGCAGATCGTGAATATTTCAGATGCAATGTTAAAGATCCACCTTGTTATGAAAATCATGCATCTCTTCATCCAAAGACTTCTCAAGCGTTAACACATAGCAGTGTGAAACAGAAGGTACAGAAATGGATGTTATCCAGAAAAGGAGATCGAAACTTAATTTCCTTCTCATAATGTGGTCACAAAAGAATTTTACATGGTTGATGTTTCTTGCGTTAAACTGAGTTGCTGACAAAGTTTTGCAGGCTGCTGCGGACATAAATCTTCAATGGGAATGCAAGGAAGAGAATGAGCAACTCAGCCCAGTGTCAGTACAAAAGGAACTACCATCAATAAACAAGGGTACAAAGAATCAGTTATTTCATCTATGAATAACAAAGCAACTTTCTTGATTTATAATTTTTAGATTTGTAGTTTAACCCAAATTAATACCAATCTTACAATGGACAGGGTGTCACCTCCCAGCAAAACAAGAAGAAGAAGAAGATGCATCGGCTTCAAGCACCGTTTTGAGCACAAACGTGGAGGAAGACTCTTTGCTCTCAGCTTTCTTGTGCGACTTGTTAATTAAATCATTGATTGAGAAGACGAGTGTTGCTGGTTTCACAGAGTTACAGGAGATGATTGTGCCTGCTTTTTCTCAGCACCTGAAAAACAGAAGGGTCTTATGGCAAAACATGCAGCTACTTTTTGATTGTGTAAACGAAGCCATAGAAGTATACAGAAGGAAGAACAGAAAAAAGCAGTATGCTCAAGAATTAATAGGTCTGAAAGAGCTCGGAAAAATCATCTGCGACCAAATTTGCTCATGTGGAAAACAAAACGCAGGCGAACAAATAAATATTGACGTCACTAGCATAGTAGAAGATGGCTATTATTTGCAGCAGCTAAATAGGAGGATAGGGATAGAGATAGGAGATGCAATCTTGAATGAAATAATTCAGGAAGTAATAGATTTATCTTTTCAGTAAAGAATCGTTGTAATTACTTGGCGAAACAGAAACCATCACATAGCAACAGAACCTTCCGTCAAAAATTACAAGGAATCCATCGTCAGCTAGTTCAACTGGCTAAGCTTCAGGAGTTCCCATGGCAGCATAAACTTTCAATTTGTTTTCACAAACATCAATAAAAACTAATGGAAAAGTGGTACATTTTATCAAGCAATGCAGAGTGCAAAACAAAGTTGAAATTGTCTCGTATACTTTCATAAATGGGAAAAAAACCAAGTGGTTATCGATTGCATATGCATAAACTGCGAACAAGATCCATTCAGCCAGGATAAACCACAAATTATCAAGATCCATCAGCGATGAGTAAGTACAAATGATAGAAACAAAACGCGGATAATAACCACATTAATTATTAATTAACAAAAACTAAATGGTGTACGAAACTTACACCGTGGATTACAATATTGAACTGTTGTTATGAGTTTTTTTAAAAAAAAATTATTTGTTAATTTTATTTTTAAATATTAGAGTGGTTGAAAAATTAATTTTGTAATTTATTTTTTTATTTTTTTTATAAAATTAGCATGATTTGTAAGTTTATTAGGATAAACGTTGTCACAATTTACAGGTTTGATGAAATATTTTTTTTAATTAAACTTGATTTTTTTATAATTTATTTTTTTATATAATTAAAATAAATAGTTTAAGAGAAGTTTATGTTATTAAAATTTATAAAGTAAGAAAAACTAAAAGGAATGGAAAAATTATTATTCATCTACACTCATCCTATCGTAAATAAAGTGCTTTGCTTCTTTTTTTTTTTTTTTTCCCTTTGCTTCTTTTTTTAGGTTTTTTTTTAATTTGTTTTTGTAGATTTTATCTTTTAATATTGAGATAGTTGAGAATTTAGCTTTGTATTTTTTTTTCTTTTTATTTTATCTTTCTATAGAGTTAATGTGGATAATGAGTTTGTCAGGGTACGTAACCCTGCTTGCCCTAGTCTATGGGTTTGATGGGGTATCTGTTTTTTTAATTGAACTTGAATTTTTTTATCGTCTATTTTTTCTTTTATAGTTAAAAAAAATAGTTTCAGAGAAAAATCATATTATTAAACTTTATAAAATCTATGAACCTATTTGTAGGTTGACCTAATTCACGGTCTAGCAAGTTTAACTTTTTTTAATTATTTTTTTTTAAATCCATCCTTATACATTGAGTTAAGTGGGAATTCAGTTTCATAATTGGTTTCATTTTGCTTTCTATGAGATTATTGGGGTATCATAAAACATCTTGGTATTAGGTTGGTGCAATCGTCTATTTTTGTTATCATATAATTAAATAAAAAATGGTTTAAAAACAAATAAATTATATTCTTAGTGGAATCCATAATCTGGTTCATAGGTTTGACGCACTGGCCTAAGTTATCATATTCACAAGTTTGATAAGTGTACTCATCGACCGTATATTTTTTTTTTGTTCATTTAATTGTTTTTAATTTATTTTTCTTGATTTTATCATTCAATATTTGATTGATTGGAGAATAGACTACATGATTTATTTTTGTTTGCTTTCTATTGGGTTATTAGTCTCAAATAAATAATTTTTTTAAGTTAGTGTTTAATTTTGTGAGCATCTATTTTTATCATGTAATTAAATAAAAAGAAGTTATTAAACCCAATAGAATCCATAAACCAAGTAACGCGAGGACCGGGGTCGATCCAATCTTTCATTATCTCAATATTTTTTTTAAAAGGATTGTCATGCTGAAATTTTTCTAAAATTTAAAGTTATATTTTTACCGGTCATCAAAATTATATTTAAATTTATAAAATTAATCTAATTAGATTAGATTAGTTTACAATGATTTAATTAAAAATTTGAGTAAATAAAAAAACTGAGTAGAAAAGTTTTAAAATTGACCCTTTAATAACATTACCAGGAAATTTCCGTGCTGTTTAACATTCTTGTTTTTTTACATTTTTTAAAAAATTAATCCTACCGCGACCACGACAGAACGTGGCCCAATAGACTAGTAGAAACTAATCACTTTCTATTAGGGGGTGCGACCTTGGAGGTGCCAAAACCTTTGGGATCGTCACCCAGACCGCAACGTCCACAACGAAAAAAAAAAAAAATATATATATATATATATATACCCACTGTGGCACCATTAGAGCATCCACATTGTTGCTCTCTAACTAAGCTCTTCAGCTATAATAGCTAGCAAATACATGTTTTACCCGCAGCGTTTATGCTCTCCAAAGGGCTCTCTCCTTTGGCCTTGTCTACACTACTCGCTAGCACTCTCTAGTTGTGGAGCTGCAAGGAGGGAAGGAAGACGTGATTCTCGGGTTTTGGCAACTCTCGCCTAGAATGTAACTTCTCAGCTTCTGATGTTAACAAAATCCCTTGAAACACAGATTTTAAAGCACGTCCAGCAGTTGAACCAGCACAGACCAAGAACCCAAATAAATGAAACAAATGCTCACTATTACTAGCCAAATCAATCCCAAAAACCACAGGCAAAAGTGCACAAGAAACCTCAACAGATTCTTCCTTGCAAGTTATCAAGAAAGCAAAATTAGCAGGAAAAAATGGTGTGGTTGCCCCAATAGCTTGATTAAAAGACACAGGCAAGTACATTAATGAAGTATGTCAAGAACTTGGTCATTATTGGTGGTGTTTGACACGGTGGTGCCATCCATTATTCTTGGGTTGCTGATTCTCCTTGTTGCCCATGCTTGTGCCTCCACCATCCTCCTAGGCTTCAAGGGAAAAGGGGGTTTTCACCAAAAAAACTTCAATTTAGGCTTGGTTGATGGTACTGAATCTCAGACCCATCAACCAGAGCATCACTATTGAATCTTCTCTGTACCTCTATGTTGTTGCTATTTCTAGCTAATATTTACTTTATAAAGAGATCTAATATTCTTCAACAGAGAAGAGGAAGAAGAAGACGAGAGCATCGTTTTTCTTGAAGCACACTGTGAAGTGAAAATGGGGATTTATCTGGCAAGGCATAAACAAGCGGAGGAGAAACACACATAATAATAAAACACTCATGACTCTATATTTTAGAAAACATGAACGTATTAATATTTTTTAGCTAACTAGTTAAAATAGCTATTTAGCTAAAATGCAAAGAGCATGAAAAATGTTAGCTGACAAGAAAAATGTTTCTAGGTTTTCGGATCGTACTGTTCTCCCAGCACACCCAAAACTTTCCGATTGCTTCTTTGTTCAAGTTTCACATTTTATTTTTCTTCGTCTCCAATTTGAATTCACTCTCCTTTTCTTCGTTACCCAAAGCCACCCCGTTTCAGCATATTGCCGACGAAGGAATGAGTCTGAAACCAGGTTTCAGAGCTGTTACAACATTATGCAATTTCAATATCTCACCCACAAAAGGCAGAGAAGCACCAGTTGACCCTGATTGAACTAATCTAACAAAAGCCCGAAACACTAATCTAACATGTCTACCCTGATTGAATTGACTGCAATGAACACGTACCACTTTGGCGGTTTAACTCTAGTTCATAATTTAATTTTGAGCTCTATGGTACATTTCAGATATTTCATATTCTTGATTTTTATTTTGCATAGTCATAACAGTGTGTCCATGCAATGTGACTTCTCTCAGAATATTATCCAAAACAAAAACATGGATCTATGGCCTGATTAAACCACAAACCAATGCACATAAAGATTACAGAAAGATGGTAGGAATACGGCTTAAAACTCTATTCTATCACGGTAAAGCTTTAGAAAACAGTTCATCTTTGTAATACAGATAAAACATTGAAGAGATTTTGAAAGGGATAAATTGTTAACTACCGAGTTTCCCTATCCTCACCAAATTCCCCATCTTCAAGATCCTCAAGATCACCAGTTCTACGAGAACTATTTCGGTGGTCTCTCTTGTGTCTCTTGTGCCTGCTTTCACTATCTGACTCAGGAGTGGAAGCATGCTGTGCCAATTATTGGGAGAAGAATGGAGGAAATGTTCCATTAGAGCTTTAAGTGAATGGATTAGCCAACAAATTACAAGTGAAGCCAAGCATTTATCGCATGATAGGGGGGGGGATGCATACCCTTCTTGATTTTTTGAGGTCACTGCTGCTATGTCTGTGTGAACTCTTGGACCTATCCTTCTCACTTTCATCCAGATCATCCACAGCATTTTGATGCCTCTTCCTCTGTTTCCTGCTATTGTCACTCCCAGATCTTTTCTTATCACTACAAACTTGATTTTCTATTGTATCATCAATTTCAACATCTTCTTCTTCCTTTCTTGTTTCTCTATCATGTCCCCTCTCCTTTTCCCTTCTATGTTTTGCTTTCCTCCTTTCTCTCTCCTCCCTCTCTTTTTCCTTTTTTGCCTGCAGAATATTGAAACCAAAAATTTACTTGAATATCCAAGTTTATTTATTTTACATATCCACAAGTTCAGGGAGGAAGTGACAAGAGTTCACATATGTAGCAGTCATGGTTCAAATATCAGTTCTTACATACAAGAACCCTGGTTTTGTTTAAGGCAAACAGCAGTGTACTAAATCCATTATTTACTTGAACCCCTGCCTGAAATCATCCACGAAGTAAAACCATTAATGGTCCAGTAAAGCCTTCACAATCTATCTTCAACTGTTTTACCATATTGAGGACATATCATATCCAAATTCTAAATTTCCAAACCAATTTCAACTACTTCGACTTCAATTCTCTAGGCAACTCTTTGAAACTGAAACATATAAAACTTCTTGATTGTGCAGTCACTAACCTTCTATATGATCAAACTATAGCAGCCAACTCTCTAACCCTAATACCACAAGGAACAAAGCTTGCCATAGAGTTCAGAACCTAGTTTGCTCTTTCACCAAAACTAACAGTGTCAGCAGAGCAAAACACAAACAAGTGTGCAAAAACATTATCTAATCACAGTGATCATAATCTGACATATAATTCTAGAGAAACATCAGTATCATAATTCTATGTTCACAAATTGCAAAATGTTCATACCATCTACAAGCTAAGTCATAAGATCACAGTAGTACTCTGCACAGACTTCTATTTTATATATTTCCATAAAAAAATATCAAAAGGAAAAATAAACACATTTCAAGTTTTGAACATTGCTTAGAGGCACTTGAAATTGTTTCATACCTTTTCCTCCTTTCGTTTCCACTCATTCTCTTTCTCCTGATCTTTCAGTTGAGATACATATTCCTCAAATATCTCTCTACAGAAGCCTTCTTCACCAATGGAACTAAAAGACAGCATCAAGCAAAATGATATTATGAATAAAGCAAAGCTCAGATAAATGGACAGTTCTCAATGTCGATGTGCCACATGTTTACAAATAAGACATACAGGACCAAAGATAAGATATAGCATGGAAATTAATGATTGTGACTTATAAAACACAATAAAGTTGAAGTGAATCCATAAATTAAAAATACAAAATGTATATCCTAGCAAATCCCAAAAGAAAAATTATGTTTCAGGAGGGGGGGTGGATTTCTTGACATGTTTGTAAGCAATTAAAACCATTACAGATGTATATATCATAGACTCTACTTATTATCAATTTGACAAGTAATACCTGTATTCTCGGCTACCATCAAAGATTTCCTTGCAGCTCTCCCACTTAGAAGATGCAGTTATATCCTGCAACAAAGCAGAGGATCAGATGGTTGATGGGATGAAAATGCCCCTAATTAACCATCCAATACAAAGAAAGTTAATTGAGAGAGCGATACAAACCTTAATAGACTGTAGTAGAATGAGAAAATCATCCTCAAGACGTTTACGCTTCCTGGCTTCTTTCTCCTCCTTTTCCCTGGCTCTTTCCAGCAATTCATCAAATACCATCTTCAAAGAGGTAAATCAAGCATCAGATCATTGTAGCACATGATGAATGACTATAAGCATGCCTAGCTAGCCGCCCCCGCCCAAAAAAAAAAAACACAAAAAGGCAACCGAGAAAAAAAAATCCCTTAAATATATAACCAGGTACACCGTAGTGTAGTTCTCAATTTCCAGATCTAGATATCATTCACCTTCGAATTGGGGCAGTACCACATTTTGAGCAATGTCTTTGGAAATGACACTCATTGTTGGTCCAATTGATCACATTCAAACAATTGCCGAGCACAGTCTGGCGACACCAAACAAGGACAATACACAACCCAGCAAAAATTCTAATTTCTAACAATTTCTTTCTTCTTCCTTTCCTTTCCTTTTTTTCCTTTTCTTTTGCTTTCTTTCTTTCCCTTTTTTTTTTTGTCTTTTCGATCAGATGCCAGAAATTTCGATTACAAATAATAGAAGAAACTTAAAAGGAACATGTAATCCACTGAAACATGGAGAAAATGACCTTGTAAAAGACAAGCATGCCAAGTCACCTTAAGAAACAAGCATTATCTAATATGAGAACATACAGCACCTTTAGGTTCACATCTGATATATGTGGAGAGCCAACATCCTCGATAATAGCAACCTTCAAATCTTCAAGTGTCCAGGTTGATGCCAACGGAACCTGAAAGTTAAAAGTATATTAGACATCTAAGAGAACAGGATAAGTGAAAAGAAGATGACATTTCCAGGTTATACCTTTTTCAACTTTACAACATCCTTTATCCGAGTTTTGTCCTCATGATACTGTAAAAACAAACAGGATTGCAAATTTGTGAGCACCGGAACATCAAATCAAAGAAAATTGATTTTCCAACCAAAAATTGTCGAGATTTAAATCAATTTGTGACCTTCCCATAAACAGTATAGTAATTATGTAAAACAGGTAGCTAGACATTCTGGGTTTTCACTGCAGAGAAGTTGCTGCTTGTCTCTTACATCTAAACCCAAATTCCATGGGCTCAACTTCATTGAAGGAAAAATATCTCAATACTAAACTACAAAAAACTAATTGGCTATATAAACTAATAAACCACATTTGTGGAGATCAGAGTTAATTCTGAAGACAACTATAGCAGGAATAACAAAGAAAATGCTGAAACATCAAGAATAAAACAAAATAAAACAAGTTCCCACAAAATCTAAAGTTCATAACAGTATATTTTGCTCAATTCAACATGCATATTTTGCTGAAGTCAACATGCTTTCCTTGATGAAAAAGCCAATTATCATGATACCTAAAACACATGGTATAATTACCTGTTTCTGTAGCTCCTCAGCGACATCTTCAAACAAATCTTTTGGAGTTGAACCTGAGTTGTTTGAAGCAACAGCCACATATGCAGGTAAATCTTTAACCTGAATGACAAATTAAAGTAAAAATATGAAAATGCATCCCCCAACATGAAACAATGCTCTGCTTGACAAAACCAAATATACAATTCCCAATAATAAAATGGGATGCACACGCACACAAACAGAGATGCTTATCAAAACAAAACCAAGGTAGGTTAATAACCTTCAGGTGATAATCACGCCAGTTATTTTTGGCAGTAAGAGTGCCTGCAGCAACATGTTCTTCAAGTAGCTTGCGGAACTCATCACGATTTTTACGCTCTGCCTTTCTCAGTTCTTCCTATTTTCATCAATATGGGGATAAGAATATCATATAAAACAAATCCAAATACTTTGTCCTCACAAAGGCTAACAGATAATAGCACCTTATGTATCTTCCTTTGCTCCTCTTCTTCCTTCTCCAAATCATGTAAATAATCCTGAGACACCGTTGTAAAATTAGCTCCCAATACTCGTAGAAATGTTACTTCTAAATGAAGATTAGTACCTGAAAAATTTCTATGCGATCAATTTTTTCAAGACGTGAACATCTTTCATCAGCTTCTAACCGATCTTGTACTTTTCGCCACTGGGTGCTTGCCTACAGAGGGAAAATGATGGATAAGTAAGAAGTTGCATTGCCAAAGGAAACCTGAAAAACTGAAATCAGCTTTGCGAAAAGAGTGCCTTAATGAATTCGCATGATTCCAGAAACTGCCTATATTCCATAATGTTCCTCTTGCGCTGCTCCTGTGCCTTTGCTCGTTCCTAGTCAAAATCCCAATTAAAGTTTCAAATCACAAATTCATATATTGCTACCGTCAGTTACTAGACTTCAAACAGGAACAAGTATGCAGCAGAACATAAAGGCTACTGTGACCATAATAGTTATATAATAACAAACTCCAAAGTGCATATATAAGAGCATTGTCTATATGTATTGGCCACTGGGTAACAATAATACAGTGAGATATCTCCCTGGACATCAGATCATGTCCTCTAGATTCTATTGCTCTTGTTGCTCATGTAAAGCCATCTCAGATGATTCGACAGTGAATCACACAGCATCAACAATTGTACATTACTAGTATTGTACTAAATTATTAGGATGGATGTTATAAATAGAGGATAGAAAAATGAAGCTAGCAAAATATACCTTTTCTTCAAGTTCCTGCAAGTAGGTTTCAATCAGATCCTTACGGTCTCTTTCCCGTTCAACAGCTTTAAACCGCTCATCATTTTCAAACAAAGTCACTGCTTTGCTAAGCAATATTTCAAGCATTCAAGTACAAAAGAGAAATTATTAAGAAAACAACCATTCTATAAGTAGCAAGTGGCAAATGAATTAGAAAGAAAAATTTAAATGACATCAAAAAATGCAAACCTCAATCTAATTGATGCTGTCAGCTCTTTGGACTCCTGCAAAGGATTCATGTCAAAACAAAAGAAAAGCAAACTCTTATAGAAATATCACACATCTTTACAGACATAATCGAAGAAAGAAATTCAAAAAACTTACTTCTAGCATGTTCTTGAATTCTTCCCGTGCTTTTTTCTGTTTAATCCTCCTTTCCTCAGCTTCCTGTTTTTTCTTTTGACCCAAGAACTGAAACAAAAAGTTAGTATCATGGTAATAACATTTTTAATGCAAGCATGATAAAAAGCTAGACAATGGTTCCAGAAAGCATCAAAGTATTGAATTGCAATTTTTTTAGGAAGAATAAAATGTTGGGTTAAAACTTAAAGAACACCAACTGTAAGTATTTACCTCATTAAATGCTTGCTTTCTCTCTCCAAGTGTTTTTAATGCACCATATCTTTTATCATTAATTATTACTCTCATGGCCTGATATAATCAGCAGCAAAGTCAGGAACTTCCAAATGCAGGAGATAGAGAATCACGTACAATGTGTTGAATTACCTGGTCCCATGTCCATTCAGACCCAACATTTGCAGACTCCAGAAGTGCTTTAAATAAATTTTTTGCTTCCTAGAAGGGGCGAAGGATAAATTTACAGTCAAAACGTTAATACCAGAGAAGGCACAATAAGAGAAACTTGAGTCTATTAAATACATACCAGCTTATCAGCATAAAGTAAGGGCTCATGATTAACTGCTTTCTCTTCCAATGGAACATTGTTAACCTTTTCATCTATGACCACCTCCTTTTCAGCTTCCTGGAAGACATAAACCACATCAAGTTGCTAGTAAAGCAAGTCGAGTATGTTTCCAGACTGATAATCTTAATGGTGACAACTACCTCTTTGTCTAGTGCGGGAGCTTCATCTGCTGAACTAGGTTTATCTTGAACTGAAAAGTTGTTCCTAAAACAATTTAACAAATAAGTGCACCTAAGATAAGTTCTACTCTGTTTCTTATGAAATAGGTAAAGAAAACAATACATTGGTGCAGTTATGGTGTTCACCGCTGTGGCAGTGACTTCAGCACTTTTTGGAACATCAGCAACAGGAATCTCAATTGTCTGAACTTCATCTGCATTGGTCGTCATGGAAGATGACATGACAGGTAAGGTCGATGATTCAGAAGCTAACTGCAACTGTGAATTACCAGCAGCAGCAACAGGTATAACAAGAACCGGACTCGATGGTGCCCCTTGAGCTGTAGAAGCATCTGCAATTGATGGTGTCTTATCCGCGGATGGAGGAATAGAAGTAGAGGCATGAGAATTTGTAAAGACTTCTGATTGTTTTTCCATGGTAGATGTATTTTCTACTCGTGCACGGGCCAACTGGAAGCAAGTATTTAAAACAATAGTGGGATAAATATTCAAGTTTTTCTTTTAAGAAAAGATAAAATTTAAAAAGAAAAGGAAAAGAAAAGAAGTTGGTGCAGGAGAAACCTTCAATTCTTCTGGGATTTCCCATTTTGATTGCTTGGTAACTTTATTGTAGTAATATCTAGAGGATTCATGGACAGAACAGCACCCAAAACATAAAAATAGCTTAGTTGCTTACTTGCTTTACTGAAAAGAGAATCTCCATATAAAAGATTATGAATAAATAGCTTCAAGGAAAGTAGATTAAA
The DNA here is from genome assembly GCF_951802175.1 of Populus nigra. Lineage (NCBI taxonomy): Eukaryota > Viridiplantae > Streptophyta > Magnoliopsida > Malpighiales > Salicaceae > Populus > Populus nigra. The sequence continues at coordinate 20,278,417 of NC_084852.1, forward strand.
TTACACACTTTCGTCCATCAGGACTCTTAAACTCCTTCCAGTCAGTTGATGCATCTGCCCTCTATATTGGTAAAATAAATAAATCAATGAATAAAAGAAACACCATCTGATAAGTACTACTTTGAAAGATAAATAGATGAAGTACTCAAATAAGAATACTTATGAAACAGAAAGGTTAGTCCCAGAGAAAAATTAATTTTGCTTTAATCTATTCAGAAATTATTTACAGAATTCAATAATTCTTATACAGAATTCGATAACAATAAAACGCTTAAAACCCTCTCTTCCCAAAATAAAGGATGGAACAGCATGGAGGGGGATAAGTGCTTTCAGTGATACCCAAGCTTCAATCCCACTTAAAGTACCTCTCACTTTCTCATTATTCCACAAAATGCTTTGTTTTCACTAAGCTATATTCACTTCACCAACATGCTTCTTTCATGAATAATGAACACATGCAAAAACCAAAAAGGAATAAAAAAAGGAAACCAACAGTATCATACATTCCAAGAAGTCTAAGAAACCATCATAAAAAGCATCCATGTTCAAGTAATCTAATAAAAAACAATCTGTGTTTCCTTCTTTTGCAATTGGTTTCACGAAATTAGAGGAATAATGAATTCTTTCTAGAGGCACAGGATACAAAAGACATTTAAGGCCTAGCATGGGAGTTCAGGATATCGGGCAGACATTTAAGGCCATGTAAGGATGTTTTCTTATGGTCAAACATGTCAAGAAGTTTTCTTGTTAGTGCATGCTAACCAAGTAACACAACAGTTTCACTCAAATAAATCCATAACAATCGGTAAGTAACACAAATGACAGGAATTACTACCATTCAAGCTATAAAGTAGGTAGTGCAAGCAGCAAAGACCCACAGCATATCCTACCTCTCATAGAGTAGCACAGCCCGTACCTGTCAGCAGCTTTAAAGCTATGGGAGTCATAACAAGGTATTTTTTAATATAACAACAATCAAAAGGGACTTCATGTACCATTCAGCCTAATGAGAACAGATAACAAGGAAAAAAATTTATGATACCATGGAAATACTTATCACAAGAATACCTTGAAAGCACATGTGTGGGAATTGGACTAGAAATAGTGGGGAATTATGGGAGAGTATATAAGCATCTTCAAATATATCAAAAGCACATTAAACTCACAATTTTTCCAAAGGATATTTACTGAGCTACACAAAAACATCATACTCAACCATGTGATATACTGATAGCCTAAGTATCGGGCATTGCTAATTAGTACCGGAAAAGCATTCAAAAAGCAAAGTCATTTTGCAAGCATAATCCAAATGATCAAAAAGAGAAACTGGGCAAGCAAGCAGGGCGAGAGAGAGAGAGAGAGAGAGAGAGAGAGAGAGAGAGATTTACTTGAAAAAACATTTTGGACAAAAGATAAAGGAAGTACCTTTCCTTTTTCTTTCAAATGTCTAGACAAATGATTGTGTTGAGCAAAAACAAATTATAAATAAATGGTGAAGATGGAAGAAGAAAAGAAACAGGAGAAGCGGCAGCAAAGTTTCCTCCAATTACTAAAAAGATTAGGCTGTGTGATGGTCAGAATGTTCAAAACACTATTAGCGATTGTCAATTCATGGGACCATATCTTTTTGGACCAAGTTTACCAATTTTATAAAACAAAACATCAGATACAAAAAGTCAAAAGTAATGGTTGCCTGCTTGAGAAAAAAAAAAACCCAACCTTAATGGCGAGCTACAGAGGCAGGTTTCATTTACCAAACTTGTATAAAATGTACCAAGTGATCAGCTTGCAATGGGGAAGAAATCCATATAACAAGTAACTGTCATATTAAAGCCCAAGCAAATTGTGCTGACATGAAGGGATGCATAAACACACAGTTCCACAAAATTTTTAAGCCATAAAGCTACAACTTATGAATAATTCAAGAGGCTAAACAACAGCAGCAACTCAAAATCACCTCAATTGGCGTCAGCAACTCATAAGGCTTCTCCCAACTAGATTGCCTTGTCCTCTTATTGTAATAAAATCTGGATATCAGGAAAAAAGAGTAATAAAATAAACAAAAAAGTAAATACAACATCAAAATGAATTGTTAACAGCAATGCATTATCCCAAGAAGTGATTCAAGTCGGGGTAGACCGCTCACTGCCCACTTATACCAAAAACAAATAAAACCCAATAAATTAATCTGACAGTGTTGTATTATGCACCTACAATCACCAGCACCACTAGGAACCACATACCTCCTTCCATTAGCAGATGTATGTTCTTTCCACTCTGTCGAGGCTTCTTCAGTCGGCTTAGGCTGGATACTTGTTGCCTGGAAATTTATGCGGTGCCAACACCAAGATAAGACACATAAAGAACTGTTGAGATTGCAAAGTAGAAAAGGTAATGTAGAGCAACAACATAAAAAAGAGACGAAAATGAGAGGGTTCTTCCAACCAGAACATTAGTAGTGATAACTGAAGATTGTTCGCCATTGCGCTGTATAGGTGTAACTGGTGCAGTGTTCTGTTTCATGGATGATGCAGGGTGTCCTCCAGTGGGAATAGGCTGTGCATGCATTTGAGGCATGGGCTGAAATTGAGTTACAGCATTAAAGGTTACAGGTGGTTGACCATATGAAGACGGTGCAAACTACAAAACAGATTCAATATATTAGGTACTTGAGATATCAATCAAACTCATAAAAATCAATTATGAGGAAATTCCCAGTATCTTACAGTATATGATGAAGATAGAGGCACTCCTGGGCCACCTAAACCAGGCATGTAGCTGTTTGGAGTTTGAACACTAGGTGGAGGCAGTGGAGATCCAGACATGACATGCCTGTTTGGCTGAGCATTTGGTAATGGAATTGCCTGAGGTGGTGGTGGACCAAGGCTTGGCTGGTTAGGTCTAGCTGGTAACTGCTGCATTGGGTGAGGAAATTGAGGTTGTGGGGGTTGGGGAGGCAATCCTGGATTCATCACTGTGACACCTCGGCCTACAGGCTGAAAGTGTGGAGAACTCACAGGAATGAATTGCTGTGATGGCTGCACTGGACCAACTGGTCGGAACTGCAGCAACAATTGATTGAAAAATATTTCTCCAGATCTATTTGAAGTAATTGGAATAGGTGATCTGTAAATTTTTTCAGGTCAGAAACATTACTTGAATGGGCATTGATGGTGGCGGAGCAAAATTTTGAGGATGATCCATGGGGCCAACCAGAGGAGGCTGGAGAGGCTTTTAAATAATTAAAAAAAAACCCATTATTAGGAAAAGATAAAGCGAAATTGCCAGCAAAACCAGTTTTAATAACAAGTGGCAAATTCAAGAGTTTTCTTTTTTTTTCTTTTAATAAATATAGCCACAAGCTTCAAGGCAAATGGAACGAACTACAAGATACAGAAACTTGAACATATCTCAATAATGGATGTAATAGAGAGAAAAGGAATTAGGAAATTATTGCTTATCTAGTATCCACCAAACCTTTTTTTTCTTTTGTATGAAAGAAATAATTTCATTAGATAAGAACAAAATCACTAACATTTAATTTTATACCATAACATATAATTTCATTACACTTCTTTAGCACAACATAGATTTCTCTAACGTTTTAGCATATGGAAGATAAGTGCAGCAAAAACTTTATTGCATGGGCAACATGATGATTCTGAAGCAAGGAATGGGGTGGGGTCTTTCAAGTTAATCCTATGTGACGACATGTCAAATAAAAAAAATAACAATAAGTGCCAAGTTAAAGTAGCACCGTAGCACCGTGGATCCTGAATACTTACTTTTTTGAAACATAAATAAGTCAAAACACTTCATATAATAGCATTAATTACAACACGTGAAATATCAATCATTAGCCATCAGGAATTTTAAAAGAACATTTGAGAAAGTGATGCAAGCCTCCATGCAAAACATAAACAAAACCTTGGCATGACCATTAAACATATCAACCTTGAGATGCTGTGCAAAAAAACTCCTGTACAATTGTTGGATGCTTATTTCTTCAACAATGGCTCTAGGAAAAAGAAATTAAATGAAAAAAAAAATTCTGAGCATGGACAGCACCATCTCAAACAAGATAGTGGCAGCACTAAGACATGTAAATTTCAACATTACTTTTTATGATTCAACATGCTAAACATTACTGTCATCTTACATTTATTTTCTTTGTGTCTTTTTAACTAATCCAAGATAGATTGATATGCAATGAAAAGTCTGAATTATGACATGGCATATATTATTTTCCAAAATACTTAACTAGTTAAGAGAATGCTTTTGGTGTATCAAACACAGATTGGAAAACAGTGGTAAACAATCCATAACATCAAAAAAAAAAGAACATGGAGGCATGTTAAAAAATTCAAGGTCTCTTGCTGTATGAATGCCCAAAAAGTAGCAAGTAGTCAAGATTTGAGTACCGGCAAGGAATGAAAAGCGCATATATTTTTTTTTTTTAACATTACCTGCATTCCAGAGAATTGAGGGTTGTTGGCCATTTATGGATGCAGCGTGTATCGGACAATGACTAAACCAGCAAAAATTACCATAACATGTAGTATTTTCCAATATGGCAACAAGAGAAAACACAGTATATAATATATCAAGAAGCACATGTGGAAAGATAAAACAAGTTCAATAACATTGATAGAAACACGGTTGATTTTCTGATAGTAGGTAGACCAAAAAATGATTATATTCAAACAGATGAACTACTGCTACAAAATAGCAAATCGAAAAACATCTAGTCATGGAAAGGAAGACAGCAGATATTGAACTTGTGCTTGCGGCATACAATGTAGGCTGTCAAAAAAAATACAAAATAATATCTCATCCATATAATTTAGACATGAAGAAGCATTTTCCATTTAAATCAACCATTTTCCACATCTGGAAAGAAAATTTTGGCTTATTTTCAGGAAACTGAATAAGAAGAAAATCAAGGAATCACAGATAAAAGCTGAGCTTTTTGCTCATAACTTGACAGTATATTTTTTCCAGTTTCGATAAGCCAAGCACCCCATTCTACAATGCCTATTAATAAAATGAAACTAACTAGGTTATTCAGATGAAAAAAAAAAATCAATTAAACCTCTTGAAGACCTACATCGTTAAACTTTGTATTGTTTGCCTTCTATTTCTTCCTAGAGCTTTATTGTTTAGGTAGATACATTAACCTGGAGAGGCTACAAGCAAACATGCATTCAGACCATGGACAGTCGCCTCTACATGTTCATGAAAGATGATCTAAGTAGGAAATTTAAGGCAAGGGGAGCATCAGTATGATATTTGTGGAATGTCAAGGTACTTCCCATTCAATGGTTTTTTTGCAAGGTACACTAGAAAAGTTGAGGAGCTCTGATGTGTTTATAATTTACTCTTTGAATTACATCAGTTCCCTATATACCCTCTGGAAATCATCTACCTAGTCAACTTTTTCTAAGCTTCACATTAATGGTATTGCATTATTGGGAAATTCATTATATTTTCAGAAAACAACTCACCCTTAACAGAAGAGTCAAATATCTATGCAATGAAATAGAAGGTAAAAAACATCACTTGGCAACCAAAGCCATAATTAAATAATTTTTGAAAGACAAACAAAAGAATCACAAATCAAGTTACAAACATAGAAGTAATCAAATCAGTGTCACGAAAAATTGTTCCAACCCATGTTTCCCTCCATCTCATGTGTTTCTAGAAACCAAACAGTGTTACTTGACCAGTATAAAGACAAATAAAGCAATCCATGAAACAATTATCAGTGATAGGAAAGACAAACATGTTTACTTGAAAAACATGAATCTTGCTAGGAGGACAATAAAACCAAGAAATTCCAATTGGGGTATTCCTTAAAATTGCAAACAGATACCTGCAAGTTCCAAATTCCCAAATGTAGCAAACATCTAAAAAATAACCACGTGTGAGAATGTAAATGCAGTAACCAACAGCTTTATGCTGCATTAGTTAATTGATGCAGTAACATATTAAACTAATATAGCACCAGCATTTCCAGAAACGGAAAGCAGGCACATGTAATTAAATCTTAAGATCAACCTCAATATCATTTGAATTGTTCCTCGCATCAAATGTGCAATTTTGGGAGCTTAATTGCCATCGATCGACTGACCAACAATATCCTTTATCTATATTTTAAAATGACTATGCCTTAAATAGTAATGTGATGATCCCATTCTTAAAGAATTTCACGATTCAATTTTACCCTTAAAATCTCAAAACATAACCAGCAGAACTTACCTACAAACTCCATTGAGGTGCATCAAAAAAGTCTTACTCATCACAGCATTCTTTTCTCACTTTCTCAAAGCAACTAACTAGTGGGCTTAAATAAAATAATTTCCTACAAAATTATCATTCCCTTGTTGCCATTTCCTCGAGTTCTATTGCTGCTTATCAAAATTCATAGCCAAATACGGAAGAAAAAAAATTGCAAAAAAAAACAGAAACGAATGCCACTGATCAAAATTAAACGAACTGTATCTTCCTGAAATCCTCCAAATAAGAGTCTTAAACCTACAAATTTTACTTTTAAAAAAGTCCAAACATTTAATTCACCAACCCTCGGCATTCATAACCTAAAAAAACATATAAACAAGATTCACTACAATCACATGAACCCACAACTCGAATTCTAATTAATCAGAGAGTGATACAACTCCTAAACAACAAAGAATCATAAATAACCCTAGTTTTATTGTTCTTTCAAGAATTCAAAACTAGCAATCAATTCAAGTTTAAGCTGTGGAGAGTGAAGACATACCAACAAAATAAAGACTAAATTTTGGCGTCGTTAAAATCAAGAATGGAGGGTTTAAGTGCATGAAAAGGGGGAGAAGTTTAGCGCTTTCAATTTAAAGAGATGTGAGAAGGGTTTAACCATATGTTTTGTCTGGTACAGACTACAGAGATAGAAAGTGAGAAGGGGCACGCACGGTGGTTTGGTTTTGTAATGGTTTGGTTTGGTTTGGTTTTGTAATGGTTTGGTTTGGAAAGTAAATAAGTAGAACTAAACAAAACAAAACAAAAAAAACGATGAAAATGTCGGGGAGATCCGATGGAAAAAATATTTAGGAAATTCTAGTCTGGCACTGCGTATGATTATATTTTGTTTTAAATTATTTTGATATAAAAATAAATTTTAAAAAAAATTAATATATCCAAAAAAATACTTTAAAAATTAACTTCTTTCCTATCTTCAAATAGACCATACTTTTTAAATCTAGTTTGGTAGTTGGCCCGGTCTAAGATCCAGTTTCAGGTTTTGACCGGATCATCCGGATCAATTCTTTTTAAATCAAAATGATGTGTTTTTAGTAAAAAACAAAAATGAACTGGTTGTAACGGGATTTTTATCGGGTCTTGCTGAGTCACACCAGATTTTTTTTTTTTTTTTTCTTCAACCCGGTCCGATTTTAATCTTGAATCAATCAATTTCAAATCAACAAGTCAAACCGAACCGGATTTCAAAACTATTTCTACACATACGATGAAAGAAGAATCTGATTGGATCTCTGGATATGTTAATTGGTAAAGAAAAACTAATTATTCAGTAAATGATAAGAAAGATTAATTAAGTTTTAATATAATATTGTTTTTCAAAATGCACAAGCAAATAAGAAAAATCATGTATGTATGTATATGGAAGGTCTCGACTCTTGTACCATGCGGGTATGATACGTGCATCTTGAGACAAACAAATAGTCAGACCAAAAAAGAAAAAGAAACGAAAAGACAGCAGTGGGCACCACCAAAACTGTCAAATATGCCATTATTATTACTACTGTTATTGTTTTTTCATTATTATTATTATTATTAATAGTTTGATTTTTCACGGTATGCCACGGAACAAATCGTCTTTCTTTCTTTTACACAAATTGAAAAAATTATACGTAAATTTAATAAGATAAATTAATAATTATATAGGTTAATAAATGATAATAAATTTGTAAATTCAGAGTTATGAGATAAGAATGTTATTTTTTAAAGAAAATAAATGTTAAATATTTATTTTTAATTTAATATTGGATCTCTAAAGTTTTAATTAATCTAAACAAATAAAATTTTGTTTTGTTTTGCCAAATTAATCATTAATTCAATGTTAAAATCTATTCTTTTAACATTGCAAGAGATCTATATCTAAAGTAATCAAAACAAAACATCAATCACAATCCCAATTTAACTTAATATGAAACTATTCAACTGTGAATAAAAAAATCAAGTAATAAAAATAATAAATTGAGAAAAATAAAACATTATGGGTAACATTGTAATCCATTATAAATCTTGTTTTTTTCATATGCTGTATTTTCATTATTTTTTAGTATATTTTTATTATCCATTGCTTTTTTATGTTAATGATTCAAAACATTATTTTATAGTTTTTCAAACGTAAATTTTAGAAAACACCAAACTACAATTATTAAATAAAAAATAAAATGACTTAATAAAAAAAACAATTTACTATTTATATGAATAGTTTTTCACCTTAATTTTTTTAATATTTTTTATAATCTAACTCATGTCTATTACTTGTATTGTTGTTATTTTATATTTCATTCGATGGTTATCCATTATATAATCAAAATTGATCCTGTCGGTAAGGGCCCCAGACCAATATCACCGGAACAAAAATGATAACCAAATCCAAGCTCTTGATTATCATGGAGAATACTAAGTCATATGATAGTTTTTTTATAGCACATTCACGGTAGAGACACACTTGGTGCATTGTGGACTCAATATGTATCTAGTGTTTTATTTTTATTCCCTTTTATTTTAATTTCATCCTTTCAATACAAAATTTAAGGCATTTAAGTTAAATTATTAAAAAATGACAAAATTGAAAGACATAGGATCAAGGTGAAAGAGGGGTAGAATGGGTGGTGGATTTAAAGTTTGCATAAAAAAATTCATTTTCGTTCTTTTACTTTTCTAGTGATATCTTTCCCGTCCCTAAAAAATTTTAAATTCAATTTTGATATCAAACTTCATTTCTCTTATTTTTTAGTTGTTAGTTAAAGAAAAAAAAATAAAAAGGTTGGCTAAATTCTGACAATACATGAAGAAAGTTTCTATTGAACCAATTCCAACTACAAAAAGATAGATATTTGTGTTCACAAGTTCCATTCGATAAGAAAAATTTAATTTTGATGTTATCTCACCTTGAAATTGTATGAAAAAATAGATATGACCTCGAGAAAATTTTTCAATTTCAAGTTGGTTTTTTTGATTTTTTGACCAATTATTTGGTTGTTTTAAGGCATTAAGGGGTTTATGCAAGTCTCTTGATTTTTTTTGTAGGTTTTTATGATTAAAATATAGTTAGAAAATTATTTTCTTAGAATTGAAAAAGTTGAGCATCGCTGAAAACTAAAGATGCAACAATGCATCAACTGTATCATATATATATATATATATATATATATATATATATATATATATATATATATATATATATATATATATATATATATATATATATATATAACCGAATGACCAATAAAGCAAAAAAATGGGCAAGCGTGCAAGCCAAACAATTAAAAAAACAACATAGCAATGAGTCATTGCACTTATAGATACATTATTCGCCATGCATGATTTATCTTCAAACTGTCATTCCACCTGTATTTTTAACTTTAATGTTATTACTGCAACATCAATTTATACTGCAACATCAATTTATTTATCATTGATCCTATGTTGCATTCAATTTTCCATTTATTTCTTATTTATATTGGTGTGTTCCTTACTCTGCTCATGACATTTCATCATCATGCTTTTCTGCTTGGTTGTTATTCTTTTTTAAATGGCAAATTATATTCATCATCATTCATTTTGGAGATCCAGTACAACAAATCTATTTGTTATGCTATAAATCATATAATTTGAATATCTACAAATGTACCATGCATCAAAGCATAAATAGAAAGATTTGAATGTATTCAGATATATCTCAAATCTATTGTAAATGAACTTATCAACAACATTACACATTTTGTGCTTCAAAAGCATGACATTATATATGTTTTAAAATCTCAAAAAAGACTCTAAATCTTATAAGAAACCTTTAAATCAATTATTATTTTATAAAAGAATAAAGTTTACATAATAATAATACATCATGTGAAGGGTAACCTGCCCTTCGCATGGTGGCAAGAATCCAAGTAAAACAAATAATGCATTGTTTGTTTGTTTGTTTTTTTAAAGGGTTGTTTGTCCTTTACATAAAGAAAAAAAATTAAAGGGTCTAGGCCAGCGAGGCCCAAGTGCTTTAGGCAACTAAGGCTTATGCATTTAACCCTTTTTTTCACTTCAATTGTTTTTAATTCTAATTTCATCATTTAACCTTAGAAATAAAAAATAAAAAAAATATATACTTTTGTTTTCATAGATTTAGCAAAAAAGTAAATCTAAAAAACAAAATTATTAAACTCAATGAAGTTTATAATTTAGATCACAGGTTTGACAATTTAAGCTATAAAATCTAAATCAATCCATCATATTGTTATCTCTTTTTTTATTTAATTTTTTCTTTCAATTTCATCTTTCATTTTAAAAAAATATATTTTTGTTATCATATATTTAGGTAAAAAAATTAAAAATAAAATTATTTAACAAAAATATATTTTTGTTATCAATCTAATATATTATCATCTCAATATTTTCTAAAAAAATATTTGGAATTAGTCTTTATTGTATGTTTCATTTTGGTTTCTATATGACTAATTGATTCTGATTTCCTTTTTACCGGATTATCATGATATTAAAACCTGAGTTACGAGTTTAGTAGATTAATTAAAGCTAATGCACTTTTAAATTGAGGTTCAATCTTGTTTGTGTGAATTCTAAATAATAAATTCTAAAGTGAATTTGGTTACTGAAACTGGTTTAACAATAACTCAAAACAATATGAAAGTGCAAAAAAAAAAAACAATTTCAAGAAGAAATAGAATACTAACAAGAAACATGGGGTTTATTTCCATTGTGGAAATAAAGGGCACTATAAAAAAGAGTGCAGTTCAATAATTTTAACAAGAAATATGGTTTTTTCAAAGTGAATATGGTTGAAAAAGGATGAAATCAAAGAGTTGGTTGTCATGGTTTCAAACATTCAAATTAAAATGATTATTGAATTAAATATAACAACTAGTGTTGTGAAAACTCTAGATTGGTGATTGGATTCTAGTGCAGCAGTTCATATCTGCAACCACAAAGTATAGTTCAAGATTTATAAAGAATTAAAGAAACCTGAATAGGTATTGATGCACAACTATAATTGTGCCAAAAGTTTAGAAAAATGAACTATAAAAACACAATATTAAAAATGACACTTATGATTATAAATGTGGAAAAAGATCCAAAAACATTTCTTGAAGCTATATTTTATAGGGATATTGTCTTTTAGAAAAAAACAGTAAATAATGAAATAGATTCAATATTGTCTAACAATACTTGGATCCTAGTAGATTTATCTCTGGGTACTAAGCCAATAGGATGTAAGTGAGTGTTTAGAAGAAAATACAAAATTGATTGTTTCATACAAACCTTCAGACAAGATTAATTGCTAAAGGTTTTACTTAAAACGAGGGTGTTGATTATTTTGACACTTATTCTCCAATGACAAGAATTATATCCATTAGATTTTTATTTGCATTAGCATCAATTTATAAATTGTATGTTCATTATATAGATGTTAAGACGACTTTTTTAAATGAAGATTTAAAGGATGAAGTGTATATGGATCAACTTAAGGGTTTTATACTTCCTTAAAATGAGAAAAAAATATATAAATTGGTAAAGACTTTATATGTTTTAAACCAAGTTTTGAAACAATGGCATGAGAAGTTTGACAAAGCAATTTTGTTGAATAGTTTTCATCACATTGGTGCCAATAGGTATATGTATTCTAAATTTACAATAGATTTTGGTGTGATTATTTGTCTTTACATAGATGACATATTAATCTTTAGCACCAATATGATTGGAATAGTTGAAACTAAAAGATATCTCACTTCTATCTTTAAAATAAAAGATCTTGGTAAAGTGGATACAATTTTAGGTATCAAAGTTAAGAAATAAGTAGTGGCTATGCATTTAATCAGTCATATTATATTGAAAAAATGCTTGATAAGTTTAATCATCTCAATATAAAAGAGGTTAATACCCTATTTGACTCTAGTATGAAATTAAATGATTATTGTGATAAAACAGTATCACAATTAGAATATGTTAGTGCCATTAAAAGTCTTATGTATATTATACATTGTACAAAACCATATATAAATTTTATTACAAACAAGTTATCAAGATATACAAGCAAGCTGAATATGGATCATTAAAAGGTTGTTGTAAGAGTCTTTAGTTATCTAAAAAGAATGATCAATTTGAGCTTGTTTTATTCTAATTTTTCAGCTGTGTTGAAAAGATATTGTGATGTAAGTTTGATAATTAGTTTGAGTGATAATAAGTCCACATCATGATGGATTTTCTCACTTAGAGAAGGTGCAATATCTCGAGCATCTAAGAAACAAATATGCATCTCATATTCTACCATGGAATCAAAAAAATTTTTTTAGTTTAACGTGGGTGTCCGGGTCAGCTTGTGCGCACCTCGACTAATCCCATGGGCCTTGAAGTTAACAACCATGTAAGCCTCCAGTGGTCATCATATGAGCAACCACAGGGTTCGAATCTGAGACCATAGAGGGAGCAAACCTCTTGGTTCCAAACTCTTACCACTAGGCCACCACCTAGATGGTTCCATGAAATCAAAATTTATTTCTATGATTGTTGCACGTAAAATAGCATAATGTCTAAGAAATATGTTGTTAGATATTAGATTGTGGCCATAACCAGGGGCGGAGCTAGGATTATTTATTAGAGGGGATCAAAATTAATATAACAAGATATAATATTTGTTTTAATTTATTATACATGAGTTGTAAAACAAAACCCGTATAATTTAGTTTTATTCAAATAACTTACTATAAAGATATAATGACCTTTATATAAGGTAAAATGTTGGAGCAATACCAATCGTCATCCTTCATTCGATTATCATATCAATTGTGAATCTTTCAGTAATTTTTTTTTCTATATAGATAATCAAATAATTTGCACGAAAATTATCCTCTATCCGATTGTGAAATCTTATTTTAACAATCTTCATCGTTGAAAAAGCTCGTTCAGTAGTTGTTGTCGAAACAAGAAGTGTAAAAAAAACACATTGTTCCCCATCATTAACTTTCTTCCAACAATTAAATCCTTTAACAGTAAACGTGTCCGATCCTGACTTTCTAGATGGTTTACTTGGAAATAAATAACATGGGAAAAAAATACAGTATTTTTCTCCGAATATTCAAGCCACGGATAACTTTTGAACCAATAAGACTGAAATCGACAAGGATGTTTTTTACCTGTCAGCGGATATTAATTCAGACATCAAAGGTTGATATGACCTCAGATTAATATGTCCTTCGAATTTCATCTTGTTGATTCACCGGGTATTCTTAAATTTGAGGATGATTACTTGGATCTCTAATTAAATGAGCAATGTCAATTCTGGTAAGAGGTTGCTCACTAATCAATGCAGGTTCTTTGTAAACTGAAGCATATTGGAGTTGCTCAACCATAACTTCAACATTACATGTTAGAGTTGGTTTACTAGGCTGTGAGTCATCAATATTTTTTTTTTCAAAAAAAAGAAATTAATTCTTGTTATTTTGTTCATGGTTCAACTTAAAATCAAAACATATATCGTAAGAAAAAATTGATAATTTTGGTGGTTTTGCTAAAAACAATCCAAGCATAATCAAAACAAACCAATAAAATATATCTAATTAATTAAAAAAATCATTATAACAAGAATTCAAAAAATAATTGATAGAACTAGCAGATCTAGAAAAAAAGAGCAAAAATGGTATAATTATATAAAAAAATCATCAAATTATTAACAAACATCTCAAAACAAAACAAAAATAGATTTTAAATTTAAATTACCTTGTTTTGTTTGATGAAAGATAAATTAATTGGTGGCTCTACTTCAATCTTTTTGTAGAAAATTATGCTTGTGATTTGTATTTTTATTTTTCTATTTGATCAGCTGCAAAATTTATATTAGGATATATTGATGGCTACATGCTCTGTATTTTTTTCTTTTCATTGTAATAAGTAAAGAGGAAATTAGAAATCAATATAAATTGACCAAGTAATATCTTTATTTTAGGATAAATTGATTTGTGGACCACGTAGGTCAAGATGAAATTGGAAATCAAACTAAAGTCATTGTAATAAATCCCACTTGACCTCCGAGTAATGAAAAAAATTAAAATGTTTTGAGGGGGGGGCCGGGGCCCCTGCTTACCCCCCTACTTCCGCCCCTGGCCATAACCTATATAAGCTATTTCTTTATACTACGATAATGAAGTAACTATATCTTGAGCTTACATTAACACTTACAATGGTAAGTCAAGACATATAAACATCTGATATAGATATATTCGAGAGTTAATTATAAATAAGGTAATCATCATTGTCTACGTGAAGTCTGTGGATAATTTAACGGATTCGCTCATAAAAAAGACTATATAGAGACATGGTAAGGAAAACAACTAGTTGAATGGGGTTAAAACCCATATGAAATATATTAGTAATATGAACCCAACTTCCGATTAGTATGAAGCTTATCTCTAAGTTTAATGGGTAATAACAAGTTACTATTTAGTATCTGTTGGACACTGATGATTAATTTTAAACCTTATTCTGATAGTACTTAGTGCGTTCTATTACGTAAAGGAAGATGAGCGTAGATTCTTAATGGAATTTAAAGTTTGTGTTTAATGTGACAGATACATATATAATTCCACCTATATGAATCTAGAAGTGGAACTGCTTTTAACGAGAGATAGGGTTTTCTTTTGTAAATATTCATGAAAATGAGATTTTAGCACATAGTCATAATGGTGCTAAATATTTGTAAATCTTTTTAAGAGTTTGGATAATATTGTGTGTGTAGTATATTTCATTCTACAACAAAAGTTTTGGTTTAATATGTCAATAACTTTAGTAGGATTTAAGTTCTAACACTAATTGAATGTTTAAATTACAATTTTTTTAAACCAACTTCAACTAAAAATACTTTTTATAAAACAATTTTTTTCAGACTACAACTACAATAGTTACCACAATACCAAATACAATCAAAATAAAAATAAATAAATAAATAATAAAGTTACAAATTTGAAACTCATCAACCACACAATCTTGCTATGGATTTTTCTGCGGGGTCAAAAAATTCTGTCACCATCTTCAATATCCTATCCACCTGTTAAACTTCACCAACCTTCTAGACTATTATAGTTCCCCCTTCTCCCTCCATTCAGAAAGTTCTCCCATCCTTAAATTTCCACACTATGAATTCCTTGGACTTCAACTTCACTGATGGCAACTCTCTCCACCTCTTCACATTTTTCTCTATCTCCATGCACTATCAAAACTAAGAACATTAAAAGCAACCCATGCAGCGGCATCTCATGTTCTTTAACCACGAACCGCCTTGCCCAAAACACACACCTTTGCTTTTCTCTATGCTCTAAAAACAAACCAGGAGAGCCCCTTAAACTTACCATCAGAAATGAGCAAGAAACTGAAGCCAAAAGGCATTCATTTCGTAAAAGACACTCATTTGGACGAAGAACCAGCCTCTCATTCTCGCTTGTTACAAAAGAAAATCATTTGAAGCCTGTTATGTCCTCTGCTAAAGATGAGGGAGAAAGTGAGCAGACTTCTTCATCTTCAGTCGCAGTGATTACTGACAAGACCGAAAGTGAAACAAAAGAGAGTCCAGAAGTGGAATTGAGCAAAGAAAGTGATCGATTGGATAAGGATAAAAAGAAACAACAAGAGATGGACTGGAAGACTGATGAAGAGTTCAAGAAGTTCATGGGGAATCCTTCCATAGAGGCAGCAATAAAGCTGGAGAAGAAAAGGGCTGATAGAAAGCTTAAGGAACTTGATAGGGAAAGCAGTGATAACCCAATTGTGGGGTTGTTTAATAGATTGGTTCGTGACAGTTTGACTAGGGAAAAAGAGAGGTTGGAGAAGGCTGAGGAGGCTTTTAGGGCTCTTGATCTTAATAAGGTAATTCTGTTTATTTATTGTTGATCTCAGTGATGATACTGTCTTTTGGTTCTTAATTTGATTGTTTAAGTTGATGTTTGGACAAATTTCTGTCCTCAATCCATATAACGTTATTGTAATTGATAAAACACTTTTAAGTTAATGAAGTGATTAGAACAAATCTTACCGCTAATAGGAGTTGCTACTGCTGACTATATATGTGCTGATCAGTTAGATTGTCTCAAATTGTATAGTTCAAATTGACCTTAAATTTTGTATTGGTGTCAAAAAGCAAGCCGATAGATGAGATAATAGCTTCCAGCTTCTATATTTCTTGAAAAGTTTGATCATCGATTAGGAGGCTTCTTATTAAACATGTCAAGATTTTTCTAACATGCATTTATTCTGTTGACATTTACATGGCAGTTAAAGAGCTGTTTCGGGTTTGACACCTTTTTTGCTACTGATGTTCGAAGATTTGGTGATGGGGGGATTTTTATTGGGAATTTGAGGAAACCCATTGAAGAGGTCATTCCTAAACTGGAGAAAAAGCTATCTGAAGCAGCAGGGCGGGAGGTAGTTGTGTGGTTCATGGAGGAAAAGAACGATGACATAACAAAACAGGTACTGATAAATGAGCAGCACTGGTAGGTCTTCAATTGAGTTTATCGAATAGTGCACGACTGATTTCATTAGGCCCTCTTTTTGGAACGCTTAAGCAATGTTATATTCTACACCAGAGCTATGCTTGACTTAATGATTTACTAATGTCTATTAATTAGAAATAAGTAATTGCTTAGTTCAGCAATTTGCTGGTTCATCTTGACTCTTCACCTCATCTAAACCATAGCAAATCGAGCATGCCACGACTTTGTGAGAGACATATTTGGATTTCATGACCCTAGCCCCAAGCTTTATTTTGATGGTTAGATATGAGCATCAACCAACCATGAACCAGCAGACTGGGCAAGACATTGCCAAAGTAGTCTGAGCCATATTGCTAAAGGCATTACTTTACTGGTCTAGGATCTTCCACTGAATCCAGTCAGTGGTAAAGATTCATGAAGTTGGTTTCTTACTTGATCCCCCTTTCTACACCATAATCAAGTGCTTTCCAGGGTCTAAAACACTCCATGGATGTCTTTTGAAAATAGTCATATTCCTACAATGTTTATGAATTAATGTTTTCTCTAGCAATCAGAGACTTACTGTTGCTGTTAACTTCCTTTTACTTACAATTCATTGTTCTTCAAGGCTTGTGTGGTGCAACCCAAGTCAGAGATGGATCTCCAGTTCGAATCAATTAAGCTGAGCACACCTTGGGGCTATATCAGTGCTATAGTCTTATGTGTGGCCACTTTTGGGACGATAGCTTTGATGAGTGGCTTCTTCCTGAAGCCAAATGCAACTTTTGATGACTATATTGCTGATGTCGCTCCTCTTTTTGGTGGCTTCCTCACTATTTTGGGAGTTTCTGAGGTATGTTTTCATCTAATCTGGAGTCTTCTGCAGTTCAATTGCAACTTTCTGTTGAACGTAAACAGTTGCATGAAAGATATTTTCATTATTCTGGCAGATAGCCACAAGAGTAACAGCAGCTCATTATGATGTCAAACTCAGCCCATCATTTCTTGTTCCATCCAATTGGACTGGATGCTTGGGAGTGATGAACAATTATGAATCCCTGCTTCCAAATAGGAAGGCCCTTTTTGATATTCCAGTGGCAAGAACAGCAAGTGCATATTTGACATCTCTAGTGCTGGCGATTGCTGCTTTCGTGACTGATGGTAGCTTCAATGGCGGTGACAATGCACTGTAAGCTTTCTATATTTCCCTTCTGAGAGAGCCAGAGAAATAAGTATTCAGTTGTAGAAAAAATACTGAAGAATTATGTCTTATGCAACATTTCCTTTCAGCTACATCTAAAGAGTTACAAAATGTTCTCTTATGACCCCATATCTCCTTTTACTATGTTTTTTGTAATTTCACTTCAAATTTGATTATGAAATCACCATAATTTGGTGACGATAAGCTATAGAGAATTTAGTTGGTATGTCACTCTTTGATTTGATAGGTTGCTCGTGTCCCATGGTGATACATTTTCAACGTAATCTATGAATTTCATCAATGTTAGATTTGTTTAGAATAACATAAACCATTTGCTTGCAGGTATATAAGGCCACAATTCTTCTACAACAACCCTTTGCTTTCTTTCATCCAGTTTGTCATCGGACCTTATACAGATGACCTTGGGAACGTATTGCCTTATGCAGTGGAGGGTGTGGGGGTTCCTGTTGATCCCCTTGCTTTTGCTGGACTTTTAGGTGAGTTCCTTGAATTATATCTAGATTTGTTTGTATATTCTAAATGGATATTAGGTTAGACAATTTTGTTCAGCAGAGAGGACTGAGGTAGTAGATGCGTAGTGCATTTTTGTTCTTCTCTCACATTTTGGCAAATTAAGTATGAGCATAAACATGAAAAAGGTTGAGCATAGCCATAAAGATCATGATACTCTCTGGAAAGGTCCCTGTAAAGCCGCTGGAGATGGTGCAGTCTTCTGAAACCTTCAGTCAGATAACAGTTAAATAATGAAAAAAAAAGAAAGAACGGTATGTTTATTCCAAGTCATAACAACCTTATGTTTCTGCAGGAATGGTGGTGACTTCTTTGAACTTGTTGCCCTGTGGAAGACTTGAAGGGGGCCGCATAGCTCAAGCTATGTATGGGAGAAATACAGCAACTTTGCTGTCTTTTGCAACATCCCTTTTACTTGGTATTGGTGGTCTAAGTGGCAGTGTCCTTTGTTTGGCTTGGGGATTGTTCGCAACATTTTTCCGAGGTGGAGAAGAAATACCTGCTAAAGATGAGATCACCCCTTTGGGAGATGACAGGCTTGCTTGGGGCGTTGTTCTCGGTCTTATCTGTTTCCTCACACTTTTCCCCAACGGCGGAGGAACATTCTCCAGTCCATTCCTCAGTGACCCTTTTTTCAGGGGTGATATGTGAAAGGTTACCTGTATGATTGTATATGTTACTGAAAATGTTTGAAAAAATTGCTTATATCTTCGTTACATACTCCAAGTAGATTATATCTTCTTTACACACTTCAAGTAGATTGATGTTGTACAGTGTTATTTTTATTTATACAGGATTAATTCGGGACCGGGCAGCTTGGAATCAAATCTAAACTAGGTTGACAATTGAATCAGCCAACTCGACAAAACTTGATTGATCCGGTTGGAGTGATCTAATATAACCAGTCCAAAACCCTACCGGGTCAACTATGAGATTTAAAGGGGAAAAAGTAGTTAAGAAAAGTAATGTTTTGTTTATTAAATACTTCAATTATCCCGAACTCCTTCTCTTCATCCCAAGGCTTGGAGATCTTTGACGTGCATGCAAATCTTGTAAGTTAAGGTTATACAATGTGCGTGGTACGCAACTGTTGCTTCTGCTTGTTGTGGATATATCATGTCTTTTGATGCTCTTTGGTCTCAATTTCCTTAAGACAAGCCCAAACTATAAAGGATACTGCCCAAGATGTTTTTTGGCACCTGGATGCCTGTGTTTGAGCTTCCCTGAACATGCAATCTCAACTAGAAATTTGATCTGTCACTAATGGTGCCAGAATGATCGAAACTCACTACTGGAGCCACAACCAAGATGGGTTGTTCAGCCAGGTTTGAATAATTCACAATCCCATGACAGAACGTTCGTGGGTTGGTCGGCTGGATATAGGTGAGTTGCACGTCATTTGAAGAATGACTAGAATATTATCTTGTGCTTTGTAGTGGGTTAATAACTACCAGAACCAGACATCTTAGGTCTGGAAGCCATGCAACTCAGATGGCTTGAGTCTAACAGTAATGTTAGACCCATACGTTTGGGTCTGATAACAATGTCAGACCCACAATATTTAGATCTGGCAACTACGTCAAACTCACGTGTCTCGATCTAGTGATAGAGCCAGAGTTTTTTAAATGAGGGGGCAAATTATTAACAAATACTATATTATATAGATATGCATTATAAATCAATTCAAAACATATATACTAATTTATATCAAGTAAAATTAATTTAAAAATACTTTTAAAATAAAAAAATTTACATTATAATTGTTCTCTTCGAGTTTAAATATTTTGAAACCGCTTCATAGTAACTTCATTATCAATCTTATCGAAGATATCTTTTTCAATGTATACAACCAAACTATCATTCATCCACTTATCTCTCATCCTATTCCGCAATCTACTATTGGCAATATGCATAGCAGAAAAAACTATCTCCACTGTAACAGTTGCAATTGGTAGAAGTAATGACAATTTGATAAGCATATATACTAATGTAAATATCAAATTCTTTTTTGTTTTTATCATTTTCTCTGCAAGACTAGCAATACCTTCAATACCAGAGAACTCATCATCACCACGTAGATCAATAATATACGTATCAAGTTGGTTAACAAGTACCATAAGGTCCACTATAGAGAATTCACTAGGATAAAAAAAGAGCAAGGCGAATAAGCTTTTCTTTGTTGAAAGAAGAGAAAGAGTCATTTGGGTTTAAACATGCCACACAAAGAAGTAACTTCATACTCGTCTCAGTAAAACGATCATCCAACTCAGTAAGTTACATGTCAATGATATTGTTAAACAATTCATAACGAAAATGGTGTAGGTTTGTAATCCCTTGAGATTTTCGCCTTGAATGCCCACAGAGCCTGTACTCATCATCCATGTTTAGAATATCAATATCATGTTTGATGTAAAAAGATGACACTTCTTGCAGTAAAGATTCTCAATCATTCTCTCTCATCATTTTGAATCGTTCATTTGATGTTTTCAATAAACTCATAGCATTTTCTATGTCTTGATCTTTTTTTGTAATGCTTGTGAGAACTCATTAGTAATAGCTAGTATCCTTCTCAAACAATGAAGCATGAACACAAAATTAAATGATTCCATAATACCTGTTAAAACGACTACTTCCGTTGTTCTGATTTCATCACATCCTTCTTTATAATCTTAAGCACGTCAAGAACTGATGAAAACATTGCAAGTAGACGAATAATTGTAACATAGTGGGAGCCCCAACGGGTATCACCATACCTTCTAAAAAAAATTTCTTGATTTAAGCCTCGTTCACTAGAAATTTCTCCATTTTCAAGTCCTTCAATAATTCTAGCATATTGTTTTTCTCTAATCACCTCCATCCTTTTACATGATGCTCCAACTATGTTTATAATGCTAGAAATAAAATTGAAGATATCTCCAACTTCATTATGCTTCTTTGTAACAGCCACAGAAGTCAATTGAAGTCTGTAAGTAAAACAATGTACATAATATGCACTTGGATTATTATTTAGAATTAGTTCTTTTCAAGCCATTGAATTCACTTCGTTACTAACTCCATCATATCCCTGACCACGCAATCTTGATATGCTTAGCCCATGTTTAGAAAACAAAGCTTTAATAGCTGCCTTGAGTGAACTAATAGTTGTATCTGACATATGTTGAATGCCAAGAAAACATTCAATTATATGTCCATTGTTGTCTACATATCGTAGAACAACTGTTATTTGTTCCTTGATTGATATATCATGTAACTCATCAATTAAAATTGAAAATAATAAGTCACCTAGATTTTTTATAATCACATTTTGTAATCTCCTTTGCAGCAGCTTGAGTAATGTCTTTTTGAATATCTGGAGAAGTCAATTTGTTATGTTTAGGAACTTCACTGAAAGTAACTCTTTTAATAGCTTCATTATTCCTGGTAAGAAAATGCAAGAGCTCTAGATAATTTCCTTGATTGCTTGAACATTCACATTCATCATGGCCACAAAATGAAAGTCATTGGTGCAATAAAAAATGAGCACACTCTATTGAAGCATTCAATCGAGTTTGATAATCACTTTAACTCTTTACTGTCTGCTCAGATAACAAAGTCATGATACTTTGTTTTCATTCATCAAATTCTCACATTTTATCTGAGCTGCATTGTGACTACTATTAGACTTTCCAATATGAAGATTAAATCT
Organism: Populus nigra; assembly: GCF_951802175.1. NCBI lineage: Eukaryota > Viridiplantae > Streptophyta > Magnoliopsida > Malpighiales > Salicaceae > Populus > Populus nigra. The sequence continues at coordinate 20,300,597 of NC_084852.1, forward strand.
TTCCTTTTTTTTTTCAATTTGAAAACTCATCACCCACAAACGAATCAACACCCTCTTTTGACTTGAAGAGGTAACAATACAAGCAAAAAGCAGCATCTTTGGTTATGTTGTACTCTAACCATGTTAGGTATGCACCAAACCAAACCAGATTAAAGCGTCGTAGTGTTGATATATTCCCAAATTGTTTTTGAGGAAAATCACAGTGTGAAGGTTGACAAGGACCTTTTTTGTAGATAAGCTCTTCGGATTGCATCCATATCATTTATATGGTATTCATAAATTGGTGATTAGTACTTAAAAGTGTATTTTTATCAAGGTTTTATATCATCATTTTGCACTTGAAGTATCAATAACTCCTTAACTAAAGCATGTTTTATAATGACAAGTCTGATATTATAAGATACCTTTAATTTATAGTAAATATTCATCTTAAATGCAGGTCTATCACATAAATCAAAGGATTGATTGATGAGTTGAACTACTGAAATTGAAAAGACAAAGATAGGGTTAAGCTTATAAAAGAGTTATTGGTTTAGTCCAAACTGGAACACTGTTCAGTTATTGGGTCATATCTGGAGATGTAGATCTTGGATTTCAGTTTGGTTTATATGGCTAGAAAGCTAAGACATAGGCCTAAAACATTCATAGGAGTGCAAGACTCAATTCTGTTGTTTGGAAGTCCAAATCTTAGCAACAACAGAGAAGTCAGAATCTGTCCTGCAACCCAAACACTGTTTAATGTTCAGCCCATATCTCAAGTTCTAGAAATCCAAATGCACTGATTCTTTTTGTGTTGGAAAGCTGAGATAATTTCCTAGAATTTTCATGATTTAAGTTTGTTCAAATTCTGACGTTATCAATGATGTTTTGTTTAGACAAGAAGATAAGGATTGTCACCAAGTCAAGATGTGGTCACCCACTCAACAATTAGTCATCAAATCAATAGTTTCAAATTTTGACCTATAGAATGAGGCATTTGCCATGCATTTAGGTATCTTCGTTTTTAGATCAAGGTCATGTTTTTGCTCTCTCTTTATATTTTTGTAATTCTTAAATTTTGTTTATATTAATATCTTATTTATGCTTTTCATTTCCTTTCCTTTACTTAGTTAACTTATATCTTATTTATGTTCTTATCTTGTTTATTTATGTTTCTCTTCTTCATTATGTTTAGTTAAGTTTATCATGTCAAGGTGAAAAAGTTACACTAATGGTGTAAGAATAAGTATAATATAAACTCAACATGGACTTTAATGTTTGATACTAACATGCTTTGTATTTGTTATCTTGTTCACTCTTAATACTTTGCTTGTTAAATGGTTTATCTAGATTTATGTTGTATAACCTTGGTACAACAAATACTTGTTCCTTTCATAGCCCAAACTGTATGGTATAATCGACACCTATGTTGTGAAAGAAACTTGATTTGTTATTAACATAAGTTATAATCATCAATACCTGACAACATTTACAAGTATTAACATTACTCGAATAAGATAACTAATGTAATCATATTAACAATTTATAATCCTATTGGAACATCTTGTGTGGTTTCCAGTTGATTAATAAGAGTTTATACTATACTTGTTTGAAATATCATTAGTGGATCCTCTAACCTTGACAATTTTTTTTTTTTTATCATTGTTTAATCCTTATATCAATATCACATCTCAAAGCTCTCTTCAACTTATTATTATTATTATTATTATTATTATTATTATTATTATTATTATAGTTAACCTTCATGTGGTTCGACTCCGGTCTTGCCGGGTTATTTATTACTTCGACGCTCCTACACTTGGGAGAAGACATCAATCTTTTGATTGTGTCAATTGGTCTTCTTAAGCCAGGGTCAGCAAGGAGAGTGTTGAGGTTGGTTTCATTATGACTTTTCTTTGAACTTGATTGAGTTATATGACTTGAAGTTTTGATTGACTCTTTATCCTCAAGGGATTTACTCTTAAAATATTTGTCTAGGGACATGTTAATTTAATATGAACTTGCTAGATTTTTTTTATCATCATTGGTGTCTACATGATCATTAACACAACTACACAATAATTCATTGTTAAACAGAAGTCAGTTGAGTTACACAATAATTATAAATTTTTCATATAAAATTCATAGCAAAATACACATCAATTCATCAAAATCAAAACCTATTTCAATTCATATCTATATGCATATAATAAGTATGTTGATTAAATTATACTTAATCATTTCTAGATATTTAATTGAGGAACAATGCCTATTGTATGTGTAAGAGGAACAATGCTTGAAAAACATGCTTTCTACATGATATTTTATTTACAAACAAATCATGTGAAAATATTAAATTTCAATAAACAACTCTGCCAATGCAAGAGATGCTAAGAATAGTGGTTTTGCATGAATATTAATTTATTCCTTTATAATAAGAAAATAAACACTTAATTGATTAAATTAGCAAATTTAAATATTTATTTTGAACATATTCATATCAAAACTCGACAGAAAAAACATCCCAACTTCGAAACCCCCACTGATGAAAGGTTAACCCCTGCGGCTGCGGAAGTCAAAGAAAGAGCTACAACTATCATACTAACCAAAAATGCAGCGCTATGAGGAGATTTGTAGGAAGGAAGGCTTACTGCTTTTTGGTTGTTACAAGCGAATAGCTTTCCGGTTGTCTGCTAGCCTGTGTAATAATAAGAGCCCCCGATGGCTTCTTCCCTTCTAGCATCTCCCGTAGCGGAAAAGGAACCTCTTGCTTCGAATCAATCCTATCATTATCATCAGTAGGGGCCTAATGCCAGTCTTCGAGGCAAGTGAATCAATCGTATCAACCTTTCCGGCACTAATCCTTGTGCTAATTCTTGTAGTTATCATAAACCCTAATATTTTTAATAAATAATTATAAAAGAATAAAACTAAAATTAGACAACGAAACAAATAAAAAGATGAAGAAAATTTACCTAAAGCATAAAATAAAAAGCAAAAAGCAAAAAAGATTAATTTGTTTAACTATACTTGATGAGAAATTTGCATATGGGAGAGGTAGGGAATGACAGCTCATGAAAAGAACAAAAAAAACTCTTTGTTAGTTAAGGAAAGATAAAGAAAGAAAAGGGAAAAGGGAAAAAGCTAGGGCAACAAACGGAACAAACGGTACTTAATATATATATATATATATATATATATATATTAACATATGAGTCAACAATAATAACTTTCCTTTCGTGTAGCAACAATTCATTAAACTAATATATTAATATTTTAATATAAAAAATATTAAAAAAATTAAGGGGGCAATTGCCCCCCTTTGTCCCTCTATGGCTTCGCCATTACCTCGGCCTGCCAACTATGTCAGACCCAAACATGGTTGCCAGACCCAAAGCGCTTGGGCCTGGCATGGTTGTCACACCCAAGCACAGGTCTGACATTGTTGCCAAACTCAGACGCAGGTGTGATATTTTTTTAGGTCAGGCCTGACATGGGTCAACCTAGAAAAATAAAAAAAAAATATTTGGGGTTTTAATATTTCATATGAAAAAATTAAAACACAATTCATGTAGATATAAGCTAAAATATTATTTTAAAAGGTTTTTTTTATCTCATATTGAAAAGATGTTATCTTATCATATCAAATTAAAGTATTTAAACAAAAAAATTTGTTATCTTACATTGAAATAACACAGTTTTTTTCTTGTGAACATAAACTGTGTGTGTGTGTGTGTGTTAATGGGCCTCACATTGAAAAAATAAAATATTTTTCTAGTATTTATATAGTGAATTTTGATAAGGGTTAGTAACCAACTGAAAAAAATAAAAACGAGAGGCCTCTACCGGGTTTTGCAGGGTCACCCGAGCATATAACTATTCGTATATACTAATAGTTATAATGTAGAATAAACTCTCATTGTAACAAACTTTGACAATTAGATCATGCAACAACATCTCAAGTTTAAAAAAGGCATGAATCCTTTAAAGAACTATCAAATACTTGGATGGAAATATAAAATTAATATTTTCATCCACAATACATACAAAAAAAAAGTTTATTTGTGAAGACTTGAAATAAATCACTTAGAACTTAATATTTTTTCTCATTATTTTCTCTTCGAATATAACAAATTTATAAAATAAGTTGCACAAATAAAAAAGAGGTTGCAGTTAAGTACTAATGCATATAAATAAAAAATCATGCTTTAATGAGATAGTGGTTGTTTTTGCAGTCTAATCATGCTTTAATGAGATAGTGGTTGTTTTTGCAGTATAATCATGCTTTTGAAAAATTTTAAATTTTTTGACCCAAGCGCATCGATCTGGCAGACCCAAGCGTGCTGATCTAACAAGCTCAGATGCTTAGGTTTGACAATTAATGCCACACCCAAAGTGTGTGGGCTGCTAACCATACCAAACCCAAGGTGCTTGGATGTGACAATCATGCTAGACCCGTGTGTGTGGATCTGACAAACCCGCGCTTGATTTGACAAACAACAAACAAAGAGGACAATTATGCATTCTAGTTTTCAGGAGAGAGAAAAGAAAGAAAAATACAAACAATTGATCACTGACAGCAATCTAACCATTATTTGTCTACACGCGTCACACCATGAGAAAGAGAGCACGACTACACATCCAGTTAGACGGCGGATGACCAGATTTAGCCATTGGAAAGCGTCATACGCGTCTCTTTAATGGCACGGGCGTCGCCCATTCATTAGAGCATGAGGAACACGTGCCCACAGATTTTTGATTAAAAAATAACAAATATTGTGAAAATACTAAAACGCCCTCATGGTCCTCTTATTACACAAAATACAATATAAAAATATCAAAATATCCCCAAATGCAAAACTTCTTTTTGTTTTTTCTAAGACTAAAAGCGTTATTTGACTTTACTTGAAAATTAGAAAAACATGACCATTTTTGTGGAAGAAAGCCAAATAAATGTTTATCCGCTCATGAAAAGATGAGAAATTAAAAGTGAAACTATTATTATAATCTAAAATGTCTCTTGATTTACAGTGATTTCTCCGCACTTTTTTAACTTTTTTTTTATAATTTTTGGTTTATAAATTTTGATTATGTAAACAAAATAATTTATATTGAGTTTTATTGGGAATGACAGTGTTGGTGAACTAGGGTTTTTTTTTTATTTTAATATCTTAAATTTTAGAGATCTTTTGGATTATGAAATTGGTTTTTTTTTTTTTGTGAGATTTGGTGTGCACAGTTCATTTATATTGGATTTTGATGTGGGTGACTATTTTTGTGGTGACTGTAAAGTTGGGTTTGTTTTTTTTTCTTGCTTTCATGTGAACGTCCCTGAAATAAAAGAGGTGAAGTGTGGGAGAAAAAGGAACTTGTGTTGAAGAGAAAGATCGAGGTTGTTTAGAGCGTGGTCTCATTTAAAAAATAATAATAATTTTTTTATTTTTAAATTATTTTTTTTAAATATTTTTAAATTGTTTTAATATATTAATATTAAAATATTTTTTTTAAAATATATTTCTAAATAAATATACTTTATTTTTTCCCCTAAAAATCGGGTTGTCAGAGTTTGCTCAATGGTAATGATTAAAAGTACAAAGAAAGCAATAATGTTAATGCACTCAAAATACTACTACGAGGGTTTAGGTAATTTTTTTAAAAACAAAATTAAAGGCACAGTAGATGTGTGAACGAGTTATAAAAAGCCGAACTACAATTACAGATCCATGGGCTTAGAAAGCCCAGTTTCTTACAAGTCCTTGAACAAGGCTCACACTGGGTCCAAAAGACAACTCAAGGGCGTTCGCCAGGGTATATCTTGTCGATGTCTATGGGAGACTTCGGCTCAGGGGTGGTTGAGACTTGAGAGTTCAGTCAAGTGTGTTTTTGTTATATGAATAATTTCAAAGATTGGTGTGGTAATTAAGTAGTTTTTTTATTAATTTAAATATTAGATTCGGCCTTCCAAAAAAATTTCTTCTCGTGAATCATTGGACTTTCCTTATTTCTAACATTTTTCTTGATATTTTCTTGTTTTTATTCTTTAACATTTTTAAAAAAATTCAACTTGAACATTTGGTGTAATGGGCGGCTAGAAATTATTCCAAACTCTTTTTCTTGCTTTTTTTTATTAAATTTATTTTTATATATTTTCTACGATTTGAAAATATAGCAATTTTTATTTTTTATATTTTTTAAAAGTATATTTATCTTGAAAAAATATTAAATATATATTTATTAGTACTTTTTGATAATTTTAATGTGTTAGTTAAAAAAAAATCACATAAAAAATATATATTTAAAAAATAATTTACACTGCAATACTGTAAACAAACTAAAAAAAATAGTAAAGAGCGGAGGATACTAATTTTTCGGTTGATAAAAAAATTTCTAAAATATCGCTGCAAGGAGAAGAATTAAATTTGAACCTAAAAAGTTAATGGTCTATACTATGATCAAAGAAAAAAAAAATTGGAATTAATACAGTGCTCGTGAACAGATAAAAGTACAGCTCCAAGGAAAATAAAGGGCCCAGCAAATTTGTAGCGGTTTGAATCAGGTGCCTGCTCAAGAGGATCAAATCTTCACTAGATAATTATCTCGCTGTACCGTGAGATTGAACAAATTTTTATTGAATATATATAAAAAATTCTGTTGTTGTTAATATATATATTTTTTTTAAAAAAAATAAATGGTATGGAAGTTGGTTCGATATGATATAATCAATTTTATAGGTTTAAAAATAACTCAAATGACCAATAAAAATATAATTTGACTAAAAAATAAAAAAGATATTATTTTTAAATATTAAGACGATAATATATTGGATCTATTTATATTTACTTGAATCGACCTTAATTTACTCAAATTAACTCAGGTTAGCTTGTCAAATCTCCGACTCGGGTCATGAAGAAAATAAATAAAAAAATTTAACAAAATTCTCAATCAATTCAATATTAAAATATGAAATTGAAAACAAAATCTGATTAGAAAAATGAGTTGATTCAATCCGAGTCAACCTGAAAAATTTAATCATGAGATTAAGATAAACACATACAAAAATTAAAACAAATTAAGAAACTCAAATCTCAACTAATCTAATATTAAATAATAAAAATTTAAAAAAAATCTTAAAAACCACTTGAATTAGCACGAGTTAACCGACCAAACTTGTGATCCGAGTCATGAGGCTGAGATAACCTCATAGAAAGTAGACCAAAATAAATTATGAAGTCTAACTTTCAATCAACCTAATATTAAATGATAAAATAAAAAAAATAACAAAAAAACCTGAGATAATTGGGGCTAACCTGCAACCTAAATTATGACACCATAATGACCTCATAAAAAATAAATAAAAAAATATAAAGCATATTTTCAATCAACTCAATGATGAAGGATTGAATTAGAAAAAAATAAAAATAAAAAATAAAAAAAATATTATAAGTCAACTCGGGTTAACCTGTTAAATTTAAATAATAAGACCAAGATAACTCTATAAAAAAATTAAAATCAAGTTTTCAATCAACTCAACATTAAAAAATCAATTAAAAAAAACTCAGAAATACTCTAACCAACCTGACTAAATAATAAAAAGATAAATAATAAATTTTCATTAATTTTCATTAATATAATCAAACAATGACAAAAATAAACAGAAGCTTTCAAGCCATTCATTAACATTTTATTATTTTTTACTATATAAATTATTTTCCACGTTTTACATGAATTAACCTTCAGACCATGATTTTGAGCAAAAACAGTCCCTTCTGTTAAAAAAGATAAAAAAGCATCAACAATTAGAGCAAAAAAAAAAAAAAAAGTTACAGGGAACCGCCACGCGGCATCTATTTGGGGCAGTTGCTGGAACAATCCATTCACTTTTACCGTCGCTTGACTGTAATCACAATCCTCTGGACCGAGCCGTCATGGACTCAGAGTCGCTGATACCTTTCTTGTCTCTCTCTGCAACCAACTCTTTCAAACATCCATCCATGCCTTGTAGCTGAAAAAATATGTCTAATCTTTAACTCACAGCTATGTCATTTACTGTCACTCACTCTCTATCTCCTTTCTCTCCAAAAACACACCAAAACCCTCGCTCTTTCCCTTCTCATCCAAAACTTATTCTCCATTTTCACTCTTCTAAATCACCTAATTCTCTTCTTCAAGCTTCAAGAAGAACCTCCAATTTAGATGGTCCTCGAAATTGGAGCAGGTCGATCAACTCTGATTTCGCCGATGATCACGAGGACGGCGGTGATGATGATGAAGCAGAGGAGGAGGATAGGAGTTTGGATCTGCTAGTTAGGTTTATTTCAAATGTGTTCAAGAAGGTATCGAAACGTGCTAGAAAGGCCGTCCGATCGGTTTTGCCTGTTCCTATATCTACTAAATTGGTAATCACTGTTAACCGGTCCTGTTCTTGAATTAGTTGATGAAAATGAAGGGGAGTTGTTTTTTCTTTATTGGATTAACCGGTCCTGTTCCTATATCTACTAATTTGCGCGTTTTGTGGATTTTTTAGGTGGAGTTTTCGGTGAATGGAGTTTTATTGCTGGCGTTTTTGTGGGTTCTGAAAGCTTTCCTTGAGGTAATGCTAGTAATTTTAGATCATTTACTATTATTATTTTTTAATTTATCAACGTTACTTGTTGGCGTGGTTTTCAATTCCAATTGGTATAATCGCTGATTTTAAGTTTTAGTAAATGCCATACTTGTACAACTCATCAAATATCTAAACTGATATTTGATTTGGAGCATGCCTTTGTTATTAACTTTAGAGCAACCAAATGCTTATTGAAAACATTATAATGGTGAACTTCAGTTGTTGTTGTCCTGTCAGAATCTATAATTAGTTTCTTATGCTATTAAGTACAGTATTTGCTCCAGTGTGTGTTTAGAGTAAGCTTTGTAAAATCTAATGTGGAGATTTAAGTGCAATGATGAAGCTGAATATATGTTGAATGTGAGTTGGAAACATGGAGGGATACCTTGGAGTCAAGAGTATTCTTCTTGTAGGATTGGGTAGTTGTAGTCAACCATTCATGGAGTAAAATGCCTAGATTTACTGGCTCAACGATCACAAGGGGCAGATCATGGATTTTATCTCCTATGCATCACAACAAAAGGGAGAGATAGCAATGCATAAGGTTTTTAGAAAAAGTTATTTGTTTTTTCAGTTATTTTATTTTTTCCTATTAAGTTTAGGAAATTAAATATTTTGCGCAATAATTTTATTTTTCCTAGTTTATTTGGTACTTTTATTGGTTTTCCTTTATTTTCAGGTTTCCTAGTTTGTTTAGGTGTTAGCTTTTGGGTTTATTTAAGGAGTTGTCTCTTAAAGAGGTAGACTACTTGAAAAGACATCCTTTAATAAGATTATAAATTAGGATTTTGTATGACAATTCTGTTCGGTTTCAATTCTGTCTTTCCAGCTTGCTGTCTTTTTTTTTGTGTTTCTGTCCGTGTCAGATAGCCAAAGTCATTGACCCAAGTGTTGCCAGAATCATGCTCAACAGGCACATATCCACCCAATAATGTTGGTTATAACATCCTTTGGATATTAATGATAAACGATCTTTCAGTTTGAGCTCCGAGTAGAATGATTCAATTGTTTGTTATTCTACTTCAGTGTGCATGTCCTTTGCAGTTGTGTATGTCCTGGATATATTTATTCCCAAAATCATTGAAAATGGATTAGTTGAATTGTTGAAATTGCCCAGTATTTATAGTTATTGGTGTTTCTCTCACTCTACGCCATTGGATGTTTGCTGTTCTATTTCCTGATAATGCACGCCCTTCTGGCATAAAGTTGCTCATGTTGGTGCAACTTCTTGAACTAATCTGAACCAAGCTTGAGGTTTTGAAAGTTTGAATTGTGAAGGAACCAAGAGTTTCTACCATCATTATTGAATTATGCTTTAAAATGAATCTCGATGATTAATCAAGCAAAGTACCACAATTAATGGCTTGGGTTAATGTTGAGTATGGTCAGTTAGACTTAACCAGTCCAGCCTTGAGTTCATGTACATGCAAATATTGCTGTAAGTAAACTGTGTCATAATATTCTGTGATAGATACAGCAGTGCTGATTTGTGAGCCTTGTGGGCATTCATTTCCAAGTTCTAGTTGTGGATGATTGCAGCTCCCCTGCCTTCCTCCCTGAAACAATCGGTAGTCTCTGAAAATGCAACCATGCTGGTTGGAATCATTGAATTGGACTTTATAAAATTTAAGATGGATTAGTGCCTGGATAGTTGTTATATCATGTCATTCACCTCTCTGTGTTGGTGTTTGAAATGCAGGTGGTTTGCACCCTTGGAAGCATGGTGTTTGTAAGTATCTTACTTATACGAGGTATATGGTCTGGGGTAACCTATTTGCAAGAAAGGCGTAATCTTAGAATAAATGAACTTGATGATGACCATCGTGCATGGACTGGCACACAGCCAGCAGCTTAATTTTTTGTTCTTAGAGTTGGAACTGCACTTGTATTTTTCCCATTCATCAAGAATAAAAGCATCCTTGTAATCGAACTTCCCAAATCAAGGACGATGAAAAGCTTTCATCTGAAGGTTTCAGACATCAAAATAACCATTGCTGCAGTGGAAATAATCTACTCTTGTGAGGACGGCCTCCTCCATATAGACCCAGAATCCAGATCAGTGTATCCGTGTAGATACTGGTAGAGCACTAGAAAACAACTAAAGAAAGAGATTGAATATGAATGTAAGGGGCAATCACCCCTTTTATATGCTCACATTGTAAACGCTAGCATGTGCTGATTAATATAAATGATAAAATATTTGATTTATTGATGAGCTAGCAAAAAATTCAGAGAAATGTTTATATATTAAATAATCAGTTAATAATCTCTTGGTTTTAATAATTTGATTTATGCTTTCTAATTAATATAATTAATAAGTGGTAAGTTAAGGTGATTAATGATTGATATCTGTAAATGATCTTTTTTAGTAGATTTTAGTAGATTTGAAGACCTTAAGATAGAGAAAGTTCAATAATATTTTAGAGAGTTGTTTTAAGAATATGTGTTTAATAGATAATAAAGATTAAGAATTCTTTACCTGGGTTGTTCAAGGGCTATGTATAACTTCTGAACCGGAAACTTGTCATGTTGTTTGAATGAAGTAGTTTAATTTTTTTTTTTGATAGTATTAATGAAGAATAAATATTACTTAGACAATATTAATGTTGATAGAAATATGGTTGTTTCTTAGAAGACCTTTATACATTATCTCTTATATAATAATATTCATTTGATGAATAAGATCCTTAGAAGACTTTTATACACCTAGAGGTGTAGGGAGAGTAAGATCCAAAATGTATTGGGTCAGTAAAAAGGTCATTTATGGCAGATAGAGAACTCTCATATGATGAGCTCTTTTTCAAGGTTGAATTTATAGGGCTGAGCTTTTTTCCCAAGCTAAATTTATGGTAATGGGCTCTTCTCTTAAACTAAACCTATGAAAACTAAGTTATTCCCAAGGTTGAGCCCACGGGGTTTGAGCTTTTTCCAAGGTTGAGCCTTTAGAGGTTAGGTTTCTCTTAAGGCTGAGCTTATGAGGACTGGACTCTTTTTTAAGGCTGAGCTTATATGAGTTACGCTCAAGTACGTTGTCTGAAACCATGAGTTTTTGGGCTTTGAAGGGTTTTTTTTGGCATGTTAAATTTGAATTTATTAGTAGCCTCTTAAATTTTTATGATATTTAAACGTAAAAACTTTGTAAAAATACTCGGTATAATGAGTTTGTTGAATTTTTTTTATATGAGAAAAGGGGTGGAAGCCTCAAGTGATATACCAGAGAGCTCGTGTGTAGGGGCATATATCATGGTTAAGAAAGAATTTCTAAACAAGTAGAGGGGAACCATAATAGAACCCATACCGAGAAATTTTTTCTAATAATAAAGAAACCCATGAAGGAGGAACCTGTACTTAGAAATATTTCTAAGAAGCGGAGAGGACGGGTCCATGTTGTTGCATATATTTTAAAAACTTTCTAATGGGTGGAGGAAACGGATCCATGTCGATGTTTATATTTAGAAAAATTTCTAATGGGGGGAGGGAAACCCAATGAGAAAATCTATGTTGATGTCCATACTTAGAAAAACTTATAAGGGGTAAAAGGGATGGACCCATGTTGATGCCTGTACTTATAAAAATTTCTAAGGGGCGAAGGGAAACCCAAGGAGGGTGATACTATTTCACTAGGGAGACTTTTGGTCCATCCCTTGGAGAGTGGCTTAGAGGAACCCATGTTGACACTCGTGCTTGAAATAATTTATAAAGGGTAGAGGTGATGGATCCATGTCTATGCCCATACTTAAAAAAAATTTTAATAGGTGAGGGAGATATAAGGGAAACCCAAAAAGGGTAGTGTTATTGCATCGGGAAGACCTTTGGTCTATCTATTAGAGAATGGTTAGGGGAACCCATGTTGACTCCCATACTTAGAAAAAATTCTAAAGGGTGGAGGTAAACCCAAAGAAGGTGATTTTATTGCACTTGGGAGACTTGTAGTCCATCTCTTAGAGAGTGGCTTAGGGGAACCAATGTCGACACCTATACTTGATAAAATCTCTAAGTGATGGAGAGGACAAACCTATATTTACTCCCATACTTACAAAAATTTATAAGGGTTGGAGGGGACAGACTTATGGAGATTTGTGCAATCACACTATGGAGACTTTAGATACATCCATTCCATTGAGAGTTATGCAATCACACTAGAGAGGCTTCAGATCCATCCCTTTTAAAGAGAGCTATGCTATTGCACTAAGGAGGTTTCAAATCCATCCTTTCTAAGAAGAGTTGTGTAATCATATTAGAAAGGCTTTAGATTCATCCATTCCAAGAAAAGTTGTGCAATCACACTGTGGTGGTTAAATTAATATATTTTAAGGTAAATTGTGCAATCGCACTAGGAAGACCATGATGACTCATTTTGAGATAAATTGTGTAATCGCATTAAGAAGACTAAAGCAATCCCATCCTTGGAAGGTTGTAGGGCTATTGCCCAAGTCAATCCCTTTCTACTATTTATTTAAGAGTTGCTAAAGTTTTGATGGAGCAGATGTGCCAACAATTATAGGGAGGTCTATGACATGTCCCATTCTAGAAGTGTCTTGATTATCTGTCTTAGATGGTGATTAAAGATGTCAATAAACCACTTATGGAAGAGTAATCAATGATTTTTTTTTATCAAGTTTCCACAAACAACGTCAATTGATGAAGAGAGTGTTTGGGAACTCGGTGCAAACGGTGTTCCCAAAAAATTTTAAAAATTGTTTTTGCTTAAGATATTTTTTTTATATATTTTCATATTCATTTTGATGTGCTGATGTCAAAAATAATTTTTTTAAAAAAGAAAAAAACTTTATTTTGATGCATTTCTAAGTGAAAAACACTTTAAACAGCCACCGCTACCACAATCTCAAGCATGCCCTTAAAGTCTTAAAATATCAAAGTAGCTTAAGAACAAGGCTTATATGTTGGATAATCGGTTAATCTCTTAGTTCTAGCAATATAATCAATTCTCCCTAGTCAATGTGGTTTTTGCTTAATACTTGCAAAATATCACCTTTGATAAATTTGAGGACTCTCAAATGTTTTAATAGGTATCTTTTTAGAGAGTGAAATAATATTTTAGAGAGAGATGCTATGAAAATATACATGCAATAAAGAATAGAGATTGTAAACCCTTTACCTAAATGGTTCAAAGGGTATATATAGTCTTGAACCTTGTCATGTTGCTTGAATGGAGGGGTTGAAGTGCTATTTTCTTCTTATAACATTAATGAAAGATAAATACTGATACGGTCCAGCCTTGTAATACGAACCAAGCAAGGCCAGATTCGGATTTTGGAGTAAAAGTTTCTACCGTTCAGTTTTACGCTATTGAGCATAACTTCAAATCCAATCGTTGGATCGAGCTGAAACTTTACCAGAAGATTCTAGAGGTGTTTGTCTATGTTGGGGTACATTTTCAGGAGAATCCAAGTTCGGAAAGGTCTTGCAATATAGGTCCGAACATGCTATATGAATTCTATCATTTACTTTCTTTTGACTTGTGGACTTTCTATTTGGCAATGATCCTTTTCCTACAAGAATATGGGTCCTTGTTTTGGGAATTTTCTAGTTCCACAAGGATCTTTAATGAGCTGCAATATAATCTCCAAGGGTGGCAAGGATTCATTAATGTTTCAGAATCCTTTTTTTATAAGGATTTCTTATTCATCCTAGCTACACAAGGAAAGAAAGGCTAGTGATATTTAATGACAAGTTCGTTATTTTTATTATTTTCTTTCATGTTTGGGATTAATTAATACTTTGTTTTCAGTTAGGATCTAAGGCCTGTTTGGATTAAGTTATGGGCTTTTCAGTTTAGGGTTTTTGGTCAATTTTGAGTGGACCTCATATAAGTCCACATAAGGGGTCTATTAGGGTTAATTTTTCAAGAACTATTTAAATTCATCTAAGCCAAAGTTTCGGCAGCTTTGATGATTATTACTTTTGAATTTTTCAGTTTTAATGTGTGAGAGTGATTCTTGCATTCTTCAGTTCTTGAACGAACTGAATCTGATTTATCAAAGATTAACTGGCTTTGTGGTGTCATTCTACTCAATCCAATAGTGTTGGTGCCTTGGGACAAGTTTCCATTGTGTCACACTCCTATCAGATCTATTTCGGCTTTCCGGGATCAGATCTCAATCTTGATTGTGGGTTGCATGACCACGTGATCACGAGGTTCACATCAAATATCCTATGCACAACATTAATGTTGATGAAAACATAGTAGGCCTTAAATAACTTTATACACCCGAGGGTGTGAGAGAATATGATTTAAATTGTATTGGGTCAGTAAAAAGATCCTTTATAGTAAATAAAAAATTTTTAGATGCTAAGCTTTTTCACAGGGTTGAACCCATTAGAGTTGAACTCTTCCCTAAAGCTAATTCTATTGGGGTTGAACTCTTTTTCAAGGTTGAGCTAATGGCGTTGAGATTTTTTTTAAAACTAAGTCCAAGAGGGCTAAATTCTTCTCCAAGACAGAGCCCATGAGAGCTTGGGCTTGTCCCGAACATGTTGCCTTAACCCGTGTATCTTTGGGCATTCAAGAGGGTTTTTTAAGACCATTAAATTTAAATTTATCAGTTATAAAAACCAAAGCACCGTTATTGATGTTCTGCATTTGCTAGAGTAGATTCTAAATAGTTGGCAAATCCACTGTCGTCACCAATGGAGTGCAAATTCAATGTCTTCTATATATATAAAAGCATGCAAATCCAATGGATAGAACTCAGAATGCCAGGATTCAATTGCTTGCATGAGATGGTGCTACCATTGGATTGGCTTTAATTTAGTTCCATTTGTTTTGCAACATTTTTTATTCTAATATCAGACAACAAAATTTGGGCATTCATGGTAAAATGGGTTTAATTTTCCTCCTCCTCTTTTTTTTTTTTTTTTTTTTTTTTCTAAGTAATATTTTGAAAATGCACCGAAAATAAAAAAGACAGCGCATTGCCCCCCTAAATATGGACCCAGAAAAGGCACTTACAGGTCACAGCCAAACAGGCCCAGGTAAGGTTCACTCACGTCCAGGCTGATCCACCCTTCCTCCCTTCCTTCCAATTGAATCAAAGTCTAGCCTCGAGCGGCAAGATTTGAAAATATAATTGAAAGGGACGCAAAACCTAACTATAGTTAAAACAGAAACAATGAAAATACACCACGTCAGCAATCATTGCCGTATGTTGCCCTTTCTTAACCAACCCCGGTTAAAAAATCCCCAAATGTCTGTCCTATAAATAACCATCACCCAAGTCCATCTCCTGCAAAATCTTCCCCGGAAGGCGTCTTGATAAACGCTTTCGTTCCAAATCTCATTCTTTCTTCCATCGGATCTACTTTTGTTGTTTTCTTTCGTCTCTTAATCAGCGAAAATGAGAGAGTGCATTTCGATCCACATTGGTCAGGCTGGTATTCAGGTCGGAAATGCCTGCTGGGAACTCTACTGCCTCGAGCATGGTATCCAGGTATCTTTCGATAGATCTGTCAATTCTGGTTTCATATCTTCCAACATTCTGTAGATCTTATACTTTGTACATTTACACATTTGCTTTTGTGCTTAAATCTCGAGTTTTATGTGTTTTTGCTTGGATTTGCGGATTGTTTTTTGGTTTTAGTTAGATCTAAACTTCACCTGATGTGAAATTATTTTTTCGATTTTTGGGTTTGTTTGCTTGGTTTCCATTGGATCTGTGAGTTTTTATTCTCATTTTGGTCATCTTTGTTTATCATTTCTTTCAAATTTGTTTAATATCTCTAGATCTAAGTTTAGTTCTTATTGTGTATCGATCTTTCTTAGATCTAAATGTATATCTTTGCAAACGAATGCTTGAATCGTAAAGTCTTGTTTTTGAATATTTTGTATATTCCACTAAATATTATTCGAATATGAATAGTTTTTTTTTTGTATTTATTATTGATATGAATTGCTGATAAATGTCTGTGCGTTACTTCTGTAGCCTGATGGCCAGATGCCAAGTGACAAGACTGTTGGTGGAGGAGATGATGCCTTCAACACCTTTTTCAGCGAAACTGGTGCGGGGAAGCACGTCCCACGTGCCGTCTTTGTAGATCTTGAGCCCACTGTCATTGATGAAGTCAGAACCGGAACTTACCGCCAACTTTTCCATCCTGAACAACTCATCAGTGGCAAGGAAGATGCTGCCAACAATTTTGCCCGTGGACACTATACCAGTAAGTGTCATCTGTTGTTTGTTCGTTTTTCTTTTTTCTATAGACTTGTGAGTTTATGATTCTAATGATTGTCTTTATTGTTTCAGTTGGCAAGGAAATTGTTGACCTGTGCTTGGACCGTATCAGAAAGCTTGCTGACAACTGCACTGGTCTGCAAGGTTTCCTTGTATTCAATGCTGTTGGTGGTGGTACTGGATCTGGTCTTGGATCCCTTCTCTTGGAGCGTTTGTCTGTTGACTATGGAAAGAAATCCAAGTTGGGTTTCACTGTCTATCCATCTCCTCAGGTTTCTACATCTGTTGTTGAGCCCTACAACAGTGTCCTTTCAACTCATTCCCTGTTGGAACACACTGATGTGGCTGTGCTTCTTGATAATGAAGCCATCTATGATATCTGCAAGCGCTCTCTTGACATTGAACGACCCACCTACACCAACCTCAATAGACTCATCTCTCAGGTATATCATATACTCGTGCTTGGGATGCTTTTGTGGATTTATTGATGCTCGGAATGTAATTGTATGTATCAATAATAATGCGAGGTGTAATGGTTTACATGGTCTTGATATCGAATCAAGTTCAAATAGGAAACCTCAATTCTGTAGTTGTCGCAAATTTGAAGATGGTACTGAACTGACCTTTTTGGATGGCAATTGCAGGTCATTTCCTCCCTGACTGCTTCTCTGAGGTTTGATGGTGCTTTGAATGTGGATGTCACTGAATTCCAGACCAACTTGGTTCCCTACCCTAGAATCCACTTCATGCTTTCCTCCTATGCACCCGTTATCTCAGCTGAGAAAGCCTACCACGAACAACTCTCTGTTGCTGAAATCACCAACAGCGCCTTTGAACCTGCATCTATGATGGCTAAGTGTGATCCTCGCCATGGCAAGTACATGGCCTGCTGCCTGATGTACCGTGGTGATGTCGTGCCTAAGGACGTTAATGCTGCAGTTGCTACCATCAAGACCAAGCGTACAATTCAGTTTGTTGACTGGTGCCCCACTGGATTCAAGTGCGGTATCAACTACCAGCCACCCACAGTTGTTCCTGGTGGTGATCTGGCGAAGGTCCAGAGGGCTGTGTGCATGATCTCCAACTCCACCAGTGTTGCTGAGGTGTTCTCTCGCATTGACCACAAATTTGACCTCATGTACTCCAAGCGCGCCTTCGTTCACTGGTATGTTGGTGAGGGTATGGAGGAAGGTGAGTTCTCCGAGGCTCGCGAGGATCTCGCTGCACTCGAGAAGGATTATGAAGAGGTGGGTGCGGAATCAGCCGAGGGCGAGGATGAAGACGGCGAGGAGTACATGTGAGGTGCTGCATCCAATGAAGTGCTTGGCACTTTGATACGAGTTGTTGTTTGGCAGTGCCATGTGTCCTGCTCCAAAGGTGTTTAAGGAACCCTTTTATGTTAAAGCTACTGCGACTTGTTTCCTATTCTATTCTATATGGAATGTGATTTAGTGGATTGAGCGTTTTTCAGACACTGTGGAACACAATTTATGTCTCCGAAGCATGAAAGATGGCATTAGGAAAGCATACAATTAAAAAATTGTTTTTTGGATTTCAGATTTGTTTGATTCTACATCTCATTTCAATTGATGATGCAACCAAGTTTTTATTTTTATTTTTTCAGTTGAGAAACACAATTAATTACTCATTTCAGGTGACCCAACTCCTTATAATTCATACGGGAGGGAAAAAGACCACGTCGACCCTGAACGATTTATAAAAACGAGATGTTTAAAAATGTACGGAAATAAATATCATCAGCGTGACCTAAGATAACTAATGCTCATGTATATAAATACATTCTGCTGCACGCACTTAAATTGCATGTAACATGCACGACCGGAATCTAATGGTTGCCTTGCAAGCCATACCCCGAAATTCAAACACTGCTGCAGTGAGACCAATAACATCTTTCCTGTCATCCCCGCAAGCAACTGGAAATTGAGAATATTGTGACAGATGCTGGAGATCCAATTGTCGATAGCATATACAAAGATAAAGAATTAACCAGGGCAGACAGAATATGCTACAGAATCTATCAAGGATCTGGTTTTACATGAGCCTTTTTTGGTGGTTCATTTTAAACTAGGAGCTATTTGAGATATTCTTTCATCTTCCAGCAGTTCATATGGATCGATATGTTGTGGTGGCGAGGTTGGTGCATCGCTTCCGTCGTGGACGAAACTTGACCCAAAGCACTGCCCAGGAAAAGAGGAAACATATCAGCAACTAGATTCCATGACGCACAAATAAGAGTATGTTTGTTTAAGAGGTGCGCCGCGCTTCAAAAGCATGAAATTCATGCTTTCTGTGAGAGCAAACTACATGATTGTTAAATTGCTGCAGTAGAAGATGCCTAATATTCTTAGCTATAGAGCAAACTACATGATTGTTAAATTTGATGTTATGCCACTAGTTTGCTGAGTCTTCCTCAACAACATGTCGCGAACCACATTTGAAGAACTATTTCATGTTATGCTACCGTTCTTGTTTGTGTATATAAACTGAGTCTGATCTCATGGCCAAGCGATTCCTATGTATAATCATAATATCGGCAACTTGTAAAACAAGTATACATACACAGAGTCCAAACAGAAACACATTATATGACAGTAACCACTTTCAGATCCCAAATCTCAATACACCGCATAACTTGATCACCTTCCACCAAAAAGCATATCTCAAACAGCTGAATAACATGTCAGTGTAGAAATAATGACAACGGAATTGGCACTGATCCACAGTACAATCTATTTTTAGAAAATAAAAACACCTTAACCTAATACAGCACCGGGTTCGGACAAAGGAGCGCTGACTGAATTGGCAATGATCCGTGGTAACATATAACAGACAAGAGCGTGGCAGAAAGATAACTTACAGAGTAGAGAGCAGAAAAAGATGCAACAATTATGAGAATCAATGGCCAAAATCCCAAGAAGAAAGCTCCTCCAATTGTAAGCAGAAGTTTAGCCCGAGGAATTAATCCCTGAAACAGAGGAAAAATGTAAGCCCGTCTTAGCACACCTGAGCTTAGATGTGCAAGGAATAACCTTTACATATAGGTAAGGAAGTATACACACCAAATAATTCTCCCACGATTGTAGCTCAAGTTTTGGCATGGCATAGTTAATAGAACATTCAAGCAATTCTTTGACAAATAAGCAAATGGAAAAACAAACTTCGAGAAATAAACAAAGAGCAAAGAAACAAAATTAACCTCAAGTCCTTCACTATTAAGAGCCATTGACCTCTCCCTTTGATTAGACAGACCTTTATCAATTTCAGTTGATACTGAATTTCTTTTAGAGAAACCCCAGTCTTCCTCTCCAATTTTCATTTCATCTCCCACTCCATAATTGCCTCTATTGGTCTCTTCAAGCAATGAAGTCGGAGTCATACCCCTCCTCTTCAGTTCCTTCATAAACAATGACTCCGGTGGCTCTTCCCCTAAAAAAAATAAATCAATACAAAAACCCTCTTCACTAAGCAAACCCACAAACAAATAACATAAAATATTAACAAAAAGTTACTATCTTTTTAATATATAAGAACACAAAAAACCAATAAAGTTCGAAACTTCTACACGAGTATCAAAAACCGAACTTGCCATTTCTTTTATTATTGTCTTCTTCTCGGACTGAGCAAAAGACCTTAAACTTTTGCTGTTCCTCATAATATCTTCTTGAGCTGCCATAGAAAGTTCTCAACTTAAGAATTGTTTTCCTGGAATTTGATTTCCCAGGAAAGTTTTTTGACGGGGAAATGGAGAGTGGAGGGAGAGTTGATTTGATAAGCCATTCTGAGGTGGCGTTTGGCATCAAGAGAATGAGTCTATGAGTAATGAGAGCAACTTTTCAAAGAGAGATGATAAAATAAAATCAGAAGAAGAAAAGTTTTGTGTTTGTTTCTAGGGAAACGAAGGCACAGTGGTGAAGACAAGAGGTGGGTTTCGGTTGTCAGTGTCAAACGAGTGGGCGTATTTTAGTGAGTAGATGTTATATGGAACTAACGTGCGAAGAAGTGACGTGTCTGTTGGGTGGCTTTTGTGGCTAGGAAGTAGGGTGAAGCCCATGTTTTGTGGAATAGGAATGGCCACACAATTTACTCTCCACTTTCGATGAAGCAAGCCAAGAACAAAAAAACAAAAGGGATAATATATTAAAATGAAGGGTTTTCATTTACTGTTTAGAAACTTGAAGAACAAAGAGAAGGGATGAGCTATGAAAATTATGATTTGTGAGCGTGTAAGAAAATGATTAAGTCAATTGTAAAAAGAAAAAAATGATCAAGTCAATAATTGTTTGGTTTTCACTCTTTTCTCTTCCAGTGCTTGATCCTTGACAGGATTCATTTCCCTACAAACATGAACTGAGGGTAAGCAGGAGGCCATAGTATTTGACAGAAGGTAATTTTCCTCAGGTGTCCCGTGCTTATCTCATATGTACTACCGTATCTCATAGTATTTGACATGAGTGGTGAGCTTTTTCCACCATGTACTTGTGGACATGAGTGGTGAGCTTACCTAGAGTTATCGCAACCTGAATTTAGGGTAAAATAAGTACAATATCTATTCATTTGTCTAGACTTGCTTTAAATGTCACCAAACATTTGTCAGAAGAATCATGGCATACAAGATATTGGAGGCAACAGCTGAAACACTGAATTTTGTGTCTCTGGACTCATTCAAACTCCAAGCCTTGTGTGGTAAAGTTGATGCAAAACACTGGTTCGTTACTGATTTGCTTTATTAGTTCACAATCATGGAGTTGTTTCTCCTCCATGTAAATACATGAAGGAGATGCTAAAGGTTCCATAGAAGTTACTTTTCATGTCTAAGAAATGCAGGAAAGTGACTGCTATTTTTTCAAAAAAAATTTCTCCTATGCTACTTTGAAAAGAAATCTCTAATCCAAATTCAAACAAAGTTTGAAACTTAATGAAGCTGAACTGTACATGTGATTGATTCTTGACAGGGAAAGAGAGGAAGTCAAACTTTCACGGAACTTTCTACATTGATAACCGAATGTCATACAGAGAGGAATAAATTCATAATTCTCGTCTTTTTACGCACAGGATCACACAAGTTATATTATATCTTTGTTATGTAGCGTAATTATTGGAGAATATGATTCATGTATACGCCAAGGAAGAGTTGGTTAATGATGATGAAAAAATAGAAAAGAAAAGACAAAGGATTCTTTCAATAAATATTTTCTTTTTGTTTCCAGCCGCTTGAGCCTCCAGGCGGCTGGAAATGTTACAGCCGCTTGGCCTAGCCTAAGCAAAGTGGCTGGAATTTTCTAGTTAAAAATTCCACTTAAACATGGTGTTTACTTTGCCCTGCATACCTTTTTTTCATGTACAAATTACTTTAGACAAACTTGTTCCTCAAAGAATTTATAAGAGTTTCTCTACACACGTAGTGACTTAAACATGGGAGTTTCTTGTTCCTCGCTAACTAAAAAAATTATTTTTTGTCATGACTTTCTTGTAGTTCATGTAGGACCATAGTCTGAAACCTAAATAAAACTTGCAAGTTTCAGTTACTGCCATCAAACAAGTAATTCCATAAAACTATTTATAGGCTAACTGGATGGATGGCTTTCAGAAACGTTGTGCTAGATAGCCTGTTAAGACCAGGCAATATCTTTCTTGCAAGTTCCCAATATCCTCCAAATTAGCAGTGAATGGCGGGGCTATACATAAAGGATCCAATTCTGACTCACATTATAATGATTCACATGTACACAAATAGACGCCGAATATGGTTTGGATGATATGGACAGGACATGTTCACACCACTTGGTGGATTTCTTGTATGTCTATTTTCGATTACCAAACTCAATCTTGACAGCATACTTTTCTTGCAGAAAAAAGATCAAAATAAAGACTTTGTGTTCACTCATTTTCTAAACAGTATTCAGAAAGGAGTAATTCTCCTAAACAATGGTCTTCACCTGGATTGATTGGAAAGTCGTTGAAGTTGCATGTGTCGGAGTTAAATCTGAGACCAGCAGAACAACATCTCCCTCTTTTATCATCCCCTTTGTTCTTATCAGATCAATGGTTTTTGAGATGTTGGCTTCTATATCATCTGATAAATCAACAAGAAGTGGGATAACTCCCCACTGCAAATTCAAAGCCATCCGAGCATTATTGTCACTGGTAAACGCAAATATGGGAGGGTAGGGCCGGTTGCGAGATAAAAGTGATGCCATTTCACCATGCTTTGTGTACACAAAGATAGCGTCTACACCAAGGTTGTTAGCTGGAGAACAAAAACACCGGCATAAATTCCAAAAAGTCATGGCCTGGATATTTTGGAGTGATACATCAAAAGTTAACATCATGTGTGTGCTTATATGTCCAAAAGATAAGGAAAGACCACGCATTAATGATTGATGAAGTGCATTTGTTAGCATATTTCACTGCACTTCTACAAAAACTCAAAGGGTTCCAGTTGCTTACGTATCTGGTATTTTTAGGGATGGCAGCATGTCGAGAACAACTAAAACACACATTTGGTCATCAATGAAACTACAACTACAAGTCCCATGCCATCTCCAGTTAACCATCTTATGCATAGAGAATATGAAGCCGTTCGAAACCTCCAAGGCATTGCTCCTAGTTATAATTTGACTGAAAGATTCGTTAAGGTGCTACACAAAAGCCTACTCAGTACATCAATTGACTTTTGGCTCAGTATTGTCTAAGTTCGAATGATTATGTAATTTTGTAAGGAAAGCTATTGTTTCATCAATGGATTTCTACAGTTTATAGAGAGCGTTGAGAGGATACTTTTTGTTATAAAAAAAAGGCTGAAAAGATATTTAGAGAAAAGGATTAGCATCTGTAATACCATCTACCCACTTAATGCTTCACAACAAAAGTACTAAAATGTAAGTGAAGGTTAAAGAAAAATCATACCCATTTGAACGGCACAATTGCATATTTCTTCAGCAATGCAATCAGACAACGTATTGCCCAGCTGACTGTTATGAAGAGCACTCTGTCGGTTTTCCTCATGACTCCATAGTTCCATTCGACTGCTGACCATCTGCAAGACAGAAAGAGCCTTCTGCCCATGTAATCCAATAGCTGATTCACCAGACAGCATCAGTGCATCTGCATACTGTCGAACTGCTTCAGACACATCTGCCACCTTATCAAATAAAAGAAGGCAGTAAGTTTTAAAAAATTTCAACAAGACTATATATTGTTTTTCTTTACAGAAAGAAATGCACGGACCCTCTAGAACAGAACAGCTCCTTAGACAAGACAGTTTAATCTCATGAATAGAAGTCTCGATCTGAATAACCCTACTGTTCCTCTCAATCCAATCATTCCACATTCAGATTAATGGGACAGCGATCCAAGTTCATGCCATGACTAACAAAAAGCAGCTTCCATCATTCCATGAGATGCAATACTGGGAAGCCACACTGTTTAATTCCAGACTACATTGAATGGAATTTCAATGATCTCTCACGACCAAACAGTGAATTAAGGTGTTCCTGTTTTTTTTTTCACTTCTTTATCTGATTTTTTAGATCCATATAGAAATTTTCATTTTGTCATCTAGTGTAGAGCTTTTAAACCGGTTGTGTAAGGTTCAAATGTTTCGGATTTCTATTCTCAAGAAAACACCTTGTAAAAAAAATGTTTAGATGTTTCTCTCCCTCCAGAAAAACAGTGTCCCCCTATGCCACTATAAGATATTAATTTGCAATTACAACAGATGTTGTCATATAATACCTCAGCACGTGTTGGAGTTGGGCATTCGACCATTGATTCAAGAAGTTGAGAAGCAATAATTACTGGCTTGTTCAGCTGCCTACATAAACGAGTTACATCCTCTTGGACTGTTGGAATCTGTTCAAGTGGAACTTCAACTCCTAGGTCACCACGAGCCACCATAATTCCATCAGATGCCTCTACAATTTCTTCCAATTTCTGAAGAGACTCCAAGGTCTCAATCTTTGCCAGTACTCTTATTAATCTGTAAATGACAGCAATGTTCAAGTTTCATACTTCGTTTTCCAGAAGATACTAAATAGAAGGGGAAAAACAATTATATCTATGTTGTTATCTAACTTTGTATAAGGTAGGACATAGATTAACACCATTTCACAAATATGGCAATGTAATATTAGCTACATCAAGGCAGATATAACTTTTAACAAGAAAGAAAAAAGAGGATTTTGGAAAAGAGGGGGGGGGGGGGTGGAGAGTGGGGGGAGGATTCTGCACAAGCAAGGTTCAGGTGTGGTTTCAGAAACTATTTGTCAGTCTGTAAAAGAAAACCTAAATAATTAGTCCAAGTCAAATACATTATATTATTGGAGACAAATGGAAAGAGGAAAGGAAATTTTTATGTGTGTAATTACATGAGATCTCAACTTGGTGAATGTGTTCTTACTTGGATGATTTGGCGGAGAGATAATTCTTCAGATTCTTGACAGAATTGGCATCATTTACAAAGGACATGGCAATAAAATCAACACCTTCAGAAACTCCGAAATCAACATCTGCCCAATCCTGTACGTTCAATGAGTATAGATGAGAAATTTATCAGAGCACGAAACCAAGATTTCATCTATGTAAGTCTGATTGAGTTTGAAATCTAATGAATTTGAGGAAGTGATGCTACTTGCTCGCCACATTCCATCAAGGAAAGTATGTGATGATTTTTGTTAAGGGACAATAAGGATTTTAATGTGGAGAGCCTATCCTTCAATTTTCCTTTCAGTGAATCTATGAACTTCATCATATAGGTCCCTGGAAAGTGATAGAAGTATGCTAGGTTTTCTGTAGTACTAAGTGTGCAAGTTGCAGAATCTAATGCACACTGTAAAGGTACTAAATTTCTTGGATTTTGAGACATGCAAGCAAAACAGGTAGCAGACTGCGAAAGTTGAAATAATGTAATCAATATAAGCTGACTAAGACCATCATAGAATGTCAAAAGCTGTTGAGAGAGGGGAATAAAACCTTTATTGATAGAGTTGGAAGACCGTGATAGGAAAGCTTCCCATCCCTCCAGAAGCTTAACTTGGCTAGAGGAAGGAATAGACCAGGATCCGTGCACTTGCAACGCAAATCATTCCCCATCCTTTCAACGACTTCAAACTTCGCCATTCCACCATCAATAACCAGTTCATCACCCACCATGATGCCTGCCGATTATTCAATTCTATTGAGATAAATTGAAATAAAGCAATGGTATCATTTTGTAATTTCTTATAAAACATAAAAAAAAAAAACACTAAGGATAAGTGACCCAGTGAACAAGAAAATAAATTCACCACCTTCAGAGTAGCCTTCGTAGTTGGCTTGCACAGTGAATGGACGAGAACCCTCGAATTTTTTAGCTGTAAATACCCAAACTGAACCTTCCTGGTGCCCAAGTAAAAACAAAAATCCATCGATTACAGCAAATTATTATTATAATCCAAGATTAGAAATAGTCTATAGTCATGTTTTTCCATAATTAAAGGGAAACTAAATACTGGGTTCTAGTGACGCTGCATTCTACTCATAATTCTCCTGAAGTAACAGCTACTAGAAAAATGTCCACACCACTCCAATAACATGGAAAATAGAGAGAGAGAGAGAGAGAGAGAGAGAGAGAGAGAGAGATAATGCTATTCCAATTAGATACCTCTGCTTTGATAGAGGAAGGAGCTCCATGATCCACTACATGAATCAGGCTGCCTTCAGTATCAATCATAACCGAAACAAAAAAACCTTTCTCCTCATTCAACTTCTTGATTTTCCTAATAACATCACGGTGCCACTCTCTTGTGTTATGACACATATTAAGCCTAGCCACATTCATCCCTCCCATTGCCAATCTCTCCAAATCCTCCAAAGAACAACAAGCAGGGCCTATGGTACACACTAACTTTGTCTTCCTTATCCCCAAGAACCCTTTTTCTCTCAACTCTCTCTCTGCCACCACATCAAACCCCAGATCCAAGTTCACCTCATAACTCTTCAAACCCTTTAAACCAGCTTCTGCCGATGCTTTTACTGCGATCTTGTCTTCACTTTTCAGCTTCCTTTCATTGCAAGAAATTACCCCACCAGATATACCCAATGATTTTCCTAGAACCTTTTTGTTTGAAACAAAAGTTGGGCTCTTCGCAAAGACCTTTTGAAGCATTGAATCACTAGAAACTGCCATGGCTTATTTTGAGTAAATGAAAATCAAAGTTTAGTTTTTTGGAACAAGATTCAATTTTGAAAGTCAAAGATTAAAACTTTAGGACAGGTACATTAACACCGACCCTTCGCATGGGAAAGTGACGGGGACAGGGTGTGCACAATTTTTTTTTAAAAAATCAACAAACTAGCATGAAAAACAAAGTAGCAACATTAAAAATCGAACTAGTTTTCATTTGCGAGTTTTTAAAAAATAACAAGAGAAAACTAGAGTATTTAAACACGCAATAAGTAGGAAATGTTATTTTTTAAAAATAGCATTTCAATTTTTAATTTAGTGTAAAGTTCTTTTTTAAAAAAACTGCAGTTATCATTCATGGTTTTTTTAAATCTTTTATGGATGTGCTATTATCAACAACAACAACAATAATAATAATAATAATAATAATTCTGGCAGTGCTATTTCTCAAACTCCTATGTTAGTCTGGAAAAAACCACTTGAACTATAATAGCTAACAAATATGATTTCCATCCATGACATTTTTCTCTTCAAACGACTCTTTATTTTAGCTCTGTAAG
This sequence comes from Populus nigra, assembly GCF_951802175.1. Lineage (NCBI taxonomy): Eukaryota > Viridiplantae > Streptophyta > Magnoliopsida > Malpighiales > Salicaceae > Populus > Populus nigra. The sequence goes on from NC_084852.1 coordinate 20,328,116, forward strand.
CAATACACATTATATATAACACTCTTCAATTAGTGTGGAAGTGATTGTAGCAATGTTGGTCGTGAAAAATGGAAAGAGTGGAGGGTTGATTATAGGTTGCGATTTGGCTGGTGTTGGGGTGGTTTTGTGTCGGTGTGAAGATGACAGTAGCAATACATTGTGGGACTGTGCTGGGACGAGTTAGAGCTAGTTGGGCTGGATTTTTTTTTTATTATTATTATTAATATGTATGTTTGGGTTAGTTTATATGTATTTTAACTAATTTTATAAGTTCTGAAATTAACAATTATATAAATTTTTAGTAACTTTAAAAAAATTCAAACTTATAATTATTAGAAAATAAATTCAAAACCTGACAAATTAAATTAACCCCTAAATTAATTGAGCTGAATTCTTAAGTTTGATTCTTGAGTTGCATAAACGATGATGATGTAAGTAATGATTTTTGAGTGGTTTAATGGCTAGGCAATATAATTGATCTCTTACATGGATTCCTCAATAATATCTCGGTGCTTTTTTTTTTTAATAAAACAGTTTAAATTATCTGGGTACCTTAATTTCTCCAAAATTCTTTCATAAAAGTAATGCCTTTTTTTGAAAAAATTTAGGTTTGGTTTCTTTATAGATTCATTTGGTTTTGCTTACTTGTTTTTATTTTTTATTTTTTATTCTTCATGAAATATAGGGGTGATGCATAGAGTAAATGAAAATGCAAGTGTTCATGTATTTTTTTTCCCATCCTGTTTGATATTAGAACACGATTATTTTAAAAATAGTTTTTATTTAAAAATAAAATTTAATAATATTTTTTTATTTTTTAAAATTTATTTTTAACTTCAATGCATCCAAACATTTAAAAACATAAGAACAATAATTTATAACAAAAAAAAATAAAATATAAATATTTTTTAAAAAAGTTTTGAAATAATTTTTATTTTATTTTATTTTATTTAGTGTTAGAAGCTATTGTTGTTGATGCGATGGCTTCACTAGTTTTTCTCTTGTCCTAAAGTTCTTATTGAAGTTAGTAGTATCTATCACTTAATTGCTGCTTTGTACTTTCTACATAATTTTATATAGCATATAGTCATAGAGACCTATAGACCTGGTAGTTTAATTTCATTCTCTTACATTCATCAGCTGCTAGCATTGGAGCATACATATTAGCAAAACATTGTTAGTCTTAATAAACTGTGCCAGCCTCCATAAATGTATCACTTTCAGAGGTGGAATCTTCAACCGTATAGCTAGGTGCGGACTTAAGATTATTTATTAGGAGGGTTAAATTAATATATTAAGACATAATATTTTTTTAATTTATTGTATACGAGTTATTAAAAAAAATACAAACATATAATGATCTTTGCACAAGGTAAGAAGTTTTGAGCAATACCAAATTGAAGTCAAAGCGATGAAGTTAATTTTATCTTTATAATATATTCATCACTTTAATTTTATTGGTCTTTATACATATCAAATATAAACATTCAAAGTATATAAGAAACATTAGATTAGATAACGGGAAACATTATTTATGTTTGATAAATTTTGAAATAAAGTAAAAAAATAATAATGAATGATTCTTACATATTTATTTTAACTGTGCTCGTCATTTTCTCATAGAATAAAAATTATCGATTATCATATCAATTATGAATCTTTCAACAATTTCTTTTTCTATATAGACAATCAAATAATTTGCAAGAAAATCATCCTCCATTCGACTACGAAGTCTTGTTTTAACAATTTTTATCGCTGAAAAAGCTCGTTCAGTTGTTGTTGTTGAAACATGAAGTTTCAAAATAAATCGAATCAACCTGTCAATGAGTGGATAAATTGTGATTTTTTCTATTTCAACCAATCCTTGACATAAATCAGCAATCGATGGCATATTCTTTGCCTTTGGATGATTGAGTGCATCAAGCTCATAATGTTGCAATTAAAATATCAAATGAATTTTTTCTTGGTCAAAAAAACCTTCAGGATAGAACTTGTCAACAAGTAAGCATATATCTTCAACACTTAATAATTTATAGCTATTTTTAGGATCTAAAATTGTGCTCAACTTAAGAAGTTCGATCGCCTGCTCATTAAATCTATTATTTAGTTGTTACAATTGTTTTCAAGAACCAAGCAAGTTGCCCTATATATTTTTATCAAAATGCAAATTGATTTAATATGTGAACTCCATCTGCCATCTCTAGGTCGTTGCGAACCACCTACTTGATTAACTCATTTACCCGTTTTAATCTCACAAATATCAACTAAATGTTCAATTATAACTGCTTGAAAAGCCTATAATTCATCATTACGCTTGCAAGAAGCACTAACAACGTTAACAATAAAAATCAAATTTTGAAAAAAAGTGTGAACATCAAATATTTCTCTAGCTGCAACAATAATAGCCAATTGTAATTGATGAGCTAAAGAATGTTCATAATATGCATAGGGCAATCATTAATGAATAAAACTTGCAAACCATTCCACTCTCCATGCATATTACTAGCACCATCATACCATTGGCCCTTAAAACTTTGAACATCAAGATTGTGATGAGATAAAACAAAGGAAATCTCTTCCTTAAGAGTTGAAGCAGTTTATCTTTGACATGAACTATATCCAAAAATCATTCTCGACAAATCCACTTCTATCAACAAACCTAATAACAAGGGTCATTTGCTCTCTTATGAACTCATCTCGAGCTTCATCCAAAATTAAACAAAATCTTGCATTACCAATCTCATGATGAATTGAAGACTGAACATTTCTAGCAAAGACATGTAAAATTTATTTTTGAATTTGATGTGAGATGTATTTAGAATTTTATGGAGCATTACCCAAAATAAGAGCACATACTTGTTCATTGTAAAGTTCCACCATTTCAAAAAATTACCTCGGTTTTTTTTATTCTAGACGTTCATCATGCCCTCTAAAAGCACATGTTTGAAATGTGAGCCAATGAATAATATCTATTGAAGCTTTAATACTCAATTGATTATTTAGAATTTCTTGAGTAGTTTGCGTCTTAATTACCTTCTCAATATCACATGATTGATTTTTCAATTTTTCCAAGCACCCGTTAGCAAATCTATGAGCTGAATTTGGACCTTTTTCCATATGAGTAAAAAAAACACACAGTTCCCTATCATTAACTTCTTCCAATAATTGAATCCTTTAACAATAAATGTATTTGATCCTAACTTTCCAGATGACTTACCTGGAAATAGATAGCAATGGAAACAAAATGGAGTATTTTTCTCTGAATATTCAAGTCATGGATAATTTTTGAACCAATGAGATTGAAATCAACGAGGATGCTTTTCACCAGTCAACGAATATTCAGACATCAAATGTTGATATGGACCCAGATTAATGTATGCTCTTCGAATTTCATCTTGTTAATTAACTGGGTATTCCCAAATTCAAGGATGGTTGCTTGTATCTCTAATTTAATGAGTAATGTTGATTTTAGTGGGAGGCTGGTCACTAATCAATGCAAGTTCGTTGCAAACTGAAGCATATTGCGACTGCTCAATCACAACTTCAATCTTACACATTGGAGTTAGTTCACTAAGTTGTGAGTTATCAATATTTTTCCTTTTTTTCTAAAAAAAATCAATTGTTCTTATTTTGTTTATGGTTCAACCTAAAATCAAAACATCATAAATTTTTATTGTTTCCTATTTTAAAAATGATTACACATGACGATGTGCTGAAGCAATAATGAGAACCAAAGATAAATTTTTATATGTAAACCGCACTAACATATAAAAGCAAAATTAACATATTAAAAAAAGAAAATGATATATAAAAGCAAATCTGATATAAAAAATAGGATTATTGATTCCTAAAGAAGAAAACTTATATTGAATCAAAGCTGGGTATGTGCTCTTCAAAGAACTCAATCTGGCTAGAAAGATCGCGTCTAATTGTTTATTGGACTTGGTGATAGTAAGGTACACGTGAGAAAAATTGATAATTTTGGTGGCTTTGCTAAAATAAAACATAAAAAAATCCAAGTATAATCGAAACAAACCCATAAAATATATGCAATTAATTAGAAAAAAAATGTTCACTATAACAATAATTCAAAAAAAAATGATAAAACATGCGAATCTAGAAAAAAAGAAGCAAAAATGGCAAAATTATATATATAAAAACCTCATCAAATTCTTAATAAACATCCCAAAATAAAACAAAAATAGATTTTAAGTTTGGGTTACCATTGACTAATTACCTTGTTTTGATGAAAAATGAGTTAATTGGTGGTTTTGCTTTAGCCTTTCCATGTCGCCAGTTGTATTCTTATACCTTTTGTGTTAGGGCTCTAGAAAGAAAAGAGAGAGAAGATAACAAAGGAAATTAAATTGAAAAAGTTGTTTGTCTTTTCTTTTCCATGTAGAGAGCATAAAATAAAGAATTTTAATGTCAAATGATAGCTAAGGGAATAGTAATTTATTATTAGAAGGGCCTATCTATTTAAAATAAAAAAATATTTCACCAGCCCACACTTTAAACACTAAATAATAATTTTTTTTGAAATGTTTTGGAAGGGCCTGGGCCCCTACTTGCCTCCCTCTAATTACGTCCCTGCATGTAGGTGTGAGAAGGACCAATATCATCCCAACTTGTGGGTGAACCTAGGACGTTCGTGGATGGACTAGCTTTCCCAACACTCACTATAAACAATCTTATCTTTAACTAATGCCACTTCAAGATGCTTAGCCTCTCAAGCATTTTGAAGTTCACCGTGATTTAAAATTGGATTTAGTGTTGGTCACAGTACATCCCATCTCATTGACACGTTCACAGATAACTATTGTTGCTTTCCGAGTCTCTCATATAAAGTATTTAATCCATATATATATATATTAGAAATCAATTAGTGGTCATTATCCATAATAATATTAAAATATTTAATAAATGTTATATGTTCAACAATATTACACACCAATTGATTTTGTCTTGAATGTCAGGGTGTATAATGCATTGAATTGCATAGACGCCTTAGAATACATGACTAGGTAGGTGTAATAAAAAAAATGTATAATGGACAAATACCATCTCATATAGGTATCTACATTAATCATCGTATGTCGCTCCTAAAAAACATAATCTCTCCTAACATTTCAAAGATTTAGGTAAGATGCATGAATCACCAACCAATTCCTCTTGAGTTTACCCTGGCAACTAATGCTATGTAGCTCATCACTAGTATCAATATAATCCGGTATATGATGAGATAATTCAAATTATTGCATTACTCGATATAGGCAATGCATCTCAACAATTTCAAAGAAGTGCAAGAAAACCTATGTTAACCAAATGTCAGATCCCTCACGACATATAGACAAAATTGAAAGTATCAAGTTCTTTCTATATGACACTTAAATAACCTATCAAAACATATAAAAGACTTCTATTAGATAACAAATCAAAACTAAATAATTTACATTCAAATATAAAAAAATTCAAAATATTTGTAACACATACCTGATGTGGCGGTTAAGCATCCAACTCATACAGGTAAAACACGTGGTCATGAGTGAGATTTACTATGAAATATCTAGCCCACACCATCTAACATGACAAACCACAAAGTTAGTATATTTCTTACATTAGATTTATATAAATAACATGTTGATTAGAATCTTCATATGTATCAAATAACCACTTCAATATTTTCTGTTTATCCATCCACACCTTTCAATAGGAGACTCTGTACTTATAATCTTCTCCATAATACATTAAATCATTGCAACAATCTTATTTAAATTCCTCTTCAAAATTGTCAACATTACCTCAACAATGAGACCTGAGTCAATCTAACAATGACGTTACAAAACAAGAGGGTTTTGACATACACGTGACTCTTTCAATTTTGAAATTTCACATGAATTAGACCTTTGGTGATATCCTTAGTGCAAATACCATTCACAAACTGGTTTTTGAACATATTTCAATTAAATATAAATTTTAGTTGAATGATGAATCATGTATTGCAATGAATTATTTATATGACACCACTTCATTGTAGTACTACATTCAGACTTTATCTTTGATTTTTTTTCTAACCTTTAATTTATCAACTTATAAGCTTGAATGCTTACGACTATTAGCCTGATCATTGCATCTGTATTAGTTATCCATGCTTACTACCTCAATTTTAGGAGCATAAAGAGCCATGTATTGATTAACATGCTCAACTAACTCAACATCCTCATCTTCTCTATCTTCCTCCTCAACATTAACTTTATCAATGTGATGGTCATCTTCATAGTCATTTTGTTTGGATTCTCCATAGCAATATAGAGCAAATATCATACCTTACTAAGGTTCCATATTAATAATCTTCTATATTGACATTTGTCTACTTGTACTACCACCTAACCTAGATGGACTAGTTGCTCATGATACCTGTGTGGTTCTCTGAGAGTTACTTGAAACTCGAGAAAACTCCATACTAGAAGAGTTTCCTCTTTTATGTCTATTACTCAAGTAGAACTCTAGCATATTAATCTCATTAATCCTCACAAACCAAACATTGAATTCACACTTCCATCACTACAAATTAGCACACCAACATAACAAGCTTGACTTACCCTAGTTTACAACATATTTTAGCCAAGTTGGTTACATAACATTCTAGATAACTCGTTAAGGAATATGCCTAATGTAGCTGTTAGGATCTCATAACTTTCTTCATTATAAGTGATATCATTGTCGGTATTGACAATGATACCATTATGGAAGCATAATATTCCTAAATTAACAGACATTCTGTCAAACAATATAACAAAACATAATTCTAATTTATTAATATCTTAGGGTAAATCAAAGTGCATAATTTATCAACAAAACCATATTGGCAACTTAATCGGTTCAAATCTAAATTCTTTAAATTAATTAGCGAGCACCTACATTTATCAAATTTCAATACCATAACAAAATTATTAATCAAACTCATGCATTTCATAGCCAATTTTCTTATTTTATATGTAATTCAGTATAATTCATAGATTAACCTAAATCAACATTAAATCCAATAAAATAATTTTGTTAATTCATAATCAATAACAACTCAAAATCATTGATTATTTTATAAAATAACCTAATTATCAACTCAAATTATATCTAATTAAGTTAATCCCTAATTCAAAACCTGTGTATTCTATGAAATCAAATTAACACATATTAACATAAATTACATCAAATACACCTCAAAATGTATTCAATACACCTCAAAATGTAGAATGTAGTTGGTGATGGTAATTGATGGTGGCTATTTTGGTCGGAAATTGGATGAACCACGGTGGAGAGAGAGAGAAGGCTATTGATAACGAGGAGAGAAGAGGGGCGGATTGTTGTAGGGAGAGAGTGAAAGGAGGAAAGAATTGGAGAAAAAGGCTTTGCATATTAATTACGAAGAAAGTCACAAATGACATTTGTGACTCGTTTGTCGCAAATGACAACTACAAAATAAAAGTCTATAAATTTACACAAAATGGATTTAGCCAATGTTTTTTTAGTATGTTGAATCGACTAAGTGAATTTGTGCCCACTTAAAAAAAATATACACGCCACTTGAACAAATTTGACAATATAATTTTAGGATTATAGGTGTTTTTTTTTTGCAACTCTAAAACTTCTTAACTTGAACCAAATACGAAGCATTACCTGCATATATGTACTAATAATCATGGTAAAGCTCTATATTTTCACCATGTATTAAGACATGAATCTGCATAAAAAGGTAATTAATTATCAGGGAGAACTAAGAAATATCATGACTTTTAAGGAGTTGTAAGCTTTGAACGTTTATGGTGAAAATACATGTAGTAAAAAAAGCATAGCATAATGTTAGGTCATTATAGAAGAACAGTTCAATGAGACCTTTTCAAATCCAGCAACAGACTTTTAAAACAGAGGAGATAAAGATAACAAGAGGAGATAAAGATAACAAGTTTTTAATTTCAAATGTATATCATGTACAAGCTAACTAATATGATGTTTGTTGCATTTTTTCTCTACCTCTGTCAAACTAAAGGTCTATTTAAAGACACATTAAATGCATACAAAATAGTTGCAGAAGAATAAATAAAAAACTCTTAAAACTTTCTCTCTAGTCTCTTTGAGTTTTTTTTATGGTATCAGAGTTTTTTAAAGACTAACGTCTATTTACTATTGATCTACAATGACTTCCTCATTTTTCACCTTAAATAATTATATTGATTCTCTCTTCATTGTCTCATCCCTCTTCAATCTCCCATTCACTATTAGCATCAAACTCAACTCTCCAACTATCCTGTTTGGAAAGCTCAAATCCTACCCTACTTCAAAGGTCATGATGCTTTGGTTATCTTGATGGTACAATCCTAATCCCACTACAAAAAATTAATGCTCTTCATCCCAGCACGGTGCTGATATCAAAATTCCCAATCCTTAATATATTTAATGGCTTTATCAAGATTCTCTAATCCTCGCCACCATCAATGCCTCACTCACTAAAATCATGTCTTATACAATATCTCGTGAGGTCTAGCTTGCATTAGAGCGAATGTTTTCCTTAATTTTATGTGCAAAATCAATCCAAATTCACACTTAATTGAAAAATATTATGAAAAGGACTCTATCTGCTAATGCATATTTTCTCTCCATCAAACAAATGGCTGATGAACTTGCTCTTGCTAGATAACCACTCACAGCTAATGACATTATCACCTATATATTTGTGGGACTTGGCTAGCAGTATAATTTCTTGGTTTCTATAATTACATCTCGTGTTGATCCTGTCATTCTAGAGGAACTTTACTTATTTCTTCTTACATGTGAGTCTAAAATTAATTACAACAATTAACCACTTTAAGCTACTGCCTTAGTAAATGTGGCTACCAAGCATCATTTGCAACCAAACTTGTCCTCTTCTTACATGACTACAAAGTTTCACCACTCAAATCGTAGTCATGAAATCTACCATTATAGAGGATATCATTCTTGTTTAAATTCATATAAAATGGTCCATCAAACTCTGTTACATGTCAGGTATGTTTCAAAATAAGCCATTCTGCTCGTCAATGCTATCATCATTTTGATCTTTCTTATTAGGATCAACACATTCCTAGAAACCAACCTTAAGCCATGGTTGATGCACACTACGACACTACTGATAATGAGTGGCATCCCGATACTGGAGCTACCCATCATCTAACTAATAATGTAAACAATATTCATTTTCCAAATGAAGACGACAATAGTTGTGATCATATTTAGATGGCTAATGGTGCAAGTCTGAAAATCATATAAAGTGGAACTTCCACTTTTTCTTCCTCTTCTAAATCCTTTGTGCTTAAACAAATTCTATGTGTTCCCGAAATATAAAAAAAATCTTCTATTTGTTCATCATTTTTGTCTAGACAATAATGTTTTCTATGAGTTTTATGCTTTTTTCTTCCTTGTGAATGATTACTTGGGAAACATCCTGCATCGAGGTCCACTCAGTAATGGTCTTTACAACTTCTCAGCATCTCTTGCTCATCCTTATCCTAAAGGTTTATCGAGTATTCATGTGTCTGCCAATATTTAGCACCGCCACCTCAGTCATGCTTCTCTTCCAGTCATCAATAAAGAAATTTTATTAGCACATCAAAATAAAAATTCTTATATTTTATCTGAATGTCAGTTGGCTAAAAGCCATGCTATGCCCTTTAAACATGTTTATGTTTCTGTTTTGAAACCATTGCAATTAATATACTCAGATGTTTGAGGGCCAACTCTTGTTTTATCTACCATTGGTGCACGTTACTACATTAGTTTTCTAGATAATGCAACTAAATATTTATGGCTATATCCTTTTAAACTCAAATCTGATGCATATCAAACTTTTATCTATTTTCAAAATGTTGTAGAATGCCAATTTGATACAAAAATAAAGGCCCTGCAATCAGATTGGGGTGGTGAATATCATAACTTAAATAAATATCTACAAATTCAAGGCATTAATCACCAAATAACCCGTCCCTATACCCATTAATAAGCTGGGGCAATTGAAAGGCGTCATAGACATTGTTGAAGTAGATTTAACTTTACTTGCTCATTGAAAATTACCATAAATATTTTGGGAAGATGTTTTCTTAACTGCTGTTTTTATTATTAATAGATTGCCTACTCTATTTTTTAAAAATCTTTCCCTATACAAAATGGTTAAAAAAAACCAGACTACCATTTTTTACGTGCCTTTGATTAGGTTTATTGGCCCTATTTATGCCCTTACAATAGACACAAAATGGATTTTTTATCCAAAAACTGCATATTTATTGGGTATAGTACTAATCATCAAGGATACAAATGTTTAGATGTCATTACAGGAAAAATTTTCATCTCCTGTCATGTTGTCTTCGATGAATCTATCTATCTATATACAGTTCATAAGTCTGCTACGTTTATAAAAAAATTCAATCGTGTTGTCATTCCACCAAATCTTCAATTATCACCCTCTAGTTCTCTTATCTCTACAGGTATAATTATTCAGAATCTTGCACAAAGCTATCTGCATATGGCTTTAACGTCAAGCCCTTCAATTGATCTTCATGTTGATTCTAGCTTCCATACTAGAAATGATACTCATTCTCAGTAGTAGAATAATATATTTCCCTCCATATTACCTTCTCTACCTTAGCAGCAGACTCAAAACGGACACCCCATAATCACAAGAAGCAAGAATAACATCCACAAAACAAAAATCATATTTGATCACCACATTCGTTATCCGATTCCCAAAGCACTTATGACTACAATCCAACAAAAAGACCAAAAACCAATTTGTTATTCAACTATAGTCAAGCACCACTATTGGTGTGAGGCCATGAACAAATAATTTAATGCCTTGTTAGCAAATAAAACATGTACTTTGGTTCTTAAACCACCTAATGCAAATCTAGTTGGCTGCAAATAGGTGTACAAAGTTAAAAGAAATGCTAATGGTGGCATTGAGCGTTTCAAGGCACACTTAGTCACAAAAGGATTTCATCAACAAGAGGGTGTTGAGTGAGACATTCAGTCCCGTGGTTAAACCACCAACTGTTAGTTTGGTGTTATCCCTAGCAGTTTCTCGCGGATGGTATCTTTATCAAATCGATGTGCAAAATACATTTTTACATGGACTTCTACAAGAGGATGTTTATATGACTCAACCCCCAATATTCATTTATTCTCAATTGTCTCACCATGTTTGTAAGCTGCACAGATCTTTATAAGGTCTTCGTCAGGCACCATGAGCATGGTTCTTTCGATTGATTGATCACCTGCAAGCTATTAGCTTTATCAGCAGTCAAACAAATTACTCTTTATATGTTTACCACCAAGGCTCAACACTTATTTACTTTCTCATTTATATTGATGACATAATTCTAGTTGGTGCTAACATTCACATATTTAACCATGTGATTAGCTTGCTGCAAAACAAGTTTGCAGTAAAAGACATTGGTGAATTAAACTTTTTTTAGGCATTGAAGCAATTAGAAACAATAATGGCTTATATTTATCACAACGACGTTACATTCTAAATCTCCTTACCCACAATAATATGAACAAAGCAAAGTCATGCTTAACTCTCATGTCCACCTCACACTCATTAACAAAGTCTGATGGAATACCTTTTCATAACCCTCATCTATATCACAACATAATTGGTGGACTGCAATACATTTCCTTCACTTGGTCTGGTGTTGCATTTGCAGTTCATAAGGTTAGAAAATATATGCATCATCCACTTGAACCACATTGGGTGGCTGTAAAACATATCTTGTGCTATTTAAAAAACATAATCTCTCATGCCCTATTGATTCAACCCGGTCCTACTATAAAACTTCATACATTCAGCGATACAGATTGGGCATCTGATCGCGATGACAAACAATTAGTTGTTGTCTTTTGTGTTTATCTAAGTAAGAATTTGGTTTCATGGGGGTGCAAACAACAATAAATTGTTACTCGAAATAGTACTGAAGTTGAATAAAAAGCACTTGTAAATGTTGCTGCAGAAATTCAATGGATAAAATCCTTACTCACTAATCTTCATGTTCAGCTTGTACATTCTCCAATTCTTTGGTGTGACAACATAGTAGCTACTTATTTGACCAGCAATCCTTTATTACATGCTCGCACAAAACATATTGAAATTGACTTTCATTTTATTCGTGATTAAGTTCTACGTTGTCAACTTCATGTTCAATTTGTTTCCAACAAAGATCAATATGCAGATGCCCTTATGAAACCATTGTCTTCCACTTGGTTTCTTCTCCTACATGACAGTCTTAATGTTCGTTCCTTACCCTTTCAACTGTGGAGGTGTGTAGAAAAACAAGTCAATGAAACCTTTTCAAATCCAGCAGCAAACTCCTGAAACAGAGGAGATAAAAATAACAACTTATCGATTTCAAATGTATATCATGTACAAGCTAACTAATAGGATGTTTATTGCATTTCTACTCTACTTTTGTCAAATTGAAAGTCTATTTAAAGACACCTTGAATGCATACAAAATAGTTACAGAAGAATAAACAAAAGACTATTTAAACTTTCTCTCCAGTCTCTTTGAATTTTTATGGTCATAACTAAGTCTTATTTCATGCATGATGAGTGTGACATACTTTTCTCTATTCACATGAACTAAATTAAGTGTAGTTGTATTAATTCATACTCTAACTCTAGCATCACGAGACAAAAATCATGATCAAAGCAAAATTAAAGTGAAATGATAGCAACTAATGTAGTTTCATGATTGCAAAACAAATGATAATCAGTGGCAATTAACCTATCTGGTTAGAGCTTGATTGCGAACAAACAAAAAAAAGGATGGATGAGAGTGAGGATTATAAGAAAAAAAAATGCAAATCACTTTGAAAAGGCAAGCCAAAACGAACGAACAAGCAATTCTGATGCAATAGAAGCAATTTCCTATAGATTCAAGAGGTGATAAAGAGAAGATGCAATGACAGTGAATTAAATGCACAATCATGACAATCTATCATAATACCCATAACACTAGCCCAAAGGTTTAACCAAATGAGAAAAATAACACAAACCATTTAAGCTAGCTTGTTAAAAAATAATGGCAATCATTAATGCTCTCTAAAATAAAACTAAAAAAGACACAATAAACAAGTCTTTAAAGGTGTTGGTGCCATGGCAAAAACAAATTCTTCAAACATCCTAATTTTAAAATACAGACAATGAGCAGGTGAGATGCTACCTTTTAAGCAAGACATTTCCAATAGGAAGCTTCATATGTCTACCAAGTACAAGAGCAGGCCACATAAAAATATAAGCAACAATAGGCAATAATCTCTCAATAAAATTCTTTCTTATATCAAAATATAAAGGACCCATGATTTGTAAAAACAAACTATAAATCTCCTTAGGTAGGCAGGCCAAAACAAACCAGTAAGTAATTCTGATAAAAGAGAAACGACTCCCAAAAAATTGAAGAAACAAAGTGAAGATCTAATAAAAAGATGAAATGAGGTGAACATGAAAATATGTATCTGGTAAGAGAAGGAACAAAACAAATCGATTAAACCATCCTAGCAAATTGGCAAAGAAATCAAACTCGATCGAAGAAGAAACAAAGGCAAATACTAAAAAAGAAGGAATCCACAATCAACTAAGAACTCAAATCGCAAATTAATCTCAGAAATAAAAACCCATAATATATATATATATATATATAGAGAGAGAGAGAGAGAGAGAGAGAGAGAGAGAGTCACATTCATTATATCCAAATATGAAATTGCAAAAAAAAAAAAAACATAAAACATTCAGGGTTTCAAAGAAATTCAGTCATAGCGCAGACCTTATTTTCTAGGTTTTCCTACATTTTGTGATCTACCTTAGAAGCTTTATGGCCAGCAACAACATCTTCAACATCATAGCGTATACCTTATTTTATGCATCTTTTGCTCCTTCAATTCAGTCACTCTCGATTCTTTTATTGTTGAGGGTAAATTAGAGTTCTACCTGCTTTTAGATTAGAGAAAATTAAGAAATTCTTTCAAAAGAACCGAGAGAGATTTGAGATTTGGGATGAAAATTTTTATCTAGAGCCTTTGTATGTTCTTTCTTGAAAAAGAAAAATAGAAACAAAAAAATATGTGATTTCTGGTATAAAAAAAATCAAGGGGTTTTGCAGCTAGAAAGCTATGTATTTTTTTAAAAAAATCATGATGCAAGTCCGCAATAGCATCCACAATAATAGATCATTGTGTCTTGATACATAGTGTTTTAGCCACAAAATTATTTTATTATTATTATTATTATTAATTAATTAATTAATTAATTTTAATCTTTAGACTTTAAAGTTTGTCTCAAATTCAGCTTCTCCCTTCCTTAGATGGTTTTGAGCATTATGGACTAAATGTATGAACTTATTGTATCTATAATTTATTAAGGATGTCCAAAGACCGACTGGATGACTATATAAGAGAAAGGTGCTTGCACTTCCTCAATGCTTTGAAAAACAACATGACTTCTCTTAGCTCAGAATTCATATCCTCCGTTAAAAGTTTTGTCACAACAATCAACACCGCTTTGATTCGGGAGTAGATGTAAAGATCAGTAGACCACACCTGCAAAGATCTTCATAATGCCGAAACCGGGTACTTGAAAATGGAGCAGACCCTGGTACAGGCTTAGGCCTTACTTTCATGCGCTTCCAATCATTGTCTTTGCATACCAAGCATTCAAACGAATCCTCCATAGACTGAGGAATCTCTGGACGGATGTTCTACGAGAGTGGCATTTTTCATTTTGATCTGCGTTTTTCTCTAAGCAGGAAAATGTTAAAGGCCGTTTCCTTTAGAAACACAAGACAAGTATAGCTCCAAATACCAATTACTATCTCCCTTCGCACTACATCAAAACATGACAAAATATGAGGCTTTCATGTCAATGCCATCATTGGTGCGCCACCAATGCCATCTAAGTGCCACTAAATTCAGTGTTCCATACATTTACATAAAGTACGACAATGGTAACAGACCAAAATACAAATTTGCATCCTTTAGTACAAAGGATGGAGAAATATATATTTTTCCATGTAAATTGGAATGGTCACGTCAACGCTATGCACTGTATCTAAATTTGCTAATAGGCCTCGTCAAGGAAGTTATAGTTCAAGATGTCACAGAGAGTACTTGGTGGGAGGGAGGAAATAATAAATGACACCCGTGTGAAACCAAACGAACAATATTTACCGGGACTCTGAAATTCCGATTCTTGCAAATGTCACAAGGATGAAATACACAGCGGAGAATAAATAGCAGCCATACTGTGGGGATGATGGTCATTCCCATACATTTTAAATGCCATTCCACTATACAAGAATACATGCAACTATCGTTGCTTCAAACTGGTATCTATATACAGAAGTTACAATGAGAGAAAATGCAAACCAGGACGTCTCGAGGTCTACTGTGATTGAACTATGTACACTTCATACAACAGGGTTGCTTCCCTTCACCAAAAAGGACACCACCTGAAAAGTAAAACGTAAAAGTCATTAGTTAACAAAGCCTGCTAACTTGTAGAATTATTCTTTCAATCAGTGCAAAATTAGATGACGAGAATGACATGAAACAAACTTTTTATGATGAAATTAAAAGTGAAAAGGAACTGTTCAATGCCACCTTCGTTCAGCTGTCATTTCTGCTAACAAGTTAAATGAAACCATGCATGTTATACCAACAAATGCGACACTGACCCGCATGTCATCTTTAAGCACTTACTGGCTAGTGTATGCCACCTTGTTACAAAACTTCGAGTGTGCATAAAACAAGTAAAAAAAGGCGGGAAGGCACACTGGCATCATACCCAACATAATTTTGGCACAGATTTTCATGTGATGTGGCTTGAATAATTAATTTCTGAACTTGCAATTTAACAGATAAGCCATGATCTACTTCACGAGTATCTCCAGAAATTAAGGAGCTGTGATCTACTGCATGTTGGATAGAGCTTGCAGTAAATGAAGGAGTGGAGAAATCACGTCCAGTCAGTTTATTACTCATCCGGGCCATGACAACCACAGCACGTTCATTCAAAACTTCATTAGCGTCACCAAGCTGATTAACAGCCTACATAAAACCAATTGAATATATAAACATCATTGAAGAACATTATTGCGAAGGTTCCTACATTTAAGATACTATATGATACCTGAAGAAGTTCCCTCTCACGAGCACTGCGTTGAGGTTGAGGGAGCTCTCTACTAGGAGCAGATTCCTCAGCATTCACAACAGCAGGGACATGACTATTGGTGAACATTGACATTTGTGGGACCTCATTAAAGTTGAAAAGGCGCCAATTGATGAGGGGATCATGAACAAAAGCCTGAAAAATAGGGGAACCAGATTGACTTACCTTATTGTCATTTCAACAAACAAGAATCTATATTTTCCTTTTAGCATTGTATTGAAAACCAAACCAATATATTAACCAACTGGAAACCTTTACCTTTTTTCTTCCTTGAACTGGATATAATTACCTCAACACTATAAATTTCTTATAAGTTAAGAAACGAAACTTGTTTTTCACACAATTAATAGTCTTATATCATTTGTAATATTGCAAAATTTTAAACTTTTTGTATACTCATCGATTGCTGTTGCTTTCACCAGTATCCACTGTTCTACAAATGTGGACTTTCAGAAGATATTCAAAGCATGCAATTAATTTGATCTCTGTTTCCCTATGGAGTAGGCTCACAGAAGTACTAAATAGAAAAATAAACTTCAGTGTTCATACCTCCATCATGGCCATAACACTATCCTTGTGTGTTCGGAGAACTTGCATCACATTTTCACAAGTAGAGCGGAAATTGCCCTCTATACCACTAACCTCCATAGCTTTCAGAAGCATTCTTGTCAAACGGAAAGGAACCTACATTGAAAATATAATTTTACGCATACTGCCACATTTTAAATTCAAAGAACCATCATGTGCATTAGGAAGCGTATGATAATGCAGTATTTTCTAGAATGCACCTTCTCAGGAAACTTTTCCCGGTTCATTGAAGCTTCAAAGCAATCTCCAAAGTCAATATGCAAGATCTTCCCACTGCAAAACATAACGAGTATGATTAATCCCATAAACTAGCACTTTTCTTTCCTCTGCTTTGTTCTAATCATTATATACCTGTAGCGATGCAGCATAAGGTTACTAGGGTGTCGATCACCTAAGCCAAGAAGGTAACCAACCTGAGAAAAAGCAATTAGCGTTAAATAATTACCATGTTTTCAAAAAATAAAAAACTCAACAATAAAGAGAGTGAATTAAAAGAAAAATATTGTAGGTGCCCTGAATCAAAACAAAGCAGCTTTATTAATTTATTTGATAGAAACAAAGCAAGGTTAAAAAGCCTAGTAGACAAAAGCACGTGAGATGGCCAGCAACAACTTCTTTGGTTAGGAGTTAAAACTTCGAATCCAACAACTAGATGCATCAAGACCTTATTTCCCTGTTCATAATCTGGAACAGTTCAAAGGCATAAAGGACCGGATGATTTGGGATTATCTGCTTCCATGTCCTAAATCTTTTAGACACTATTCAACTATATGGAACCAGAAATGATTGTCAAATTATAGCCAAAAAGTCATCCCCAGTAAAGTATTCAAGTTAACCAAAAAACACAATTCAATTATTTGGCAAGGTTGTTTGGAAAACTTGCCAGTCAGCTAGACTGGCAATATAATGACATTCATTGAGAGTTTCATTAATCAAGGGATGGAATCCTTTAAGAAAGCTGTTAAATAATACAAGGCAGACACATAATATATCCATGACTGCTAAACAATAATACAAGGTGGACACATACCATGCTCATGACTGCTAAACTCCGTGTGTAATTTGTTCGCCTTTCTAGCCATACCTCAGAAGTGCGACTTTTTAACCAAAGAACCTGGCAGATAACATTACTTGGTAAAGTTAAATAGTTTCCACAGGAGAGGAAGAAATAAATATTGAAGAGATGAATTTTCATTCCATACCCTAGCCAGGTCATTCCCTTCAGTATTGTCAAGAGCATACTCAAAGACTTCAACTTTAGCTATGAGTGGTAAATTGTCATAATCTGGAGCGAAACTGAGCATGTATTTGTGCTCTTGATTTAGGGTGATCTGAAATGATTAAGACAAACAGGAATCCATCAATTGCAGCTGTCTCATGACAAAATACCAACATAACCATATACTAAACACATGAAGGCAGATACTTCAACAGTCATCACCCCACTACTCCATTACTCACGGATAAACTTTAATGTACCTTTCTGGCATCCCTATATTCTCGAATGAGATGGTGTAGTGTGTCACAATTAGGAACCCATTCAATTAACCCACTGTTTGGAGATAATGGAATTACAGCATATCGGTGAATAGACAAATCCTTCTCGACAGTTTTTCTTGAATTCTCCAGCAGAGTATTCACCAATCCAAACAGCTGACAACAGCCAACAGATTTTTAGCATTAACCAGCAATTAGACCCAAATAGTAACATCTAGCACAACAGAGCACAATAATAAATATCTCAAGCGCAAAACATAGTTTACCTGCATTACACGTTCATCTTGGCGCAAATCTTCATGTCCCTTCAGTAAGAAGGCATGATCTTCCCCATCGCTCCCATGAATAGTCAATTTCCGGGGTCTCTGTTTTGATGTTATGACAACAAGCTCAGGTGCAAATGATGCTATTGTTACTACTGGTAAATCTGAAGCATGAGAAACCGAGTTGAAAGATTAGCCAGGAAACTGAGGTTTGATAATTAATAAGTTTTGTAACTAGGATTACCAGCACGATATGTTCCAGGAACAGCAAGCTCCAAATTACAGCATTCTACCAGCTCAGGAGAAACAGACTATCTTTCCACAACCAGAGAATGGTAAGTTCCATTTCAATAACAAGCTAAAAATCAACATAAAGATATATAATTCTTGCCTGCAGGTCAAGAGTTGTCATGGCTTGAAGCTGCTTGTCTATTCGTCTGAAGACATGATAATATAGATCCCATGCCTGTTCAAATCATAGTTCATATCATTAGCTTCTTCTCAGTTTTGATACAAGCGCACACCTCCCCATCCATAGCTTCAACTAAGCAAGCCTAACATGTGACTAGATTACTTCAGCTATGGAAAAAGATGTTCCTGCTCTTGGTATTTTAGGTGTATTTCTCGTTCTTCGTTCATACATATTTTCGTTCATATATTTATATATTATCAGTGAAAGGTATGCTCCACATGACACAATAGGCCAACCATGCTGTATAGGAGTGAATCACGGGCAAGAAAACAGCATACCCATAAAATGAGTGTGGTTGAAATGTGCATGCTAAGATGGATTAATGGCAACAAAAAAAGAAGGAAATATTAGAAATTAACCAATTTTCCACTATTCAGAAAATTGGAGATAAAATGAGAAGAATGACTAAGATGATTTGGGTATGTTTAGAGTAGGCTATCAGAGGCACAGAGGCACTGAGTCAGAGAAATCAAAAGGAGATTGTGGAAGGAGGGAGACCAAACATTGTGGATGGAAGTGGTATCGAATGACTTAAACAGACTTAATATGGAGATGGATATGGTTTATGATTACACCAAATGGTGCAAAAAGATACATGTAGCTGGCCCCGGCTTGTTAAATTAAGGCTTTGTTGTTGTATCAGCATTTAGAGAGGAGTATATTAACAATACACTAAAATATGTGCGGAAAGAACTGTAGTAATGAATAGAACTTTCCCTGGCCCTACAAAAAAAACATTTGCCTTTTTTTTTTCTTTGGTTTTTTTTCGATTAATGTTTTTTTAAAATTTTATCCTTTAATATCAGATTTTTTTTTTATATAAGGTTATCCTACTCTCATGACACAGATTGCGGGTTTGGTGGATTAACTCAATTGGCTAGGTTTTTTTCTCCTTATTTAACCTTTTTTTCCCAATTTCATCCTTTAATATTTGGTTAATTGAAAATTAGACTCCATGATTTGTTTTCTTAGCTTTCTACTATGTTAATCCGGTCTCATGACCTAGGAAAAGTGCTTAATAGGTTAATCCGAGTTATCTCGAGTTGTTTTTTGTGTTTTATTTAATTTATTTATTTTTTCAGTTTTATCATTCAATATTGGGTCGGTTGGGAATTGATCTTCATAGTCTGTTTTGATTTGTTTTCCATAGGGATATCTTAGTCTCGTGATCAAGGTAGGGAGTTTTGGTATTTTAACCAGGTCATTTTTTTTATTTTCTTTCCAAAAGAGGTTATCTCAATCTCATGTCCTTCAACATTGGATTTGATTTTTATTGAGTTTTCCCCATCTCATGACCCGGGTTACAGGTTTGACAAGTTAATCTTGTTGACTCATTTTTTTTCTTTTTTTTAATTGACACTTTTTTCTGATTTCATGATTTAATAGTGTTTGATTGAGAATTAAGCTTCATAAATTATTTTGGTTTGATTTTTACAAGGTTATCTCAGCTCATTTTTTGTGTCATTTTTTTAATTAAATTTTTTTCAAATTTTATCGTTCAACATTAGATCCGACATGATCTTGAGAATTGAGCTTCATCATTTGTTTTCATTTGCTTTTTATTGGGTTATCTCAATCTAAAGACCAGAGTTATAAATTTGGGTTAAATCAGGTCGTTTTTTTATTATTTTCTTTCTATAAGGTTTTCTTGATCTTGGTAGCATGACCCAGGTCATGGGTTTAACGGATTGATTTGGGTCTTTTTTTATGTGTTTTTTTAATTGATATCTTTTTTTAAGTCCCATCCTTCAACATTGAACTGATTGGGAATTGAACCTCATAATTTGTTTCAATATTCTTTCTATGAGGTTATCTCGGTCTTATGATTCGAGTCACGAGTTTAACAAATTAACTCAGGTTGCTTTTTTAGGTTTTTTTTTTAATTTCATCCTTTCGCATTAAGTTGACTAAAAATTAGGCTTTATCATTTATTTTGATTTGTTTTCCATGGGATTATCATAGTCTTACAACTTGGGTCACAGATTTTACATGTTAACCCGGGTTGAACAAAGTCAATCCAATATGTTATCTTAATATTAAAAAAAATGTCATCTTGAAAATTTCGGAGTCAAACTATGCTTTTACAGGCCATTCAAGTTGCTTTTGGACCCATAAAGTCAACTAGGTCACATCAAGTCAACCCCCATAAGGTTTAAATTTTATTTCCACTAAAAAAAAATTAGCAATATTTGAACATTTTTCCTCCGTTCAAGAAAAACTTGACCTGACCCACAGCATAATACAGGTCAATGATCTAGTTTCACCTAAACTATGTCCTTAATGGACTTGGCTTAGACTACAAACCTACAAGGGTGATTGCATGCAAGACAAATGCATGTACAGCTATTTGGATTGTTCAAACAACAAAACTTGAAAAATAATACTACGTCTGTAAATTGAAAGAAAAAAATGGCTCGTGTATCACAGGTAAAGAGGTTTTGGTACTCTAATGAAACTAAGTGGCACTCTAAAAATTTGTTGATGTTTTTGATGCTTTGACGTGAAAGTTATGTATAAAAGGCAACAGGGAAAGATCCATGTTTGCAAATCTGAAAATGGCAATCAGAAAAAACAAAGATTTTTCAACCAAACCATCCACCTCTATGCAGATTCATGCACACACAAGAAACGCTTGTCATTTTCTTAACTAGTAGAAAAGACCTAAATAAAAACTCACATAAATCATTCCCTCAAGCTATCATACCTGAGTAAGCTCCGCCTCTTTTACAGTTCTCTTGTACTTCATGCAACAGTCCCATGCCTCTAACAATTCATGCTGGTATGCCTGCAGTCATAACAGCTTATGGTTATCAGCTAAATGTATAAATGAAACAGCGTGCCATAATGCTAGATGCTTCAAGAAATGACCCGATTCAAGAATTATAAATAGGTTTCAAGATTCAGAATAGAAACATGGCACATTCGGACTAAAAAAAGGCAAGATCCAGAATTCAATAATTGAACTGTACTTAAAAAATCAAAACAGTTTCAAAATAAGATCATATGCACTGATAGCAGATACCGCAGAGCAAAAATATGAAATGACTACTGCAATAATATTAATAGCAACCTCAATGAATGCTCTCTCTTTTATAGTAATATTCTCCTTCACAGCACCCTCCTCGAGCATTTTATGCAGAGGCTCTAGCACCTTTAGCATTCCCTCAATGTTATGTTCACCAAAATATAAACGACTTGCTTCTTCCAGTCCCTCATGCCACATTTCATGCCAAAGTATAGCGACTCTAATTAATTCCGTCGATACAAGTTGTGCCTACATATAAAAGATCATTATTAAGATAAACCAAACTACAATAAACAATTAATCAATTGCAAATAAAACACTTAATTAACCTGATCCACAAGCACACCACTATGCTTTCGAACTTTGTTTACCACTTCCTCAGCAGCTGCTTTACGTAAATTGCTTATAGATTTACAAGCCACAAGAAGAGGATACATAAGAGCCTG
The DNA here is from genome assembly GCF_951802175.1 of Populus nigra. NCBI lineage: Eukaryota > Viridiplantae > Streptophyta > Magnoliopsida > Malpighiales > Salicaceae > Populus > Populus nigra. The sequence goes on from NC_084852.1 coordinate 20,350,655, forward strand.
CAAAGATATCAATTCCTCAAACCCATGCAGAGGTCCAGAAGCATTTGAGTTAAGAGACATCTATCTTAAGAATCTACATGCAAGGTAAAACTTGTGCATCCAAAGTAACCTTTATGAATGTATTGGAAGAGATTCCACGTGTTGAATAAAGGAAGATTCCCACCTTTTAGGTATAGAGCAGTCAAAATCCAGTTACTGCTGTAAGAATTTTTAGAACTTGTGTTTTTGACTTCAATTCAATTAGGATTTTCTCACTCTCAGAAGTTTTTGTCCATGCTTAAAGAAATGAAATACAACAGAATATTAACTCAAAGAAACAATAAACAAATAACATTTCATAGTGCAAAATTGATTTGAAAAAGTCCTGGATTGTTAAATGGAATTCTAGATCCAATGCACAAACTCAACAATTTTATATCTCAGTTCTTCCATCTAATAGTAAAACACCATGGTTATCAATTTGGAAAGCATCAAGCAGAAAATGCTCACCTGTGGATGACTTTGTCCAATTCGCACAAGTAGTGATTGAATTAGTTCTCTCACAGCATGGGTATTTGAATGTATCCTGGCAATAATTTGAGGTAGAACAACAAGCCACGTGTTGATATTAACATGAGAAAATCCTTTCTGCAGTGCCATCTGAACTTCTGCACTAGCTCCATGGTTGAACCACAAGGTAAGAAGGCGGAGTATATCCTGAAAAATATAGCACAATTAATAACATATCAGGAAAATGGGAAACAATGCATAATAAACAACACTCCTCTCCCTTGCAAAAAATGAAGGCATCACGATATAAATTCATACCAACAGTATTAAAAATGATCAAATACATGCTAAGACATCTCCATATAAATTTGAAAGTACAAACTGCAGTTCATTGAAATTATGACCAGATTCCCACCATAATCTCCATCTCTTGTAACAACCAACAAGGAGCCTATTCAACAGAGAGTGACTAAAGCTATAATGTCGAAAGAACAAATAGAAAAGTCATCAATGAAAAGACCAAAGTTTATAGTGAAAGCTTTAGTCAATAGATGGTGTCCGCTTTCTTTTAGGAAGCCTATATATGAGTATTATTTACCTGTAAACTATCGTCAACCCCTTTAGCATTTGCTGCACAGGCTATTGAATGAAAATATCCAGTGACTGCAGAAACAACAAACTGTGAGGCTACATTTGGTAACCCTTGTAATGTATACTGTGACATCACTGCTGTATTGAACAAAGCCCATGAGTGCCATGCTTTTCCCCATTCTGTTGCATACTGGGTGGCATTCCTGAATGAAAAAAGAATCTCTGCACAAAAGGAAAAAAAAATGAATACAAAAAATAAGACAAGAAAAACTCAATTTCTTGCAGAAATTAGTGGGGAAAGGAAGCAGGCACCTTGTATGGAATCATCATCCAAACCAGGAGAAAGTGTCCACTGCCAGGCTCCAAGTGTACGATACACACGTGCCAGGAGATGAACATTTTGACCCGTGCTGCCCATTAAACCTATTGGTGTGATTGATTGCATATTTGGGGCACTTGAAAGCTCTATGGCCAAATCCTGTAAAAGTTATAGGGCAGTTAAGATAAATATGTAGCAAGAGAATCAGAATCAGAATCAGAATCAGAATTAGCAAATGAGACTATATGAATATGATAATTGTGTCTGACATGGTCACAGCTAAATCAGTTATACACACCTGCAACCTAGCAAATGCTTCTTTTCGCTTGTGATCCTCCCCAAGTGACCATTGATATTTCAAGTACGCCAGCATTACTTGAGGAGGCCCATGGTATCGCACATTTTCAGGACTTGTCTCAGGGTCATACTGTTTACAATACAAAACAAGATTTCAGCATGCAAAGACAAATGAAAGTCAATCCCAAAATTAACATCTTTGTTAGTCTCTCAAGACATGTACCACTGACCTGTAAAAGTTTAACCAAAGTGGATCTAGCCTGACTAATCCGATTACTTTTTCGACAAAGAGAAGCAAACTTGAGCCAATTATCAATGTCTTCCGTTGGAGGCAGTACAAGCGCTCTTACAGCCAAAAGAAGTTGCCAGACCTGAAAAATCAAGCATAAAAATGGTCAAACAGATCAGAGCAAAAACAATTGTCACTATCCATAAAAGCTTTTCACTGAAAGTGGGAAGCAATTGTCAATAAACTCTCATAAACTTCCTATATTTTTTAACCTAGCTTTCAATGCCATGAACTACTCATCCTCAGGAAACATCATTTTCACAATCATACATCCTGGAAACCTCATATACCACCACATCATATCTAGCAATATTCATTTGCAGGAAAATATCTCAACTTCAGTCAGTTAGCAGGAAACAAGAATGCGTGCGCGCCCGCACGCGCGAGAGAGAGAGAGAGAGAGTATAAAATAATCTCTACCTCAACATTTCTCTTTGCTCCTCGTATCCTCTCTGTCCACATATTTCGAATAAGGGCCCGCCGTCCTTCAGCAACAGGATTTCCCACAGGAAGTGTACAATAGTCAATGACCTGTTAAAAATCAAATTACCAATCCATACTCCAGTTTAATTTTCATGCCTGTATGCAGAAATAGAATGAGAAAGGTTGATGAATTCTCAAAAACTATTGAGCAAACCTCCTCTAGTTCTGACAGCTGCTGAACACGGACCATATTGACGTAAGCACGTTCATAGCTTTCCAGAACCTAGAGAAGAAAATAACTTGAGATATCATAAATTCATAATAGTAGATGAGAAAGAATTTCATCTGGAAAGAGAAGTCATTTAAGCAAAAGCTGACTTGAAAACCCATGCTTCATTGGAAGTATAGTAATGAAATAAGAAACTAACCAAAGCAGCAAGCTCAGTTGCCAAGCACTTCCTAGCTCTCTCGACATACTCACGAGCTTCATCATACTTGCAGAAACAATGGTAACAATGAAATGATTAACCACACAAAACAAAAACAAAAAAGCAAATAAATTGGAATTAATATAGATCTAATTCAAAGAGTACCTTCTCTTTACGAACTAATAGCACAGCCCTGAAAAATGTGCCGTTGCTACTTCCATCACCACTAGCAGCAGTATTCCCCAAACCCCGAATTTTGGTTTCATCACCATCATCTAACCGAGACACATATTCTGCCATCTGATCCCATTCACCCATGTTCCAAGCAGCGCTGGCAGCCTGAAACAAGCGCATCACAAAAAATAAGCACGCGCAGGGATTAAGTTAAAAAATATGCATGAAGTTCAGAAAACAACCATTGGAGCCATTTCCAATCGAGCGGATGGCTCAGCTGGTGTCCAATATTCCTTGCATAGGTTGTTAAGCTCTTCCCAACGAGCTAATGCAGCAAGGCAACGCATCCTCCCTGCATAGAACACAAGGATGATTACTTTCAGGACACAAGTCAAGATCTTTAAACTCTTGGAATATGGAAGCATAAAAACATAATGCATCCCCATCCCTCAAATTGTAAAAAAACATGGGAGGAAGCTGACTATGAAGTTCAATATCTAAATGGATGATTTAGGGGGGATGTCATTGCAAGAATAGGCTATCAAGGTAATGCAGGCCCAATGACCCAATGCCTCTAGGTGGCTTCCATCGCCAATAAAAAATGCTTCATTTAAAGATGATCTTTCAGCAAACCAAAAGGGACATCCTACATGGCTCATCCTGTAAGAACCGATACTTACTACTGTTAGCAATCACAGCCCTTGACAGAAATCATCTGACAAGCTTCGTCAAGTTGGATACAAGAAATGACTAAAAGCAAAGCCATGCAGTTAGTCAATACAAGCAGAGAGGATACAGGTTAGCTTAGCTAGTAGTCACTTGTAATGCACGAGGTTTCTAACATTTTCCGTATTAATTTTCTTTTAGCTATAAATGTCTAAGTTATTTGGATTATTTAGCTGTCATGTGATTAACATTTGACATATAAATGAGAAAAAAATTTCCTACAAGAATTAGGACTAAAGTCTTAACTAGTATGATTGTCTACTAGGGATATTTTTACTAGTCAATGTTTTAAATCCTATCGATCAATTTCAGATTTTAGAGATTTCTCTGTGAACTTCAGACCTCCTTTTCTTGTTCCAACTTCAATTTTCTTTACTGTTTTAGTCAATATTGAGCTATAATTTATGTTTAGTGTTGTTTTCCTCTTCCCAGGCTGCATCAACTTGGCATCATACCAAAAAACTTGGATAGAAACCCACACATATTATGGAAGAGACAAAAAAGGAATACTCAGATTGCAACCAATGGGCCTCCCCATAGACCAAGAAAAAACACAAGAGAGGATCCTTATTGGACATCTGACTTCCTAGGCTATCCTGACCCATGAAAAGCCATACTGAACATTTGATACAATCAGTATATACATGAACTAGCTTTAAGAAATTAGTGGTTCCCTGATATCACAGTCAATTTCTTCATTTGATTCCACCAATTTCCTCTTCATTTTAAGCGCATAGCAAAAAAGAGCCAAGATCAGATTTTTTATATAAAAAGGTAGGCTGGTATGATGGAATGACTCCAAGAAATTAACTAAAGAAATGAAAATAAATCAAGCAGTCATAACAATCAACATGGACTAATTAAAGCAAACCTAATGTAGCTTCCAGTACAAGATGTGGACTCGAAACTTGGGAGGCTTTGACAGTGTATGCTTTGAGAGCATCATCCCAACGTTGCAACTTCTCATACCTAAAAAATGCAGGAAAATTGAAGTATAAGATATTTTTATCTGATACAATAAACATCGATGTTTTATTCAGAGTACAGATATATATTCCTTTCATGTCAATGCTTGATAATACCATGACTCCTTAAGTTGAACATCCAAGAGTTGTTGGGCATAGGTCAATATTCCAACAGCAGCCTAAGAATCAACAATGGATGAGATAAGAATGATAAGAGATTAAGACAAACTGACAGAAAGTTTTTAAGAGGCAGCTGAAAGGTACAAGAAGTAAAACATTGCTCTTCCTCAGAACAGACCTCGTGCTGGTGTAGCTGATTATTTATATGAATGAGAGTTTCAACTACAGCAACAGGATTGGCATCCATCTTCTTGGAGCGTGAACCTTCAAATTCCATTTCTTTATAATGTAAAGCCTTGGCAAATGCACGACACTGGAATGTAGCATTCACCGTAAACAAAGAATGACATATACAACTTTTAATATAGACAGAAGCATGAGGGCTATGCAGTTATAGAGTTGCTTATTAGTAGGAAAAAACCTTATCTGCAAGAGCGCCAAGAAGGCGGATGTCTATAGGTAGAGGTTTCTCATCATGTTCCATGAACTCTGCCTGCAAAGAAACATCAATAAGATAAACAGCGCACCCTTCATCTAATAGCAGAACAGGGAAAGCATGTCAAAATTCACAAGGACTACATACATTATTTCTAACTTCCTTTTCACAATTTAGGAGCCAAGATGAGGTCAATGAGAGAGAAAGGTTTAGAAATTACAGTTACTGTATATTTTATCATATCCTGTAAAACTAGAGTATTTAGGGATTTGTTTTAATCAGGAATGTTAATGCGATTCAGAATCTTAGTTTATTTAGGACATGGACTATAGTAAGGAGTTTTTTTATTGTGTTTTCCTTTTCCTACTTAGATTTTTATTGTGTTTAGATCAGGACTACTAGGGTTTTTGGTGCATCTAGGAATTTAAATTGAAATTACAAGCATTTGATTTGGTTTAAGGATTGTAACCGTGTTATTTCTTCCTCTTCCTTTTCACTAAACACTCGTTCTTCTTCTTTCTTATATTTTAATTTCTTAATGCTACAATCACTTATTATTATTCACAGCCCAAATCGACCCCCAAATTCTCCTAAAACACATCTTTAATCCAAAACCCAATTCAACATACATTACACCCTAACCAAATTCTCATCTAAAACACTAAAATTTCAATTTTCAAGGCTGTCCAGCATCACAATAACTCCTCTTGACAAATTTTATAATGCTGGCACCGGATATCAGAGACAATAGCATAGGATAACTTCTTAATGATGGCAATGGATTATACAACTAAATCTTGCATGTCCTTATAACCTGTTCCTTTAATCTCAATGCACAATCCAAATTCCAATTATCATTAATAAGGGCAACCACAAATGGATAAACATTACCAGATATCATTTCATGAGAAATCAGGACCATTATCGAAATATTTTTTAATTGCAAAATTATGCATCATGTGAAGATTCAGGTAAATCCTCGTAAAAGTTATATAGTGGCCTAAAGTTTGGGAAATTTTGAACTTAAATTTTCAAATGTGGAAGAAATGGAACACCATAAATAATTTGAGCTTTACTTACTCTAGCAAGCTTTGCCCAAAATTTATTGCACATTCCTACGCTGATAAAAAGGGCAAAATAGAAGAAAAGGGACTAGTTTCATTGAATTGTTTCTAAGCCACATACAGCATCAATATCTGGAAGAAGTATCATTGCTAAGATGAAGTCAGGCTGACACGTGGCCAAACAGAGAGTTATCGATTCAGGTCGCGGAGTTTTAAATACATAGCTATACGAACCTCCAACTGTTCAAGTTGTAGGGAAATTTTTAGTTGGTTACTAAAAAACAAAACAATAAATAATAGCTTTCACACACTTAACAAACCAAGCAATAGATTCCAGTGCACAAGGATGGAAAAAAAATTTCCATCTTAAACCACAACGTGGTTTCTTAAATTATTAATAAAAAACAACATCCCAACTAGACATACCAAGTTAAGAAGTGTTGCTAGAATCTCTGGAGGAATATTTGGGGATGAAAATGCCATCTCCAAACTCCGAACCAAATGTTTCTGACTAGCCTCATTTAGTTGTGCCCAGCAGCTAACAAAACCAGCAGCAAATAACTCTCGTCCAACAAAAGGCTACAAAAGCTGTGGATCAGAATGGAAACAGCAAGGGTAGGTTCATCAACAGTGCTATTGTCCATACCTGTAACTGTGCAAGCCTTGCACAGGTTCGTAATGCTGGAGAAGGAGACTCCTTTAGAAGTTCAATGCTCAAATGCCTCATCCACTCTGCCCAATCTTCTCTTGTACTGCGCTGAGAAGCCTCTCCAGCAGTACGTAATCTACCATCATTAACCTGCACAAACTTACATTAGTTAAACCAAACAACAAGACAATAATGCAGGCATGGTTGAGATAAAATGCCATGCATCAGAACAGTAAAGTCAATATTTTTAACATGCCCTCTCAAACAAGAGCCAATTGGGCTTAAATCATGGGTAATTCATCTATTCAGGGTAGGTCTCCAATAGCTAATTTAGAATAGGATTCCATAATATTTTTAGATAAGCACAATGCACCAGTATTATGGCTTATTAGTCAGTGCTAGAATGCTACTACGTGTATGGCATGCTTCTAACTTGGTACATGCCTGTGTTTTGTCCAAGATTCAAGCCCTATGGGCTATAACTTGAGGGAATATCTGGAAGTAATATAAAACTGTTCTGGTCTCACCTAATAGCTTATGCTTTTTAAGTTGGATGATCTTTTGACAATCAAAACCATGCACATGAAATAATTAACCGAAATCATTTAATATTTATAACTTTTTACATGCACACAAACAAAATATCTGGAGCTAGCAATCTAGACTTTTACTTAAAGACTTGGTATAGCCTATAAACTAAACAAAAACCATTGAGCATACACACATAAGACAAAGTTACCTGATGGCCTCTAAGATGTCGTTGCATGTCAATACCATCTTCATAAGGATCATTTTCCATATCATTTAAAGGGTCACTAATAACCTCCACTGGAATTCGTCTGCTCAATCTTTGTGCAGCTGTACTCCCCAAGATTATAGGCTCACGTCTCCTAAAGCGTCCTTCAATTTCTTCAAATTCTTTATGCTGACAACAGAAAGAACTTAAATTTAAATTAAAAAGGAAAAAATAGTCATATCAATTCTGAAATATAATGCAGCAACCCAAGAGAAGGTTGTTATATTAGCAAGTCAAATAAGCACAGACCCGCAATCGATGCTTCAGCAAGAGTTTGTGGATTGATGGGATGAAAATGGTGAAATCCTCCCCTAATGCATGAGCTAAACAACAGAGTGCATCAACAGCATCTTTCCGGAGTTCATCATTCTTCCTGAAAATTACAAGCATGCACATTTGGAGCCTCGTGCTAGAGAAAAATGCAACATGTACACAAAAAACATGGAATTGGGGGGGCATGTCATAATAAAGTTACAATATTGTCTCCAAAGTGAAGTAAACAGAGATTGTGAAAAAATCTAACCCCAAGTAAAACCAAGCAAATATCTTTACAATTACAGAACCATAGAAGAACTGATGTTGATTTTCTTCTAAGGTTGAAATATGGGTCAAGACAATCATTTAAATATACAGAGACGTGACTTTATCAATAAAACTATGGAATTCCAGAAACCATCGACACCTCATTTAAATATATAGAGGACTTCCGCTCGCAAAGCCCCCCCTGCTACCGGGGGAGGGGGTGGGGTGGGTTGTGGTGGATCTTTAACCAAGGTTTCAGAGTCCACGACGAGGATAACCGTTCATGATACACTTTTAGTACCAGGTTACATCACAGAAGAGACTTCCATGCAACAGAAACCATCAAATATGCTGGTAGGACAGGAGAATCAATTAAAGAAAGGTATGAAAAGAAAACAGTACACCTTTTAAGAGTTTAACTCAAATTGGCAAACAGAAACATGAATAGTTAAGGAAAATGGACTAAGAGGACCATGTTTGATTTTAACAGACATGCATGAATACACACACAAACAAAACCAGGAACCAAAACAGGTTCTCTATATAGAGAGTGGAAGCAGTGAAACCTACCCATCCAACACTAACTTCAGGTGATGCACAAGAGCAGAAATGTGACCGGTAACCTGAAGAAAATAATATAAGAGTATATGTCAATTAGATACAGGAATCCTCAAATACACATGCATACATTTGTGTCTATACACATGCTAGCAAGTGTTTGGTGATAGAGCTTTACAACACATTAAGAGATATGTTTTTATTCCATTTATGCAAAACACTTTAACTACTATGACAATATGATAATATACAGTAGCCATCTGGATCCTATCATGGTAGCACGAAGCAACAATCATAGCGGTCTATTTTGATGCAGAGTGATTTTACAAGCTGAGAGCCCACCTGAACACAAGGGATCAATCTCGTCAAAGTTTTGATGGCAGCCCGTCTTATATCCACAGAGGCATCCACTTTAAACAGTCGAATGAGCGCAGGAAGAAGTAGATGCATATGTTCATCCAATGTCCCTACATTGTGTAAGCATGATGAGAAATTCTATTCAGGCTGCAATTTGGCATTTTGGAAAACAGAATGTTCTGTATCCACTGCAGCATCCACTCTGAAAACATTCCAAGTGGAATGAGAACCAGGATGGAGTTCTTTGACGTATTCATGAAAAAATACCACTTTCCTTTCTAACACAACACCACAATGAAACTAAAGTTGTCCATAGACCATACCCCAGGATGAGTTGAATTGCTTCAATTTTTAATTACTAGCAAATAGAAGAGCACGTTAGCACATTATCCAAGTCTTGACACATAACTTCCTAGTAGATTCTAGAATCCTATACAGAAGAGAGAAGGTTCTACATTCTTTACACTCTTCCACTTGATTAATAATGCATTACAATGATTCACAATAGTTGCTAGAAATATATCGAAGAATGAAAAAAACCAGTGTCTCATGAGAGTACTAACCACCAAACACTTCAAGTGTGTGAAGTATATCTAGAACATAGCTATAGTCATTACACCTTTCGGCATCACTTAGAACTTGAAGACAACAAGGCAAAATGACAGGAAGATGCTTTCTGAATTCATCGTTGAGAGCCAAGCAAAGCTGTTCCACTAAATGCAAAACCTGAATAGAAAAAAAGAAAGCATGCATGTTTGAGAGAGAGGAAGAGGAAGAGACTAAACTATACACAAGAAATTACAAGCATAGCCTCCAAACATGACATGCAGGTAATTCCAACCACACCAAATAATGGAAACATAACTTACTGGAAAGCCACGAGGAGGACGAATAGGAGCTGGCAAGCTGAAGGATGACCACAATTCAGATATTAGAGAGAGCAATTCAGGGAGATATTTACGAATGTGCTGCACAACCAAATCAAAAACCCAATATCTCATTAACAGAAAAATACCAAAATGCACTACATATCACTTCACAAAATGATAACTCACCTGGCGCACAATGGATACCAGAGTTCCAAGCTTCCAAGTTATAAAGTCTTTAAGACAATCATCACATGTTCGAACAGTGTGAAAGAGATCAGGCAAAACCTACATAAAATAGGAAAGGAGAACACATGTTAATCAAGTATAAAACAACAAATGTTGTCCAGGATACCAAACAAAATTACAGCTCGCAAAAATGAAATACCAAACAAGCACTAACATCATCCAACAATATAAATATATTATCTAGAAACTTTTTTAAGTTCCAAACCAAACAATGACATTAACATGGAAAGTTATCTTCACCTTTTGAAAAAACACTCTTTCTTAACTTTCCTGATATCAACTTGTGTTATTAAAAATTTTCCAGTTTTGTGTGTGAGTGAAAGAGAGCAGACTACCACAACTAGAGCTAAAGCCCAGAAATGAAATTGAGCAAAATAAGTAACCAGGTGAACTTCCCAATAAAGGAGTCAATAAGTTAAGATTAAAACAAGGGCAAGCAACATGATAACGAAAATCCAGCAGATAGAAGCACATAGAAATAAAGAGATGATGTGGAAGGCAAAAGGAAGCCATTTCAAAGACTTAAGTTCCAATAGAAAGAATGTATGAGGAAAAAAAGAAAAGGAATAAATACAGCTAAAGATTAATTCACTAACCTTAGGTAAATATGGTACACAGCCAAGGCCCATTGACTAACCTCGCGGATCATAAAAAATCCCAACAATGATTAATGGTGTCAGAAATCAAAAATGAAATTAAGATAGTGCAGTCATTCTTATCAACGAAAAAAAACAGCATGCACTGTGATAATTTACCTTAAATATGAACATAAGAGATCCGACCACCCTTTGGTGGTAGCTAGCAAGTGAAGGATCCCTTAGAATTCGCATGAGGGAGTTGATTGCAACCTAAATTCATCGTAAAGGAATGTTATACAAACAAGAATGAGAACAATGACAAATGCAACATAAGCACTACCGTTGAGTAATAATCTTCTGATGTAGCAAAAGATGGCCAAAGGTCCATAGGTAGTTCATCCATTGATGGGATGTGTTGACCTGAATCACTGGCTGCACGGGCAACCTCACCATGTGAACCAGGCAAGTTTTGTTGGTTTCGTTTATGCACGTGGGGATCCAGAGCTCCCATGATGCCAAGAACCTGAGAGCCAAAAAGTTAACCTTGCATCAAATAGTTAAAAGGATATAGCCAAGCATTTTAGTTGGCATGTAGCTACCTTCAGTACTTCACGTCTAGTAGTCCACCCTAATTCACCATTCAACAATTTGAGGAGTAAGCCAAGTAACTGTGGATACTCAGTATAAGGAGTTATGACATACCTATCAGCAAAAAGAGAAGGACCTGATCGAGCATTAATGATTAAAAAACAAACCTTATAAATGACTCCAGAATTTATATTATTTACATCCCAAAAGTGAAAGTAAAGTCATTGCATCATTGCATTGTGACCTTGTTGTCTATACCAGGACGAAAAAAGAAAACCGTCAACACTATAGAATTCCCTACTTTGTGGAAATGCATCACTCTCAAACACCTTCATAGACAACTGAACCATCTTTCCTTGCATGAAGAAAACTGGCTAATTTAGATGTTCAACTTTCCCCAGGATGGAATTATTCCATCCACATTACGTAATGAAGAAAAACAGAGGAGAAGAGGAAGGAGCATGTGGGACCTTATGCACAGCTTTTAAGAATGTGCTGTTAGCCCAACACTCATCTACATTTCTAATCAAGAGTCAAAAATAGAATAGAATAAAGAAGTCATCTAAGATGGTCCAACTACAAAATCAAGTGGCAGAACTGTAGATCCAACTAGCAACATTTTTTCTCTATGGTGTGAGATGTTTTACTGAGAAAGAACTATTTACGATCTATAGCATGCATAGTACAGCAAAATGAAAATAATTCTAAATGAAAAATAAGTATTGTAAAGTTTTTGTTGCTGCATTCTGTGGAAATCATGAAATTTCAGAAAAAGTAAAATAGAAAAAATATCTTATGCTCCATCCTGACCAAAAGATGAAAAACCCGACATGATCTCAGTCATGAAAAAAAAATTAGCACGTATTATTACCAATTACGATTCAAATAAAACCATGAAACAAAAGGATGGAAAATAAAATATTTATCATGATTTCAAAGAGACAATGGCATGCCACATACCCAGTGCTCTGAACAACTTGCCCAAGAGTTGCAACAGCCACTTCACGCTTTGTTGCTGCTGCTCCATCTAACAAAGCTTCGACTATCAGAGGCATAAGTTCTGAAATATATTGCCTCATAGCAAAACCACCCTAAACAAGTATCACAATCAAAATTAACCATAAACACATCAGAATAAGAGGGAAATATATCACACAGCTCCATGTAGATAAGGATAGGATGCAAAACAACATATATGGAAACAGCTGATACAGCATGTCCCTTGGTCTATTGTTCCGGCATGGAAATGCACTACATAGATAGACTTCATGCATTGTAGGGTTATGGGTATGAAATCAAACAGATCCTTGAATGCAAATTTGAAAGACATTGTTGCAATCAGGTTGATTCCTAATCCAGCTAAAACTTCAGTTTAACATCGAAGGAGAGGGCAAGAGAAGCAATCAGATGTGGTCTTAAAAAGCAGGCTGAACTTTCTTACTTGTATCAATGACAGAAAGTGCCACAAGAAGATTTCTAAGTATTTAAATGTTAACAAGCATCATGGAAATAAGAGAGAAACAGAAAAACTTATTAGCATCGCTAAAGGTTCGTGAGAAAAAGGCCAATCAACGATTTATATTCTTCCCAGATAATGAATTTCCCAGATAATGAATTTCCAAATGAGACGTAAAACCCAATTCATAACAGCACATCACCCCCCCCCCCCAAAAAAAAAAAATTAATAAAAAAAAAACCACATACACCAAAAACACAAAACCCGACCCAACCACACAGAAATTTAAAAAAAAAACTTTTCTTTTCCTAATTGCAAGCAATCTATAAAACCAGAGTTCACCCACCACTCTAGCAAGATCTCCGACAGTTACAAGAACTCCACTAATGATACCATTATTGGCATTTACTCCTGTGCCTTCAAGAAGTCTTGCCACAAGTGCCTGCACATTGGACACCCAATATTTTAAGAAGGAAGATAACTAGAAGAGCTAAACAAAATAAAAACAATACACAGATCAAACCTTGTGTACTGGAGCAATGTATGGAAGCACAAGTTGTTCACAATTACGTATCAAACAACCTAATAACTTTGCACTTTCTTCTCTGCATTTGTTATCTGCACTGCTGACAACACAGGAAAGTTCAATATCAGACAACTTCACAGATTGGTTGAGAAAACTTCTTTCATCCAACCCAAATTATTATAATTTTTACAAGTAATATAAGTTTGTATGATAGCACAATATCTAACTGTTGACATCACCTCTGTTTTAGATAGGTCAACAGCTGTATGAGATGACGACGGAGTGCAGGAAGAACATATGCGGGATTCTTTTCTGACAGTCTCCCGGCCACAGAGATTGCATACTCTCTAACGTCAAAATCCTGTTAAAACAGCAATTTCCATTTACCAAAAAAAACAAATGATGGCATAAAAGCATTCAAAAACAGAAACATACACTTTATGGAACTGAGTTATATGAAGTACAACCGAACAGAAACATCAAATGAAGATTATAAAGATCGAAAGGCCCAAATAATGACCAACTCTCTATTTTTGGAGGAAAGATGTTAATGTGAGAAGTATCTGAACCAAATCCTTACTCAAATATGCAAATTCTAGAATTACAGAAGAAAAATTGAACATGAAGATGAGAAGACCACCTTAACAATAAACACCATTTACAGGAGAAAAAAAACAGTCTGAAAAAATTCTGTGTATCAGGTTTACTAACAAATGCATGCAAAGAAAAAGGGTTAATACAGAAATCAAGAACAGAAAAAGAAGGTAACAGGGAAACTTGCAGTCAGAGTATGCCTGGAATTTCCCATATCTATGAAAAGATGCAGCTACTCAGGAATTTTTCCATCACATGTCCTATTTACTGTAAAGAAAACCCTATTGCTTAATTTCACAAATTAGCAGGAATTACAGACAACATACCCATGATTGGAAGTGGAATTATTTCTAAATCTCCCATTCTAAATCAAAATAAAAACATTTCACAGATCACAGTGTGATTCTTCAAAACAGATGAGAAGAATAGATAGAGAGGAGTAAGCAATCCATTTACCAAGCTACTGGAACCAGAAAGACTAGCAAGATATCATGTACTTTCCAGAATAGACATTACAGGAAGCAACTAGCCTTGCCAAATAACCAAATAGATAGTAAACCAAAAGATTATCAGACAAGAATCCAAAATTAAATTTGAAAAAGAATAAAATTGTTAATGCAATGTTAATGACCCATGAAATCTTGTGAACGGGTGTTTGGGAATGTGGTAGGGGTTGCTTTTCAAAGTGTTTTTTATTTGGAAATGCATCAAAATAATGTTTTTTTATTTTTTAAAATTCATTTTTGACATCAGCACATCAAAACAATTAAAAAACACTAAAAACAATTAATATGAAGCAAACAAAAAATCAAATTTTGATGAAAAGCAGGTTCAACCTCAATTCCAAACGGGGTCTAAGTGGTGTAATTTGATTCTGATCCTGAGTTTTAGAAGCCAACATTTCAAGTATTCAATTGCAAGATGTACAAAGGCTACAAAATAGAATAACTTCAAAATAATGATAGAGAATATCACAGAAAATCTGGGGCAAGTTTCAAATCAAATATACTTTCCATTACCGACAAGCAGTTGACAAATTCACCCGTCACAATTAATGCATAACCAAAATAAAGTCTTCCATCACATGAAATAACTCCAGGAGCCACATACACACCTCATCATTCAAAGCAGCAAAAACTGCACTGAGAATATCAGCTTGTGCTAGAAAATCATCAAAACCTCTATTTCCATGAAGAGAGGAAAAGATAGATTGGCGAACAGTGACATCCGCGTCTGCAACAGCTGCAATGAGAAGCTTTTCCACAAGCTGCAGATGCACCATGTCAGATTACAAGCAAGAGCTAAGAAAGCTCACATTATCAATCACACTCAACTTTTGTTTTTGGCAAACATGATAAACTAATCTTAATACAGGTCTCAACTACTTGACAAGCTCAAGCAAACATGAAGCTGACACATTAATACATATAACCGAGCTGTCTATTCATGTAACACGTAACAAAAATTTGAAAAACAGTTACAGACATGCATAGACAGAAGCCACAACTGGAAGGACACAGGTCACAGGAAATGATGGGAACAAACAAACAGCTCTAGACATGGGAGCATAAAACATCATTTAACAAGAATAGAACATCAAGAGACAGGAAATAGAACAAACTAAACCTCCTCGACAAGACGCCATCGCTTTCCCCCAGTACGATTGGACCTGCCAGAACCAACCTGTGTAGATACCATGGCAGAAAAGGAATTTGCAACTAATTTACAGCAACAAAGTGCAGCATCTTTCCGGGTAGCTCCATCTTCATCATCCAAATATACAACCACTGATTCTCTGGCAAACTCAAGAAGTTCATGCCCCTGGACAACAAAATAGCTTCAGAACAGAATCTTAAGTGCAATATGCTTCAATTTGTATATATATATATGTATGTATATATATATGTTAGCAAACCTTAAAATTAAAGCGAGCTAGCGTCTGCAAAGCAAGTTGCACCAGTGCTGAACCACTAAGGTCCGATACTTGCTGAGGTGCATTCGTCATAGTCCCTCGAACAGTATGAATAGCTGCCCTTGACTGAGAAAAATGGGACTTCGAAAGAGCTAACGAAATGCAATCCAGCAGCCGCTCTTGAATAGTCGGCAGTAATGATGGAATACTGAAACAGCAAATGATAGCATAGAGATTTTAAGCTCCTGACCACTTTTGAGGGAAAATTTTTATTAAAAAAATGAGGTTATTAAATGGCACACCATACCTATCACTTATCTGCTCAAGGGCTTCAACAAGCGTGGGAGAGAGCCCAGCAGAGAACATGACATCCAAAAGGCTGCGGACATAAGGTTCCATAGCAGTTTTCATGGCTTTTGCAATATTTCCAACACAAGCCAAAGCCTCAAGTGAGGGTTTGGCCCTGCGTGGAGCAATCTAAAAGGGGGTGCAGAGGGAAGACAGAAAAATACCAATAAACCCCAAACTGCAAAAGATGAAATAGAAAGAAAACCAAAATCACTGGAGAAAATAATGTCAGCCACATAGTGGGTAGCTTACTGCATCGCGTAAGTGAGCTGTAATTGTCGGCAAATAATGTTCAAGTTCCCCATCCAAAGCACCAGCCATCTCCCCAAGGGCAATGAATCCACTCCCACGTTCAGCTGGTATTCTTAGCACTGCAAGAATATGATTCATGCATATCTGCAAGACATCACAATTTGATGTTAATCATAATCAGTTAAATAATTGTTGATACATCTGGGATACTCTGTTCCAAAATGCTATTTATTATAGCTGCTGCAGTATGATTAAGGAGGCAGTGAAAATCACAAACCTCTAAGTAGTTTGTAACAAATCTATCCCGCAGAAAGTGAGCAATGCGTGGTAGCAATGAAGTTATGCTAAGGCGAACAAGTCGATCTCGATGCTCAAGGTATCTAAGAACAATGTCAGCAACTTCTCTGTACCTTGACATCATAAACTCACCAGTATTCCTACATAAATCATGTTCAATTACATGAATATTAGATGCTATAAGAAACTACATCATGGTAGTAGTTCCTGTTCAACATTCATCAAATTGCCAGCAGTTATACAATCACAAACAATCATGTGGAGCTTAAAATATTATACAGTTTATGCAATATCGAAGCCCTGTATTCCTGAGAAATAAGTCAATCTATTCAGAATTTTATCAAGTGCAGCTGGCACACAAATATATCATTATAATCAGAAACGGTAATGTGGTCCTTATGAATACTTTTGCATGGTATCTTAAAATCATGACAGTGAGTTCGCCAACAAAAAGTATGTCATGTCACTGTCATGTCATTTTTCTTTGCATTTTTTTTTTACTAGCTTAACAGTCACATACATTATAAATGAATCTATAGCAATAAATTCAGATTATACCTTATTGGATATAAGATGAACATATATTGACTAATTAACAGAACTGCAAAATAGAAAGTATCAGCAAGATCATGGAAATCCATCCATTCAGCGAAAGCTTCCAAGGTCTTTCTCGGCACCTTTCCATGATCCCACCACATCAATAATTCACATGCCAAATGCCACAACACCCACCCTCCATAACTAATTTTGCAGAATAATTGAAGTGTCATGATGCCAAACTAAATACAATGAGTACACCAGCTTCCAATTCTACAATAAGCAAATTAGCAAAGCTAGCTCCAACCAATCAACCAGTAATTAAACTGCTGGCTCCCTACTGTCCCTTGGAAGTCTCCTTCCAATTTTATTGCTATCAAAGCAAGAATATATAACGAAACCATAAATTTTTGGAAGACTGGAAATTTTTTAATCAGAGCTAAAACTCAACAAATAAAGCTGACAGCATTCTTTCAACTAAAGCGTGTATTTATTCTTCAACAGCATAAGCCCTGAGGAATGGCCAAATAGGTGTGAAGGAGACCATGAACTATGAATAACTGTGACAACCAAACTCAAAATAATTAACATTTCTATTATGAGTGTACTAAGGAATTGAGATGAAGTTAGTGTAAGGTCCAATAGTTTGGTATGTTTGTTGCAAAATGGGAATTGAAACTTGGGCTCTTTAGTTTCCTGGAGGCCAAGTGTTTTCCAGTTTGAAAAGGAGAAAAAACTTTCCTTATCAAACTTAAAATGGTATATCATAAATTCAAAGCAGAAACAGGATAGCATATAGAAAAGGGAAGTTATTTTTACCATTGCCAAACAGCTGGGAATGTTTCCAGCACATTTTCAATGGCAAAGCAAATATCAGAAAAAAAATCATTGTCCCAAAATTTGTTTTCCAAAATTAATTCATTTACGTCAAACTAGTGGATCCTTGAATACAAAATCCCACAATTAAACTAATTTCATGATTCATCTCCTAAAACCTGTTATCAAAGTTGAAACATGAACCTGTTTTTTGAGCAAGTTAGTTTAACTGTTTAATCTTTTATTTATTTATTTATTATTATAGACAGAACATAAAGTGCTTCATTTGTTAGCTCATACGCAACAGTTCGTAATATAATGCTGTTGACTAGACTTGTACTGGTTAGCTGTGAATGTCACATAGCATGAGATAGGGTGCAGAGTTTTAAGCTCATAGCCAACACTATCCAATAGAAGTACGGGACAATAGTCACTACAAGACAATTTACAGCAACATGTTAGCTCAAAAATAAGCAAGCAATCATTTTGCAACCATTCATTCAAGCTAGAAAATTCAATTAGTCCACGTCAGAAACATTTCCACAATAACACATTCAGTCATTTATAACAACCTCAAGAGCTCTCCAACAGCAAGCAAAGAACCATGTATGCTGTGAACAGGAGCATTTTTACCCAATCCATCTTGTGTAGCCTCAAACATACGATAATACCTGCCAAATACCCAATCAAATTGAAGTGTTTACTCAATAAGTATGATGAAAAATTGTTTGTAGAAGGCAACACAAACATCAATACAATCAAACAAGCAGCAAGAAAGTCATGTATTCAAGCATAGTGAAAAGGCAATATGTGATATTCACTTATCTATATATAAAAGGAACAGAGACACAGAAAGAATTAGCTCCAACTACTTCCAAGCGCCCATTACAAGACCTATCACTAGACAAACTCAAACAGCAAACGCCTGCCTTGTTGCTGCATTAAGAATTGGAGAAAACAACACTTCATCGGAGTAATATTTCAAGCATTGAGGCAGGCTCCTAGATCAAATTTTATTAGAACTGTATCAATTAGAAAGTCCTAATCAAATCTTTATGACAAGCAAAAATACAGAGATGGCATGTTGAACTTAGCTTGTTCATCTTATTTTAGTGCCTTACAATAAGCATTTGATGCGAAGTCCCAATCAAATCTTTATGCTAATCAAGTGGCAGAAAAAAATCTCAATTTAACTCCTACATTATCAAGTCTTGTTACAATCGAGTAAACTAGTAAACCCGCGCTGACATCCCAACAACATAATTCTAGGTGAAATTCCAATAAGCGCTTTTTAAGCTTCTAGGTATTTTCTTTCTTCTTATTCTTGCTATCATTACCACTTTCTTAACATACACGATAAACATTAACAACTTAAAGCTCAAAAATACCCCCTATTACTATTACAAGCACCATTCAAGGCCCTAATCAATTTGCAAATTGAAAACAACGCTACTCTATTTAGTAAACCAATAAATTACTAAAGGCCCACAAAATCTTTTAAAACAAGTCTAGTCCAGGTTGGAATTCCTTTTCCTAGGTCATTCTACAATACAGAGTAGATAAAATTTTGTACCCACAAAGAACATTTATAACCATTGGATTAGATCAACCCAACACATATAAACCGGCCATACCTGGTTAATTTAAAAGAAATAACAAAAACATGTTATTTGTGTTTACGAGCCTCTCTAGTCCTACTCTCCTGGTTGAAACAAATAACAATAAGAAAAGCTCTCCTAATAGAAAAGAAAAGAAAAGAAAAAAGTAGTTGCAGATACCAATCTCTTTTCTTTCCATCCTAAACTTGCATGCTTGTTAAGATGTTTCTCCTTGACAACCTTCATTCATTGACATATCTAACTCACATGTTTGTCCTTTCAATTGCAAATTTACATAAACATAGAAATCAAATCACTGTTAGATAAAACCCTAATATACTTTCGTGGAATTAAAGTTTATTCACAAGAATGGGAAAACCGGTAATTAAATCATTAAGAACCAAAAAAATTGTAGATTTGCATCTTTGAAAATCAATGATTTTAAGATAGGGAATAGGGGATTTCTTGTTTGCCATATAATTAAATAAATAAATTGCATTTATAAAAAGAAGGTACATTTTCACATCGATGTCAAGAAATTAATTATATTCATTTAGGTTCAGGAAACTAAATGAAGAAAAGAAAACGGGAGGAAGAAGCTGAACAGCATGATAACTGACTGTGTAATCAACCAGTTCATCATTTAAATTTTAACCCAAAGGTGTATGTTAAATGAATCAAATCCAAGGGGTAAGAATTAATGCCGCATCAGTACAGAATTTTAAAATTTTGTGCAACAGTTAAAGCCCCTTCCTCCCATTATAACTCACAGCTTCTGGATGCAAAATGTGTATATACTTCTGTAAAATCAAAATATATCACAAATTATCATAACTGACCACTGCACACGCCAACGTGTCTCACGCTTCTCGATAACTCGAAGGCAAGCACGCAGTGCCTCCACAGCTCTCTCTCTAATTGCCAATGTTGGATGCCTCAGTGCAACCCAGATTGCATCGACAAATTCAGGTACGTGAACATTGAATACTGTAGAGGCATTTTCTGCCACTTCCTACAATAATCAAGAACACATCCTTAGGATGTAGAAATTTTCAAAAATTTAACAAAAAGGCAAAAAAGTCTTTAAGATGGTGAGGTACAGTCTTTATAACATCATCAAACGAACAAAAAATATGCTTGTCAATAGAATAATAAACAACCATGCAATTAATTTGTCGACTGAAAAAGAAAAGGAAAGGGAAAGTAAGTCACTTACTTTTAAAATTAAGACAGCAGCAAAAAGGCGAAATTCTGCTTTATCATTGTGAAGCCAATCTAGTGCCATTTTGACCTAACACAAACAAAAATATCAGAAGCCACACAAACAACAACAACATAATCAAACCAGACAACGTATAACCAACCTGAAATTCCACTTCATCTGCAGTCATTGCTCCACCAGCCCTAGCCAAATGGCCAAGAACTCTACTAGCATGTGTCAACACTTCAGGATCCCGCTTTACCTCAAACACACTCCGCATATAAATAGCAAACTTTGACACTTTGGATGCATTCTCTCCAAGTGCTACGTCTATTAACTCATCAGTTGCTCTTAATGCTCCCAAGTTCTCAGCAACCTCGTTACTCTCTAATAAACTAGAAATTCTTTCATATAAATGATCCATAAAACGGGGAAATGCTTCTCCACTTATATCACGTGCTTCTTCCTCTAGATGTTTTCTCAATGCTAATGTCACCCCCTCCTTCAACATAACAGCACAGGCATTCCAACATCAAAACCAAACAAATTTTTAAATGCATGAATAAATAACCACAAAAACAGACAACAAAAGAGCCAAAAACTCTCATTTTCCATTGTAGTCTCTGACTTTTCTAATAACTTAATTACTGATTGGTAATTAAATACGAATGCTTAATTAAAAATTCACTTTGTTAATTTCTATCAAGTATAACTCCATCATGAATTACTGATTATACGCAAAAACTAACAAGAAACACATTTCTCCATTCAAAACCAGAAAAATTAATTTACTAAGAGGAAAAGCAACAAAACGCGTAACTCTAACACACTCACGTTTCCGCTTTCACCTTTCTTGATTTCTAATTTTTCTAGTAACTCAATTAGTGATCAGTACAAAAAGCTATTGAATGTTAACTTTGATAATTACTAGTAACTCTATCGCTGATCACTAATTGAACACAAAAACCTACGCGACAATTAACTTCGCTGAAATTAACGAGAGATTTAGCGATACCTTAGGGTTGCCACGAGTGCAGAGGTCGGCAAGGATGCGATTAAGAGCGTCGAAACTTCCGCCGCCGGGGGCGGTGGTTGCAGGCCCGACCAGAAAACGGAGGGACTGCGATGTGGAGGCCATTTTTAACAGAAACCTACCTGCTACTAATCTCTCTAACTTAACTTAACTTAGCAGCAATTGCTGTATGGATCTTGTTTAAGACATCGACTTTTCTTAAAAGGGAAAGCGGGAGAGCGAGGGCTTCACTTTCACAGAGAGAGGGGAGATACTTCAAATTCGAGAGGGTTTTTTTTTTTGTGCTCTGTCTTTTATTTTCTATTTTTTATATTTCAAGAGAGAGATGCACACGTTATAAGTACGCTTGGAGGCTGCAAGAAGCGAGTGATGACGGGCATCTGTTATCTTTCACCTTTTGCGCTTTCTGTTCGTTGCGTCCAGGATCGGGACCGTTTATGTTCTTATTTTTTAGTTTAGAGACGAGACTGTCTATATTAAAAAAAAAAAAAAAGGAACAAGAAAATGGAACAGAGTCTAAAAATCGCAAAATATCTGGACTTTCTTTTTTTTATTCATTTTGAAACTTCTTTTATGAAAATTTAATTCATAAACACTAATCTCAAGTAAACAGTGGGTCTTTTTATAATAACTTTATTCATAAAATAATAAATAGAACATAAACATCATTAAATTTAAAATGAATCTAATATATATATATATATATAAAAGTGTGATTGTAACATAAGGGTTGCTTGATTTTCTATATTTTTTTCAATAAATAAAATAACATGTGATTCATCTTTTTATTAAAAATAATATTGGGCCAAGTACATGGATGGGCTGGCCCTTTGCTTCTTCTTTTATTTCATTTTTTTTTCCTTGTTTTTGTTGTCCTTTAAAAAAATTATTATGTCCACTTATCATTTTTGACACCATTCTTAAATATTATTGTAATTTTTTTTAATAATAACAATTTATTTTCAATTATTATGTATCTATGAAAATAATAACATTAATAATAAATTATTTATGAAAAATCAATTCAAATTATTTTTTATTCTTAATTTTTTAATTGAACATGATTTTACTGGTAAAAAAATTGCAAATTTTTACCTCAATCAATTCATTGTTGGAGGGTAAAATGAAAAAAAATCATTTTTTTAAATAAAAAACAAAAAATAATAATTTAAGTCATCATGGGTTAACACAACAAATTTGTGACCCAAGTCATAAGATTAGAATAACTTTAAAAAAATTCACAAAGATCAATTCTCAACTAATTAAGCATACAACCTAGGTCACGAGAATAAGATTACCCCATAAAACAAATAAAAAAATTACAAAACTCAATTTCAAGCCAATTCATTGTTAAAGAATGAGATCGAAAAAGACCTGAAATTAGGGTTGTCCAAAAAACCCGGAAAACCGAATAAATCGATAAAATCAAAAAAAATTTAACTGAAATAACCGAAATGAGAAAAAAATGATTAAACTGATTAGAATAGTTATAAAAAATCTTGGTTCGGTTCGGTTCGGTTTTCAGTTTTGTAATGCAAGAACCGGTTAACCCGGACCGAACCGGATCGGTTAAAAAAAAAAGGCTATAAGTAGAAAAATTTATCCCCCCAGTAACCCAAGCCACCAACAGCCCCCTCTCCCTCTTTCTCTCCCTCTCCCTCCCCCAAGACTTAGAAGCAGCCCCCTCTCGCCTCTTGATCCTAAGATGAATCTGGGTATAGAAGATCTTGCTAGGCTTAGGTGCAAGAGGATGTTGATCTTTGTAATTGAGGAAGACTATTTGACTGTTGTAGTTAAGAATTATTATGACAAGTTGAAAAGGAGTAAATGGAAGGGAACTGTTGAACTTGTCGAGAATGAAAAGGAAGATCACTGCTTCCATTTGCTTATAGGTATTCTTTAAAATGCAAGGAAGATAAGATTTATCTGTATAAGAAGATTTGGGATTTTGATTTTAAAAAATCGGGTTTGGATTTTTGGCATCTGAGTATTTGAAAAATATAAAAAAAACTATGTTTATTTTGCAAGAAATTTAGAGTTTTGATTTATAGCAGAGTTTTGGATTTGGAATGTTGATTTTATTTTTATTTTTTAATTAAAATCAATGTTGTTGATTTTTGGCTTTTGGTTGTTTGCAGTTTGCACAATGCAGGGAAAACAATATTTGTGAAAAGGCTACTGGCGAGTTCGAGAAGAAATATGAGCGTATAAGTTTTCTCAGTTTTTTGAAATCAAGAACCGGACCGGACCGAAACCGGTCGGTTTGACTCAGTTTCGGTTTGGTTTCGGTTTTTTTTCAAAAAAATTGGTTTGGTTGTTTTTCATAGGTAAAAACCGAACTGAACCGAAAATGATCACCCCTACCTTAAATACATTACTTATGTATCATTGGAAAATGCATTAACATAAATACGATAATAAGAAGTGGTAGTACAAAAGTGTATAAACTATAAACAATTTTAAAAAAAAGTGAAAAAAATAATAATATGAGTAATCCCGAGTTAACTCAACAAACTTGCAACTCGGGTCATGAGACCAAATAACTTAATATATAAAGTAGATTAAAAAAATCACGAAACTTAATTCTCAATCAACTAATCTCGCAACCTAAGTAATGAGAACGAGATTATCACATATAAAATAAATCTAAAAACACCATGAAGTTAAGCTATAAACCAACCCATTGTTGGATTATGAAATAAAAAAATAAACATTTTTTTTAAATGAGTCAATATGGGTTAACCTAGTAAATTCAATCAAGATATCTTAATAGAAAGTAATTTTAAAACAATGACGAAGTCCAATTCCCAAGCAACTAAATGTCAAAAACCAAAATTGAAAAGAAAACGAATTAGAAAAAAAAACCCAAAAAAAAGATAAAGGAGAAGAAAAAAAAAGAGAAAATCAGTATTACAAAACTGTGATAACCATAGTTTTTGGACCCGACCCGGTTTAAGGCCCGGGTTCTGGGTTTTAACCGGGTCAATTCTTTTTAAATCAAAATGATATTGTTTTAGTAAAAAAAATGTCAATGGGTTGCAACCGGGTTTTTGACCGGGTATTGTCAGGTCAATCGGGTCACCAGGTCAATCGGGTTTTTCGTTTCCCTATTTTTTCTTCAACCCGGGCCGATTCCAGCCCCGGGTTGGCCGGGTCCCGGGTCGCCCGCCGAGCAAAACTATGGTGATAACCCTATAAAAAGTAAAACAATATAAACTATGAAGCTTAATTCATAATCAACATAATGTTGAAAGCAAAATTAAAACAAAAATATTAAATTAAAAAAAAAGATAAAAAAATGATATTAGTCAACTCAGGTTAACTTCTGAAACCCGCAATCCAAGTCTTGAAATAAAGATATCCTCATAGATAGTAAATTGAGAAACATAATAAAGTCATACTCAAATATAACGTTAAAGGTTGAAATTAAGAAAAATAAATAAATCTACACGATCAGTATATAATCCAACAAAAAAATAAAATAAAAAAATAAAAATTAATTTCAAAACAACCTAACAATAAAGAATAAAATTGAAAAACAAATATGTTGTTAAATAATAAAAATAAAATAAACACTATGAGCATACCTTTTATTTATTTATTTTTAATTGCGGGTTTGTATAATTCGAGATCTTTGCCCCTTCTGATGAATGGGAAATGAGTGTATTCATCCCGGGCTTATTCTTAAATCAAGTATGGCTTATTCTTAAAAAATAATGTGAAAATGTATTCATCCCGGGCTTGTGTTTTTCCGAAGAGTACCCAAAATGACTGTTTATTGGCTTTAAAGGCCTGGTTGATTTTTATCTATGATAACTCATTTATATACGAACAACATTTTTTTTATGATTTTCACCGATAATAACCAAACTCTAAAAGTTGTAGCTGTTTTTTTAGTATTTTTTTTATTTGACTCTTTAACAACCAAAGTTTCTTATTTAGTTTTCTTTTTAATTTTATTTTTTTATATTCAGTTGTTTTGAAAATTATGTTTTATATTTTTTTTATTGGGTTATATATCGTTCTCATAGATTTTTTTTCTCTCAATTTCAACATTTAACTTTAGATATATTAAAAGTGGGGCATCATGATTTATTTTTCATTTGATTGCTATGAATTTGTCTCTATCTCATGATACATGTCATGAGTTTAACATGTTAACCTGGATTGACTCGACTTTGTTTTGTTATTTTTTTCTAATTTATTTTTTTTAATTCATCCTTATACACTATGTTAGTTGAAAATTGAGTTTTATTTTTTTTCTTTCTATGAGAATATTTCGATCTCATAATCCATGACGTGATTTTGACAAGTCAATTCAGGTTGAGTTTTTTTTTGTTATTTTTTAATTGGACTCATATTTTGTTTTGATTTACTTTTTATAAGGTTATCTTGATTTCATAGCTCATATCGTAGGTTTTGTAGGTTAACTTAGGTTGACTCAATTTATTTTTTGTCCTTTTATTGGTTATTTTTTCAATTTCACCATCTATCAACTTAATCTTCTTCTTCTTTTCTTATTTAGTTTTTTTTTTTAATTTCATCATTCAATATTAGGTTGTCTGAGAATTAGGCTTCATATTTTTTTCTTGATTTGCTTTATGCACATATCTCATAGATTTTTTTTTCTTGATTTCAACCTTTAACATTGCATCTGTGTGAAATGGAGATTTGAATTTTTTTTCTTTTGCTTGTTATGAAATTATCATGGTTTCATTACCAAGGTCGCTAGTTTAACATGATAGCTCAGTTGACTTTGATTGTTTTTTTATAATTTTTTTCTATTTTTTATTTTTATCCTTCAATACTGAGTTGGTTGGAAATTGAGCTTCATAAATTTTTATTATTATTTATACAGAGTTATCTCAATCTTATGACCAGAGTCGCAGGTTTAACAGGTTAGCACTGGTTGACTCAAATATATTTTTTTAATTTAATATATTTTTTAATTTCATCCTTCAAGATCGGGTTGATTATGAATTGACCTTTATAATTTATTTTGATTTGTTTTCTATAGGGTTGTCATAGTCTCATGACCTAAGTTACAAATTTAATAGGTTAACTCGGATGGATTCAATATGTCATCATCTCAATATTTTAAAAAAATATTATCCAGTGTATCATTGCATCAAGATATAAAAAAAAAACATGTCCAATATGCATCATATTTTGAGTTCATGATTAAACCATTAACGATACTTAGATATTCCTGTACATTAAAAAAGTTGATTTAAACTACAGTGCAACGCGAGCCAATAATCAAGTCAATACCTATAACATGTTAAATCCACATAAAAAGCAAATGAACAATCAAATCCTCATCAAAGGATATGACATAAAATAAAATATTTATATGACATAAAATAAAATATTTTTATGTTTGTATTTTACTTTGATTTATCTCCCCGCTCCTAATGTATCAACATATAACATCCATCAAACCTACATAATAATATCCTTTTCTATTAATTAAATAAAAAACTAGAACTCGTGGGGGCATACACTGGGCAAAATGCATTATGAATCTCCTCACATGGCACTATGAATTAACTTTTTTCCAGTGCTTTTTTTGGTCCATTTTTTTCTTCTTCTTTTTTAATTTGACCCTTATTGGAATAGATTATAAGCCAATTTGTTAGGGGAGGATAAGATTAAAAGAAAGGGGACCAAAGTATAAATTACACAGGGAACAGGTGGATTCAAAAACTTTCGGCAAAATATTTAACGTGGTCCTTATACTTTACAAATTATAGATATGGTCCCTTCAATTTCCAAAATTAGAAGGAAAAATCATTTTTGGCCTCAAACTTTATTTTCCTTATTTTTTAGCCAAGGTGTGAGAAATGTGAGAGAAAGTCACTAGAATTCGGTGTTAGAAAGATAAAAAATTTTGTTGGCATCAATTTAGGACACTAAAAAGTTGAAATTCATGTTGAATTTTTCATTTTGATGAGGGGAGCTCATATTAGGGGTTTTTTAAAAAAAATATATATTTGATCTTGGTAAGATTTTTGGTTTCAGATTTTGGGGATTGTTTTTGGGGGACATGAACGGGTTTATCGAGTTGCCTGTAATATTTTCTAGGTATTTTTGGTGAAAGAAATAGGCAGGAAATTCAATTTTTGGGTTGAACAAACCATTAGCACTATTTTTTCGGCTACCGCAGTTGTCAAAAACTTGGCAATATAAATGACGCATTATCTTACCTTTTTTCCAAAAATATTAGGGTGGGCAATATGCAAAAACAAAAAAAAAAAGATCCTGGTCGGGCGAGCCCTAATGGAATGGGTCAGGCGAGTTGGCATGGCTTGGCTCAGTTGCGTTGCCTTTTCTTTCTTTCTTTCTATTTTTTTAATTAATGCCTTTTATATGCTTTTTTTTTCAAAAATATTTTTTTGTTTATATTTAGATTAATTATTTTTTGGTTATTTTGTATGCATTTAATTTTTTAAGAGGTTTTTCTCATTTATCTATAATTTTTATTATCTTTTGTATAGATAAAATTTGTTTTTCAAATAAAAAATATTTTTTTTAGATAATATTTTTTATATGTGCAGCCTTACATACTATTTTTTCCATTATATTTTATTAAATCAATTTAATGTTAGTGTCTATTTTTATTATCATTTGATTGAATAAAAAATATTTTAATAAACAAATTTAGCAAATATAACCGAGTAAATGTCCCTTCTTACGAGATTAATATCTTGATCTACATCTGTCTCTTGATTTTTTTAATTTTATTTTTATTTATCGTTTATGGCTTTTTTTTTTCATTTATTAACACACGTAGTTATTTATTTATTTGATTACATGTATATATAAACTACAAAAATATTTCAAAAAAGCCTATATGTATAATTGTTTTGTTGGAAAAAAAATATTTGACCTGCGGCGAAGTATGGGTCAGGTATCTAACAAAAATCTAAAAGAAAGAGGTGGCCTTTCCATAGTGACTTTCTCACATTTTATTGTGAACCTATTATTCAAAATTTTCACTTTGATTTTAATTTAGTCCTCGAACTTTGTTCTGCACAAGTGCATCATTTTTGGGCTAAGTTCAAGGGCAATTTTGATATGAAAGTTTATTTTTATTATTTTTAGTCCGTGCATTGAGAGAGGAGAGAGAGGCCACTGAATTCTGATGGTAAAGAGAAAAAAATATCATTAGCCTTTATTTCGACTACTAAAACGATCGATATTTATGTGAAATGTTTCTATTTTATAAGAGGAGTTCAGCTTAGGTGCTTTTTTTTTTAATCTTGAAAGTGCCTAAAAATTAAATCTAAGCTTGAAAAAGATTTTGGTTTTAGGTAGATTTCGGGTTTTGGTATGTTTTTTGGGTTTTTTAGGCCATTTATAGGTTTATCAAAGTTCATAAGGTGTTTTCTAGGTTTTTTAGGTAAAAAAACCTTGAGCCCTGTTTTTTCGGCTTTCACAATGGTCTGAACTCGAGTAACAAAAGATGACACGTTGTCTGACGCAGTAAATGATGCATAAACTGATTTAATTTTTTTTCAAAAAGAATTGACAACAGGTGACACATCATCTGATATATGTTTTTTCAAAGAATAATAATCATTCACCCCATTTACAGTAAAAAAATATATCAAGGGCTTGCATGCCTAAACAAAATACGTCAAATAGGTTAACCTGGCTTGTAAGGCTCAACAGAGCCTGGTCTTTTCCTCTTTTTCTAAATTGTTTTTTAAAATTGTTTTTAAATTGATGCTTCTTATTTATGTTTTTTCAAAATTATTATTTCTATTTTTATTTAAATTAATATCTATTTTCCCTTTTATTTTGTTTATATAGCCTCTTTTAAATAACAATTATTTTCTATGTGTTTATTTTTTAAAGAAATTATTCTAATTCATTATATTTTTTTAATGTTTTATATAAAAAAAGATATTTATTTAAAGATAATAGTTCTAATATGTGTAACCTTATATAATATTTTTTTTCTTTTATTTTTTTCAATCAATTTCATGTATTTATGTTTCTATTATTATTTGATTGAATGAAATTTTGATTTTGGTAAACAAAATATTTAAAGAGACCGAGTGAAAGACATGTGTAGCAATGTCAAATATCTTGATCCATACATGTCTATCAATTTTCTATTTTTTATATTCATTTATTCTTAACGATTTTTTTTTATTTTTTAACACACATGGTTCTCAATATATTTGATTATATGCATGCATAAAATTTTAAATTTAAATTTATAATTTTTTATGTGCAAATATGCGTCTAGTAAGAAAACAACTAAAACAGAAGGAGAATTCATTGTAGCCTCCCTCAGGTGGTGACTTTTTTTGTCTTTCACATGACAAATTGTTTGCCTTTAAACCAGGGGCATATTTGTCTATGCATATGGTTCATTAGGTATTATAGATTTGTTTGGGGATATTTTTATATATACAATATATTTATGAAAAGTAAAGGAACCCAAATGCCCTTGGGATAAAAAGAAAAATAACACTATAGGCAGTGATGTTGTCTTTTTCTCTTTTAGCATATTGTAAGATTACATATATTATCTTAGGGACAAAAAAATTAAGTCATTGAAACAAGGGTATTGACATCTTTTTCTCTCAATTTTTTTTTTGTAATTGCTGGTTTGATTGAGGGTAGTAATATGATTTACTATGTAATTTATAATTTTTAAATGCAAAAAGTTATTGGCGCATGAGAGATGCAATTCACTTTGGGCAATGCGTGTGGCGTCTTTTAGTGGTAGAAAATGAGCTTCCACCGTCTCATTTGGCTATCCTTCAAGTCGTTTTCATTTATTGGTGGCTTGTGTCTGTTAAAGATGGTTGGTTTGTCGTTGATGACCCTTTCTTTCCCCCCTTCATTTCTCTCTCCTACCCTAAAAAATCAACTTTGATCCTTATTGATGTTGGTGTTTCAGATTCAGTCATTTGAGTTTTGATTTTTTATCTTTGTCATTTTCTTTTATGTTAAAGTTTTATTTATTCTCAATCTAATCCTTTATTTTAAATTTGTATATGTAATATTAACAATTAGGTCCTTGTACTCTAGATTTTTTTTCATTGCTATTTTGTTAAAGTTTCTATGATTTTTAATTTTATCCCTCATATCAAGTTTTGTGTTTTTGTTTTTTCAATAGGAATAATACTAATTTTGATATGGCTCCTTTTCTTCTATTTTTTTTTGTCTTTTTGTCAAAAAAAATTATGGTCTTTAATTTTATTCTTCAAATCAAATTTATGTTTTTTTTGTTATTTTAATAATAATAATAAGGTACATCATTCTAAATTATAATTTAGAACAATAAATTCTAAGAAATTCTAAATTACATTTTAATAAATTCTAAATGAATATAAATTTGAATTCTATTAAAATAAAATGGAATAAAAATCCAATATATAAAATATATTATTTAAATTAAATGTTTTATATAAATTTAAATGTATTAGATGTAGTATATTAATCAAATATAATAGGTAATTAGATGTAGAATATATGTCATAGCTATTAACATATAGGATCCAGATAATGAGTGTCAATACCAAGATAAAAAAAAATATTGATGTGATTGAATAATAAAATTTCATTTTGCCAAGAAACAAACACGACAATAGTAGTAATGATGATAATGGTAGTGATTATAACAACAACAACAACGGTAGTAAGAACAAGAATAAAAATGGTAAACCATTTAGGTGGTGGCCCAGTGGTAAGAGCTTGGGACCAAGAGGTTTGTTCTCTCTGTGGTCTCAGGTTCGAGCCTCGTGGTTGCTCATATGATGGCCACTGGAGGCTTACATGGTCGTTAACTTCAGGGCCCGTAGGATTAGTTAAGATGCGCGCAAGCTGGTCCGGACACCCACGTTAAACTAAAAATAAAAATAAAAATGGTAATGATAATAATAATAGTGATAATAATAATAATGGTAATATATATTAATAATAATAGTACTAGTTGTAGTAGTACCACTACTACTAACAATAATCTTCAAATCAAGTTTATATTTTTTGTTATTTCAACAACAACATTAATAGTAATAGTAGTATTAGTAACAGTAACAATAATTATAGCAATGCGTGATAATAATAATAGCAATGCTAATAATAATAATAGTTGTGGTGGTGGTGGTAATAATGATGATGATAATGATGATACTAATAATGATAATAATAATGAAATTGATAAAAAAAACAACTAAAAAGGAAGGGTTTCCCTATAGCTATAAAGACAATCAACTATTCATTATAATGGTCAAGTGACGTCGATGACCTTTAAAAAAGGGCCTAGCCTAGAGCCATGGGTGTTTTTATATTTTCACACAACTTGATAGTTATTATAGATTTGGTTAGAGGTATTTTTGTTTATTAAATATTTTTAATAACAGTAAAATAACAAAAATATCCTAGAAAATAAAAGAACACAACAGAGATAATGGTATTTTATTATTTTTATTTTTTTAATAAATAATCAAATTAAACATGAGCCCTTAAATCCAAGAAATGTAAGCAATTGAAGTTAGGGGTGTTAGGGTCATTTAGCCTAGGTTTTTTGTTGTTGTTAATTGTATGTTTGATTGAGGGTGATAATGTAATTTAATATTTCAATAATATTTTTAAATTTGAAGAAAATGCTGGCATTTTAGGCTCGGGTGGTCAAAAATAGGCTTCCACCTTATAATTTGATTCATCGTTGTCTCCTCTTTCATTATGGGTAGCGCGTATTGTCCAAAAATAAACAATGTTATCCTAGCCTTAATTAGTGTTGTTATATATTTATCATGACTGTTTTTATGTATTTTTAACCTCATTTCAATACCTAAACATTATTTTTTTTATAAAAAAATAGTTTGGCCTCACAGCAAAATACATATATTAAGGCCAATAAAAAATACTAAAAGATATGGGGCTTTCACTATAGCAAGAATGAAAACCCCACCTTGCTCTTTATTTACACAAAACAAGAGGCAAGGTATTATGGTCTTTGCATAGGGACACCTATATTTTTCTTAGGCGTTGTTTGGGAAAGCAACCTAAACAATGTTTCATATATTTTTTTACTTGATTTTTTTTAAAATCATTTTGATATGCTAATATTAAAAATAATTTTTTAAAATTTAAAAATCATTATTTTGATGTTTTTCTATGAGAAATAACACTTTAAAAAATAATTACTACCACACCCCAAACACCTCATCAAAACAATGTAATTAGAAAAGTTACCTTATAGAAAGGAAAAAAAACAGCTTTATGTTCAATTGGTTTGTAGTGATTTTGTTTTCTTATTGCATAGTTAAATAACAAAAAATCTCTAAAATAAAAAATGAAATTGTCTTACAAGGTCTTTACATCGATTTTATTTGTTATTTTTAAGAGCAATAAGAGGTATTTATATATTTTAATAATATTAAATATTTTTTAAAAGTTATTGCCACGTGCAATTAGGGGTATTTTTGTATTTTAATAATATAAAATATAATGTGTATGGTACGTGTAGGCAATGAATGGTCGCATCGTTATTTGTGGCTGTTTTTCTTTTCTTTTCTTTTTCTCTCTCTCTTCTCACCCTAAAATGTGCACTTTGGTCCTCTTTGGTTTTGATATTTAAATTCTAGTCTTTATTCTCATGATTTTTTATTTTTGTTCTTGGTTTTTTTTATTAAATTTTTGTTTGTTTTCAATTTAGTCCTTTAATTACAATTTCTCATATGTTATATCTTTTAATTCGACCCTTGTTCTTTTTGTTTTTCATTTTTTTATTGACCCTTTTATTTTTTTAATTTTATCATTCAATCAAAGTTTACGGTGTATTTTTTTTTTCTAATTTGATTATTATTCTTTTATTTTTCCTTTTTGTTAAAGTCATTTTGTTTTCAAATTAACCTTCCAATCAAAAAAATTTGGTTGCCCTCTAATTTTTATTTTATTTTTAGCCTGTTTATTTTAATTGTAATTTTTTATTTTAGATCTTTTCGTGTAATTTTTTTCCTGTATAATTCTTCAGTGTTTGATTTGTTAAGGATTGAGCTTTCCAAGTTTTTTATTCATGGTGCTTCCGGTATAATGTTCCAGGTCACATGTAGTTAATTAGGGTCAATTTCCTTTTTTTCTCATTTTATTTTGTAATTTCATCATTTAACATTATTTGTTTTTTAAAGATTGGGGCTATAACCCAAGTTGTCTTTTCTTTTTAAAATATTTTTTTAATTTATGCTTCGATTAATTTTCATTCTCCATGATTTTATTTTATTTTTCACTTATTTAACTTCTTTTTAATAGAGGTTTTTTCTGAGTTATTTTTTATGTTTTTATTTTTTGAAAATATTAATATGGTTCATCTATAAATATTTTTTTATCTTTTATTTAGATTAATTTTTTAAAAAAAATAAAAAATATTTATAATAAGTGCAAATTTGTATAAATGTTTTTTTTCCTCTAATTTGTTCAATCAATTTCAGGTGTTTGTTTGTTTATATTATCATTCGATTAAATAAAAAATTTATTTTGATAAAAAAATTCATTAAATATAATCGAGTAAATGTTCAATACTACGAGATCAAATATTTTAATTTATATTTATTTTTTAATTTTTTCTAGTTTTTTTTTCAATTAATGTTAATGCCTTTTTTTTTTCTCATTTATTCAAGTAGATGGTTTATGGTTTATTTTATCAGATGCTTGTATAGGCCTTTTGC
Source organism: Populus nigra (assembly GCF_951802175.1). Lineage (NCBI taxonomy): Eukaryota > Viridiplantae > Streptophyta > Magnoliopsida > Malpighiales > Salicaceae > Populus > Populus nigra. The sequence continues at coordinate 20,385,398 of NC_084852.1, forward strand.
TTTTATGTTAAAAAATGTGTTTATAAAGCTTGTATATCCTTTATTTTATTGAAAAAATATATAACATGTGGTGTAGTGTGTGTCAAGTAACTAGTAATTTTTTTAGCTAGACTGGTGATAAGAATCTATGTGACAACATCGTGTAAAGAACCTCATTTTGAATGACCAAATCAATATAGCCAAGTTTACAAAATAACATTCACAAAATATTATTATTTGAGATATTATTTTTTTTGGTTTTTTCTCAATCTAACACTTTAATATATATATATATATTTCTCTGTTTAGGAAATTGTACTCTCTTAAAAAATATTTCTTTTTGATTGATTTTATATATTAATTTGATTTATTTATTTTTCTTTTTAATTTTAACCTTTAATATATTAGATCTATTAAAAGTAGTTATGAGTTTATCTCAATCTCAAGACTTAAATTATAGGTTTAATAGGTTGATTTAGTTTTTTTTTTGTTAATTGTATATTTTTCTTTTTAATTTCACCCCCAACAACACAATCTTTTTTTTAATGTCATCGTACAATATTAGGTTATTTAGAAATTATAATTCATAATTTTTTTTCAATTTATTTTTTGTAGAGTTATCCCAGTATTATAAATTTATTTTTATTTCTCGATTTCAATCTTTAATATTAAATTTATTGAAAATAAAATTTTATAGTTTTGTTTTTATAAAATTATTATAATTTTAGTCACGAGTTTAGTAGATTAGCTTTATTTTTTTTTATAACTCCAGATGCAACAACATCAGCTCAATTGCCATATTTGGTTAAAAAATTGCTGAGCAAAACAAAAAGAAAAAAGAAAACCTGTATTAACAATGGAAAACTACAGAATCTGAGAATCACTGCTTAATCACAAACAATGAAACAATCTAACTCGGCAATTAAATAGCGATTCAATCACTAGAGAGGACATCATTCAGAAATTGCTTTTGATTTGTGGGTCACGGAGAAGTGACTTGGTTTCTAATTCTGCTAGAGCGCCTAACTGGAGTGATCACCTCTTCATCTTCATTTCCCTTCAAAACCAAAATAGAAAGACACACATAAGATAAAAATTCAAGTTATAGCTGTAATTATACACACAACATAAATGGACAATCGGATCTTACATGCTTGCTAATCTTTTCATATGTGGTGAAACTGCCGTAAGAAGGCGAACTCATGGAGCCAACAGAGTAATCCGGCGAAGCCATGAATTCTCTCCTGTAAATGTTCTTCCTAGGCTTCCTCTCACAGTTATGAGCTTCACTTGCACCCCCCTGTCCTTTCTTGCTGTAGGACAAGCTGAAACTGCTCATTTCCGATGGGCATGACTCTCCAACAATGTCTGTATGTTCTGCTGCAACTGGCATTGGGCTATCATCCAGTTTCTTAGTGGCTGGCATTTGATCTACTGTAGATGCAGCATTTCGAGTTGTGGGAGTTTGACTTTTCATATAAACGAAGGCTGTTCCAAGTAGACTGAAAACAATCAAGGAAAATCCCATCATTATCTGTGCTGAGCGTGCGTTCACTAATTCTGAACTCCGTAGATTTTCTGTTGCAGCACCTGCAAGTATTTCAAAATTGACCTCTGATGCAGGGGACTCAATACCTGCAGAACTAATATCATTTATACCTTGAGATGGCATGGAATTCAAGATTTCTGGTTGAATTTCTGCAGCTTGTGGGATCAGAACAGACTGGTCTTCAAGGACCATGTTACTTTGAAGCTCCACAACGTTGGCAGCAGTTTCAGCACTTTCTTGGATGACTTCTTGTGCTGACTTACCAGTTTCAGTCACCCCAGATCCGGGGCGCAGATTTGCTACTTCAGACTCGGGAACACTAAACTCTTCAGAATCCGGAGCACTATTAAAATCCCAATCATTTTTATCTCCTACGACTTCAATGTTCTCGTCAGCTGCACTTGGTTGATCTTCTTCATCCGATAGATTAATGGTGACCTCTGCCCCCTTTATGGACTCGGGAACACCAAGCTCTTCAGAATCCGGAGCACTATTAAAATCCCATTCATTTTTATCTCCTACGACTTCAATGTTCTTGTCAACTGCCCTTGGTTGATCTTCTTCATCCGCTAGATTAAAGTTGACCTCTGCCCCCTTTATGGACTCCAAAACTTTCTCTTCATACTTAACTTTCGATCTTAAAATGCTCTGGTCAAATACAAATTGACTATCAACTATGTCATCCTCGAGCAAAACTGTCAAATTAGCATACTGAAAAGGGCCCAAAATGCGCACGCCTCTGAAGCAGTTTATCAGATTATGCGTGTAACACAGAGACTGATGTAGCCAAAGCTGGACCTTTTGAGCTAGAACATCAAAAGTTTGCCTGTTATACTCTGAGAATTCAGGTGGGACATATGGCTCGAAAAAGGTAAAGTTATTGAGCACAGAAGGATCCATGACTTGGGATTTAGAAACTGAAACATATAAAAATCCAACAGTCAGGACCGAAAGCAAAGCGATGAACTTTCTTCTTGTATAGAAACGTGATTTAGGCACCCTTTTCTCTTCAGCCTTCTCCACAGAAGTACTAATGGAATTGGGTTCAGATACAAGCAGCTCCTCCTCCTCCACATAAGTACCAATGGAAATGGGCTCGGATGCTAGCAACAACTCTTCCAGCTCCTCTTCTTCTTTCACCTCATCACTTGAAGAAGCATCCGATTCTTTCACCTCATCAGCCAAAGAAGCATCCGATTCTTTCATCTCATCAGCCAAAGAAACATCCGATTCTTTCCGTGAATCATCAGAGTGACTGTCTTCTGCTTCACTAACTTCAGTTTCCGAAGAGCACTCAGATGCAAAAATCTCCTCAAGTGGTTGGCCATCTCTTTCCTTGTTTAGATAAAGCTCAATTCTAGGGTTGGGCCTATAATGAAGAAACTGAGGCCTTGGTGAGAGGTAATTAGTCTTAGGATCATAAGTAGGCACTGATGGATCTGCATCAAGAGGTGCCAAAGCAGGGTTTGGAAATGAAGAAGAAACCCTTGGACTAATCTCAAAACTTGGATCAAGATTAACACAATCCTTCTCCATAGTTAGGTTCTCTGATGACAAATCCAAATCATCTTTAGAACTCGAATCTACCATTAAATCAACATGTTCCTCACTTTTGGAATCCTCATTGTCTCCGAAGTAAGTGACTGTTGAATCAAACGAGACCTCCTTCTTCTGATTCAAACCCTTGTTCGGCTTTGAGTACAAGTCTTCCATCAAAGGGCTTTTAGTATCAGAAAACGAGATTGAAGTGCGAATTTGCTCATTCCAGTCCGCCAAGATTTTCTTTCTTGGAGATGCATTAATTTTTGAAGCTGCAGAAATTGTTGGAGACATGAAATTCTTTGCACCCTTTGCTGGTGAACGTATTCGCACTGATTTCCAATTCTGGTCTTTACCATTTTCTTTGTCCTCGTGATCAGGGAAAGCAACTACTATATTTTCTCTGCTAATGGAGTTTCTTCGAGGATAATCTGCAAAAATAGAAATTCCAAGGCTGTTAAAGACAAAAGGGGATTTTAACAGAACCAATAAAGCAATTCCAAGGCTGCTGAAGACAAAAAGGGAACTGGATTGTAACATTTTGTACTTTATAATTTTAACAGTAATTATTGGTTTCAAGTAAACTTACTTCAGCGAAACATTAACATGAAGCTACAGAGTTCACTCTAAAACACCCAACATGTTAGATTGCAAAATTGACGTACGAACTAGTTTCCAGCAGCAAAACAAAAACGTTCATAAATGAAATACTTAATTGCTAGACCAGGAATTAACAAGCCATTAAGCCATCATTATATCAAAAACTCATACAAGCAAGCACCTAATGCAACGATTTTCTATCCTTTCCCTTACTTCCCCACATTTTCTTGTAAACCAATCAAACCATAAACAAACATCAAACCCGACAAGCTATTTTCAAATAAAAACAGAGCCCAACTCAATTATAGAAAAGATGAAACAAAACCCAATAAAAATATAGTAATCGTTTATTAACCGCCAAAAAGAAAAAAAGAAAAGAAAAGAAATCAAACCTGAAGGAGTATTAACAGAAGTGTTGGGGTTAAAGCCTCCTCCTCCTCTTTGATTGGAAATAATAGAGGGTTTGACAAATGGGCTTCCACTAAAACTCCTTCTCATTGGATTACTAGTCTCTGAGTTTCTTGAACTAGGATTGGTTGGTCTGCTTGGCATTGGAGAGCGAGAATCCAACTTCTTGCTTGCAGCCATGGATTCTTTAGCCAAAGTACTGATTACGGGTAAATCTTGACTGATTTCTTGAATTGAGTGTCAAAAAGTAATCTGTTTAATGTTATGGATCTGATTTGCGAGAGAGAGAGAGTTTGTTGAGAGGGAAGGGAGAATGATGGCAACGGCTAGTTTTGGAAATAACTTGGGGGATTTAAATATTGTTGGGGGTTGTTGACCGTTGGAGAATGGGATTTGAATAGTGAGGGCAAAAAGGCAGAGCCGTTAGACTTTAGCGGGATTGTGATTTTTATAGCTTGGATTTGTAGCCGTTAAGAAACGAGGATCTACTTTGCTTGACTTAATTACTGTATGGAAGCATGGAATATGGATAATGGAAAGTCCATTTTCAATAAGGTAAATACGGGTTTCACTTCTGAAATTAGATTTATTATTTTATTTACCGGTCTCTCCGATTCCGATTTTAGTTTTAAATTTCAAAATAAAGTTTATATTGGAAGATATAAAAGAAGATTAAATACTTTGAGAAACTCAATTTGATTTTAAATAACAAAGTATTTTCAAGTTTGTGACTCCTATCTCAATATTAAATAAATGTTCATTGGATTTTAGATATTACTAGCCTTGACATATGCATTTCACCGTGGGGTCGGATAATTTCTTTTTAGAAAAAAACATGTTCGTGTAAAAAAATACATAAAAAAATTAGTTTTGGTACCATGGTGATTAGAGTCGCGTCTACTCAGGATATCTTGCTAAACTCGTAACTTAGATCTTGAGATTGGAATGGTCATGTAAAAAAATAAAAAAGATTATAAAGTCGAGTTAATTTTTCAAACTTGTGATCTTTATCATTAGATTCAAAGCATCTGATTTGGACAAATTATGAAATTTAATTCTCAATTAATTAAATGTTAAATGATGAAATTGAAAAAAGAATTTCAATTATACAAAAAATTAAAAAAAATAGCAATTAAAAGAATGAAGATCAAAATTTTTTTTAAAAAAAATTTATATTTGATTGATGGGTGAAATTGAAAAGAAAAATAAATTTAGTAAAAGAAAAAAAATCAAAAGAATAAGGATCAAAATTGGCATAAAAATACAAACAATGTTTTGATTGAAGGGTGAAGTTGAAAAGAATAATAACTTTTACAAAAAAACTAAGAAAAAAATAAAAAAATAAAAAGAGGATCAAATTGAAAAACATAATATCATTTTTCATGGTGTGCATGACATCGAATAATAGATCTGCCTCTTGGATTAAGAAGGTTTTGAATATATTGAGAATAACCATAAAATTATGATTTGAATGATTGAGAAGTCATAATCTAGTATTATAGTTACCAAAAAATCTACTGGTCTACAAGACTTTGGGTAAAGGAATTAATTATGTATAGAAAAGATGAATTACCCAAAGTGCACCCTACTTGCTATAAACTATATTATTGATTGATTGTTTTTAGATCATGTTTCTATTCATTGGTCTATCTATAATTAAAGACAAATCTCCCCCGGTAAGGAGATCTCTGTCTTATCAAGTTAAAATCTAACCATTATAAGACATGGATTTAATGTTGTATCTATTTTTATTTTGTATATTTAATATTCGGGAATATACTTTACAATATAACTTTATTCCCTCAAATATTAAAATCTATAATTAATTTCAAATATTTCATTTTTTAAAATTTATTTAATTTAATACCGAGAATATGCAATACTTTATAAAATTCATACATCAAATATTAATTAAACAAATTAATTTTTGTAGTATTTTTTAAATTTTAGTCAAATTCTAATGGATAATTATAAACTTGTTATGATACTCATTGATTGATTTTTGTATTTTTAAAAGCATGATAAAAATGGTTTTTTTGGTATTTTTTGAAAATAAAAAAATGAGTATTTTTAATATTAGGGAAGTATTTTACATTATAAGTCTAAAAGTCTATATATTAAATGAAATGATTGGAAAACAAGTGAGAAACTCACGAACAATTTTAAAATGATCATTGAATTTTGTTATAATTTCTTGAAATTATTTGAGGTCTGTTTGGAAAAACAAAAAAAAAAAATATTGCTAGAAAATTAATAAGACATGTTTATCAAATATGTCCTTAACTAAAAAATCACAGATTTAAAGAAAATGTTTTAAGACTGTTACTTAAAAAAAACCATACATACACTGTTTTATTAAAAATGGACTCCGCCCACCTACGCAGTTAAAGGCTTCCTAACCCAAAGTTGCCCTTTTTTTTAGAGAGGCCCAACCTAGTTGTATGGGCTGGGCCCAAGTCCAATTTGGCCAGCAACATGGCCCATCGTAATAAAAAAAACTTAGCATCCCATACAACATATTATAGCCCATCAAACCAAAAGACCAACCCATTGCCCATCTTAGCCCGTGGCCATTCACCATTCATACATATTGAAGTAAAACAAAAGGAAAATACACTCATGCAATATCTACCCTTTTATCAAGCCAAGGTGCCGGGTGCGGGGGGATTTTTCAACAAAAAGAAGTGGCATGGATTACGTACGAGACAGTGAAGTAGGAAGGGAACATTACCCGGCCTTGGGTTGTTGGAGTTGATGTCGCTGCTAGTCTAGAAATGAAGAAGATACACTGGGAGGCTCACGGTTGAACCTGGTGGAAAGGGCTACTCATGGTTGAAGATCCTGCCTGAAGCTATCGTGGGTGACTAGGATGATGGCAAATGATCTAGGGTTTGTCAGGTGCCGGTGCAAGCATGATGTTGGCTTGGTTTTCGGTTGGAACAGGGAAGGGGTAAGCTGTGTTTTGGATGGTGTAACCGTGTAAGGGGCTTGTTTTTCTCTTCTTCTCTTCAGGACCTCGTCCTCCTTAGCTGGAATATCCATTCCTATTTATAGGACGTGGAGATGGTGTTTGGAATCCCTTACAGGCTCGAATCCTGACCATTGATTCGTCAGAGATAAATTTCAATCATTGGTAATAAGCCAACAACCCGGTGCTATAAAACCAGATTGTTAAAGTTGAATGGGCCAATCTCTTTGTACTGGTGTTGCAGGGACTCCAGGGGTGACCACTCGATAGAAACCATGCTGGGGTATAGTATAATGTTAGTATGTAAGGGATGGGTGTCTTTTATCTTGTTTGGTTATATTAATCCCGATTTAAATTATTTCTTTAGAATGATGGATTATTGAATTTAATTAATTAAATTAATTACGTGTGGAAAATATGATGGACTAAATTTAAATTGGAGGGGATCCACTTTAATTAGGGAGAGAGAAATTAGAGGAAATGGAAATATTACAGGACTAAAATTAAAAGAAATAAGGGAAGCTTTTGGACCACATAAACTAACATAAGAGAATTAAGGACTAAAGTGTAATTAATGAAAAATTTTAAAAATAAAACCCCTATTTTCTTGTTGCTGGCCAAGAATAAAGTAAGCTTGAATGGGAGAGAATTGTGTTGGAGCCAGGATGACGAGAAAGGTTGTTTTAGAAAAGTTGGATTTTTCATTCTTCATTAATTAGAGGTAAAAAACCTAGTAGTGATGATTGATTTCATTGAATGAATGTTGATTTAATTATGTTTATTTGGGCTAGTTGAAGAATTGAATGCATGGTTGATGAAGGAATTAAAGGAACTAAAAAAAGGAGAGATGTATTTGATTAAATTGGAACTTAATATGAAAGGAAATATATTTAATGGGGCAAGTGCCCTGTATATATTGTAATGAAAAAGAATAATAGACAAAGAAATTGGATTTTTATCCAATTAAAAACTTTGGCTAAATATATTAAGTAAGAGATAATGATTTCAAATAGAAGAGAAAAAAATAGTAAAATGCATCAAAGGTAGAATTAATGAGGGAATAATAATTTTGGATGAGAAATTATTAAAGAGAAAATAATAATAATTGTGTTTGAATGAGTGAATTAGGTTTAAATATTGGTTTAAAACTTGGATTAAAAAAATATATATTCCCCTCTTTGAAATGTAACAATTTAGCCAAGATAAGATAAAATAAAAGTGGAGGACATGTGTGGAATTGGTTAGACGATAAAATTATCATGCTGCAATAAATGAACTATATTTAGGGGGTGTTTGTTTGGCGGAAAGTGATTTTTCAAAAACTACTTTTTAAACTTTCATGTGTTTGTTTGTCATTAGAAAAGTTGGTTAACGGAAAACACTTTCCAGTTAAAGAAAAATTTGACTTGATTTTCAGGAAAGTGTTTTCCTTTTATTTTAGGCCGGAAATACTTTCCAGAAGTTGTGAAAAATTTAGAAATGTCATATTATTTGCTGATTATATCAAAATTGGTCCTCAAAACTTTTGATTGCTATATATATTTTGTTTTGAATATTTTTTTTTCAATTTCATCCCTTAGAATTTGATTTTTATATTAACTTTAGTCCTCATTTTTATAATTGTTATTTGTTTTCTCTTATCATTTTTTAATTGAAATTTTTTATCTACCAAATTTGGTCCTCATTCTTTTGATTCTTATTTTATTTGAATAATTTATGAAATGATAATTATAATTATTTTAATTTATTCATCTTTTAATTTTTTTTATTTGTTAGATTTGATCTCTATTATTTTGATTATTATTTATTTTATTTGAGATAATTTATGAAATTATATATATATTTTTTAATTTCATTCTCATTCAACTTTTTAATTTGTAAGATTTGTTCCTCATTATTTTAATAAACTTGAAAAAAAAATAAAACATTAATAAGCTATTTTTCAGCTCATTTCCATGACATAACTAAATACTGAAAAATATTTTCTAACTTATTTTTTATTATACTACTAAACATCAGAAAATAATTTACTTTCCTGGAATTCACTTTCTAAAAGGAAACTACTTTCCAACAAACAAATAGGGTCTAGATAAAAATTTGAGACTTGAAATTAATGAAGAATCACCCCTTTCCTTTTGGGTTGAAATTCAAAAATGCTTAAATAAAAAAAATGAAGAGAAAGAAATTGATCATTTCTTTAAAAATGATAGAATGGATTAAATATATTGGGATTTAATGTTAATTGAATAGATATGAAATTATTTCCGGGACAAGAAAATAATTATGTAGTTATAATAAATGAAAAGAAGAATTAGTATATGGAATATTACATGATTGTGTTAAAGTACTTCAAAAGATATGGTGATTTGACCAATGAAATTTTAGATGTACTTATTCTTGATTGAATGGAGATATTGGAAAATAATTATGGAATTTCATGTGTGATTAATCAAAATATTAAGAGCGTGTTTGGGAACGCGGTGCAAACCGTGTTCCCTTAAATTTTGATTTTGTTTTTGCTAAAACTTATTTTTTATAAATATTTTCAGATTATTTTGATGTGCTGATATCAAAAATAATTTTTTTTAAAAAATAAAAAAACATTATTTTAATGAATTTCTAAGCGAAAGCACTTTAAACCGCAACCGCTACTACGATCCCAAACATACCCTAAGCATATTATGAAATGTTTAAGAAAAACAGCAAGTTGATGTAGTATTTAACTCTTGTGGATTTTTATTGAAACATGAGAGGCAGGAGGTTCCGGACAATAACAAATAGCCATTAATCGTGTACACTCGGCAGGTAGGTGCCCGACACCTATTCTCTTCTTATTAGAAATTTATTTAATTTATCTGTATAATTAAAAGTACTTTGCTAGAAATCCTAGAAGTTAATGTTTGTTAACTAAAAAAAACTAGTGCCTAGTAAGTTGAATTAGTGTCCCTGGTAAAGGACTAGCGCTTGGTAAAGAGGCAGCTGAACTACTGTTCCTGGTAAGGGACTAGTGCCCGATAAATGATGATTAATGCTTGGTAAAGGTTGGACTAGTGTCCCTGATAAGGGGCCAGTGCCTGGTAATGGGGCGAATATAAATATGTATGAGTCATCATTAAAAATATTTGGGAAAAATATTTTTATATGAAATTGAATATAATTAGTACATTGCATTGCATAATATTATTTTTATAAAATGTTGATTTTTTTTTTCAGAACCATCACAATAATGGTGTAGTTCCTACCTTTTTTGTAGATGCTTTTCGAGTACTTATAGTATGATTTTTTTGGGAAAATATATATTTGGAAATAGATAATATGTAATATTTAAATGATGCTTCTTTTGAGGATTGTAATATTCTGCATGAATATGTAGAATATAACAACCCTTAACTTATTAAGTTGTTTATGTATTAGATGTCTTTATTGCGTATTATAAAAATCATGTGCATGCGTTAGATAATGTTTGATGTCAATTAATTTCATTAAAGCATCCTTTTAATATGTTAAGCGAAAAACAAAATCCTGGATTTTTATGTTAAATTGAGAATTTATTTTATAAATAAAAGTAGAGACGTTATAGGTTAGGAGATGGAAGAGAAAAAAGGCTTGAAAAGTGGCCTCATAACCATGCTTCCTCAAGTGCTTTTGAGGAAAATGATAAACAGTACGCGACGATGTGTCGTCTAGCCTTTTTCTATTTATTTATTTATTTATTTATTTTGTCTTAATAGTAGATAAAACAACGTTGTTTTAAACCAAAATAAATTGTTTTGATCAAAATGCATCATTTTATTTAAATAAAAAGATGTCGTTTTGGTAACCATAGATCAAATTAGGTCATAAGAATCCCTTTCAATTTCAGCCTTCAATCTTCGAATTTGTTCAATTGAATATGATTTTTTGGAATTAATTCAATTTCACCTTCGTGATGTTTCAAAAAGACTCTCTGATTTTATTGCTTTTTTCAACATGGTCCCTAGTTTTGGATATTTTCAATTATATCCTCAATTAACCTTCAAACTTTCAATTTCTTCAAATCCATCTCTATTTTTAACCAAATTTAGTCCTTGTATACATGTGCTTTTTGCAAAGAGATTCTTGATCTTGGATTTCTTCAATTTAGTCCTTAATTAACCCTTAAACTTTGATTTTTTTGAAATTTCACCCTTGATTTCATCCGACTAAGCTTGTAAAGATTAAATTTGGTCCTTCAAAATTCTAATTTTCTCAATTAAACCCAAATTAGACTTCCAAATTTAATTTTTCACCAATTAAGTTCTTAATAAGTCCTCACGCTTAATTAATTCTTTTAATTTGACCCATTGAAAGTCTAATTAAGTACTTGCACTTAATTAATTCTTTTAATTTTGTACTAAAATTATTCTTAAACTTAATTAAAATTTTAATTAGACCCATGATTAAATCAAATAAGTTAACCTTGATTTTTATGCAAATTAAGTCCTTAAACTTAATTTTAATGCAAATTTGTCTAATATTCACTTAAGGTAACCATGAATTTGCACTATCCTTCACATTTTGGTCCTTCAAGGGTGCAATTGAGTTTCTAATTTTGTCAAAGATTCACTTTGGTTCCTCCATCTCTCATTTATGCATTTAAATCCCTTTTCAACTTGTTCTTGCCAACCAAATTACTTGTCATCTTTCATTTTTTTAATATTTTTATTTTAAAGAAAAAGATAATTTTGGGGGAACCCAAAATTAGGTTATGACACCATAAATTTGAATTGAATGATGAAATTATAAACAAATGAAACTTTTACAAAATGATCAAGGAAATAAAATAGAAATCCAAAAAATAAGGTCCAAATTAGAGAGTATAAAATTGGTAAATTGTGATTGAAGCAATTAAAAATAAATAAAACTTCTACAAAAAGACCAATAAAAAAAAATTAAAAAAATAAGGATTGAAGTTGAAATACCACCAACTAAGATGATCAAGTTGTAATTCTCGGGAAGAGACAAGAATGGGGAAAAAAAGAAAGGTTTAGTAATGATAAATCATACCATCATCATAGACACATATCGCATCAACAAAAAGAGAAAATGGTGACGCTTCCATGGACATGGTGAAAGGCATTTTTGAACATATAGAGGCACCGCATGTGCTATAGTTATGTTATGCACTTTTGTCCTTTTAATTTTTTTTGTTTAGCCAAATACAAATTGCCCTTGATTTGACATGTTAACATTGAAAAAACCTTTGAGAAAAGATAAAAAAGCCCTTTTAAGCCTTTTCTGACTTCTAAGGGCTTTTGGGTCATTTCATTGTGCTTTTGATTTTTTATATTTGACCAAATATAAAATTGCCCATCATCTCATATAATAATAACTAAAAAATCATTTTGAAAGTATCAAATTGCACCTTGATGCCAATATTGAATTTTTTGCTTTTACGGTCTTTTCACTATGTTTTTTAAATTAGAAGAGATATAATTACCCATGATCAATTTGGAAATGACTATTGTGCCTTGTGAAAAAGATGTTAATGCTCCCAATAGCTAAATACAGGTTTTTTCATGGGAGGGGAAAATACATCATTATACTATTTTACAAAATAGTATCAATGAGTCTACAACCACAGTAATTTCTCAACTAGTTTTAGCTTTTGTTAATATTCATATCTAAATTTATACATCCATGAATTTTGTTTTGTCCAAACTATTTTTTTAATTCTTTGATACAAATCTAAAAGGACTATATTAATATCTTTAGCTAATAACATTATAGAAATATATAAGCTTGCTTTTCACACATACATATTTATGCATGTATGTATTTTTTTTCTAGATTATGTGTCATCTATCTACCAAGATTCTAACCACCATTATGAGGCTGAAAAAATCAAGAGAGATTATTTTTTGCCTAAAAAACTCATTTTCAACCTCAAAACATCTCACAAACATTCTTAGAATATATATAAACCAATTTACCAACTCAATAAACTCAAAAAAAGGTCAAAAACAGAAAATCAAAGATATTACGTGTTGTGTCAATAAAAAAAGGATATGACGACATGTAACATTCTCCATACCAGAACCAATGCATCAAACTTAAAAAAAGAAACATGATAATTTTTTTTTATTTGAACTCATACATAGTTTAATGAAATTTCTACCAAAATTTCAGCAGAGTTTCCCCTATGCCGAAAGGTCCCAAGTTATCGACAAATCATTTGTACACATCTTGTATTATTGGTCATACACAATCCAATCATTCCAAGTCTCAAACTATAGACTTTTAAGATAAAATTTACACAATTATCAAGTTATAAAAATGAGAAGAATCCTAGGATTTAAGAGGTAACCATTAATTAACCATCGTAATTGCATTTATACGTTAGCATAATAAAGATTTTAAATTTCAATTTACTACTAACAGTTTTAACAAAAATAACACTATATAACTTTATACATACAATTTAGAAGTATTATTATTTACAACCTAAAGGGAAAATTCTTCCATTTTTCTATTAACTTAAGTGACTATATAGAGGGAACACCCAAGCATCAACTAAGGGTTACGCTGTTGAGATGAACCTGCATAGTAATTTGCATAAACATAATTAAATTTATTAAGGTAATCTAGTATATTTTTCATTTCACTAACAATTTGCTTTTTAATTCTTTTATTCATCAATTTCTATAGTTTTCCATCTGCCAGCACATCCATCTTGTCCAATAATAACTAATTTTATTGATCGCCCTTTCGCATGGTACCAGTTTCAAACCAGAACACTGGTCCAACAATCAACCCATTCACAGGGCACCAGTTCCAATCCAGGACACTGGTCCAACCATCAACTCATTCACAAAGCACCGGTTCCAAACTAGAACACTGGTCCATTCATCATTCAAACACTACATATAAATATAAAATTTTGAACCACATCTTATCGGGGACTAAGTTAAGGAATTACACAAGATTTTAAATTAGAAATCGAAGTTTCAGGCACCTACCTGAAAACTGTGCTCTGCTAGTCGTCCCCTACTCCAGTTTATTTTCATAATTTCACCTTTTATTACAAAACAATGAGTCAAGAGATTGAGAACAACCCCTTTTCCTCTTCTCTTTCCTTCCTTCTTCTAACCCTTCCCTTCCTAGTTCACTTACTTTCATTTTTCTTTAGATTCAAAGGATGAATTTACAAGGTTTCCTCTCAATTTTTATTTTATCCTCTTTCTTCCTCTTCTTGGCCGGCCATTATTTTAGGGATTTTTAGAGATTTTTTATTATTTATAATTATGCTTTTTTCTTATTTGCATCTTTCCCCTATATTTACTTTTATTTTCACATTGACCCCACTATTCCTTTTATTAATCCATTGACCTTCACTACTTCTCTTTCTCTTTACTAACTCCTTACTCCTTTATTATTATTTTCAATTTCACCCATCTCATTAAATAACTTCTCTTTTAATCCAATTAATTTGTCCAAGTTAATCATTTCTCTAAATCCTTTGTATTTTATTTTATTTTACTAAATCAAGATGAGATTATTATATTCGAGGGTTTACACGACGCTTCCAACGACACAGTGAAGGGAATTTTTGGATGCAGGGAAGAGCCACACATGCTTTGATTATGTCATATACTCTTGTCCTTTTTTATTTTTTTATTTATCCAAATACAAATTTCCCCTAATTTGACATGTTAACATAAAAACCCTTTTGGAAAAGATGAAAAATCCCTTTAAGGCCTTTTCTGAATTCCCAAGGTATTTGGGTCGTTTCACCATGCTTTTGATTTTTTATATTTGTCCAAATATGAAATTAACCCTCATATCACATGATAATAACCAAAAAATCATTTTGAAAATACCAAATTGGCCCTTGATGCCAATATTAAAATTTTTGCTTTTATATCTTTTCATTGTGCTTTTGAAATAGAAAGAGATAATTGCCCATTATCAATTTGAAAAATGACAATTGCACCTCGTTAAAAGACCATAATATCCCTAATAACTATTTATAGGTTTTTTTGATGAAAGGGACAAATATGTCATTATACTATTCTAGCAAACAGTGCTAAGAAGTCTACAATTACATTAATTTCTCAACTAGTTTTAGCTTTAGTTAATATCCATATCTAAATTTATACATCCATGAATTTTGTTTTCTCCAAATATTTTTTATTCTTTGATACAAATCTAAAAGGACAAGGTTAATATCTTTATTTAATAATTTTATAGAAATATATAAGGTTGTT